>NC_092587.1:137574642-138198214 GCF_047663525.1 Anas platyrhynchos
ATCTCTTAGGAAGACTAAAGTATTTTGAAAGCATCAGTAAATCATCTGTAGTAGATTTGTCTATGTTTATAATTTCTATGGCAAAGATAAATGGCCAAGAGTGACTTCTTACACAGGCAGATAGTAACAAGACCAAGGGGAATGGCTTTAAACTAAAAAAGGGTAGTTTTAGGTTAGGTGTAAGGAATAAATTCTCTCAGAGGGCGGTGAGGCCCTGGCACAGGCTGCCCAGAGAAGCTGTGGATGCCCCATCCCTGGAGGTGTTCAAGGCCAGGCTGGATGGGGCTTTGGGCAGCCTGGTCTGCTGGGAGGTGTCCCTGCCCATAGCAGGGGGGTTGGAACTGGATGGGCTTTAAGGTCCCTTTTGACCCAAGTCATTCTATAATTTTATGAATCGAGTTTGCCAGTAAGCCCAAAATGTGGTTGTGAAAGGGCAGGGAAAGTAGACTGATCACTGATGAGAAGTGATGAATAAAGTAGTCTAACTTTTGTATGCGAGAATTACTTGAAACACTTCTCCAACATAATGAGGAAAGACCTGTACACACAACCTTAGTTTTATTCCTTGATTTTTTTAAAAATTCTTTTTAAAAATCTTTTAATTCTTTATTTTAAATCTTCAAAAATGTCAGCTGAAATCTTCCACTGTCAACTGAAGGTAAGCTGCACTATCTAGCCTGTTCTTACTACATTGATCCCTGTACAAAATTCCCAATTTTCCTTTACTGAAAAAGTGGGGGGGAGACAAAAGCAAGAAACAAAATCAAGAAAAAATATAATAAAGCTGCTTGCCCTGAAACAACACGTTGTCCTGAAAAGCTGCATACTTCACCAACTAGTGCTCTCCGAAAGATCCCTTCAGTTCCTTTCCAATAAGTTGCTGAGCTGGCAAGAACTTGACCTACTGCACAGCAGATGTGTAATTTCTTAGGACTTGTGTGTGAGGTTTTGCACAGAGGAAACAGCCTAAGACTGGGATGAACAGCAGTTGATACATACTAGCATCCTTTCCAGATAAGAAGAGGAAAGCATGTAAGATGAGGGTCTTCATTGAAAAAAGTATTGCTATGCCAGCATGGGGTGTTGCAGCCTGTGTGGCTGCAGCCTTGGGGATGAGCGATTCCTCCTTGTAGGTTTTTGCTTACTGCATCAACTTACTGCTGTAAGTCTTCACCTGAAGTTGCCAAGGTATCTCCTGATATGAGTCCCTGGTGGAGACGGGCAAAGTGAAGTCCCTGGTCTTCTTTCAGTACTTCATAGAAGCTAACACTGATTTAATTGCATTACAGGCCACAGCAATATACAAGTGATACATTAACATGATATTCAGACACTAAGAAGTTACCTAAACCTCTCTGTATGTTCATCTGTAATGTTTGGGGGAAGAATTGTGAAGGCTTCCATTTACAGAACTCAGGAGAACACTGAAAACACCCAGATGAGGCGTTTTTGTGCTTAGCCTGCTGTTAATTGTGTGAGTGTGAGACGAATGACTTGTACACGCTGTGTGTTTGTGCAAAAAGGCTGGTTCCCATAATGTCTGCAGGCCTATAGGCGGTTTATCAGTTAAAGCTGAGAAGTAGTAGGGTGTTTTTTTTCCACATGGAAGGAATTGCCTTTGGGGAAAGGACTGCAGAAATGTTGAGTGCAGGAAAAAAATACAAATGTGTTTGGCTGAACTTCCAGTGAGCTGATCCGAGACAAATACACTGCAAAGGTTAACGTGCCTGCTGTTACGATAGCTGCTCTGTTTTGCTCCTGGGGCGGCCAGAAGACCTCGTAGGAAGAAGTCTAGCAACCTTAACAGACAGGGTAAGCAACTTATACTAATGAAGAGGCCCCACCCCATGATTTTAATCATTCAGCAAGACAATTTGTAGATTGGTGTGGGAAGGATGGTCTGTCTTGTGTAACTTGTCTTGCAGTCTCTCTTCTCACAGTATTGATCAGATTTTTTTTCTTTTTTTAATTCTGAACAGTAAAACAGGGGAAACTAATATGTTTCACATGCCTTTCAAGGAGAGTTCCAGTGTTTCTTTTAACTCCATTTGAAGTAGCTCACAGGAATAACATGCTTGACCTCAGTCTTGGCAGACGTGGTCTCTGCTTCTGCACAAGTGTGGGAATGGAATTTGAGCGCTCAGAAGTCCCGGCGTGGTGAGCTGCTCCTCCAGATGAGGGTGAGGGGAGGACCTTCGCGGGGAGGACTCTCAAACGCATCAGCAGCAGGGACTGTTCCTCTCCCAAACATTGAACTCGCGACCCGCTGAAGCTTATAAGCAAGGGAGGGTGCAGGAAAAAAGGCAGTAAATATCCCCAAATGGCCCCGGTGTCATCTTGGTTGTGACTAGAGTCACAGAAAGCAGGACAGAGCTGCTTAGTACCACGAATATGTTCCTAAGCAAAAAACAGGCCCAGTAACAATTTCAGATGTTCCTATATTGAAAACTCATCTTTATAAGAAGCAGCTCCCACAAACCCCATCTGCAGTGTAGTTAGGAGGGTCCTGCTTCCCAGGTCTGGGGAGGAGATGTTCACATGCTGCAGGGAGAAACCACAGGCACTTTTTGGCCTGTAATGCTGGGAGTGCCCTTCTGAAAAATAACTTCCAGTAGAAAGGAGCCTGCGAAGTGAAAGAGAAGGAAAGTGGGGAGGAAATAGTGAATTTCAGAGCCAGGAAATGGCTTTAGCAGGCAGCTTTACTGTGGGAACAGCATTGTAAACAACTGTTACTCTTAATCCTGTACTCCTAAATGCTGAAAAGTTTTGGGGGGCTTCTGCATAACTTACCCTAAAGTAAGGCTGCTAGGATAACACAACAGTAATTAAACTACCCCTGTCCTAATTCATCATAGATTCAAAGCCTTTCACAGGGACATCCTGATTTTCTTCTAGTCCAGGGCAAGGAAAGGAACTTTGAACAATCGTTTAAAAATAATTTCACATCACTGCTCTGCTTTCTTGAATGTAAAAAGTCTTCAGTGACTTTGAAAGTCATTTTTAGGGTAATACTAGTCTGATAAATGTGAAAGTGCCTTATACATGCAAGATGTAAATGTAGACCAATTGTTTGCATCTGTGTTGCAGACTCAAATGACATTTCACGTCTTAGTTTGATACAGGATGTGCACAAGCTTTTGCTATGGAACTAGATTAAGTACTCAAAGCAAGTCAGATTTTGGGGTAATAAAATGATCCATCTGGTTTGGATGCTTTAACCAATACACCTTTATCCTATACTACTTTCTTAATCATGGTCTAGGTTTGAAGCTTTGTCTAGGGACTGAAACTGAACAGAGACAGCTCATGACAACGTGTACTGGAATAAAGGACTTTCTCGATTGCCTGTGCTCTGTGTCATGGAGCTTGATGCTGTAGAAAAGTGTCAGCATAGAGGGAAATTCTGTTGCACTGGTGTGGATAAAGCCAGTGCTCCTCCCACGTTCATGCTCTGCAGCATAGAGCCAGAAAGGACTTAGGTTGGTGCGTACAAATGGGCAGCAATCTTCATTCTGGGGAAAAAAAACATCTGGGTTAGCTCTAGCTTTTGTTAACATAATGCATTTTCATTTAATTTTTGATGCTCCTTGTTTCCTGCACCTCACAACCTTTCAAAACTTGGAAGCATCCCATATAAGCACATTTAATACGCAAGATTAAAAAAAAAAAAAAAAGGAGCAAAATAGACACAGTTTTTATGCCTGAGAGCAATGTCAAAGCTATGCTACATTGTTAGCATTAAAAAAAATAATCTGGTCAACTAGATAGCAATATTTTGAAATACTGCACTTATAGGGCCACTTTGATGTGGGTATTTGGAAGAAAAATATGTTCCCTCAGAGAAAGTGAATGCTCAACTTAAAAGGGTTTTGCTGCAGTGTTTACATATTTGGTTTTAGCCTATGAGAAAGAGATTGGATTTATTTTTTAACTAAGTCTTTGCTGCTATTGCAGGGCGAGGGAGAAGTAGGTCACACAGTTCCATGTTGTAATGCATTCATGAACTTCATTTCCAGATCTTAGTTTAATCAAGGAGGTCATCGTCCCCTGTCGGATTCTGAATTGCAGCCCTAGGTTGCCTTACTGAGTGTCTTGATGCTGACACAGATTAATACCAGAAAGCAGCATGCCAGGAGACATTCTTCTAGATCATACCAGCATATCAGGAAGAGCCATTGTGAAATAACAGCTTCTAGCACAAGGGGTCACTTAAGGTAAGTTCGTCTGGTTTTAGTTTGGGAAATCAGAAGTAAAGAAAGGGATATCACCAGAGCTGGCTTAAGGGGGACAGGGGGAAGGTAAGCCAGCCAAGGATGGCTTACTTTTTTTCTTCCTTTAAGGGAGATTAGCCTTCTGTTAACATTAACATTAACCTTAACATTAACACTATATCCTGTAACTGCAGGGTTGTTTCTTGTTTTTCTTTTTTTTTTTTTTTTTTTTGGTTGTTGTTGTTTTTTGTTTGTTTTTGTTTGTGTGTTGGTTGTTTTTTTTGTGTGTGTGCATTAGTTGTGATCTGTCCATAGAGCACAAAATCAGCAGCAGCGTTTTACCTGACTTTTATCAGTCTGCCATTTGCAGAACTCGCAACATGTTGCTACTTAAGATAACACATCAGCAAAGTTGCAGGAGCTGCCTGAAGGTTACTTCAAATATAAATAGGCACTAGATAACCAAAGTAGCTAATGCCGTCCTAACACTGCTGTGGTAGATGTTCTCTCCAAAATTTTTAGTAACTTCTGTTCCTTTGCTCTCAAAGCACCTACACCCTGCGTTACCTGACAGGTTCAAGCTGGGGCTGTGGCAAGCCCTGTATCAGGGAGGTCCGTAGCACACGGAGTCAGTATCCTTCCCGGAGACAGCATTCATCTCTCATGTGCATTTTTAATGCCACTGAAGTACCTGTGGTAAGCAGAGGGTTGGTAAAATGGGAATATAACACTCCACCTGCTGATACATCCTCTTCGTAGTGGTGATAGCTGCAGCAACTGCAAGCCTTCCAGTATTTACACCTGAAGCTGTGAGGATAGAAAGGCAGTAATAACTCTGCACTTTCAAGGTTTGTTTTGGTCTTAGGCTGATCATGCACTGAAAAAATGCAGGTGTTTTGGACCTCTGGCTTGGGAGCTCAGTATCTTAATGATGGCAAATAGCAATGGATTATTGTTTAACTAAAAAAAGGGGGTTGGGGAAGAGATAAAAACCAAAAATATTGTGAAAGCTCTGTTCTAGGGTGCTAGTAGTGGAGGAGGGGGAACAGAAACACCTGCTGGGCTTTCTGCCACTGGCTGATGTGTGCACATAGGTAGCTAAACATTCAATTGTGTGGGCAGGCATCGCTGTGCTTTCAGCTGTGTTTGAACATGCTGATGAAGGCCTTGTCCATGCAACCCTTTGTAAAAAAAAAAAAAAAAAAAAAAAAAGAAAAGAGAGAACCCAGTGCTGCAATGAGCTGCTGTGCTGCTAACAAGTTTCGGGTTAGGTATGAACACAGACACCTGCTCTAGGTCAGCAGAGTGCTGTCTTCACATTTTTTTTTACTGTCGAAGTCCACCACATGTCCCTGCCATTGGCATCCCCTGCAGCCTTTGTTGTGTTTGAATGGACACAAAACTGAAAAGGCAGAGCCAGGTAGAAGGGTGACCAGAAATCCAGTGTAATTTTCACGTAATGAGTAAATACCTGGGTTGTTTTGGTTTGGTAAAGGAGACGGCAAAGGGAGATCCAATATGGCTTTGTAAAATTAAAATGTGGTGTGGCAAAGGAGACCAGGGAGCGATTCACTAAAACAAATGAAACATGTTGACGTGAAGGGACAAATCAAACCCAAAGGCGGTGTTTTTACTCTAAACAAATAGTGAAACTTGCTGTCACAGCCTTTGCACCCAGTGATATGCTTTCGAACAAAAGTCAGCATTTCTGGTAAGAGCAGTGCCCCTGACACTGCTCGGACACAACCCCAACGTGGCCCCTGCCTCAGGCAGTCCCTGAGCTACTGAAAAATGGGGAGGGGGGCGAGCACTACACCGCTGCATTGCTGGCCCCTAGGCAGGCTGAGTGCCACTGTTGGGATGTATTTTCTTTTGTCTTCATACACAGAGAGCTACTCTCTCTTATTTCAATAAAACAGATGAATGCTGGAAATGGCTGCCTTGTGTTAACCCCTGAGCTGTACCTGAGCAGGCCGTGGGGCAGGGGATTTTTGGGCCCACTGCAGCAGCTGCTCATACAGGACTGCTCCAAGCAGCAGTGCACGAGTTGCTTTGGATGGTCTTCCTTTTCCCATGGACACAGTCTGAGGCTTTGCACGAAGTGAGTGACTGTGTTTTTTGATGGCAGGGTGATCCCCAGTCAGCAGATCGGAGCATGAGGTATTACAGTTCCAGCCAATGGAGGCGAGGCCTAGCTCAGGCCCTCCTCGTCTCAGCTCCCTACATGTAGCTGAAGGAGCGTTTTCAGTCATTAGAAGTGCTGCATTTTGTCTGTGCTTGTCCATTCTGGTCCACGACGAGGTTATAAAAGTGACTGAATGCATTGTGGAAGTCATTCTTGAGCCTCCCCGGCTTCAGTTTGGCTGCAGTAGGTGTGTGCTCCAAGTCTGGGACTGTGACTGCTGGTGCCCTGTCCCTTTGTACGTACAAAGCGGGATCTTGCTGACCAGGTGGCGCAGGTCCTTCTGTCTGCCCCATCCCTGGAGGGGTCCTGCAGCCAGGAAGGGAAGCTCTGCAGTAAATCTGAAGGCGAGAAGCCTGTCGAGGCTTCCTGCAGTGAAATAGGTTTTAGCGTTTGTGAGCACATGCAAAAGTTTGTAATCGGGTAAGTTATGAAGTTCAGATCTGGTATTTAAAGAGAAAGGAACTCTTCTTCAACATTACTACGTCACCTCTTGGAAAACTAAGACCTGAGGAGATCACAGTGCTTCCTGCCTGCAGCTACACAGCCTCGTTGTTTGGGAGACTGAAGATCTGATGCTTTTAATGCTACTTGTTTTCAACTTTTTTTTTTTTTTTTTTTTTTTTTTTTTCAATCCAAATAAACCATTCTTTTGCAATATGCTTTCCTCAGATATTTGGGGACTTCCTTCTCAAGTTCTGAATAAAAATAAGCTTTTTAAGGATACTCAGTAAATTCTCGGGATGCTAGCATCAGCTGAATATTTGAACTAGATCAAACAAGGGAGGAGTAGAAATAATGCTGTGAAATGGTGGTAAGAATGAAATTGTGCTTGATGAGCTGTGGAAGATCTGCACCCTGCCTTTCCCCCAGGCAGTCTGTGCATCCCTTAATATCATCAATAAAGAATGTTTGTGTTTATCAGTCTAATATTGTTTCCATTGCAAGACATCATAGGTGTTTAGACTGAGTTCAGTATTTGCAAAGAAACTGAATTTTGTTCATCTATTCTACCTCCTGTTTTCCCCAACCAAGACTGGCATCACTAAGTAAAAACTATTTACTCCTGTTAGACTAACCCTACTCTCAGACCAAGTGATTTCTGCAACGCACTTGAAATAACATAAGTCATGTGTTTGTGAAGTTAGGAGCAAAGAGGTTTTTGTTTGCTGTTTTTGTTTGTTTGTTTCAAAAAAATGTTCAGTTTCGTGCAGTGTAATGCTTGAAAATGTGACTTTTTTTCTAAATACGCTGTTTAAGTGTTCTGAGCCATCTGATTAATGAAATAAAATGATCAAACCCGTGTCTATTTAAAATCTTAAAATCCAGTCTGCTCTCTTGTTACAGAACACGAATTGTGTCTAAATGCTAAATGATAACATACGCTCTGAAAAAGGGAAGCATAATCAGCTGTAATCTAACATGCTTTATTCTAGAGAGACTGAGTAATTGCACACATGCCCCAGTTACAGTCAGAAACTTGGGTTATGACACGAAATTTTAAACACCAAGCTGAAACGCCCCCGTTTCTAAACAGGAGCCCCAGCCTTGTCTCTCCAACAGAGCTTTTAGTCATTGTGCTAAAAGAGGAGACAGCTCTCGTGTGCTTAGTCATACCCTCCGTCTTTTGCTGTACATTCTTTAGTCTGCGCAGAAAATTGCTTCTCTTGTCTTTGGTTTCTGAAATGGTCACAAGAAGCAGAGCTCCCCTGGTGAGTTTTGCTCCTGGAGGGGTACTGGAGCAGCTGCCTGGGGCAGGAGTGTGGCTGCACCCCCACAGGTGGGAATCAACAACCTTCTGCTTCCAGACGGGTCCATCGCTACCCAAAAGGCACACTGCCACCTCCCTTGTATGCACAACTGAGTCTCGACTGTGTTTTTCTTTTCTGTTTCAACCAGAGGTAGCTGTTCAGGTTCAGAGCCCACATAAATAGTAGCGCTGAGCAATTCAAAGCAGCTGCAGGGAGGAAATCCCAGGGGATTTAGGTGCAGCTTTGTTTAGTCAATGGGTATGCAAGGGAGTCTCCTAGCACGAGCAACAAGCACTTTGATAAAACCCTGCAGACAAAACATGATTTACCCGGGGGATTGGTATTTAGGAAGGGGGGAGTGGGAAATAACACCACCAAACTTCTGTGCTTCTCCCTTTGCTAGGAAGGAACCATCTGTCATAACATTATGGGCAAATGTGAACAAACCTACCCTTGGGTTACTGAAAGCCATCGCTTAGCTGCAGGCTTCAATAAAGCTACTGCTATAGCCAGGCGAGGCAAAGGCAGCAGCGTGGAAAAAAAATTGCACAAACATATAAAAAAACGTGGTGGTCCATTCTGGGCATTTATCCAACACAATTTGTGACAATGGATATGGATTTTTTTTCTGTAGATGTTCAAGCTTTCTTCACACAGAGAGTAACGCTATGAAAGTATGAAAACGCTTGATTGCAGCAATCAACCCAATTTTTACCTTCTGGCAGTTCCTGCAAAACCTAACTGTCCGAAGGATGCAAGCATTGCTCTGTGCGAATTGCAGCTATGCCATTACAGGTGCTCAAATTATGGCTCAAACTTAAAGATGCTTCTAGTCCTACGGCTGCTTTAGTGCAAAGAGGCGCTATCAACTTCCCCGGAAAATTTTTACCCTCGCTGGTTTAAAACCACTAAATATGGAATTATCTTTTCATATGTAGATGAAGCCCTGCAGAAATTCAAAAATCAGTCTTGGGAATTATTCCGCAGGGCCTTACGCTGCTTCTGCATTCAGCAGAGCATCGTTAGAAGAGGAAAATGTTCCATTAATTAACTGCCGCTCTCTAAATTATTCTGTCAGGTTTGTGGCATCACAGGAGACTCCCCCCCCACCTCACCCACTGCCATGCAGTAGTTAAGATTTTAATAATAAACTTTATCAGAGCACAGCCTAGCTCCTTTTCTATCAAGAAACAGTTTAAGTAATGCTGGCTAGATGCTCCCAATGTGCCTGTAACTGCTTTGACTGTAAGTTCCTAGAAGAGCCAGCTAACAAATATTTTAGCAAGAATTTAGTGAGAATTAATAGCAAGCTATGGCACCCAATTTACAATTCATGATGCAAAGTGAAATTCATATAAAACGATTCCTCATTTGCTGCTGATATTATTACCGTCACTTGATCAGAAAGAAGGAACTTGAGGCTGGAGCCTGTTTTGTATCAGTTTCCACCTCTTGTATCAAAACAACAACAAAACAAAACCCACTCGGAACAGGCAAGACCAGTAAGCAAAAGCACCTCTATTCATGTGCGAATTTGGTGTTGTATAAGCAACTGAAATATTTATCTGGTTATCTGATACGGGGGCATTAAGGCAGACCTTGGAGTGGTTCCGCAGCTTGAGTGTGGAATAGGGAAATTGCCCAATATGAAAGGATAAATGACCCCAAATTGCTCTGTAAGGACAAGAATTACCAAATTGAGGCCTGAACTGGAAACTAATAGGCTTGAAAGCTGATTAATGCTTTGTTGTTGCTGTTGTTGTGTAAAAAAAAGAATCATGTAATTGTGTGCTTCTGATAAGATTAGTTAACAAAGTTGGTACAGGCAAGTGGTGGCAGACTGTTTTCTGCACCCAGTAAGAGAAGTAAAAGGCTTCAGCTGAAGGAGGAATGATTCAGATAGACAGTAGGGAGAACTTTTGACAGTGGGCATGCTGCTGGGGCTATGCAGTCTCCATCCTTAATGAGTTGAAGAGCAGCTTGGGACAGGTGACTTAGGTCACATCCTATTGCCCTCAAAACACCCGAGATAAAGCTAGGTATCACTGCCTATTCTTACACTGGTTTTAGGGGAAAAAAAAAAAAAAAAGAAAAAAAAAAAAAGAGGAGAGACAGTTCACCTAAGTCATCTCTTCACAAGCAGCAGCTACAATTATTATGGTAAGCTGAGGAAAGGTTTCCAAAACTTCCATCAGTGAGGCCTCTTCTGTACTTAGGCTGATATCGTAACAGTCCTCTTGCATTATTTTAATAACTGCACTCACCTATTTCACCTCTTTCCTGTGATTTAAATGCTTGCTAAAACATAGCTGAAAGTACCTGTTTCACACATGTGCATAAATTAGCAAGAGGAGAATAATTTAACAAATTCCTAGCAAAGCATGAAGGACAGCTCATCCACTATCAGGGCAGCATTAGGGCTGCATGGCTGCACACTCGGGTACACAGCTGGATTTTTACCCATCGCAAGTAAACACGCACGTGGCTTGTGTTTACACAAACAGGGCATTTTCCCTTTCCCCTCGGCTCCTCTCTTCTCAGCAAGCAGGGCAAACGAATTTATGATATTAATTTTGCTCATTGTGATTTATGGTACAGCTGAGCTCTAATACGTTTTGCTCAAATCCTGGCAAAGACAAAGTCACCAGGCTTCTTCCTAGGAAGCTTTGTGTGACGACAGCCCGCTGCAGGGTACTCCAGAGCAAACTGTTTTGCAGCCTTTCCGTGAAGGTCAGCATTACCTCCTTTTCACAGAGCACAAACAAAACGCACAAAGCATCTGTGAGCCACGGGCTTGGCTCTTTTTGTAACATGACAGCCCATTTTTCAAGTTTCATTGTTTGGTGTGGAACTTTCCACAGGGCTCCTGGATCACTCAGCTTCACCTGTTGCCTCCACGTGGCTGTCTACCCTAGCAATCCCTTTCCATTTCTAAATTAGTGGAGTTGTCTCCTAAAAGGAGCTGTCTTTTTTCCCTCCCTTCCTGCCCCATTTGGAAGCCTCCTTCAGAGCTGCACCTCAGGGTCACCCTGCGAGCCACCGGCACCCCTGACACACTCTGAGTCCTGCTTCAGCCCTTCTGCATGTGCCAGGCTTCATGCGGGATCGGTTCCTCCCCAGACAGGTCCACCCTGTGGAAAAAAACACCTGCGATACACATACAGCTGTCGAGGAGCATGGAAGGGAACTCAGTGCCCTTGGGCTCAATGATCCTTGTGCGTCCCTCCCAGCCGAGGATCCTGTATATGCTTTGGAAGCAATGGATGTCAGTGACACGCACATGAGGCACTGCCAGCACTGGCGCTTCTCAATCCGAAGTGCAAACATCTGTTACTGGGGCCAAGGACACAGCCGAGGGCCTCCTCCAGACACATCTGTTCCGTCTGCGGGTATTAATGACCGATGCACACAGGATTGCAAAGGCGCTCCCAAATCCCAGCTGGATCAGGCAGCTCCCACATCACCCCTTTTCCTCACAAGCCAAGCTTGACAGTACTGAGGGGCAATGGGGGGAAAGAACCTTGTAAAAGCTAAGCAGGAGGGTGCTGCTCCCACCTCAGATGCTGCTGGGGGCAATTAAGCTGTGAGGCAATTAAGAAATTCCTTGGGCAGCGTGGGGCTGGAGGAGAAGGCATCAGCGGCAGCGCAGGGATGGCAGCTCCTGGTGGTATTTACGTGACTTTGGTACCCACTGCTGTGTGCCGTACACCACACCGAGCTTTCCTGTGGGGAAGGCAGAGGCCTGAGCATGCTTGCTGAAGAGAAAAGCAAGGCAGGTTTTGTTCGGTACAAAATAAAGACAGACACACATATACCAAAACCACTTTTACTGAGCACATGCTGTTTTTTTGCAAACATTAATATATTTGGCCAACTTGGAATGGCAACAGAACACGCATTCCTCACACAGAGGTCAGCTCCCCTGCCTGAACAGGAGTGCTCGTCCCAAAGCACTGACGTGACAGAAGATTTCACAGACATCTTGGAGAGCGTTTGGAACACAGGCAAAAGACCGCCGCATCCTAACCCTGGTTTCGAAAGAAGAGGGACTGAAATTCCCAAAGAGAATTGAGCCTTAAGCCCAACACGAAACATTTCAGCCTAGATACAGTTAAAGTTTGGCAAAGTTACATGGTTAGAAATGAGGAGAGAAATTTGGGAGCACCAGGGAAAGGTCTGATTCCCATTTACCAACACAAGAAATGGGGCCGTGGGTCAGCAGCAGAGCTTAACAGCTCAGTGCTGGGAGCTGTAATCTGCTGGTGCTAAATGCCTGCAGAGGGTGTAAGCCCTACAGAGCCAGCCAGCTTCCAGCCAGCCTGCTGTCCGGAGCCGAGACCGCTGGAGGTATGCCTCAACAGCCATAAATGGGGCCCTTAGCCATAGAAAACCTTAACCTCAATGCCTTTGGATTTAAAAATCCAAGTTGGATTTAAAAACCTGAGTTTGGGTTTAAAAAAGTCTCTCTCCCATGGCCAGTGTGGCCTTGAAAATTTCTGCTAGCGCAAGACTTGCTCTGACGATCTTGTTTTTGCCATGTTTGTCTCCACGGCGGTAGGTGCCACGTCCAGTTAAATAGGGATGGCAAAATAAATTCAGAGAGTCCCAGTGCCGGCTGGATTGCAGGGTGATTCTCAGAAAGCACAAGCACCATACTCGCTGTCCCTGTACCCCAAATACCACCAGGGAGGCTGAGTGACAACTCTGCAGGCTGAGGAAAAGGACGGCACGTGCTGCCAGGCGTGCTGGCTCCTTGCTGCCTTCCGAGAGCTCAGCTCTCCATGGAGGTGTTGCTTAATTGCGTTACCGTAAGAAACCCCAAAGTTCTGCGCTGATTTTTATGATCTTACTGAAATCTGTGGTACCAATGCCTGAAGAGAACTTAACGTATAAACTCACAGCTTTTCTTGAAGGACAGGCAGTGAGCGGGGGAACAGGACAGAAATGACCGGAGCGATGCTGAAGCTGTTAAATAAGGAACTTTGCTGCCGTTCTCCATTCCTGCTCTAACGCTTCTCAGGGGATGCTGCACTGGGAGAGCTTTGTGCTGACAAAAAGAAACCGAGGAAATAAACACTTCTGAGCAATGAAAACATTTCTGTTGTATCTGAAGCGTGTGAGCACGTACCACGGGGATGTACAAGTGATGCTCTAGGACTACAAGCAACGCAGAGGCTCGGTAGTTTTTGACTCCGACCTCCAGCATTTCTCACAGTTGTCACCCAACAATTCAAATTTAACAATTTAAGCACAGGCACAGTGTTGTGACAGAGCAATTAGCAATTCCAGCGTGGAAATGCCGCATCTAGAACACAGGGCTTTGCGTACAATTACGGTGCTCAAGTTTCGACCTCCCTTAAGGCGAACGCGTGACGACCTTTAAGTTAAGTAAAACCAGATGACAGAAATAAGTTGTATAAGCGTTTGTCAGTTTTGTTTCCATTTCCCACCACGGCTCAATGTATTAAAGTTGTTAATTCATTACAAGCAGAGTAAAACAAGCCTACACTTTCCCCAAATCTCAGCCTAAACTACTCAAACTTGCCATTAGGCAACTGCTGCCCGGTCCTGGATGCTCCTGCACATCCTGCTTGAAGATCCTGCTCTGTGCTACTCCATTTTTCCACTTCATATATTCCCCGTTGATCATTTAGTGGAGTCTTCTAATAAACTCTCATGCCCTGAATGCAAAACGGAAACTGCACTTGCTGTATTTTTGTACACTTTGCAGAACAGAGCCCTTTTCACAGCCCTCAGAAACCTGCAGGAACCACGCTGGGTCTTAGGAGAACAGCTTGGGGTGAGAAAAAAATCGAATGAATCACTAGCAGAAAGAAGAAAGTGCATCAGGGAGCAACTTCCATTGAGAAAAATAAATATGGGTACAGAAAATGCGTCTCTGTCAAGTGTGGAAACTATTTCAGAAGACACTATATGCTGTACAGGTAGTGGATATTTTCAGCTATAAGCACCTCTTGTCTTACCACGATGAACTGAGGCTAAGCACGCGCTTCCAACAACCTCTTTTACAAAAGACCATCACAACCCGCAGTGGCAAGAAGAGATTCCTGGCCAAGGTGAAGCGAATGCTCAACAACTGCACAGTGCAACCCTGTGACTGCAGTGTGCTGAGAAACAAATCAGCAAGCTACCCTGCATTTTGATCTCCCATCTGACGTAAGGAAATTAGTACCGTACTGTCTTTTGGCATGCGATTAAATCGTATTTTCTTCCCAAACCTGTCCGCACAAGCCGGGCTGGGTGTCTGCCAGATTAGGCTACCCAACACAGGTTATCAAGGCATCAGGACAGGTATTGTTCATCTAAACAAATCCCACTGCTAAATAGCACCACAACATCCAGAGACCGATTCTGCTCTCATGCTTACCTACAGCAGGACACAGAAACATCCCTTAGATAATACAAAGGTGGTTTCCATACAAAATGGGCCCCTGCAATTTTTACCCCAAGCAGAAACCAAAGGATGCACAACTGTATGGTGCATGCTACCATGAAATTAGTTGATTCACTCAAAAACACTTTTATGCCTGCACTTTTCCTCAGACAATGACAGCAGCAATGCTTCTACTGCTAATGTACCCTTTGGTGGGAAGGCTGAGGAAGGAAAAGAGCTCAAATAAATTAAGGCTCACCCTAGCACCCTGGCATGTTTTACAGCGCAATATGCAAAGCATGAACAACTACAGTGCAATGCAAATGTTTCTTGTAAGAGAGCGTAACCCCTTTGAACTGTCTTTATTTCCAGCACTTTATATAAATATAGCTTTGTTCTTGAGCCTGGATTATCCTCAGTTTGAAGTTCGTGTTCTCACTTTGTGTTGGAGGACTGTATGTAAGCGTCCCCACAGCCTCGTATGCTCCTGCAGTGCCATTGAGACGCCGTCAGGTTGGAACGGGCTCAAAAGCCGTCCGTAACGAGTTACAGCGCTGTGTCCTCACGTTACACTTAAACCTCCTATCCCCAAATCGAGAAACAGAACGAAGACACTTGCACACACGCACATGCACACCCTTCTCATACAAGCTCCAGGAAGTCTGCAGAAAAATATCATCTGAAAACCCAAAATGAAACTTAGAGTTTTTTTTTCTTCTCATTTTTCTCTCTCCCCCCCCCCCCCTTAAATACAAACTTTTATTTGGGAGCTTCTTCTTACGCCAAGATGAATTTGCTCAGCCCCGTTAGGAAGCATTTGCTTTTGTCTAAGCACACGCGTGACCAGCTGAGAGGATGTTATTGTTCGGAAGGGATGTGAGCAGGGGAACCTGCGCACAGCACAATGTATCAGTCAGGAAGTTAGGGAAGAAAAGTGATTCACTCATCCAGTTGAGGAAACAAAATGGAAATACCAAGAGTTCACCTTCCAGCTACAGTTATCTCTACGGGTGTCCGCAAAAGACATGTTAGCCACCTGTATTGCACGTGAATATCACTACAGGAATGTATTAAAATACCCAACTTTACAAAAGGGTTACGGATTTCTTTAGAAAAGTTACAATTTAAGGAACAAACATGTCCAAAACACTTAAGCATCCAAACACTTTCCCTGCTCCTACAACCAAATACCCGAGTGCTCCAAGGGACAGAGGGGAACTGCAACGAGGAACGGGAAGGAGACGAAGCCACCCACACAGACAGCGCTCACACAGGCTCAGCAAGCACCAACACCAAGGCGTCCTCCCTCGGCGGAACGTCCTCCCGTGGCGTGAGACTCTGGCAGTCGGGCCGTGCATAAACGCCACGAATTTCACAGAAGCCTCCTTTAAGTGTTTTAATAGCAATACAGTGGGACACAACGTGTTTTCATGCTCTGGAAGGGGTGATCCTCTTACGTTAATAACTTTTGAGTCCTCTGATTCCTTACTGAGAGCTGTTGTCCGGGGGATTTTTAAAGTTTAACACAGCATTCTTGTTTTCTTTTTACACAACCCCCACTCTTGGCATGGGGTCACAGTTTCACATCTAGGGGGCCTCAGAGTCCGGCACTGTGCCCCGAGGGCATCTCTCACCAAACACCTCAAGAACGTGTCCCCTCCATCGTCACCTCGGCAGCCGCTCTCCCTGGCCTCTTGGCACCCAGCGGGCGCTCAAACCTCCCTCCCTCTGTGTGCCAACGCCAAGGCCAATGCCAACGTGTTCACCGATGCCAATGTGTCCTTCAACGCCAATGTCAATGCCAACATGTCCACCAACACCAACATGTCCACCAACGCCAACATGTCCACCAATGCCAACATGTCCACCAACGCCAAGGCGGAGGCCCATGAGGCCACTGTTTCCCTGTCTCAGACAGGCCCCCATGCCACGGGGTGTCCTGGCGTTGGTCCCGGGGCCGCTACCGCCCGTCGTCGGGGCTGAGCGGGTAGGCCAGCAGGCTCATGGCCTCGCTGCACGCCGCCTCCACCTGCCGCACCTGCTGGCGGCTGAGGCGCTCCCGCCACGCGTGGACGGCCTCTCGGGCGTCGCGGGCGGAGATGAGGAAGGGCCGCTCGGAGGAGTACGCCTCGCCGCGGGTCATGTTGACCACGAAGGCCTCCATGGCGGGGGGCACGGGCAGCCCGGCGAAGCGCAGCAGGCGCCGCAGCTGGGCGCGGGGCTCCCGCACCAGGTCCTCGTAGCGCAGCTGCGTGTAGCGGTGCCGCAGCCCCGACGGGGCGCGTCGTGCCAGCAGCAGGTCGCGCAGCCAGGCCTGGCAGATCACCTCCAGCGCTCCGCCAAGGAAGAACTCGGCTCGGTGCTGCGGTGGCGGTGCCCGACCCGCGCCCAGCAGCCCGGGGGGCAGCGGGCCAGGGGGTCCTCTTGGCCGAGGCGCTCCCCGAGGCTCGGCGCGGTGTCGGCTGCGCAGCACCTGGATGCTCTCCCGCAGCAGCGCCTGCTTGGCCTTCAGGCGCGAGTTGTGGACGGCGCGGGGGTCTCGGAAGAGCTGCACCACGCGCAGGTTGAGGCCGGGCTCGCTGAGCAGCGGCAGGAGGGCGCCCAGCTCCAGCAGCCGCACGTCCTTGATGACCACCACCGGGTACTTGCGGCACTCGGCCTCCAGCTCCCGCAGCGCCCGCGGCGGGCAGCGCTGCTCGCAGGCGGCGCCGTCGATCAGCCCCACCTCGGCGCGGGGCCGCGGGGCGGCGGGGCAGAGCGGGGCCGAGCAGATCACCTTGTTGGTGCGCCAGCCGAAGATGCCGGCCGTGGTCAGGTTGGGGGAGCCGGGGGCCAGCGGGTCGCGGGGCCCGGCCGGGGCGGCGTAGAGGCGCAGCACGGAGAAGTCGCAGCGGAAGAGGGAGCGCAGCATGTCCCGCAGGGCGCCCTGCAGGCTGAGCGCGTCTCCCGGGTACAGAGCCTGCCACAGGTGCCACATGGGCTCGTAGAGGTAGAAGACGTCGGGGTGCTGGTTGAACAGCTCCCCCACGAAGGACGAGCCCGTGCGCCAGGTGGCGTGCAGGTAGATGTGCCGCTTGCCCGCCGCCGCCCCGGTGCCGTTCCCCGCCGCCCCTCCGCCGCCTTCCTCCTCGCCCTCCTCCTCCTCCTCGTCCTCCTCGTCGCCCGTGGGCGCCGGGCGCTGCTCCCAGCCCCACTCGCTCAGCGCCTCCTCCAGGCTGGGGCAGCGCCGCAGCAGCGGCTCCTCGTCCCCCCGCGCCCTCCTGGCCCCGTAGTCCAGCGCGTAGGGCACCAGCAGCAGCAGCAGCAGCGTGTAGAGCCCCAGCACCACGGCCAGGCGCCGCGGCTCCCCCCGCCAGCACCAGCACCACCGCCGCCGCCGGCCCTTCATGGCTGGGGGGCGGCCCCGGCCCGGCCCGGCTCGGCTCGGCTCGGCGGGGAGGGGAAGGCGGCGAAGTTAGCGGCGGGGGTGTGGGCTGCGGGCGGCCCTCCCCGCCGGGAGCACGCCCACGGGCACCGCCGCCTCCTCCTCCTCCTCCTCCTCCTCCTGCTCTTCCTCCTCCTCCTCCTCCTCCTCCCCGCGGAAGCGGCCGCACCTGCCCCGCCGCAGGGCCGGGGGCTCCGGGGGTGCGGGGCCGGGTCCCGACGTCTCCCGGCGCTGCGGGGAATGAAGGCGGCGAGGAGAGGTGCGGGTGTGTCTGCAGGCTGCGGGGGGTTTGGGGCGGGCTGCAGGAGGGGAGCTGCTGGGGCTGTCCCCCGGGGTTTGGGTTTTGGGGGCTGGGGGTGGGCAGCCCGCGAGTGAGGCGGGTCCTGCAGCCCGCACGCCCAGCACCTGATCCCCCTCTGACAGCCGCTCTCCTGGCTGACAACGGGAACAGTAACATCACCGACTCCGTCTTCAGCATCCGCTTTTTTAGGCTTTCCAGAATAAGTTAAATAAATCTCTTCATCTGAGCTGCGCAGCCAACAGGAGGTCGACCCCAGGTGCTTAAATACGAGCACACAGCCTCAACATCCAGCGCAGCCCCTGCCTGTCCTGGGGAGATGCTGACGGGACCAACACGGTGGGTCACGACCCCCTGTGCACCTGACAGAGAGGCGATGTCCCCGTCCTGCTGGCTGTGCTGCCCGTCCTAACCTCGAGGCAGCTCAGGAATCAACAGCTAAGCACAGCACTCAGAGAGAAATTCAGCCGGGATGACATGGTCCTCACCCGCAGCCGGTGCTGTCTTCGCCTGCAGAGCGGTCTGTGCGCTGCGTACCCACCTGTGCCATCACCTTCACCAACGATACCACACAAAACAGCAGGCAGAAATGACCCCCCAGTTATACAGCTTCTAAAAATGCTCCTATAGTGTAAGCGTATAGCTACGGAGTCTGCAACTGCTGTTGCATTTTTCTGCCTGAGTGAGTAGACGATAACCAATACCCTTATTTCGGATTTATTTGGTAGCAGAAGAGAAACACAGAGCGCCAGGAGAGAAAAAGAGCGGTCCTGCTCTGTCCAGGTGGTGAGCCAGCAGCCTGCCTGCTAACACTTTCTTTGACCTCTGTTAAGTACGTGTTAAAGACTTGGCTTCCTGCGGTTTATGGCGTGCTGAGTGAGGAGGTGAAGCCAAACAAGACTCCTGGACTCCTGAGCAGGAGAATGTAAAAACGATGGCATCTGAAAGGAAATCCCGTCCCAACATACAGTTCCCTGTGTACAGTCATTGTGGCTTTGGGCATTTTAAACAGTCAGATAAATCAGCCTGAGCTTCAGCTCCACCTTTGGTAAGGCCAGGATTTCATCTCGACCCTCCCACAACCAAAGGAGGCGGACAGAATAAAAACACACTTGCCAAAAATGGGTCATGGGCTTGCCAAAAAAACTTGACCTATACAAAGTAGATGCTTATCTAGTAGTTTGAGGAGGTACCTCCAGCATGGTTGACATCATGCATGATAATAATTTTGGAGGATTTACCAACTTACGCTTACTGGGACGGGATCCTGAGAAGTACAGAGGAGTGTGGTTATATGTGAGCTACTGGGGTTTTCCCTTTATATGACATTTCACAGGGTAAGACAAACGAGAAACCAATGAAATAAATATACGCATTTTTGGTTTTTTTTTTTTTTTTTTTTTTTTTTTTTCAGACAATGGGGCTACAAACTTCTATGGCTACTGTTCTGGAAAAGGCAGAAAACACAAATCACTTTACCACAGGCTGTTTTTACTGATAGAAAAACGTGGGAAGTTCTCGAAAGATTATCAAACCAAACAAGAACCACAGTAAATGTTTTGTTCTGCGCCTTCGCAGTGAGGCTCCTGTGCTGAAGTGGGATTAGCCTGTAAATGGTTGCTTTGGTTCTTTTGGGGTTGTTTTTTTTTTTTTTTTTTTAAATGTTTGGTTTTATTTTTTGTTTTTGGAGTAGGGAGAGAGCACAAATCCCAACAAAGCTGGTATTCATGCTGCAGCTGATGGGGCGCTTTCACAAACCTGAAATCGCCTCTTTCCAGCCTTGTGATGGGTCATGAGAAGTATCAGATCTGAACACTCAGGAGCTGATTGCAGGTCCTAAAATAGCAGGGAGATCAGCCATGGCTTGTCTTGGTTTTCAGTTTGATATGACTCTGTCCTATCTGCCACTAACAGTGGCGATAAGGGGGGCGATGTCCCCCACCTAGGCTTTTCTATGAATCATAAAGTCACGACCTAAATAGACTGATGATCTTCATTTCCTTCCAAGAAGAGCATGATAATTCAGTGCGGGAGAGAGGCAGGCAGATAGGTTCTTTGTTCATATGCGAAGCAGCCCGACTGTTTGGCATCTAGCTTCTGCCATTTCTTGGTGATAATTCTGTGCTTTATACTATTATATAAAGGAAAAAAAAAAAAGTATGTACATTTAGCACATTCGGCATCATTTAGTGTAGCAGTGTTTCCATTCTAGTTTCCAAGTTTGTCACCGAAAGCACTGGCTGCTTTCAATCTAACACAGCACGGGCTTCCTGTGTGTTATCTCTTTTAGCTTAATTTTTGCTCTTCCGTCTCCCACAGCTCTGTGACTGACAAGAAAGCCAGTAGATGTTGGAATGCCGTGCTTCAGCCCCGGAATAATTTCTGTCAGAGGTTTTAAAATAGAAATAGTTGCCTCTCTCTCTCTGTTCATCTTTCAGATCATGTGTGCTCTTGTCATTTTCAAAGAGCACTTTGATTAAAAATAACTTGATTAGCTGATAAAATTAAATATGCTTTGCAAGAGGAGCATTAGCCTCAAACATCCTGGCTGTTAATGAGCACTGTGCTCGCACATATTGTCACTTACAGGCTTCAGCCAAAAGGAAGTCCGTGGTTAATGACAGCTTCAGAAGCTTAGAGAAGCCGACAAGCTGGGACAACAGTTTTCTCTATTTCTTTTTGCCTTTTTTGAAGGGTCTTTGTCATCAGATGTTTCAACCTGTGCAGTACCACGTGCGTCACCTGTGGGACTGGTCCTCGTAGCTCGTGGTTAAGAGGAGCATTTCTGAGAGTAGCGGGAGGGCTGGTGGCACAAGGAGCCTGGCGGGTTGCAGGAGGGCTCACAGCAGTGGGATTTCCCCCAAAGAGGAACAGAAAGCAAGAGCCTTTAGGCCAGCAATATCGCAGGAGTTTTGAGGGAGAGATCTAGAGGAGATGAAATGTGAGGAGGCTTTAGCCGAGGGGCTGGTGAGCAGCCTGTGTAAGAGTGGGAAGCTACAAGACCCCGGAGGCAGCTGCAGGGGTTGGTGCTCCAAGTCAGGGGACCAGCAGCCTGTGTGGAGAAGGGTGGCAGGGGTGCCCTACTCCCTTCTCTCTCCCAAATTTCTCCAGTTAGTACAAACTGGCAAAGTCATAAAGGCTGCTCAGTGCCACCCAGCAAGATGCCAGGCACAGCACGTGAGCTGGGAAAGTGCCTGGATGAAGCCAGATGAGCCTGCAGCTTTTGGGCTAAGGGATGCTTAATAGCATGGTTCAGCAAACGCAAACCAGCCTTCAGCCTGACAGGCACCTGACAAAGCCGAAAGAACCACAGTCATTCCATTTCCACTTCCAGATTTTAAAGATTAACCTATTATTAATACGGTACACTCCAAGTGTCAGCGTGGGGATTTCCTGTGGACTTGGCTTCCTTTTCTGGTTTTCCATGGCGCAGCTTTACCAAGAATGGGAGATATGGGTTTTAAAATGTCAACATTTAAAAAGAACTTTTTTTTTTTTTTTTTTTAAATCATATTGTGGTCCATTTCATGTAACTGGTGATCTTCTGAGCTCCTCTAAGAAAGGAAGACAATGCCCTCATTGAAAGTAATAGAAGATGCTAGTCTGGAAACTCAGATAAATCAGTTAAGTGGCGATGAAAGGAGAAAACATATATTCCACACTAAAACTCAATGTTAATGCAACCTGAGTATTTCCAAGCTATGCCAAGGGTGACTCTATTTTGGAGTATTTAAGACTGCAGAGGGCTTGTGCTGCACAAATAGCCAGCACCTCCTGAAAGCCTCCCCAAGCCTGACAATTGACAGTAGCTGCTGAACAAGGATTATTCTGACAGGAATGTGCTCAGTCTCCCAGTTCCAAGTTCAAGAAGTGCCTCAACACAAAGACGGGTGTGATATAACAATTTTTAATGGCAGCCACCACGAATCTTTTTTGTTTTCTCTCATTGCCGCAGACATGCTGTTGCAGGATTAAAGATGCTGATTAAGAATAACAGCAAGCTTTCGCAACTCAACAAGTTAAGCCATTGTGCCGGTATAATTAGGGAACTAAATCTTTTGCAGTTCAGTCAAGCAAAGAAAATAACTAGAAAATTTGAAACCTATTTTTAACAGGGGATTTTTTTTTTTTTTTTCTCAAAAATCCCTCTGACAGCCATTGCCACAAACTACGTGCGGGTCTCCTGTGCCTTCACAACTCAACACTTTCATGCACAGAATATAATCTTTGGGCTGAGAAGCTGTCTGCCTTTTTAGTCATTTTAGTCTTACATGCAAATTCATACTTGCATGTGTAAATGAAAATGCTGAGGGCTCAGTCACCACACCTGCTGTATATATTCGTCCCTACGGCTTTCTAAAGATTATTTTGTAAATTCGTAATTTCTGATGTGAATAATTTCCTGGAGACATTACTGTGCATTATGGGAGAAAGACAAGTGCTGTAATGTATAATTCACTTGAAATCTATTCCTGTATATCCTTGTGCCAGGGGATCTAACTGGTATGAGGAAAATGTTAACAGGCAAAAGGTGGTGATTCTGGGAAACTCCTTGGTTGCTGTGACCTATGAAGACCAAGCTAGTTTCCTGGCTGTCATTGCGGGCTGTTCCTGAGGAAGTCTCTCCTGGTTTTGTTGTGCTGACTGGGGTTTCCCAATTTGAAGGGCAGTCAGGAGTCTGGTGTTTTGTTTTTTTTTTCTTTTCTTTTTTTTTTCCCCAGCTGCCTGATGAATGCAACATTTAAAACTCGCTGCTACTTCTTTGGGCTTTCACTGCAAGCTGTACAAAGTTTGGGCATCATAGCATAACTACGTGGCTGAAACACACAATTTATTTAGTAATGCATCTGTGTGCTTAAAACACTAGGTGAAAACCATATTGATTTGACTGTAACCTCTGCCAACAAAGAACTTGCACGCTAGCTCAGCGCACTTCCTCAGGCATTGCAGGACAGCCCTGCCTAGGTTTCCAGTGTTACCATTTCATTTCATTTGCTCCTGGGCAGAAGTCCTTGGCACATCCACCTGAAGCTGCGCTCAACTTAGCTTATCATAAGCTACTAGAAATCAATACTTATCAAATAAAGTCTTCCTGCTTAAAAGTTTAAAATAAGTTTTATATATAGTACAGTTTATTCTATGAAAAAACATGTTATTTGTCTGTGAGGACAAGAGAAGATTTCCTCGTAGACCTCACACACATCTAGATGCGTGCAGACTCACAGATGTCTGAGAATCGCTGCAACAAACAATTGCATTAACATGCACATCAGCTGTCACGAATATTTTCCTCCTGCATCACGCTCAGTCTCACACATTTGTAGTTCTCAGAGGCAGGAGGTATTTGCTTTGTGACACTGCAGAATGAGAACAGGATACAGCAGTTCCACAGTCCCAGGACAGGCAGCTGGTAACTGCACACTGCGTTGTCAGGACTGAGCTCAGGTGGGAGTAAGAAGTAAAGGATGCCTGAGGTATCAGCACTCTGGCAGGAAAAAAAAAAAAAAAAAAGAAAAAAAGTAATGGGGACAAGTGGTTGAACATAAGAAAACCACACGGTAAAAGGTCATTACAGGATATGGTAGCTGCTTTACAAATGAGAGATAACTAATGTTCTAGCTGCACAACAACAACAAAAATCACATGCAGTTGCAGAGCTTCTGTGGAAATTAACGTGAACCATTCAGCTCAAGCACAAAGCATATAAATTCAGCCTGAAAGCTTCAAGCTGTTCTCAGCACAGTTTCTGCAATGTTCCTTTTGTTCTTTGCGCAGGAGAAATTTCTGCCCGTTCTGCCTATCGCCTTTGGGTGATATATACTATTCTCTGCCCAGGCAGGCTTCCTGCATCCTGTATTAGCTGCTGGGCTTGGGTGTACGGAGAGGACCACGTAGGTATTACTGGCAGCAGGACTGAATGGGTCAAATCAGGCTGCTCCAGCTTGCCCTCCACAACATTCACCAGCTGAGCAGATATTAAAGTTCCCCATACCTCTGCTCTGCATGCAAGAAATTTTCTCCAAGTCTTTACTACATTTTTTTGTTAACTTTGCTTTTATCCTGCCTTCGCTGTCTTCAGTCCTCTTGCCTAGAGCGGTTTTCTTGATCCTCCAGCTGGACGGCGCAGCCACCCAGCCTCCAAGGCTCCCTGTCCCACCTGCTACCAAGGCAGGGGGCTACTGTGGGCTTTTCACATTTGTTTTGATACTGGGGTGAAGTGGAGGGAAGCCCCTGTTTTACATCTTGTTTTTACAAATTGCCATATTTTGTGGTTTTAATGTTCTTATTCTTTTTTTGGTGTGTGTGCGATTTCCCCTTCAACCTGCTGTTAAGACACACCTCCTGAAAATACTGTAAGACTACTGGTAAAACAGAAAGTTTTACAAAATTTTCAAGTATTTTAAGTCTTGGAAGTTGTTGCCACAGCTACCTCCGTCTGAGTTGTGACCTGTTTTTCAAGCAGGATGCCTTTGATCCTGACCTTCCCCGCAGACAGCCCTGGGCTAGGCCGTATTGGGGTCCTGGGCAGGGTGCGGGGAGCCCTGAGGGGCTGGGCAGAGACAGTGAGATCTGTGGGTGCCCTCAGGGGCCTGGCACCTCGTAACTGATGTTTTTCTGTGCTCTTGGCTTTCATTTCTGTCAAAAGTCACTGTGAGGGATGTGCAGGATAGGCGCCTACGTCTGGGCTGACTCACTGGTATGAGGTCCAGGCTCTCCCACCTGTACTCACTGAAAGAAGAGAAACACATTAGTGGGTTTTGTCTTGTAAGGGTTAGGGTACAATAGGTGTACATATTCTCCTCATCTCCCCAAGGTAAGCATAACACCAGCATCACAGGGATGTATCTCTGCTTGGTCTCCCTGTTAGACCAAGAGGGAGGTGTCCTCTTGGGTACTGGGACTGACTCAAGTAACATCTCTGCCACAAAAAATTATGCCTGCCTCTGAACCAAGCAACTCTAGACAGCTGAACAGTCCCTTTACATTTCAGCTATTTGGGGGTTTTATCTACTTTGTCTTGGTGAAAAGGCTTCTATATGGATTTTACCCAAACTCATAGTCTGTGACTTGAACTAAAGGAGTTTCTTAGCTGTGGTATCACCTCACCTCTTGCATAACTCAGCCATTGTAGACTGTTGCTTGATAAGCCCTGAGGACCTCCTTTGAAGTTCTGGCTGAAGCCATCTTCTGAGAGACACCTCCCGATTACGCAGAGCAGGGCAGGAGAACACGGGTGCCTTCCACCTGTCCAGCTCCCTGGCATCTTACTGACGGTCGTCAAGGGTATCAGTCTGTCCGGTCATGCCCGGTGCTTTGGGAAACTTGAACCTCTGTTCCCTTATTCTTGATCTATTTTGTTTGTTGCTCTTCTTATGGCTCTTTTTTTCTCTAATTCACATCTTCAACCCTCTCCATCCACAAGTACCTTGGTTTTGATGTATCTCACCTTATGGAACTGACAAAAAGGCTTTGTAAAATGATAATATAAATGTATAATGATAATCTAAATCAACACTTTTACATACTTTGGTTTTACTGACTTCCTAGGGATTGCTCAGTGTCATCCCTCTTCCCCTGGGGAAGCCTGGCAGTTACCCTGCAAGGAAGTCAAATGGGTCAGTTTGCTTAAATGTTTTGTCTGGGATCTAAGATGCCTTGTGTCTATTTACTTGGTTAACTTATCTTTGTCCTGCGGGAGACCTGAAAAAAAATGGTGGATCTCTTTAAACAGCTCCTGTAAAAACAATTAAAGTAATTAAAATTATCTGTGTTTGTATTGCAAGACCTGTTTTCCTTTCCTACGTCACCCAAATTAGAGTTCCCTGTGATCTGAGTACCACCCTTGGATTTTGCAGGACTCAGTTTTCCTGCCTTGACCACAATCCCTTCTGCCCCATGACATGCTCAAGCAGAAAGCATTTAACATCTTTCCTGACTTAATTAGCGATGCCTCCAACTGACTCATGATGAAAGTAATACTAGCATCAACACCAAACTACGTGGCTTTGCTAAATGCTCTCTGTCTCAGTTTGTGCTGCCAGAAGACAGTCAAGAAAATCAAAGCAATTTGATAGTAAATCATAGTGATACGTCTCAAATGTTCAAGTGATGGACATTAGTCAGTCATCAGTACCTTCATCAGCAATCAGTATGTAAGTAGTCAGCTTCTCAGCTTTAAAAATACACAGGTTTTCACTGCAATCCAAAACATCTTACACAGTGGTTGCAGGAAGTGAGAGGTATGAGAGGATTTTAAAATTTTTAAAAAACTGATCCCTTTCAATTTGGAAAAAAAGTGGACCAAATGAAACAGCACATGGCTAATATTTAAATCCCAATTGATTTGGCAATTAAACTGGATTACTGCATTTCTATTGTCATTTTAAGATGCATAATTTTGCAGTTAAAGAATAAAAAATAACTGATTTTCTCAGTCTCTTTTTGAGTAACATGCGTTTTACAACAGATTATAGAAAATAGCTTAAACAAAACCAGTGTGGGGATTTCCTGTCTTCACCTTTGCAGTTCTGCTGCTTATGGTAGCTGCCTGCTCCTCAGTACCACTCTGTGTCAGCCTGTGTTAGTCCAGAAGCAGTGTCCTCAGAAGGTGACTCTTGCTTCCACTTCGGATGCTGATGCAGGAATTATAAACTTATCAACACAAAACATTTTTTTTTTTTTGGTTGGTTTGGTAGAGTGGTGTCTGCCCGAGCCCTTCAGCCTTTCCGTACTCGTTTAACACATGTAACCTATTGAGAGAAATGAGACTTATTATGCATTCCTGATGTAGAAAACTGTATATAAAGGTCAAAACACAATGAAATTAAATCAAGAAAAGATGTCACCAAAACATATAATGCTAAATTGTAATAAAAACAATTAAAACTCAAATGAGATTAAAGTCAATTTGGTCAATACCAAAACAATGAATAGCATGATAACCTTTCCTTATATAAACTCTACATATGACTTTGAGTTTGAACAAGAAGTCCAGGCTAGGGCTGGAGAATTTTACTGAACAAATTATAAAATGTAGCTGAACAGAAAAGCAGAACTATTTGTTTTTGAACCACAAACTCAGGCCCAATTGCGGAACTCCCTTCAGTTTTTGCTATGATGAGGGGACTTTGCTATGATGACAGGATACTCCTGTTATTCTCACATTACTGGCACAGTGCCTTTATAACATAAACATTAGCAAAATCATTTCAGTGGGAATCCTAACAGACCTTAATTACAGTAGAGCACAGTCTCAGATCTCTAGGTAATTTGAGCTGCATAAAGTAGTGTAGAGGCTCTCCTTATTAAAATATTTAGAATCATGTTAAATCAGGGGAAATTTTTCTCACATTCATTCTCCTATGCCTGGCCTTACTGTCAGCTTTTTATTTTTTTATTATTTTTTTTTCCCCAAGCCTACAGTTTTCAGCTCTACAAAATCACTTCACTGGTCCCACTGGTGGAGACCTCCCTGCAGCTTTGGCCAGAGCCCCGATGATGTACTCTGAGCTTCTGCACTCTTTGAGCTCCTGGTGGCCCTCACTTTTGCCTGGCTAGATATTCTGGACAAATATAAAATGTCTGGTTGGACACACACATGCTTGACGCATAAGGAGTGATTGTAGGAGCCCAGATGATGTGTGTGTTCACAGCAGATTTGATGCATCTAACATGTTTGAAGGACTTCTTGGCTTTGCTGCTGGTTTCTTGGGCTCCATACAGCCATGCTATAGCGCTGCCAGCTATAGACATGCTCCCCTTACTCATGGCATGCATGAAGCTTTCACTTCCATTGTCACAAGAAAAAAAAAGTAGAAAACTATGGGGACGGATGTCTCTGGCAACAATAACCAATCAGAGAAAACAGAAGGTGGGCAAAAGCCAGGATGCTGTTTTCCCAGCCCTCGGGGCTGTGGAAGGGCAGAGTCTGGGACTGCAGGCAAGGAGCTCCTCACATGAAGTGATGTTTTCTTACATAGCCCTCCTCGCTGCTTTGAGGGGAACAGGACAGCCTCTGGGAGGCTTAACTGTTGACATGGGGATGTTTTCTGAAAGTTTTCCATTTTGGAAAGTCTGGAAAGCCAGTCTTTCCTCAAATATCAGACACCTCAGGCTCTCTTTTTTTTTTTTTTTTTAAATGGATTTTATACACTTCAGCCTCCAAGATTTCTAGATCACTTAGGTATGAGACTCATATCCACTCAAATTTGAAGTAGGCCACCAGCTTGTAAAAATGCAATCATTTTTAAGCAAAAAACTTAAAAACTGCTCGCCGTTCTCTGTATTACAGACTCCATTGTTCTGAATGTCTTTCTCCATAAAAACATCCAATATTTTGGACACATGTACACTCAGGTTTGTAAATTCTCAGCACAGCCTTATCATACGGAATGGTTTTAAAAACACATTGCCACTGTTCTGTGGAGCATTTGAGTAGAGGTCACCAGAGAAACTACTACTATTGCAGAAAACGTCTAACACAACAAAGCCAGCTGCTCAAACATAAATTCACCCTCCCCCCAAATAAATAAATAAATAAAAGCAAAACAGACAAACAAACAAACAAAACCCCAACAACCTAAGAACTAATGATTAATTTAATCATCTCTGCTTTTCATGAGTATTATCTAAAAGCAGATGACCATCCGTGCTCTTGTCAACATGACATGTGGGGTAACTTTCCTGTTTAAAACTGGGTCATGGATCACCTGATCTGTTCTGAAATCTTGATAGAGAAATATTATAGGAAAACTTACTAAGAGGAAATTATCTAACATATAAACCTCTTCCCAGGCAAGCTTTTCTCTTCTCATGAGCCAGTTCCTCAGCAGCTGCAGGTGATGTGCTATCACCCCACTGCAGTACTCATTAGCCCACACTGGTTTTACAGCTGACATTCGCTAATTGTCACTGGGGTTTTGTACCTGAGGCCACAGTCTGACTTGGCCATGTAGCCTGTAGACCCACATGGGGATTTCAGAGTGTGACACTAAATTAAATTTAACTTAATAAATTAAAATCCCACTGCTCCATTCAAAAAATCCTGTGTGCCTGTAGCTTTCTGATTTGTTCAGACACTAAAAGAGGAAACATCTGAATCACAGCACCACAGAGGGGCTGAGGCTGTCAGGGCCCTCTGGAGGCCACCAGGCCCCAGCCCTGCCCCAGCAGGGCCACCCAGCGCAGGCTGCCCAGGCCCATCTCCAGGCGGCTTTTGGAGATCCCCAAGGAGGAGACCCCACAGCCTCTCTGGGCAGCCTGTGCCAGGGCTCCTCACCCACACAGCACAGACCTCCTGGGGCTCAGGGGGAACCTCCTGGGGGCTGGTTGTGCCCAGGGCTTCTTGTCCTATCAATTAAAGAGGATGCAATAGTCTGCAGTGAAGGAAATATGTGGAAGCTCATTTCTGTTTCATGCTGGTGTCCAACTGACATGCACAGCACAAGACAGCCCTCAACAAAATCTTTGGTTTGTTTCAGGGAAAGAAATATGCAAGTCTTAATGAGATACCTTCAGTATGGCCAGCCACTCACACAGAGTTGGGCGTTGACGTGTTTTTAATGTCAAAGGTGTGAAATATCACTTTCAGGCAACTCAATGAGCATTTTTCTTGCAGAATTTAGCCCTCAAATCCACATATCTCAGCAGCAAGTACCACACATCTTTAAAATGGGAAGTACCTAGTGGGAAGTACCTGCTGCTTTTAATGCTCTTTTACACTTAAATTGATCCCGCAGATACATCGTTTCCCTCTCCAGCATTACCAACTGATGCTGTGTATTTTGTTTCATTTCAGTTATTTAATTGTTTCTTCTCATGATAGGGCAGAAAAGCCATGTCATCATGTGATGAAAGAATAATCGTGGGCGCCAGGCCTGGTGACATCGTGGCCATGTCACAGCAGGCAGAGTGCTGGCGGTGGTGGTGTCACAGGGCAGGGACTCTGTGTCGTGGCCAGCCCCGGCTGGCAGACAAGGAGCCAGGTGAACACGGGCTGAGAAGGGAGGCCAGTGAGGAAGGGGCTGCCTGTGGTGATGGAGGGCGGCTGCTCCTCTTTTATTGCACCTTGAACAGCTGGTTGTTTTTTTTGTTTGTTTTGGTTTTATGTTTAAAAATATATGAATATGCCCGTATATCTCAATGTTTTTCAGGTATGTCCCTATATGCTTGTGAGCTGCTGATAAGAAATGCAAATAAAGCTAGTGATGTTCTGGTTATTTAGGTGCCAAAGGGTATGTGGTGATATTCCAGGTCACTGAGTATGGTCTCAATGTGTGACTGATACTCTTTGCCATCAGTGCTATATACAATACATGTCATAATTCAAGTATGTAGTGGCGTCATTCTGCAAAACCCTGAGCACTCTCCCCTTTCTGTTTCTGCTGGAAGTGAAATATGCTCCCAGTGCACCAGAAAAACTCAGCACATATTCTCTTAGATTGCGCCTTATGTTAATCTGATATGGGTACTTTTATTTTAAGTGCTGTGGTGTGTTCATGCAGCTATGCAGCTTGTCAAAAATAAAAAACAGGCTCCATTTAAGAAAATGAACGTAAGGAACAGCAGCTTTGTTAATTGAAGTCCCTGAAGAGGAATGCTTGGGATTTAAAACTATAGAATACTAATTCAAAGGGTAACCTACAGTCACACTGCAGGCAGTGTGTAGTTACGAGTAAGGCATTCAAGTAGGATTCAGGGTATCTGGATGCCATTGTTTCTTCTCTTATACAGAATTAATGCACGGCCTGGGACAGGTTATTTTCCAAGTCTGATCCTCTAAGTGTGTTGATCACTGGGAATGCTATTGTAATAAATATAATCAGTACACTCATATGTCTCTTGCAAGAATTGAAAAGGGCACGTATCACTGGTTCATTAAAAAGACGTAACATGAACACTTAGGTTCCAGCAAAAATCGGAAAGTCAGTGCTCCTCTAATCACACCATCTGCTGAGACCTAAAGGCAGACCTTGACTGCTGTAGTATCTAGAGATACAACAATTCGCAGCACAGAGGAATAAAAGTCTCTCTGCAGCAGACAGATTAAGCTTCTTTTTTTTCTCATTCTAATCTGTTAATCATGCACAGGGTTTAAGTACAGCTCAAGGCAGACCAGACATGGAATGATTTAATTTTGTACTATTTATTGAACTGGATTTAATTTGAAGATATGCTGTTATCCATTCCTCAGCAGTTATTCAAAAAAATAGAAGTCCATAATGAGATTTCTACCAGGAATCAGTGATTGTGTGTTTAAAATGGGTCACAGGGCTGGCCTTTTCTGGCTCCCACAACTGCAGCTCCGTTTGCTACAGCCAAGCAGGCAAACCTATGCAGAATTCACTTTACTGACAAAGGCAGGGGGGCTTAATTTGTGACATTTACAATCACTTTTTTTTTTTTTTTTAAATAAGTGATGGGATTAAAGCAACTTCAGCAAAACAGAGTTAAAAAATGTCATGTAGCAGTAAATCTGAGCTCAGCCAAGAGGATGGAAGGCAGGGGCTCTGCCGGCCCAGAGGAGGGTCCATAGCGATTCCTGGGGAGAAGAGGTCAGGCCCCACTTTCAGAAACCAAAAAGGTCTGGAATGCCAAGAATGTGTGAATGTGGGTCTGGCACCTGTAAAACACATAGCTGCTGACAGCATCACAGCAAATCCCAGAGGGAGAGAAATGACCAAACATGAAGGTATGCTTCAGGACAAGATGGAAAACCAGCTAAATAATGGAGGCTATGAAAACATGCTGGAAAGATGTTTCTGTGATATTTTTTTTTTTTTTTTTTTTTTCTTTTATAGTTTCTGGAAGGCTGCGAGCTCATCCTGTGATGCTTTCACCAGCAAACCTCTTCTTGGGTTACATTTTTCTGGTGTCTGTTTCATTTTAGAGTGAGTCGAGTGCACCAAACACCAGAAGAGTCACTGGCCAGGCCTAGAGACACTGTGCTTGTTCAGTCAGCAAGATCTTCTGGAGGGATTGCAGCATACGAGACGGTGTATTTCACAGCAACCAGTGCTACACCATGTCCTTGCTGATGCTATGTACAGGACTGTATGTTTCTCAGACTTCCTCCTGGTTCACATCTGCCTGCTGGCCATGCTGTCCCAGCTGCTGCTGTCCCTTAGCTCATCCCACACATGGGACTTGGAAGTGCTGACCAGCACCACAGCCTGTGTGCTCATTCAGGGCAGCAATCACTGGCTATAACAAACATTTCTTTTGGCTGGGAACGCGAGGAAATACTTTTGTGAGGAACTAAGAAATTAAACATGACCAACCTTAAATATTCAAGTAAATAGGTCTGTTATATCTTTTTCTCCCTAGCCACGTAAGCTGGTTTGCTTCATTTAGCACAGTGAAAGATACACATATTACTTTCCATGAGCTTCTTATTTAAAACTGCATAGCACATTGGAGAATTAGATCCCTCATTAACTGAATATATCAAGAAAGCAATAAAAAGGTTAAATATACGATTGTCAAGGCCAAGCTAATGGATCCATCTTTCTTTATCAGTTTCTGAGTAAGACAATGAGCGCTTTCAGAAGTCACCAAGAATTCCGATGTTTTGGTTTCCCTTCTTCTCCCCTCAGTTTCCTCTTTGCCACATTCCTGGCCTGGTTGCAAAATGTGTTCAGATAGTAAACGCATATTGTTGGGGATATGAATTAGAAAAGAATGCTAACCACAACAGGGAAAAAATTGTGTTAGGGAGATGAATGCATACCTCACAGCCCAGAGAGGGATACAGTTCTTGAGTTACGGTATGTGAGTTTGCTGGGGCGGGGGAGCTAGGGAAACAAATTCTGTCTTCATTCACTTCATTCCTAAGTGTTTTCCTTGGGTTTACTGATAAAATTCTTATAGCTAAAAGTGCAGAAAAGGGAAAGGGCATACAGAGCAATATAAACTCTCTCTTCTGTCCTTGCACCCTACTAGGTGTAAACCCTTCTTCAGCCATATGCCCTTCAGAGGAAGATTTCTCATTCACATTGGCTTGAGCTGTGGAGCTGTGATCATGTCCCTGTTTGTTATGTGGTGTTCTTTTATTCCAACAGGGCAGCTCCAGCTTTGCATCTCTCCTCCCCTGCCTCCCATTACTTGGAAGTGATGCCCACGACACCAAATGTTGGGTAAACAGATCTGTGCAGCTTTTTGTCTGCTACCATGGATGTCCATCTGTCTAGGTTACTTCTTGGTACTTAGCAGTGTTTTGGACACATAAGAAAGGTTACTTCTGATTGTTTTCTTCAATTTCATGAAAAGCATGGATGACATTTTAAGGATTTTTTGGTGTGAATTATGGCAACAGTAGGTCAAGGCACTCCTGGGTGGCCTAGCCAATCAGATTTAAAAAGAGACTTAAAAAAATACAGAAAAATAAACTGTGTGATGATTACAAAGGATATTGCCTTCCCTCTGTAATGCAAACAATCGATGTGGCAGCGATATGCTGTATCTGACAGCAGCCGCAGAGGAGCACTTTTCCTCACACCTCCATAATTCTTCACACTCTCCCAGCCCACTTTAATCTCTGACTCATAAACAGCTCGGAGATAACAACACTCACTCCTCTGAGCTAATCTATTTTCAGAAATTAATGGCAGGATGAGACTTTCAGGCAAATAAGGTGGCATTTTCCACGTTAGCTGCTTTGTTGGCTACCACAGGCCCCTCACAAAGGTGGCAATTTAGGTTGCAGGCCTCTGTCTTTCCCTTTTCCTATTGCGGCTCCACCCCAAGGCACTGACATTCCTCAGCAGCTCTGACACCAGTTCAGCATGTGTTGGTCTGGTCACACAGGGATAATAAAATGATTACTTTGTCATTGACTAACTCTCATCATATAAAATGTTGTGTATTCAGTTCCCAAGGGCCACAGTTTCATGTCTGTCCTTTAAAATGGTTGATGGTAATTAATGGCGTTAAGGTACAGGTCAGCACCTTAACAAAATTAAGGTTTTCTATAAGCAGGCCCTTCAGTAAGTTCTCTTTTACTTTCCTGACGATTTGTCAATGAACATCTGCATATACTATTTTGTCAAAGTTTGCATTTTTTCTACCTAGATGGGTAAATGAAGCAACAATATCATGGACCCTTCATGACTTTGCTGTTAGCATTTCAAATGTAATGGACTCTGGAGGTCCTCTGGTCCAAACCCCACTTCTGTCTTGGTTTTATACATCCATGTTAGAAGCATTTACAGCAAGGCTGATCACCCTCATCCAACCTTTGCAGTCAAACAAGAGAAACTGGCAATTTCAAGGTGCAGTTTGGTTTAATTAGTACGTAGACCAGCTTTCACGTGGGATGACTCATACCCAGAAACATCTGTTCTTCTCCATTCGCTACAAGCCCGAGGCAACTCATGCTGCACTGGAAATATCTAATCTGACCATCTTTAGCCTACTCTCCGATCTTTGCTCTTGTCTTTTAAAAAACTCCTGACACAACACATCTCTATACACTCTTTTTGTTCTTCCTGAATTATGTTCTTCTCTTGAACTTGAAAATTTCACCCACAAGTACTGGGTTGAATATGAAGTCCTTATTAAGAATTTATGTCATTATGAACTGACTTAGTTCACGTGTTTTAAAATCCCATCTAAGTGATGAAGGCAGACTCTTTCCAAGTGTCTTCAGATTCAGCATTCACTTACTAGGAGTTCTTAAATAAATCAAAAGGTCCTCTGTGTATTGTCCATACAGGTCAAGCAAGACAAGTCCAGCCGACTCCAGGAAATCTCTTGGTGGACTGGAAAAAAGGGGGATGCTTCTAATGGCATGTCCTTTACTACTTACACTCAGACATACCTTCAATAATTCACTTGCCTCTTCCAACTAAGCCACTTGTTTCCCACGTGCTACAGAACAAAGTCCAGTGCTTCTTCCCTTTTCAGCAGACTGCTGTCTTCTTCTTTCTTCTTTCTTCTTTCAGCAGACTTTTGTCTGCTGAAGGCTGACTTCTGTCCTAGTTTGATTTGCTTAGAAGGCAACTGATCCTCTCAGTTTCTCCTTCACTACTTTCTTCCAGAAGGGAGCAGGACAGACTCTAATTTAAGTGTAATTTGCCTCAATACTATAGGTGCAGTTCTGGTAGACTTTCATTATGTTGCTCAGCCCTGAAGACAGACCACATTTAACTATTGCCAGCTCATCCTGAAAGTGTTTTCCAAACCAGATGACATTTGCCAGATGACCAGATGAAAAGTAAAATGAATTAAGAAACTAGAAAGTAGATTCAGAAAACAAATGAAAAGAAACGAAGCAACAACAAACTTTATTGGTTATCTGTCTTTGGCCTGATTCCCAAAGTCCTCTCTGGGTTTTGTTCATCTGGGAGCTGACAGGACACGTCTGCAGCTTGTTGGATAAGGGAGCTGGCTCCCTTGGCATGCTGTGTGCCCTGGCACATCCCCTGTGCTAGAAACTCTTGTTTACAAGGAAGATCTTACAAACATCTCTATGTGCTGCCAATTCAGCTGAATATAAATGCACTTCTGGAGACATCCGGTATCCCATGGTCATGACCATTCCTTTAAATAGGGTACTAATTTATGACTCCCCAGTTTGTGAGACGTGGTCCCAGATAGCTGTGGTGCTTTTGAGATGCCAGACTGGGCCAAGTGGCCTGTGCTCTGTTATTAACCAATTTGTCAATAGGCAGTTTGCTTACCTAGTATTAACATATCCCTTTTGACAAATAGGGTAATTAAGAGATGAATTTATGAGGCTCTGCTGTAGTGCAGACCTCAACAGCTACTTATTTTATAACTGTTTCAGTGCTAACGAGAAATATAGTTTATTAGCAGCTTCAGGCAAAGACTAAATATGATAACCTGGGGATCATCCCAACTACAGCCTACAGGATCCCATGTTTACTGACAGATGACATGTTTGAAAGGGACTGAAAGAATCTGGAGGTGATAAGTGGGGTGTTCTTCTTTAATGGGCTAGATTTTCATCACAGTGTTAGAAAGCAGAAACCGCTGAAAGCAATGTAAACATGCAGGTGTCCCAGACTCAGAAAGAAGTTCAAGCACAAGCAACCAAACAGGGCAGGAGTGACTTAAGACAAATTAATTCCTTGTATGTCTTGTGGGACCCATAGCATTGCAATTTGCTAATGTATACCTGAGCATTAGAACAAAGTGCAACACACTCTGGAACCCACAACCTTTCTATTGCTTTTCTACTGCTCTACGCAGAAAGAAAGGTGGTTAAAAATTGGTAGGGTCCATCATGACCATCAGTTGGTCTACCAGTCTGCTGCCCCTGTTGAGGTAGGAGATGGAGAGCCATGTGGCAGCAAAGGCACAATGGATGTTGACAGGTTAGAAATCACAAAAATGCCTGGGAATGATCATGCAGGAATTAGGGATTTTTCCCCCCAAAAGGGGATAGGATTGCTAGCCAAACTGAAGTGCATCTAATGCTGGCACTATGGGCAACAAACAGGAGGAGCTGGAAGCCATTTTGTGGCAGGAAAACTATGACATAGCTGCTATCACTGAAACTTGGTGGGATGGTTTGCATGACTGGAGTGCTGCAATGGATGGCTGCAAGCTCTTCAGAGCTAGGAAGGAGAGGTGGTGGGGTAGCCCTGTGTGCTAGGGAGCGTTTGGATTGTCTTGACATTAATAATGGTGATGACAGGGTTAAATGTTTATAAGTAAGAATCAGGGGGAAGGCCAATGAGGCAGATGTCCTGCTATAGACGACCTAAACAGGCCGAAGAGGCAGATGATGTATTCTACAAACAGATGGGAGAAGGCTCACAACCTTGAGACTTCTCTTGTTCCCCTCGTCTCTTGATCCCCTTTTTCTCAGGGGGGACTTCATCTTATGAGATGCTTATTAGAAGTATAACACAGCTGAGAGGAAGCAGTTTAGGAAGTTTCTAGAGTGTGGAAGATAACTTCCTGACACAGCTGGTGAGTGAGCCAGCTAGGGACGGTGCCCCGCTGGGCCTTTTGCTTGTAAATAGAGAAGGACTTGTGGGTGATGTGAAGGCTGGAGGCCGTCTAGGACACAATGATTACAAATTAATAGTTTTTGAATTTTGGGTTAGCAGAACTGCCACCCTGAACTTCCAGAGGGCAGACTTCAGCCTGTTAAGGAGACTGGCTGGTGGAGCCCCTTGGGAGGCAGTTCTGAAGGACAAAGGAGAAAGAAAGAAATCCTAACGGCACAGGAGCAGGCCATCCCCACATGCCAAAAGATGAGCCAGCACAGAACAAGACTGGCCTGGCTGAAAGGAGAGCTGTGGCTAAAGCTCAGGAAGAAAAAGAGGGTTTATGATTTTTGGAAGAAAGTGCAGGTCACTCAGAAGGACTACAAAGATGTTGTGAGGCTGTGCAGGGACAAAATTAGAAGGGCCAAGCCCAACTTGAGCTCAGTCTGGATATTGCTGTTCAAGACAATAAAAATGTTTTTATAAATATATAAACAAGAAGTGGAGGACTAAGGATAATCTCCAACCTTTACTGGATGTGAGAAAACGTAGTGACAAGAGATGAGGAAAATGCTGAGGTACTTAATGCCTTCTTTGCTTCAGTCTCTAGCAGCAAGACCAGTTGTGCTCCAGGTACTCAGCCCCCTGAGCTGGTATATAGGGACAGGGAACAGAATGAAACCCTCATAATCCACAAAGAAATGGTCAGGAATCTGCTAGTCCACTTACATGTATGCAAGTCTATGGGGCCAGATGGTATCCACCCAAGGGTACTGAGGGAGCTAGTGGAAGTGCTCGCCAAGCCACTTTCCATTGCTTGTCAGCAGTCCTGGCTATCAGGACAGGTCCAGTCGACTGCTGACTAGCAAACATGACGCCCATCTACAAGAAGGGCCAGAAGGAGGATCCAGGAAAGTACAGGCCTGTCAGTCTGGCCTTGGTGCCAGGAAGATCATGGAGCAGAGATTATCTCAAGTGCCATCACGCAGCACTTACAGGACAACCAGGCGATCAGGCCCAGTCAGCATGCATTTATCAAAGGCAGGTCCTGCTTGACGAACCTGATCTCCTTCTACAACAAGGTGACGTGCTCAGTGGATGAGGGAAAGGCTGTGGATGTGGTCTACCCTGACTTCAGTAAGGCTTTTGACACCATTTCCCACAGCATTCTCCTGAAGAAGCTGTCTGTTCATGGCTTGGACTGGCACACGCTTCATTGGGTTAGAAACTGGCTGGGTAGCTGGGCCCAAAGAGTCGTGGTGAATGGAGTCAAATCCAGTTGGAGGCCGGTCACTAGTGGCATCCCCCAGGGCTCAGTGCTGGGGCCAGTTCTCTTCAATATCTTTATCAATTATCTGGATGAGGGGATCGAGTGCACCCTCGGTAAGTTTGCAGACAACGCCAGGTTAGGCACAAGTGTTGATCTGTTCAAGGGTAGGAAGGCTCTGCAGGAGGATCTGGATAGGCTGGACCGATGGGCCAAGATCAACTGTATCACAAGGCTAAATGCCAGGTCCTGCACTTGGGACACAACAACCCCATGCAATCATAGAATCATTAAGGTCGGAAAAGACCTCCAAGATCACCTGATCCAACCACCTCCCTATCACCAATATCACCCACTACACCGTGTCCCTAAGTACAGGCTGGCAGAAGAGTGGCTGGAAAGCTGCCTGGCAGAAAGGGACCAGGGGATATCAGTCAATAACTGGCAGAATATGAGCCAGCAGTGTGCCCAGGTGGCCAAGAAGGCCAACAGCATCCTGGCTTGGATCAGAAACAGTATGGTCAGCAGGGCTAGGGAAGTGACTGTCCCCCTGTACTCAGCTCTGGTGGGGCTGCACCCCAAACACTCTGTTCTGTTTTGGGCCCCTCACTACAAGAAAGACATTGGAGCATGCCCAAAGAAGGGCAATGAAGCTGGTGAGGGGTCTGGAGAACAAGTCTTATGAAGAGTGGCTCAGGGAGCTGGGGCTGCTTAGCCTGGAGAAAAGAAGGCTCGGCAGAGACCTTATTGTACTTTACAATTACCTTAAAGGTACTTTTAGCGAGGTGGGGATCGGGCTCTTCTCCCAAGCACCAAGTGATAAGACAAGGGCAAACGGCTTCAAGTGGCACCAGGGGAGGTTTAGGTTTGATATTAGGAGAAATTTCTTCACTGAAAGGGTTGTATAGCATTGGAATAGGCTGCTCAGGGAAGCGGTCGAGACCACCATCCCTGGAGGTTTCCAAGAAATATGTAGATGTAGAACTTAGTAGCATGGTTTAGTGGTGGACTTTTCAGTACTGCGTTAAAGGTTGGACTAGATGATCTTAGAGGTATTTTCCAACCTAAATGATTCTATGGTTCTGTGATTCTGTGACAAATGGTGGCAAAGCCAGACAGCTTAAATCCTTTCCTTGAAACCCCGCAGAACTAAACATTTGCTCCCCTAAAGCCCTTAGCTTTCATAACTCCTCCATCCATAAGTGTGATAAGACTGTGTATGGCTAAGAGAATTTTTATGATATAAAAATAATCACAGTCAGGAACCTGCACAAAAAAAATAGGAGGAAAAATAGACAGCAACTTCAACAGAAGCTCATCCAACTCCCTTTCTGTGATTTCCAGATGGCATCCATATAATCACTTGTTATGGAAGTCATGTTTATGGTGTCCTAAATATGTCTGTCAACATCTTCCTGCTATGCTTGATGCTGATGTGGGCTTGTCCTAGTTAGAATTCTTGAGTTTGTAAAAAGATTTCCTATGAGCATAAACTTCAGAATAAGTCTATTAGTCACCTCAGTGGTTTTCCATGCCCCACACCCCAAAAGTATGAGACCTGCATTTAAAACATATAGTTCTAGGACATTCTTAATTTATGAAGGTTGTTGCTTAGACATTCACTGCTCATTGCCGATACAGGTAAGTAAAATTAATTTCTTCCTGTAATACTTCTCTATGCATTGGGGCATTTTGGAATGCATGTAGCAACACAGCTTGAGGGTTTTTTTTTTCTTTTCTTTTTCTTTTCTTTTTTTTTTTTTTAAGAATGAACGTGATTACCTTAACTAATATATATATATATATATATATATATATATATTTTAACAGATCAGGGCATTCAAAATAATTAAGATAATCCAAAGAAATTCAACCACTCACTACAGCTGCTGTTAAACTGAAGCAGCTCCTCAGTTATGGCTGAAACATTCTTTGAGCGTTTGTCTTTTACTTCAGACCATTGGAGGCTGGTCTCCTTGCCCTCTCTATTTAAATGAGTTTCCAGTTAAATGCCAGTGTCATGACCATGCTTGCCAGCCTACAGGGCATGTACATTTGCCTATAAATGTTACACTTTTTATAAACGTAAACTGTCTTTTTGCAGCACATGCTGGAGAGTTTCGTGGCATTTTACGTACTTATAAGTACATTTCCATGAATAAACAGCATATTTACAAAGTAAAATTGGACTTAATCATTCGCTGTTTTGATTAGAGTCAAAACTAGCCCAAGCATGCCAGAGATTCAAAAAAAAATCATTGTTATTGTGCATTAAAATCACTACCTAGGCACTAGATGTCACCCCTAAAGGCCTCAATTAATACATCCTGTAGCAAGTTAAAACAAGAATCTTCACCTTTTCTGTTTTCAAAATAGGGTTATAATACTGTATGGTTGCTATTTTTTTCTGATCTCTAGCAGTACTTTCACTGAGTGGTTCTCCCCAGGTCAGTGCCTGCTTTTCTTCCTGTGATAGCTCTGCCAGATTTCTGCCACAGAAATTCTGGAAGTGGACAACAGTGATTTTTGTCCTGATGTGTAATTTCCTTGAACTGGGCCACCTACTCACAGTACTTTAAAGGATTTTAAAAGCTCTCTATTTTACCAGACATTTTACTGGTCTTCCTCATTAATCTCACATTCTTAAGTTCAATTTTTATTACTGGTTTGATCTACAGGACTTTTCAGGGCCTGGCTTCCTTCTCTGTTTTGGCAAAAGTCCATCACATTCTTCAGATTAAAAGCTGATCTCTTGTTGAGGCCAGCTTGGCTCCCACCACATGTTTCAGCAGTAAGGCTTGTTTTATTCAATGGGAAATGCATAAATGCAATGGGAAATCCTCTAAGCGTGAAGGTGTTGGGCAAGGAAATAAATATTAGAGGCTCCCTACAGAGCTACATGGAGTTTATCACTTGGGAATAACTGGCTAAAAACCCCACTATTCTCCATTTCCAAAACCTCCCTCCTTGACTTTTTCTTTTTGGGAATGCTGTGAGAAGCCATGGTTGATAAAATCACATGGAAAATGATGTAAGTAACTGAATAAACATTCTCCCCAGCATACTCAATTCATTCTACCTTTTTTTAAAAAAAATATTTATTTATTACTTTTATAACTATTATAGTTCAGTTGGATGAAAGTAGCCAGTTCCCAGACACTGGCTTAGCATGTCAAAAGGGATGCTCAGCAAAATATGTAAGGTTGCCATATTGTAAGGCATAAAGCAAACGCTGATTTGTCTGTACAGCTGCAGTCATGACCTGATGCAAACACTCCTTCTATAGTGATGTACATGTACATGCATCCATCGATTTTGCTCTCACAAATGCAAAAGGTTTGTGCCATATATGTGTTGAATTTGATGCAGATTAGTTGTCTTTAAAAGGAAAAATCATGAAAGACCCTCATTTCCAGTACAGTTTTCTATAGTAACAGTAGAGTACAAAGTTCTGCTTGCTTGAACATACAATGAATCAGACAAACGGAGTCAGTTTTCATCATCACCAAGCTCCTTTTCACCAAGTACCCCACAAATTTCTCTTAGGATCATACCGCTATATTTGTTTAGACTGCTCTGAGGTCTGCCTGCCTCTTTAACCACCTGGACTCTCTCTCATCCTTGCAGACGCCACTGGATCAAAACAGCTCTTGGAAAAGCACATGGTAGTCCCTGAGAAACTTTTGAGCAGCTGTCATTTTTCTTTCTTTTAGGCAGAGATATTACCTGTGTTTGGGTATGACTGTCTTAAACTCTGTTGCCAGCTCAGATAAAGGAACTTGTGGATTTCTTGCAGTTCTCTGAAATGAAAAATTAGTTACTTCCAATTATATCAACTTGCTTTAATCCAGCTTGCAATCATATAAAATTACTAGTGATCTCATACAGTGTTGTCATAATTCAGCCTATTATACAGCAATTATGTCATTTGCTGTATATTCATTAGAAATTTTCAGCTCAAGGACAAGCACGAATTAACTTCTCACACTTCATTTATTCTTGAATTTAATACTTTGGTGTCTGCCATTCTATGCCTGGAAATCAGCTTCAAAACTACTGCAGCTGAAGCTCCAGCTATACCCTGGAACTCCATTTCTCAGATGAATAAAAAGAAATGCCCTTAACAATAGCAGTGTTTTTGCAGCTTGGAATGGGAAGAATATCCAGAATGGAGCAGGCATTGCTCATTCCAGGATAATACCTAAAACGACTTCAGATTTGCTGATTACCTGCATATCCAGAACCTAGTAACAGATTCTTCTTGGTAATGTATCTGGAAATAATTGAAAACTACATAGGATTTTCTGGAGAAGTGTGAGGAGGTGTTTTGCAAACAGAACCCCTTAGAAAGGTAGTTTAGAAAATTTCTGAGGTCATCAAGAAGTGTAAGATAACTACCATGTGTTATGAAGAGAAGCATTTGTCGCTTTTTTTTTTTTTTTTTTTTTTTTTTTTTTTTTGCATTTGTCTTCTTTTACTTGAAGTTCAGTACTTGTCTTCACACCTGCATTTTTAAGTGAAATCTATAGATTACCTCCAGCTGAACACAGTAACCACTCAGGTCAATAGGAGCCTGACAGCATTTATCTGCCATTCGTGTGGTTGCAAATTACTGTATAAGAAGGCAGTGGAGAGTCTGGCCCCGTTGTGTTGGAATAGCAGGACCAATGCAGCTCAAGTGCTTCAAATATGACAGTGAGTCCTCACTAGTACCATAATACCAAATCATTGTATCAAGCCCTTGTATCATTTTTCTTCATTTGTCATTGGATTCTTAAACGTAGACAGTTCCAACATACATTTTCCATTTCTGACTTGTTGGTCAGTAAACCATACGGGTAGGTATAAGTTGTAACATCACTGGGCATAGGAACAGAATAACAACATGCTTCCAGAAGGATCTGACAAGAGTGGAAACTTACGTCAGTGCATTTACAATGAAAAGAAAAATCAAGATAGTTTTAGAAGACCAAAATATTTTTGTGTTGGAAGGGGTACAATAAAAGAAGAAAGCATCTATATACTTTTTTTAAAGCAAAAACAGCATATGGTAAAATTGTCTAAGAAAGCTTGATGGCTTTAATGGGTGGGAAAAGTGAAGAAAGCAGACCCAAAATATAAATGCCTGTGACAAGCTCTGTAAATTGGAATACTTGCTAACATTTGTGAAGGTCAGGTGCAGTTGCCACTGAGGATTAAAGAAAGGTTCCTCAATCAAATTCACAGGTGAGAAATTTCCCCAGGTGAGAAAACCTGGGGACCATGGCAACCCCGGTGATATTTTAGAATTATATTACTGAAGTAAAATACATTATATCTAAATAAAAATTTGGAGTAAAAAGCTATTATTTCAGCAAAGAGATTTTCAGTGGAACCAGTTTTAAGTCCACTACCTTCTCTCTCTTTCTCTTCTCACTGTGTCATACACGTTTGCGTGCTTTTTATTAATTTATAAAGAAACCTTTATGAGTCTGATTTGGTTTCAACAATACGCATAACTGTAAAGTGACTGTTCACCCACCCTGTCCTGCAAGGTTTGGATGAAAAAATTACATAATGTCAGCATTTTATCTTATATTCTACTCTTTAGTTATAATAAAGTTTTAGATGCACAGAAACTGAACAATTATCCTTGTTGAAGCTGATGGTAATGGTGTAATTAGAAGATTGGTGGTATGCATTCAGTTTCAATACATAGGTAACACGCTTGAGCTTGAACTTGCCTATTAAATACTGATCTTCAAAACCAGCAGAATGTTAGTACAATGTGAAATTCATCAAATTAGCCCCCCTGTCCTTTTTGTCACTCAGTCAATTTAGCACCCTTACATTTTTTTTATCCATACTCTGTGTTTTTATGACTTCTAAAAATTAGAAAACTTTTTTTTTTTTTTTTTTTTTTTTCCCTTCAGGACTACATCAAATCTTTACAAGTCTAGCACAAAAGTCCGTGGGATCTGCAGTTAATGATAAGTTAACTAATATCCTGAAATGTCCATTTTAAACATGCATGCAACAAAAAAACATAAATCACAAACTTAAAGTCAGTTTCAGCAGTTTTTGTTTTTTTAAATCTGTCCTACATTATATTAAGTTGTGAAGCTCCACCAGATAAAGAATTGAGAGCAAGAAGTTATGGTGTGCTTCAAAAACTATTGTAGTAGAAAGTTATCAGATGACCTCCTTCCTGTTACGGATAACGATCAGGTACATCATCTTCCTGTTGCCTTTCTGAGATATTTTTTTGTGCAACTTCTGATGCAAATCATTAGGTAAATTTGAAGAGCTTAGAGCCTCCTCTGGTATTCAGTTGCCCAGACTTATTTTTGCAAGACCATAAACGCATGATAACTCAGCACTCAGATTAGCCTCATGCATCCTATATTTAGTACTAAAGGGAAGTATTACCACAACTTATTTATAACAAATTATCAGTTTTCTGTGACACCAATTATTAAAGAATTATTTCTATAGATATACTCACAATTAAAAACAAAACCAAACCAAACCAAAACAAAAAAACACACCAACCTTAAAATCTTAAATACTTTTCTAAACATAGTATGTTAAGCATATTCTTCCCAGTCCTGTGGAATTTATCCAATGCTTTGCTGGTAACAGGTGATGGATGGAAGTGAAGGATACCTGAACACGAGCCAGCAATGTGCGTTTACAGCCCAGAAAGCCAACCGTATCCTGGGCTGCAGCAAAAGATGTGTGACCAGCAGGTCGAGGGAGGCGATTCTTCCCCTCTGCTCTCATGAGCCCCCACCTGGAGTGCTGCGTCCAGCTCTGGGGCCCCCAGCACAGAAAGACATGGATGTATTAGAACAAGTCCAGAGGAGGGCCACAAGGATGATCAAGGGGCTGGAGCACCTCCCCCATGAAGACAGGCTGAGGGAGTTGGGGTTGTTCAGCCTGGAGAACAGAAGGCTGCAGGGAGACCTTACAGCTGCCTTCCAGTACCTAAAGGGGGCCTACAGGAAAGTCAGGGAGGGACTATTTGTCAGGGGGTGGAGTGACAGGACAAAGAATAATGGTTTTAAACTAAAAGAGGGTAGGTTTAGATTAGGTAAAAGGAAGAAATTCTTCACTGTGAGGGTTTGAGAGAACAGGTTGCCCAGAGAAGCTGTGGATGCCCCATCCCTGGAAGTGCTGACAGCCAGCTTGGATGGGGTTTTGGGCCATCTGGTCTAGTGGGAGGTGTCCACGCTTGTGGCAGGGTGGTTGGAATTAGATGTTCTTTAAGATCCCTTCCAACCCAGAGTATGATTCTGTGATAATCTTGTGCATGAACTGAGAACCTCACGTAGCTCATCTGATGAATGAACCATTGCAGTCACATTTCATCTCCTGCAGACCTTGTCCTACTTTTGAATCTTGCTTGACAAATCGGTTCGCCAATTCAGGTTGAGAAGCAGGGTAGAGCTCACAGCAATCTCACTAAAAGACACAGCTCAGCAAATGACTTGCATTGTAATTCCTCCTCTAATATGTAACTGGACACAGATGTTTATATGCCATTATGTGGAGGGACATATCTCCCAAATATGACCTAATCCTGTGACTGTGGAAGATCTTGGTTGAAATACATCTAGTTCATAGCAATGTGGCCTGGAAGGACAGTTGTTAAGCTTCCTAGCGTTATATCTTCCAAACATAAAAAATAAAAAAATAAAAAAGTGTTTACACCTACTTTAGAGAGGGCCTTTGTGCCCTCTCCTTGCCCAGCGCTCCCTCCCACAGTTGAAAACAAGCACCAAGCCTTGCTACTATAAACTGGCAAAACAATAACAGAAATGAGGCTTATCATGAGAAAAAAAAAAATAGAAAGAAAGAAAAAAGTAGCGTTAGAGTCTTTTATGACAGAAGGAGCACAGATGTTATACATTTGTCCCAGCCCCTGTATCCTGTTTTGAAAACCAGCGATACAGATTTCTCATTCACCAGCCACAAAGGGTGTATTTTTGTTGCCTGGAGGCTTCAGGGTGCATGGCTCTTCCCTCACTTCTTGACGCCTCCAACAGAATGGATCAGCGAATTGATCCATGTTAAAATTCATTGCAAAACAGAGCTGAGATTATTTCTCACCAGGATCGATTCCCCAATGCAGCTCACTGGGTCACTCCACACACAGCACAATTGAGGGTGTGGTGTGAGAGGAAAATGACTTGCACAGGGAAGCCGGGAAGCAGGAAATCATTAAATCTGTGTTTTGTGGGACTCAGTTTGTCCCATTAGCCATCCAGATCTGGAATCCTCCATGCGACAATCCCTTTTATTTTGGTGGGGTGCTGAAGTGGATGGATGCCAAGCTTGTCACACCACAAAGGGTGCAGATGACACACGTGCTACAGTCGCTGCAAAGCCTGTAACTTCCCCTCTGAACAACGATCAAAGTGGTGGCACAGATATACTTACATACGCAGGACTAAGTGATAGGCTAAAAAACACAGCAACTCTGTAAAAAGAACAGTTGAAGCCTCAATGTCTAATATATTTTTTAAAATGCTACTCATGATATTCCAAGCATTAATTACTATAGTGTATACCACTGGTGCCTACTGACTCTGTAGACCTTAATTTATGCCTAGGACAACAAATTATGGGTCAAAACACTGCTTGGCTAAGTACCGCTCAACTTAAAGGCAAAGAAATTTCTTCTAAAGTAGGAAACAGAGAGAGAACATCAGAGGAGATGTAGGAACACCAACAATGTATACACTTTTTCTACTAGTGTTTTGAAAATTCGGTTTTTGTAAGTAAGGCACCGAAGCAGCACGCCTCCGAGCTTCTACATCTGAAGCTCAACATTTAGCCTGCCTTGGTAAAAGTGTGCCAGTGCTCCTGAATGCACCACAATAGGACCAGAGGGAAGAGAACTGGCTGACTGGCCGAGCTCAGAGGGTGGTGATCGGCAGAGCAGAGTCTGGCTGGAGGCCTGTGACTAGTGGTGGTCCCCGGGGATCAGTGCTGGGTCTGGTCTTGTTCAACATCTTCATCGATGACCTTGATGAGGGAATAGTGTCTGCCCTCAGCAAGTATGCCAATGACACAAAGCTGGGAGGAGTGGCTGACACGCCAGAAGGCTGTGCTGCCATTCAGCGAGACCTGGACCGGCTGGAGAGATGGGCAGGGAGAAACCAAATGAGATTTAATAAGAGCAAGTGTAGAGTCCTGCACCTGGGAAGGAACAACCTAAAGTATCAGTCCAGGCTGGGGGACGACCTGCTGGAGAGGAGCTCTGAGGAGAAGGACCTGGGGGTCCTGGTGGACGACAGGCTGACCATGAGCCAGCACTGTGCCCTTGTGGCCAAGAGGGCTAATGGGATCCTGGCGTGCATTAAAAGGAGCGTGGCCAGCAGGTCAAGGGAGGTGATCCTCCCCCTCTACTCTGCCCTGGTCAGGCCTCACCTGGAGTACTGTGTCCAGTTCTGGGCTCCCCGGTACAAGAAAGACAGGGATCTCCTGGAAAGAGTCCAGCAGAGGGCCACAAAGATGATAAGGGGCCTGGAGCATCTTCCTTATGAGGAAAGGCTGAGAGACCTGGGTCTGTTCAGCCTGGAGAAGAGAAGACTGAGAGGGGATCTCATCAATTGCTATAAATCCCTGAGGTGTGGGAGACAGAGAGATTTGGCCAACCTCTTTTCAGTGGTTTGTGGGGACAGGACAAGGGGCAATGGCTGCATGTCAGAGCACAGGAAGTTCCACATTGACATGCGAAAGAACTTCATGGTGCGGGTGACGGAGCACTGGGACAGGCTGCCCAGGGAGGTTGTGGAGTTTCCTTCTCTGGAGATATTCAAGGCCTGTCTGGACGCCTACCTGGGCAGCCTGCTCTGAGGAACTTGCTTTGTCAGGGGGGTTAGACCGAATGATCTTTAGAGGTCCCTTCCAACCCCTACAGTTCTGTGATTCTGTGATTCTGTAATGGCCTCAAGTTGCCCCAGGGGAGGTTCAGGTTGGCAATGAGGAGACATTTCTTCTCAGAAAGAGCAGTCAGGCATCGGGACGGGTTGCCCAGGGGGCTGGTGGGGTCACCGCCCCTGGGGGTGTTCAAGGAGAGGTTGGACGTGGTGCTTGGGGACATGGGTTAGTGGGTTACAGTGGTGGTGGTGGGGGGTGATCAGACCAGATGATCTTGGAGGGCTTTTCCAACCTTAATGATTCAATTTTACTGTTGTTAGGAATATGAAATTATACAGACTATTGTGTTTTTACAGAAGAAAGGCCTTAGAAAGAAACTCCCTTTAAAAAATACACAAAGCATAGCAACAGAATTTAACAAGTGTGACACCATTTATTTTAAAAAGGACATTTTTGTGCTGCTGATTTGATCACTTGCAACCCCCATTGGTTGTGCCGTTTTAAATGCTTCCGTGGTGAAGAGCAAGGCTCTTTTTCTTCACCACGAAAGAGGAGCAAAAGAGACAAAATCCCAGCGAGCACCCCGCCGCCAGAACGGTGGACAGGGGCCGCGAACCCGCGCCCCACCGAGGGCAGCTTCCCCCTCCCGCCTCACCCTGAGGGACAGGGAGAGCTCTCGCGAGAAGTCGCCGCGAAATCTCGCGAGAGGCGCTGCGGGCGGCTCTGTGGCGCCTCCCGCAGGCGCTTCCCGCCCCCCCCCCCGCCTCATCCCCTCAGCCGCCGCCATGGCGGCCCCCGCCTCGCCCGGCCGCCGCAGCCGCTTCGAGCAGGAGCAGGAGCGGGCTGTCCGCGCCCTGGTGCGCAGCATCACCGGGCTGCACGGCGGCAAGGAGCCGCCGCGGGACACGGGGACCGAGCAGGAGGCGGAGACGGAGCTGGAGCGGTTCCAGACGGCGCTGGATTTCGCGTGGTCCAACTTCAGGTCCGCCCCGAGCCGCTGGGGAGGGACAGGAGGGGAAGGGGGAGGGCAGAGGGCAGGGCTGGTGCTGTCCCTGCTGTCTGCCACAGCTTCTTCTTATTCACCACAAATATTTGCTGTAACGTATTCTAACATCACATGCAGTGCTTCCTTGCTACAGAAGCATCACATGCTTGCTAAAATCCTCGCTGCCAGGCCTGCAGTTTCGTTTTCCAGTTCGTTGCTGTGACGCTTGGAGGTGATTCTGGGTTGTCTGTCTAAATTCAGGCTGTTGAACTTGACTTTCACCCCCCTGACTCAGATGCAGTTAGTTTTCATTTCTCTCTGCCGCCATACGAGTTCTCTCACTGGTTTTGTTCCCATTGTTGATGGAAACTGAGGCAGAATATTAGGCTGGGTTCGAGGGCCTGTGTATTGGGTACCTGGTGCTCACTGCTGTCAAGTCCCACTTTGTGGTTTCTCTGTCTGTATAACTGATATATATATATATATACACAAAGAAACTTACTCCTATTTTAATTTCTTTTTCAAAGTCTATTGTGCCTTTTACAAGTTATTTATTTTTTAATTCACATACCTTTGTTTTACCTTCCTGTGTACTGATTAGGCTCTCTTTTCTTCTAGGCACCCTCCTTTGCCATTTTTAAGGGAGCTTCTTTTGGGTTTTACAGGCCTTCCCTTGTGGATGTTCTGCCTGTGCTGGTGGTGCAAGTCCCAGATGATTTTTGTGTGTTTGACACAGATGCCTTTGACAATAGCGTTCTTCATCTCCTTGTTCTGCTTGACTTAACTGACGACACATTTTAATTGCTTGCTTTGCTGTTACAGCAGTAATTTTCCATTCAGTTGAAATTGCTGCTTAACCGTAATCTGCATTCAATTTTTCCATCTTTAAGGTCAATTGTAGTTAATCCTTGCTGAGATCAGAGGCGCGGAGATTAAATTCTGTTGATGTTTAATGACGTTGCAGAACTAAGCATGCTTTATTAAAAGGAAAATATATTAAGAAAATGAAGTTGTCATCATGTATGTAAATCAGCTTTATTTTCTTCCTTACATAAGTTGCCTTTTCAAACTTATTCTGATACAGATTTCTTACACAGGTTTCACCGTTTTCTGGATGTGAACAGTCATAAAGTAGAGAGGACAATAGAAGGGTGAGTTTCATGTTTATGGACTAATAATCAAGGAGTTAACTTTCTTGAAGTGTTATTGAAACTTTTTTTTCGTTAGAATACATGAAAAATTGATAGTTCATTCTGACCTTGGAAAAGCTGCAAGCTGGAAGAGACTAACAGAAAAGTTTCTGAACTCACCACTCCCAAATGTTGAAGAAACAAAAGTATGTATGCCTCAGTTTCCTTCTTTTTTCCACCACCCTTGCGTTTACACTCATAAAGCGGGCTTGTGTTGTAATGTTGAGTTGGAAATTTTTGGTGGCTAAACAGTGAGGTTTGCAGTTGCTGTTCAAGTTATGGATTTGCAGGGTTGTAGTTTTCCCATTTGTTTTAGAAATAGGTTTATTGTTTTTTCAGGGTTTCAGCATGCACAGTTGGATGACTTAAAGGTAATCTTTTTGCTGCAGAGCAGACATTTAGCAGTCAACATTATACAGGTGTTGCAGCTGAATTCCTGTCTGTTCTAAAACAGTAGCTGAACAGAAGTTCTTGCACTTAAGTAACAAGACTGCAATTTTTGGTTTTAGTACTCCCAAATGGAGTGTTCCTGTCCCATAGCTTCTTTGTTGAGACCATGTGTGTGTTTTGCCTTTGGTACACTTCGCTTCAAATCTGTTTAGGATGCGGTCTGGATGGAAATGGTGAAAGTTGTCTCACTTGGACATTTTCTAGTGCGATAGTTTAATAATGAATTTGGCCTTTGAAAACTGGAAGTTTCTTCAGCTCTTGAGCCCTCAATAACGTACACATATCTTGACTTATTGTGCTGTATGTACTCTAGATTTTTAAGTAAGTACCTTTAGTTCTTGTTTTGAGAGTCAAATAAAATTGAAAGCCCACACAAGCACTTTATACTTGAATGTTCCAAGTATTGTAAGACTTGAAAAAGTTATTTTCTTAAAGGAGGTAGATAGCAGAAATCCATCTGGCTGTTGACCATTTCAAATGGTCTGCTGAAGAGCTGTGGAAAGTCAGAATAAGGCCAAAGAAAAAAAACTCCTGATAGCAGTGGTTGTGCTCTAAGCAGGTATCAGGAAATAGACCATAACGCCAGTCTCCGCAGGAATTAATGCAGAGCATTCCTACAGTTAATAGGCTGAATTTGTTCCTAACCAAAATCATTTAGTCCTCTTATTGACTTGTTTTTTTTTTAATGTGTTTTAAAGACAGATACACACTATTCCATACTGTCTCTTCTGTTATGTTTGTCTGATTCTCCATCCAACACCACCTATGTGGAAAAACCAAGACAAAAAGAGACAGGTAAGTTTACAGCTTTTTTTGTGTTGCTAGTTAAAGATACGCTCAATTAATGCAGTCTGATAAGAAGGCCATTTTTCCTCTCCATTTTATTATCTCCTTCACATCGAGATGCATTATTGATTGTCTTTTTTATGATTTATACATTTTATGTAGCCTGCAAATAGCCTTTCCTACCCCATTTATGTTACATTGCATAATTAAGCTTTCCAGTTAGGAAAGCACCTTGGGAACTGTTTCTGCCTTGTACTGCTGTCACTTACTAATGTTCTCTACCTATTCAGCAGCTTACACACTCAAAGGCAGACAACTGGTTTCTGTCCTCAGTCTCTGTCTTGCACCTTAATAGGAGGTCTGTTGAAACAGCTCTGGTAATATAAATTCCTATGTTCCCAATGTAGTCAAGGAAAGCTAAATGCCTTGGAAGGTTTCCAGAGGGAGATCCCAGTTGCCTGCATTCCAGAGTAGGACTGTTTCACTCAGTGCCTAAAAATGAGGCTTGTGCTTAAGTGTGAGTGGATACCATCCCCCATTTATTTACAGTGTTGTATCATAGACCGAAAGAAGAATATTTCAGACTAACCTAAAGAAAATCTTGCATCTTAAGATTCCTTTTTGAATGATCTCTGCACATTCCCTCGGCGGTGTTTTGAATGCACTTTCAGCCCCTTCCAGGAATGTGAATATGAAGAGGTTATCTCAAACAGCACTAATTACAGTTGAGTAAGCTTCATGTTTCAGATAATATATTGTAAGTGTGACTTGTTATTTTTTAAAGTATTACACATCACGTCATTGATATGTGGTGTCTTTTTTTTTTTCGGAGAGTAAGATGACCCTTGCTTTATTGTTGGTTACAGTCCAGTATGCTTGTGCATCGGCAAATTACAAATTCAGAATGTCTCTGCCAAGCTAAATGAGATGAGTTACAATAAGTAATATGTTGCATCCTTGCATGTTTTTCCAGGAATGAAGTGTAGGGTAGTGTATGTAGTAGAGATAAATATGCTGGTGGGACGCTTTGCTGCATATTTTGAGTGTACAAACAAAAGAATTGAGAATGAATAAATAAAGAATATACGTGGTCATTACCACAGTTTGTGTGTTGCGTTGAAAGTGTATAACCTTGTTAAAGGAGTGGTGGTGTAACCTGAAATGGATGGGAATGCCTTTTGTTTTAGAGTAAAAAGGTAATTATAACTTTGGAAATGTTTTTAAAGAAGACAGAGTTATGTGATACTTAATATTTTTCTTATTTATACTTCTAGAAAAGGAAGAAGAATTTGATTGGGGAAAGTATTTGTTGGAAGGAGAAGAAATTTACCTTGGCCCAGGTGCGGATTCACCGGTAAGTAATTTCTTAAGGTAAAAAAAAAGTAAGCGTATAAACTGTTTTAATGTATCTGGTTGAGTTGCCCTGGCTTCTGTGCTATGTTAGATCAATTCTCACAGGATTCCCTACTGTGCTGCTTCTAACTTAATACCGTGAAATACACACAGACTCAAGCAGAGTATCAATAATGCAAGTGCTTTTGTTCTTGACCCTGTTCTGACTTAGTTCAGCAACTAAGCTGGCCCTTTCTGCTGACCCTTCTGCCTGCTCCTAATCAGAACTTCCTGTAGTTCTGCAGTTAAACGTGCTTCCACTCTCAAGCTCTAATTCCCCTGAAAGGTTTTTTGGAGGAAAAAAAAAAAAAAGCTTTCCTTTGGCAGCCAGTGTATTCTTCTGACCTCTCTCCTAATTAACAGGCAATTGCAAGGCTTAACCAGATGCTGTCCCTGGTATGGAGGGGTATGACAATGTTTTAGCACCAACATAGGATGTATAATGACAAGAGGAGATCAGGACAACAGCAGATTCTCAAGTAATAATTTCGCAGTACTAGCTGAAATTAATAGAATATATGTGGATTTCCCTGATCATGGTAACATAGGCTTCTGGAATTTAGAAGCTTACCAATATTGTGAGAAGTAACCAGTATGGCACTAAGTAGGGAGTAGAGGAAGTTCAGGAGTTGATGTCACATTTTTGAGTCTCAGGAGACGTTCTCCTGATAACTTTGAACAGCACAGCAGCGTTGTCGGAGCCTTCTCTTGTGTGATTGTGGGCACGTGGAATATGTTGCACAAATTCAGTAGCATGTGCTTTATGCTATACCTAAGACCAATTGTGTTTGATTTCCTTGCAGATAAAAACAAATGCTTCTTCCACCTCAGACATGCAGCCTTATTGTTAATATAACTTAAACCACTTAAACTCTGGGAGACAGTTACATTAGTTTTAGTGTTGTGAATTGGCTTTATAGTGAAAACAAATAATAGGTTATGTTCAGCTTCACAGATCAATAGAAACTGAATATAGATCTGCCTATTATACTGGATTTTGTTACACTTGCTAGGATTGGTCTGGAGAAAGTGAAGAGGAGGAAGATACTCAGCCTTTGAGTAGGGAGGACTCGGGTATTCAAGTGGACAGGACACCTTTAGAAGACCAAGATCCAAACAAGAAAACAGTACCTAATGTTTCCTGGAAAGGTTAGATTAAACTGTAGTTCTTATAATCATATGTGCTCAAATTTAACAAGCTAATGCTACTTTTTTATTATTTAGTTGAGCTACTGTTAGACCTAGAATTGTAATTTAAAGATGCACCTTACTGGCACTGCCACTTGCTTAATTTTTAACAGTAAAGTAACAACATGGAAGGCTTGATTTGATTTCTGTTGATACTAATGGAGAGGGCTTCTGCTTATTTGTGTGGAAATATTCTAAGATAGAAATGAGAACTTATACAGTAAATGTAACATGCAGTTTTATGGATATAATGTAATTTTTTTATTTTAAAGTATCAGAATACTGAAATAATGTGATTGACAACAGACAGTTGACTCAGTTGTAGATATGAAACATTTTTGAAAAATCAGTTCTGTCATTCAAACACCAGTTGGCTTACTCTTGAATAGCTTCAGGCAATATTAACTGTAGCTGTATATTTTTGCATAGAATAATTTAGGACACAAAATACCTTGTATAAATAGACTGTAATATTCATAAGGCTTATAATCAGTAGCTATATAACTAGGGTTAGGTATAGTTTTCTTGATAATCACATTTAAGAGAAAAACATTTTTAGGTAATGTACTGAATGAATAGTAAGAAGGAACAAAGAGAAAAAGCTAAAAATATTTGGCACTTTATTTTTTTAAGTCAGCTTATGTTTAAGTCAGCTTAAGTTTTGTATACATTGTTTAACAATTGCCTGAAGCACATTCTGTGACAAAGGATTGAAAACTATATAAATGTCTGAGTTTATTTTCTAGGACTTCTCCTTAACTTTCAGGAGATAAGATATGTCTGTGTCTCTGTGTCACATAACTTCTGCATGATGGTATCATGCAAGTGAGCACAGAGAAGTAGCTGTAATTTGTGATTTATTTCAAAAGATCTGTGCTTCTGCAGCTGAGTGCATAGGCTTATTAATAACTTCTCCTGTGTTTTTATAAGCATTTCTCAAACAAATAGAAATACCCCACTCACTATCCAATGTTTTCACAGTTGGTGAACCTGATGCCCGCAGTTGGCTGGAGCAGCATGTAGTTCCTCAGTACTGGACCGGAAGAGCTCCTCGTTTTTCACATAGTTTGCACTTGCATTCCAACCTGGCTGCGGTCTGGTAAGAAAACAATACCACCTACATATTCCTTAGTGGCATATAATTTTAAATAATGACTTTATGAAGCATCTTGACCATTAAAGTGAAAAGGTAGTATAGTTTCTGCTGATTTAGGGAAAAACATAATTTAGTTAAAAGGGTACAAATTAATAAGATAAACAAACGAGCTTTTTTTTTAATAATTTATTTTCCTTGTATGTAGTTTTTATTACTTTTGTCATTATAAGAAAGAGAGTTTTCCTTTTTCAAAGAAGCAGATGTTACTGTTGGAATTTTGTTTGGGTGGACCCTTCTGAAGGTCTCTGTGGAACTAATGTAAGTGGGTTGTAAGTGGTCCTGGAAATTACGAATTCCCTAAAATTTAACTTGTGGTTTATTTTTGGTATCTTGCTTAAAAGGTTAATCTTAAACAGTGCTTTTATGGGGGAAAAAACATTCCAACATCCTCTGTGGTGTTGGAAAGAAAATGAGAAGGTTGTTTAATTAAATAAAAAAAAACAAAAACTAATGCCTGATCATCTTTCCTTCAAATTCTGAAGGATCAGTACTGCATGAATACAGACCATTAGATTTGTCTTTGGTTTCTTAATTTAATGAATCTCATAATCAAGAAGTTAAATTTATTTTAGTGTCAGTTATATTGCCAGTTACGAACCAAAGTTTACAGTCGATATTAGGAAATCAGTAACATAAATAAAGCAATACTACTTCTCTTATGAAGTTCTGTTAGCAGATGTGTGATAAATAAACAGTATTAATCTGGATTATTGAATTTTTAACATGATTACATAAATATTGCCATTGATAATACTAACGACTCAAAATACTACGGATGCAAATAATTATTGCATACTTTACTAAAACGTGAAAAATATTTTGGAAGAATTGTGCAACACGGGATCATAGGGAAAAGTTCTTAGTTGCTAGTGAAAGCTTTCAGTCCTTAAGCAAACTTTTTGGAAAAAGTATGAATTTTGTGATATGGGTTAGAGAAATTGGTATGTTACTTTTTAGCTTAGTACTTTGAAAGAAAGAGTTAACTCCATAACTTTTCATGGCATTGAGAACGAAATAGTAAGTAGTCACAGGTCAAGAATAAAAAACAAAACAAACAAAAAAAGCTTACCCCCAAAAAACTCGGATTCAATAATTTGTGTATTTGCTTAATGGTTTGTCTTGTTATGTACATGGTATTTGAGTGCTTTCCATAGTATTTTGCTTAATGGTATGAAAAAAAATATTATTGTTTGTATACTTAAAATGTCTGCATGAGCATCATGTCTACCCAGATATAATTACAGCAGGACCGAGCCTTAATAATATTGCTTCATCCTTACTTTCAGATTATTCATCTGTAATTTCACCCTTAAATCACTTTCATTTCATGTTTTACAAGGGACCACCACTTGTACGCCAGCGATCCTTTGTATGTGCCAGAAGAGAGAACACTAGTCACTGAAACTCAGGTTATACGGGAAACTCTTTGGTAAGAGCAGCATCAAAACCTGCATTTTAATTTCTAGTGCTTGACTATCCTCATTCAAGGAAATAACAGATTAATCTTTGAAGTTTTACCTGATGAAAGAATTATTACTGAGTGTTTAGCTTCCAGTGTTGCTGACAAGAAAAAATGCTGCTAGCATTTATCTAGCCATTCAGGTTCACAAAGAAGAAAGTAGCTTACTGCTTCTTGTATCTTCTGATTCCTCAAATCTAACTGTTAAGAACCAACTTGTTCTTATCCTGCCCATAGGGATTTTAGTACTGTGTCCATTTTTTACAAAGTAGGTTTGACTCATCCCATTATTGAAAAATACCTCAGCTGGAAAGGAATTTTAGGTTATGCTTGCCTGGTGTCAGTGTTTTATTGTTCTTGTAGCAACAACTTAGAGCACCGGTAGCATTGTAGTGGATCTGTGGTCCCCTTTCATTTGAAAAAAGGAAATGGTAGGGAGAGCTAATCCTGTTATTAATTATATAATTGAGTCCATTAAGGGGTGAAAAAGCATTACTCTTTTCATTTCTTTTCAAGGCTACTTTCAGGAGTGAAAAAGCTTTTCATATTTCAATTGAATGATGGCAAAGTGGCTGTGCGCAACGATATTATTGTAACTCATTTAACCCATGTAAGTTGTTCCTGAATCTCAGCTGAGTATCTGTCAATAGGAAGATGCAATTTTTGGGGAATAGGAAACTAAACTGCTTGTGGAAAAATGATGTTTCTGTAATTGTTCTTAATTTAGTCAAAACGTGCCTGACTTAATAAAACAGAATGAGCTGTTCCAGTATGTGAAAATGTGATAAACTGATAGAGATGGCAAAATTTCATTATATTTTAATTCATAGAAATATCTTGGGATTTAATTGTTATGCTTTATAAAATACAATTTATTATTAGATGATTCTAAAAAATACATTTTTTTTCTAGAATTGCCTAAGGTCTGTACTGGAGCAGATAGCAGCATATGGTCAAGTTGTGTTCAGACTACAGAAGTTTATTGATGAAGTGATGGGACACAGCCCGGAAAATGTAATGCATGGAACTGTTTCCACTCCAAAGAAAACTACTGAAGCCCCATTCAGAACCTACCAAGCTTTTATGTGGGCATTATATAAATATTTCATTAGCTTTAAAGAAGAACTTACCGAAATTGAAAAATGCATCATCAACAAAGGTACAGTGCATAGGAAATAGGCACACAAGTACATTTTATAAGAGGGAAGCACACAAAACATTATGCAAATATGTTTTGAAACTGTGGAAGATGCTATGCTGCATTTTAAAAGCTCATGAATAGCATTGCCAGAATATGATTTTCTGCTGGATGTGCCTTTATACATTTTCTTTTCTTCCTCCCCTCAGACAAAACAGTCACACTTTCAATAGTGATAGATAAGCTGTCTCCCCGGCTGGCACAACTAAAGGTACTTCACAAAGTTTTTAGCACAGGAGTAGCAGAAGTTCCACCTGACACTAGAAATGTTGTACGAGCATCCCATCTGCTTAATACTCTCTACAAAGCTATTCTGGAATATGACAGTGTTGGAGAAGCATCTGAGCAAACGGTAGGGGAAATCATTTTCTCATGCTAGAATATTTGATATCTTAAATTTCTTTCTGGGGTGTGAGTTTGCTAGCTTACAGCTACTGGGGGTAGGGGGCAGATTTGGTAGTCATAATAAATTACTGTTCTCTGAGAAGAGTTCATTCAACCTGGACAAAGTAAGATTTATGAGGAGATGAGCAGCAGTGTGTTTTGGGGACTGAGGGGAGCAACTATGGGGAATCAGAGGCCAGAGAGCTGTTACAAAAGAAGGAGCTTTGGAGTAGCTTTCCCCTTGTGTTATTTCTACAGGTGCATAATTCAGTTAGTGTTGAAATGTAGGGTTTGGGTTTTACATTAACTTGCTGATTATACTAGTGAAAATGTAGTAGATACCATTGTGTACTTTCGTTTTCCTGTTTTCTGCATTACAAAACCACAACATGTTTTGTGACTATCAGTTACAGCATAAGGGATGTAAGAGTGAAAATAATGAAAGTTGCTGTTCGGGTCTAATCCTAATGACAAAAGGCATATGGGGAACCTTGCACAATCAGTGCTGCCATCAAGAGTGCTAAAGCTGTAATTTTTAGTACAATATTTTATCTTTAAAAATCTTTAAGGATAGTTACGTATTTCTTATAAACTTAGGATAGCACAACTAACAGGTTAGACTTTGCCTTATTGCTTGTAATACTAAAAAAAACATTCAGCTACTTTCTTCTTTTTCCTTTAAATTCAGGTGTCCCTTCTGTTCTCTCTCTGGGTTGAGACTGTGAGGCCCTACTTACAGACAGTGGATGAATGGATAGTCCATGGTAATTTGTTTGATCCTGCAAAGGAATTTATCATTCAGAGGTAGGGATACTGATACTGGACCCACCTAATGCTGTGCAAGTATGAATACAAAACCTGCTGTAGAGCCTAGGAAGTAAATGGGGACAGTAAAAATAGGGTTTCATGTTTATTATTTCACTTGAGTAGAATTTGTTTCTTAATCATTCTATTATGGATTGCTTCAGATTTCCCATTAGGGAAATTACCTTAGATTTTGATCCATACCAGGTATTGTTCTGGAATAGAAATTATTTTAATTTTTCAATAATTCATTATTATGAAGAAATCCGTAGTAGTTGAGAACTCAAAAAACCTTATTGCATCCTACTTGACTTTTCTTTCTGTCATTCTATAGTTGTGTTTTCATAACTAATAATGGGTGATTTCCAATCCTACTTATATTTGAGCTTTGCTTTTAATTACATGATTTCGGTTACTTTCCAAGTAACTTCAAAGACTAAACTGTGCATGTGATACATAAACAGCACAAAAGAGCAAAGTGGACTAAGAATTGAGTTTCACCTACTCTGGAATATTTCAGCATTCCTAGTACTACTTGCTTCTCTGTGGGTTTTATGTACTAAATAAATCTGCCTGTCAGTCACTAGTAATTGTTATGCGTAGCACTGTGGGTAATTAATTTCCCACACAAATTTAATTATAATTATCTGCCTTGTTTAGGGGATTTGGTTAGTTAGGTGTGTTGTGTTTTTTGTTGTTTTTTTTTTTAATCTGCTGTGAATTGATTCTTTATTCCGTTAAAGCTATAAGCCTTTCTAGAAGTGTCTGGATAGTTTATGATATGAACTTATTTTATATGCTATGGATGTGCTTCCTGATTACCCTAAAAGAAGGGCAAAGTATAGAGCAAAGATGAAACTTACTTGTATGTATATTCATCTTTTTTAAAAGGAAATATTCAACAGCTTTTTATTTCTTTGCAGAAACAAAAATGTTCCAGTTAATCATAGGGATTTTTGGTATGCTACGTACACATTATATAGTGTGTCAGAAAAGACAGAGAATGAAGAGAAGATGAGTGATAATGCCAGTGCCAGTTCTGGCAGTGACCAAGCCCCTTCAAGCAGGCAACACACTATGGTCTCTTTTCTGAAACCTGTGCTGAAGCAAATCATCATGGCTGGAAAATCCATGCAGCTGTTGAAGAATCTTCAATGCAAAGATGGCTCTCCGCAGCAGGCTGCATCGAGGGGTGAGGTGGCACTTTGTCAAATACCATGCTGTAGGGTATCCAGTAGCATGGGTGTATTCTATGTAACTGTTTTTCTGCAGCTTTAGAATAATGTAACTGTCCTTGTTATGTGTCAGTATCATGGTTTGTAACTTCACGTCTAATTGAAAACCATCTTCCAGGGCAAACAAGTAACAAGAACAAAGCAAACGAAGATTGAGCATTCCCTTCCCTTTTTATGGCTTCCAATATTGCTTTCTTAAGCTTGTTTTCATATGCTTTCAAAGCACATTTAATTTGTTATGAGACAGACAAAAACAGTTTTTGTGTTCCAACAGTAAAACTGTTTTGGTTTAATAAGTAGTTGCTTTTCATTACTAAGTAATTGAATAATTCTGAGATAGCACACAGAACTTCTTTAAAAAAGCAGCATACTAATAATTAGAAGAAAGATATATTGACATTTTTATAAATTTTTATATTTAGGAATTTTTTGAATGATTGTAAAAGGACACAGCAGTATAACCAATGTTGCTTTTTCAGAAGAGTCAAAATACATTTTTTGTTTAACTCAGTTTCTGTATGTTTAATAGAGATTAAATTATTTTGGAATCTCTCTAGGCTTGTTGTCCCTCTTTGATGTGAGAATGTAATTTTTTCTAGTAAAGGCTGCAGGGCTGTTTAGGTGCTAAGAATTAATTGCTTTTGCGATCGGAGGAAGAAGTTCTCTGACAGTCTCTGATGAGCAATGCATTTGAACTTATACCTGACTTTAAGCATTAGACTTCCTAATTTGGCAATACTTGGTTCTAACTATGTACTTGAGTACTTTCTTGAATAATGGCCAAAATGTAGTTTGCTAAAATATATCAAGAAAATACTAGATTCCACAGTTCTTCTTGAGTGGTGGTGCTGTTATTTTCTAGAATAAAGTCTCACCATGAAATGTGTTGCCCAATTTAGATGCTGAAAGAAAGAGTTTGTATACGCTGTTCTTGGAATCAGTGCAGTCTCGCCTGCGGCATGGGGAAGAGTCTGTTCCAGATATTATTACAGAACAGCAGGCCACAAAGCAGAGCCTGATAAAGATGCAATCTATAGCAGAAAGACACTTGGAACTGGATGATGTCCATGACCCACTGCTGGCTATTAATTTTGCTAGGTAAGTAAACAACCACTTGCTAAGAAGGATCTTCCTGCGGTGTTGTTGAGAGCAGTGTTCTACTTAGTGATATTTGGTAAACCCAAATTTTTATTGCTGCTGCAGTAAAAAAGCAAGCACAGTAAAGAATGCTGATAATCAGTGGCAGAGTCTAAATAAACACTACACGTGTGCTTAGTTAAAGAAAAACAATTAAAATCAGTGAGGAATCTCCTATTGACGTCTGTTAGCATAGAGAGGGAATAATCTTTTTCATAACCTTTTTAGCACACAGATAAGTGTTTTAGTAGCGAATGCAGCTATGAAATCTAAACTTCAAATGTGCTTGCTTGAAATTTGTCTTCAAAATACTTGGTGTGTATTCTTTGAAAAATGCAGCTTTGTGGTGTTAGAAAATTTAAAAGCCTTGCAAAATTCTTGTTTACTGCATAAACATTGTTATTCTTCATAAAGAGGGAAGTCACACAGATTAAAGATGTCTTGAGAATTAGCAGGAAAGGCTAACTCTAAACATCTTTCCTTTTTGTCATTGCAAATAAGAAATAGCTATTTATGGATTTGCTAAATACCAGCTATCAATCACGTGCTTTCAGTTCAGTCTTAGAAGGAGTTTGTTTTAAAGAAATCATAATTAAGAGTAGATAAGACTCTATTACTTCTCTTGTTCATTGGGACTAATCTGGTTGTTAAAATTGACAGTAAGTTTATTTCAATGTCTGACTCATCCAGTCGGTATCTGCAATGAAGCAGGCTTCCTCTTACAGTTGATTCAGCTACTGAGCAGATTTTCAAAAATTGTTATAATTTTTTTTTTCTGTGACAAAATAACTCTACTTACTGGATGTAGGCTGCCCACAGACGCACTCTTCCCATGGAATAATATTAAAGATAATACAAGTATCCCATATTTAAGGTGTCTCAGGCAAAATCTGGATTTGTGCCTTTTTTTCTTTACCTGGCAGTTCGTCTGGCTACTCCATATGCGTAACATAATTTAAAAAGTTGATAATGATAAAGGGTTTATTAATCTGTTTGAACCTGATGTTGTTATTTCAGTGTTTGATTATTATTTATTCCTTTGTGATTACAGTGCACTGTTCTTTTTCATGCTCTTATGCCTGGTCATTATGTGTTGAAACTAACTAGAAATGGCTTAGTTATAATATCACTATCTCACGTAACTGTAATATTATATAATTATATAGCTATATAACTGTAATCTTTTAATATAACAGTTGCAATTAACAGTTACAAACCAGCTTTTATTCTGCAGTATTTTTTTGTAGAGTAGAAGCTCCAATTTCGAGTAAGATTTTCAAAGGTATGACATTTTTATATATTGTAGGAATTATGTGCCTTCTTCCCTAAGTAGTGTGTTTATTTTGAAGATTATATTTGGAACAGAGCGACTTCCACGAGAAGTTTACTGGTGGGGACGTTTGTGTGGATAGATCCTCGGAATCGGTCACCTGCCAGACCTTTGAGTTGACTTTGAGGTCTTGCCTTTATCCTCACATAGACAAGCAGTACCTGGAATGCTGTGGTAATCTGATGCAAACTTTAAAGAAGGATTATAGGTAAGAAAGTAAATCAGTTTCCCTCACCATTTCTATTTACCAGTGATATGCTACATACCAAAAACATAATTCTTATTTTAAAGATTTTGATTGAAAAGCCTCAAAGTGTGTTGTATTTCTTCTGCAATTTGTTAATTACCAAGAAAATCATTAACAAAGAATCATAGAATCATAGAATATCCTGAGTTGGAAGGGACCCTTAAGGATCATCAAGTCCAACTCTTGACACCGCACAGGTCTACCCAAAAGTTCAGACCATGTGACTAAGTGCACAGTCCAATCTCTTCTTAAATTCAGTCAGGCTCGGTGCAGTGACCACTTCCCTGGGGAGCCTGTTCCAGTGTGCAACCACTCTCTCTGTGAAGAACCCCCTCCTGATGTCAAACCTAAACTTCCCCTGCCTCAGCTTAACCCCGTTCCCGCGGGTCCTGTCGCTGGTGTTAATGGAGAAAAGGTCTCCTGCCTCTCGACACCCCCTTACGAGGAAGTTGTAGACTGCGATGAGGTCTCCCCTCAGCCTCCTCTTCTCCAGGCTGAACAGGCCCAGTGCCCTCAGCCGTTCCTCGTACGTCTTCCCCTCCAGGCCTTTCACCATCTTCGTAGCCCTCCTCTGGACACTCTCCAACAGTTTCATGTCCTTTTTATACTGTGGTGCCCAGAACTGCACACAGTACTCGAGGTGAGGCCGCACCAGCGCAGAGTAGAGCGGGACAATCACCTCCCTCGACCTACTAGTGATGCCCTGCTTGATGCACCCCAGGACACGGTTGGCCCTCCTGGCTGCCAGGGCACACTGCCGGCTCATATTCAACTTGCTGTCTACCACGACCCCCAGATCCCTCTCTTCTAGGCTGCTCTCCAGCGTCTCATCGCACAGTCTGTACGTGCAGCCAGGGTTTCCCTGTCCCAGGTGCAGGACCCGGCACTTGCTCTTATTGAACTTCATGCGGTTGGCGATCGCCCAGCTCTCCAACCTATCCAGATCCCTCTGCAAGGCCTTTCCACCCTCATTCGAGTCCACAACTCCTCCAAGTTTGGTGTCATCAGCAAACTTGCTCAAAATACCTTCTATTCCTACATCCAGATCGTTTATAAAAATATTGAAAAGTACCGGCCCTAAAATGGAGCCTTGAGGGACCCCACTAGTGACCGCCTGCCAGCCTGACGCAGCGCCATTCACCATAACCCTTTGGGCCCTGCCCGTTAGCCAATTGCTCACCCATCGTATGATGTTTTTATTTAGCTGTATGGTGGACATTTTGTCCAGTAGGATCCTATGGGAAACCGTGTCAAAAGCCTTGCTGAAATCCAAAAAAATCACATCAGCTGGTTTCCCTTGGTCCACCATACGGGTGATCTTATCATAAAAGGAAATCAGGTTAGTTAGGCAGGACCTACCCTTCACAAACCCATGCTGGCTGGGACCAATGACTGCTTTGTCCCCCAGGTGCGCCTCAATAAGTTCGAGAACCATCTTCTCCATGATTTTACCAGGCACTGATGTGAGACTGACAGGCCTGTAATTGCTAGGGTCTTCTTTCTGACCCTTCTTGAAAATCGGCACAACATTTGCCAGCTTCCAGTCTACCGGGACCTCTCCAGACTCCCAGGATCGTTGAAAAATAATTGAGAGAGGTTCCGCGATGACGTCCGCCAGCTCTTTCAGTACCTGGGGATGAATCCCATCCGGACCCATGGACTTGTAGGGATCCAGGTGGAGTAGCAGATCCCGCACACGTTCAGGGTCAGTTGGGAGTTTGTCATCCCCACTGTCCCGGTCCTCTAGCTCAGGGCACCCTGGGTCCCGAAGCCCATCATCGGCATTGAAGACAGAGGCAAAGAAGGCGTTAAGTGTCTCTGCTTTGCCTATGTCATTGTCTGTGAGGAGACCTTCCCTATCAAGGAGCGGCCCTATGTATAAGAAAGGGAGATTTAACATTGTTGTGAGTGAAGCTTTGGTCTAACTTGAATCGACAGCAAAACCATTGTTTGTCTTGAGCGGTTGTTTAATAGAGAAGTTGTTTCAGATCGTATTTTTAATAGTGTTGCTGTTTGGAACTGGAAGGCAAATTTTAGGAGGCCAGAATATATTTATTTAATATGAGATTCAATTGCAGTAGTATAACATTTGTATTATACGAAACAATATTACTGTGTTTTTGCTTTTTTTTTTTTTTACTACATAAAGTGAAAATGACTATTCGTTTTATATTTTAGGTGATCATAAGTCACTGATTTTTAATCTCTCTAAAGTACTTAATGAAGTCACTGTGCTTTTAATCTGCCTATAGGACTTAATGTATTTTTATAGTCTTTGTTTCTGATAAAGTAGTTAAAATCACTTTGATCACTTTTTGGAGCTCCATATTGAAGTCCCTTACTACACAGAACTCTCCCTGAAATTGCATCTCCTTTCCTAAGTTCTGTTTAGAAAGAGGGATGGGATTGCTAAAGCTGTCTTTGAGAATAGCCTAGCCTGTAAGAAGGCTGAACTCCATGAGCACTTCTGTTGAAGATAGTGTGTTGTTCAAACTTATAAGAAATAATGGGATGATTATTTTGTTTTATTTGAATGTACTTGAAGGCTGCCTGAGGGGTAAGCATAGGATTTTGTGTGGATTGCATTGAATTTCTTTTCAATACTGAATTTTTGCAATGAAGAGTTCTAATGTTTTGTTCTGTAGCAACTATTTGATTTTGCTTGTATGATTAAGCCTTCAAAAATGTTGTATCTTTCCCTGTTTAGGCTTGTAGAATACTTGCAAGCAATGAGAAACTTTTTCTTGCTTGAAGCTGGTGATACTATGTACGATTTCTATACATCCATTTTTGACAAAATACGAGAAAAGGAAACGTGGCAGAATGTTGCTTTCTTAAATGTTCAACTTCAAGAAGCGGTAGGGCAACGTTATCCAGAGGACAGTTCAAGGTAAAATGCAAAATCCTGTAAAATACACTTTAGTTATGGTTTCTATCATATCTGCCCATAGTAAAATACTTCACTTGCATAGGTCAATGCTAATTATTGTGTATTCATTACAAACATCTGTTTTAATGAAGCTTTGAGCTTCATTAAACCTTCTTTCTACACACCTCTACCTAATTAAATTAGACAATTGATATTTAATGATAAGAAATTAAAAATATCTGATGGAGGTAGCCAGTGATTTAAAACAGATCACCATCAATAAAAACACTTCTTTCTTTGCATAGGTTGTCTATATCATTTGAAAGTGTTGATACAGCTAAGAAGAAACTTCCTGTCCACACCTTAGATGGCCTGACATTAAGTTATAAGGTAAAGTGTAGTAAATTAATATTGCAGTGGTTTTAATTCTAGAACAGATCTGAAGTGTTGCGTTAAAGTGACTTAACTTTTTTTGCCTTGTCTTTCTGTCTTATCCTCTGCTCTTCTTAGGTTCCTTGGCCTGTGGATATAGTTATAAGCTTAGAGTGCCAAAAAATTTACAATCAAGTATTTCTGCTCTTGCTGCAAATAAAGTGGGCCAAGTATAGCCTAGATGTTTTACGATTTGATGGTAAGAAACTGTTTCAGTGAAAGATACTCTAAAAACTTTTTCTGTGGTCTAAGGGTATAAATAGTCTGCTGCCTTCTTCAGTTTTAACTAGTATTAACCAGTTAGAAGTTTGATTCATTCTGTAAAATACAGAATTAGTTTCAGAAATTAGATATATTAGTTTCAGAAATTAGATATATTAAGCAGGGTATATTTTTCACATTGTTTCAGCATCAGGGATGATACCGTTTATCCATGCATTCCTGTTGTCTCTGTGGTTCAGGTCTGGTTAGTTTATATTGAAACTTGCTTCATTCTTCAGACTTTGCTGTTGAAAGGTCTGTCCACCACACCCTGGTGTTTTGCTTTATTTATAGCCCAAGTTTTATCAGTAATATCTTGCAAACAAATTAAGGAAACAAAATGAAAAAAAAAAATACTCTGAGATTGAAACAGTAAGCTAGACAGGAATAGATACTTGAAGCTATAATTTAAATATTTGAGGGTTGTAAAAAGAGATATCTTGGTGTCTTCCTTCACTGGATTATGCTTTTCCTTTCCCATATAAGTTCTTGTCCTAGAAAATTCTTGTCTAGAAAAACAAATTATAAAGTTGATGCTTCATCTATGTTTCGTGCATCAGTTAACTAATTATTTTCCTGAAAGTTTTCTGTTGTTTAAACTTAAACTTTATGTATATATTTTTGTTCTAGTATTTTCCCCATTGTGGAGATAGTATGCACGTTTATTTTTAATATAGTTGTTTGTTTTTCCTTTCACATAAATAGCTTTTAAATAGCACTTCCTATTCTAGTATTTATCAAATTGCATGGTGGATATATTTTCAAACTATTTCAATATATTGCTGCTATATTTTAATAAAACACCTGAATTGCAAGAAAAAAATTGTGTCACACAGAATAATAAGAAATAAAAATTAGTTTCAAGTTACATTTTAGCCACAGTTTGTCTTCATAAATGCTTCATTTAAATACTTTTGCATTTTCTTTTTAGAACTAGTCAGTGCTGCAGAAAACTCACAGGTTAAGGAAGGAACCTTATTAGAACACGGAACACTTCCTCTATTTGGAATGCAAACAGAAAGTATAAAACAACAAATACATCGCATGTTCCTCTTAAGAGTGAAACTTATGCATTTTGTTAACAGTCTGCACAACTACATCATGACAAGGGTTTGTCTTACATCTTAATTTTCATTTATACTAAGAACTTGTAACTGAAGATGCAGTATTATTTTTTCTTTGTCTACTGAGACCAAATAGGTGCAAATAAAAAGCAAGATCGTGTTCTAATGTCCATTCTACAAAGTGATTTGAACTTAAAAATATATCAGTATTTATTTGGCTATTTAAAATCAGTAATTCTAAAAATACTTTGTAAGTTCTTCATGCGGACAAATCTTTTGATATAATTAGTTCTTTTCTTTTTGGTTGTTTTTCCCAGTGTTATGTTCCTAGCGTGCAGTCATGTCAAAATATGTTTTTTAAGCTGTTAAATCTCTTAAGAGATATTATACTTTCAAAAGTATTCCGAAAGACATTTTTATTTAAATTGATACTTCTCAAAAATATCTAGTGTACTGATCCAAATGTGTATGTATAACCTTTCAAAAACAAAGGTAATGCCTCTAGATTCATATCTGCTTTACTATTGCCTTTTTTGATCTTTTATGAAATCAATATTCTCTAAATCAACTCTTCTGGGGATACTATGCCTGCCTTTCTGCTGTGACAATGTTCTTATTTAAGTGAAGAATGTCACTGAGTTGTGAGAAGAGCTTGAAGTTTTTACTGTGTTGGTGGTAGGGAGGTTGAGCCTGAAAGATGCAATTGGAAAGGGCAGAGCAAATGAATGGAGCAATTATAGGCTCTCTCTCTCTCTCTCTCTCTCTCTCTCTCTCTCTCTCTCTCTCTCTCCCTCCCCCCCTCTTGAAAAAAAGTCTTAAAAGAGAGTTGTAAGCACTTGTGTGGAACACTGAATTTAATAACTGTGGTCTTCTCCTTAAGATTCTTCACAGTACGGGCTTGGAGTTTCAGCACCAGGTAGAAGAAGCCAAAGATTTAGATCAGTTGATAAAGATTCATTACAGATACCTATCTACAATCCATGATCGCTGCCTGCTGAGAGAAAAGGTGTGTAAAAAAAATGGAATATTTGGTACATTGAGGTTAGCAGGACAAGAAAATGGTTTAGTACTACGATGCCTGTTTTGCAGTTCATACATATGTAGCAGTATATGGGTCCCCTAAAGGAAATGGTAGCTCATCCAGAGTTAACACTGTGATTCAGTTTCTCTTGCAAGTCTCAGCTCTAATTCTATGAAGGAGAGAAGAGAAGATAAAATGAAATTCTTTACACTGGGTTTCACTTAATTTACTTGGTTTTGAGAGAAAAGATGTTGGGATTTGAACAAACCGAGACTTGGAAACGTAACGAGGATTGTATATGTTGGTGTGGTAGGAAATGGAGATTCAAGGCTGTAGCCTTCTATTCCACGTGCTGTCTGTACTAGTCCTCATCGAAATAATCACAGAAATGAATGAGAGAGCAAATACAAAACACATCTTAAATGTGAAGACTCGCCATGTACCTAGGAGAGTGTGTTTTGTAGATCAGATTAAATGGCATGGGATACCTTTGTATCCGTAATAATGAAAATGATGCTTAACAATGAATTTCTGACTGCTGTTCCTTTTGTTTGATTGTTACTTTAGGTTAGCTTTGTGAAAGAAGCTATAATGAAAGTGTTAAATTTGGTACTGATGTTTGCAGACCGTTGGCAGGCTGGTTTGGGGGCTTGGAAGTAAGTATACATACCTAAAATTCTACATGGTTGTGATTTCACAGCTCAGAATGTGCTTTTGAGTTTTTTTTGCCCATGAAATAACAAGAGTTTGCTCAGTGTTTAATACCAGAGCTTAACAGATACCAGAGGCTAATTGATGTTTATTTTTAAAAAGTGAAATTTGTTTTAGATAGAAAAATAAATAGAACATAGCAAGTTTCGTGCACCGATGTCAGTGTATATATTCAGTATTTACTAATTAAAAGTGTGCTTCATACGTAACTTTTAAATGTAAAGTCTTGAAAAGATTGTAGAGCATAGCAACAAAGAGGGTTTTCTTTTCAATTATGTTTGCTCATGATAAAATGAGAGGTTCAAGGGTTTGGTTCATGATGGAGTTTCCTAGCTGTGATTTGAAGTTGTAAGCAGCCAGATGCTTACTTTATTAAATGTTATTTGAGAAGTGGGAATATTGCTCCAACAATAGGGACCATGGATGGTTGTGCTGAAATTCCAGTGAATCATAGGAATAGTAGTTGTTGTCAGTTGGAACCACACAGTTCGTCCTAGTAAATATAAAGATCTCTAGGGGGATAAAGAAATCATTCCTAATGCCATTGCGATAGCGCTCAGGCACTCCTGTCTAAATTGCCTGAGTTTTCTCGTAGTGTTATACACAGACATAACTGAAATATCGTGAGTTCAAGGCAGATTGCTGTGCAAAGAGCACTCTGGTCATTCACTGGGAAGTTGTGGTTATATTTTGCAGATAACAGTTGTTCAGCTGTTAAGTGTACCTCTGTTAAACTGTTTTGTAGGATGGAATCCATAGAGAAGATGGAATCTGATTTTAAAAACTGTCACATGTTTCTTGTAACTGTCCTCAACAAAGCTGTCTGTCGAGGCTCTTTTCCTCACTGTAAGTACATGAGGCTTTTCATAAACCTATACTTGTTGGGGCACAAGCTTTATTATGAATATATTTTAATCTGTCCATACATCTTAAAATACTTAGTTTGTGAAAGGTATTCAGGGAAGCGTGAAGCCTTACTTTTTAATAAATTCAATCATTATTTTTGGAGTATGTGTACCATACTTTATTTTCTATGACAGCTACCTTCAGTTTACCTCTTTGCTTGAGGAAAATGACTGATGTAGCCAAGAGAGTAACAGGCAGTCTTCTACATGAATAAATGAAACCAAGACCTGGGGAGCATATAAAAGCATTCTTTCTGATGTTGCTGGGTGACAGTTGTGATACATCTTAAACAAATAAAGTTTTAGTATTATGATGACTTAGGTGTAGCTGCCCAGAGCCCTTGGCTCTGCCCATCCATGTAGGAGGTTGCTTCATCATAAACAGAAACAGCAGAGGAGGATGTGGCTGTGCTTCCACTTGCATACTGATATTAGCTTAAATTGCCAATTGATGCCAGTTTGAGTTAAGGGGACAACTTCTGAATGGAATTAGCTGGGATATACACACATATTCACCTTACTTCTTTGAGAGCAGTGCTTTACAAAAGGAAGCAGGATGGGCTTCTAAGAGAGGTTTATATCTTATATCAGCGCTGTTTAGCCTACAAGAGCTTGTATGTAAGAACTGTCCGTGAGGATGGCTTACTGCACATAACTCCCCCCAACTTTTATTCATTTTTTTATTTACAGACATCAGTATTTCTTGGCAGTTAGCTCATTTCTTGACAGTTCTTTTCAGTTTTCCATTAGTTATTTGAGGTGGTAACAAAAATGGCAATATGTTGCCTGAAATGTCAGAGATTCATAAAGTTTTAAACGTCTTACCATCTTAAATCCTGAAATGTTAAAATTTAAAAAATAAACTGGTATCTTCCCTTTTAAACTACAACGCTGAATATTGCAGTGAATGTTTGCAGACTGCAAATACTAACTTTTTTATGGTTTGCTTCACAGTGGAATCCTTAGCTTTGTCGCTGATGGCTGGCATGGAACAAAGTTAACACTTGAACCTGAACTACTAAGCAACTGAAAGCAGCGTTTACACTGAATTTCCATTGTTAACTGTGAGCATTTTACACCCCATTTTGAAATGTGTCTAGCTAAATAATACTGATGGTTTGGAGTTATGTAAAGTATGTTAAAATGTAAATACTGTACAGGTATTTAAGTGTGTTGGTTGTGGCTGTACTTTTCTCTGTATGTATATGCTTTAACATCAAAAAACATGCAGTGTAAAATGCATCCTTTGTAAACAGTCTCACTTGAAAATATATAAACTGTATTTCATGCTGTATAAAGGATTTTTTTTTCTATTACAAATGATTGTTGATTTACTGTTTCCATTAATTTTGCAGCTCTGAATAGGTCACATGGCAATGTGGAGTGGCATGGCAATTCTTATTATTCAAAAGTTTTGTTGAGTTCATTTTAGCCTCTTCCTTTGAGAAAAGGAATCATATTTGCTTAATGTTCTTAGGGAACAATTAAGACTGTTACAATAAACTGGTATAACAAAATACAACATCAATTTAATTAAAGGATATTATTGGAGACCATAAAATACCAGTATTTTGAATTTAAATGATCAATATTTACTAATTTTAGCACTGAACTCTTGTCAGTTTAAGCATGATCAAGATCACAGTGCGTGATATATAAATTTTAACTACTGGATTGCTGAGGTGTTTGAGGTGGTCAGATATGACTTGACCCTTCTTCAAAACTGTTTGCAAACAAATCTTCTAACTAACAACTAACTTCTTGTAAAGAGGTAGATCATAATACAGAAGGGTACATTTTTAGAGAAGTAAACGTGGGGCTTGTTCTGCACAAGATGACTTGCCCTGTCTTCTCCCTATGGAATTTTCTCTGTAATTCCGGCATCGATACACTTCTATGTTAAAAGAGAATGTTGATCACAGCCTTTTACCTTGTTATTTATTTGAATAAATAAAAGATATAATAATTGTAATTCCACCGTTGTGCATGTATTTCTGCTGGAACCTAATTGGTAATTTATTAAAGCTTGAGAGATGTTCCTGCTATGGAAGTAGAGTATTTACTACCAGCCATGAGACTGTGGCTTGTGTTATGAAGCAATTCTTTGCAGCTGTGAGTTGCTGTGTTACTTCACATGAAGAGGAATGTTGTGAGTCTTGTGTGAACAGGACGTCTCAAAAGGTTCTTCAAAGCTACAACCATTTTTTTTTTGTATATAGCACTAGGAAACTTCCTACTATCCTGTAGCATGTTCTTTTTTGTTTGACTGAGTGGAGGTTTTGCTTTATAGAGAACATCTTGTATTGTCCTCTGCAACTGCGTAACAGTTTTCCAAGAGAATATTTTGTGTGACAGGAGGACAGCTCCTAACACAAGTAATTTCTGCTTCCAGTTTATCGTGACTGGTTTTCGTTTGAAATTCCACGCAACGTATCGCATGCAGAGGCAGCATATATGCTCCACTAAAGGCTTCTTGCTCATTCAGGGTAAAACTGAATAGCACACGGGTAGTTTTTAATTGTATACTTATACTGGGAAGTTCAGCATTTGCATGCAGTGGCTCATTATTTTTTGAGTATATGGATGTTATGTACTCTATGCTCTTAAAAATCTAAGAAGCAGTTGCTTTATTCTTCCTTTCTGTACAGTGATTACCTTTACCTTCAGTGAAATTCTTGCTTTTCATAGACTTGCCTTGGCTAATACTAAGGAGATGTGGGGAAAAAAAAATCCTTCAGCCCTTCATGTTGATGAAGCAGTGATCCATAATAAATTCCTTTACAGCTCTTACTTACTTTGTAAGTAAAATGCTAGTGAAATATAGTGAAATTGCTGTTTCAACCAATTTCCTGCTAGGAAATTAACCGTGCGTTCTGTGGAGAGACCTCTGTGTACTTTGGAGGTGGGTGATACCTGCTCCTTATTGCTCAGCCAGCTTCCAGTGGTGACCTGCTCTTCTGTCATCATGAAAGCACAGTTTGGGGGTATTTTAGCAATTTGCTCAAATTTCTGAGTAACGTTTTCTGGTTTCTGATTCTCACAGCAGTGCTGTTACTTGGATCACATCCCATGTCCATTAGTTCTGGACACTGTTAACCTTGTTTCCAAATTCCTGCTTCTGTCAGTCACCTATGAATTGATTTGAATCTTAAATTTTAGATCCTCCTCTTTGATGAGGAGGCACAGTGTTCGAGTATGCCTTACTTGCACTTTTAGGATTTCAAGTACGCAATTGCAGAAATGTTAGAAAAACTACGCCTGATTCGTTGCACTTATGTTTAGATTTGAGGGGGTTCTGACGTAGTCTTTTGTTTTGTAAATGATTAAGTCTAACTAAGGAAAGCATAAAAAAAAAAAAGGCAAAGCATCTGAAAACTGAAATTTCTACGCTTCTAAGGGGTATCTTCTAATTTGAAATTATATTTTAAAAGCCCACTAGGTGGCAGACTTCAAAATTTCAAGGGATTGTTTTTATCAAGTTCTCTTTTTGAGCTGACGGTTGTTGCATTTCATAACATGATCTAAACATGAAGGCACAAGAAGGCCTGCTTGGGTTTTTGAAAAATGAAAATAAGCACTCGAGTGATGTACAAGGGAGAAGTGAACGGTTTTGTAAAGCAGCACGGATGTAGGTGGAATAGCAAGCATGGATTTGGGTCTTTAAAAATGAGGATTTGGCTAAATGGGATTAGGAAAAATTATAATATTCAAGGTATGGTGTTAAATCCGATATCGAAAGTGTCTGGAATAAAGCACACTGTTATCGGGTCCTGTCACAGTTGAATTTGTGCTTTATTTCGACATTTCTTTTTTCCTCTTTATCTTCTGGGTGCACTCTGTGAGAAGTTACAGCAAAGAGGCCCTTATCTGTCACAATACTTTTCTTCCTTCTCCTTTTATTTCTCGTGACCTTCTGTCATATCTAGGTCCCATTTTAGCACAGATTTTGTAAATTCTCTTAATGCTTTCTTTGTTGTTTACTTTTAATAACCTTCTAATTACCCACTAGGTCCTTGAGGACCTTTGCTTGTGTCACATTACTGATGTCAAGAAAGTTAGCAAGTAGTTGTGAATCCAAAGAGGCCAAGTGAGGGATTTGCGGCAGGGCTTGCATGATACAGCATGTGACCCAGAAACAGCAAACAGAATGTTTGTGTGTGTTAAAGCTAATAAGGGTGACAAAGTTGGATGTAGTGCTACTATTCATGTTATTTCCTGACACGGTGCGTAGCTGGAAGAACACAACTGTTGATCTGGGGAAGGCAACCTGTTATCATGTAATGCTCAATCCGTAACAGTGCCTCGTGCCTTGGTACTAGTTTGTTAAAACAAAAATGTAATGCTTTTACAGAGATTATTGAAATCTTCTGGTACGTTTTGAAAGATGAATTGCATAGCAAATGTGCCCTAGTCTTAGGGCAGGTTCTTGCTTTCTGAGCTTTCTGCTCACTGATGTCTTTTGAGACAGTTGTCGCTTTCTGCTTGAACTCCCCAAGTGCTGTGCCTGTCTCCTCCTGAGAGCTGAAGCTACAGGCTTGTGCTACGTGGTGTGGGAACATGGAGTGTGTTCGTAGTCTTGCTGTGCTTCAAACTGTTGGCCATGTCTGACACAAAATGAAGTCTGTACTGACCTCTTGTGCCAAAAATCTCCATTTCTCTTGAGTATGGATAAGTGGCTGATGATTTGCCAGGTGTGTGGATTTATTTCATTGATTTTCAGACAACTTTGTAGTTTTGCATGATCTTGGGATCATCATGGCCATCGCCCATCTTGGCTTCATAAAAACCTTTCTGTGTTGAATCATGACGGTTTCCTGTGCTGTCTGTCTTCCTTTCCAAGGAGGAAGAGATCTCTGTGGGCTCATCTGATGAAAACTAAATGGATAGATGGATATGCTGTTGAGCTTAATTGCTAGAATATCCAAGTGGAAAGGTGCAGAACTGGAGAATATGTAAGCATTTTAAACATATGTAGGCAGGACCCCAGGGCTCCTGTCAGACCTCCTCATTCACATGGAACAGAAGCCTTCTGTAGATTCCTGTGGGCTCCCAGAGAAGATTTTCTTTCTCAGACCTTGCATAAATACTGTAAAGCCCAAAGACAGGAATTCAAAACAAAACGAAACCAGCTAGAATTCAGGAAATAGACTTGTGGGTGTCTGTGGCTAGCATAGTGCTTTGAACGAAGGCTTCTGCTAATGTACAGAGAATTGGATTAAGCTTGTTACTAACTAATATCTGTTGTTCATCTGATGTAGGTGTAAGGTATGCAGGTTGTTAGGAACGTAATGCATTGGTGTTATTGATCTCGGCAAGGATAGCTAGCAAGTAGGGGTTAAATACCAGGTTTAGATAAATTCCAGGCAAGTTAGGGCTGTTTGAGATCTCAGTTCTGGCCGCTGGCATCATAAAACACAGACCTATCTTCCAGTGGGCAGGTGACCAGGTGAAAGCTAGGTATATGTAGATAAACATGGCTTTGGCCAGGCCCAGAAGGCCCTCATTCATGTAGCAAGGATAAGAAGGACAGATGCTGTAAAGAGAGAAGCTGGTCATGAGGACCCACTGAACTCCTTAAGCACTGCAGACAGTTCTTCATTAAGTTGCACGAAAGTGGAAAGGGCAGGGAGGCATGGAGGCAACCCGGAATTAAATCAGGCAGCTGGAATGCTCCGATATGGGCTCCTCTATAACAATTCTGGTAAGCTTGCCTCGAATTACATGAGGACATATGCATCCAGATGGTAAGATGGGATTGTCCTTTAGTTCCAGTATCAGAAAATAGAAAAGCAACACAAATCCAGGTATGCAGAAAAGCTGTATCATCATCAGTTATCATCGGTATGTTTTACCTCATGGATAGGCATAAACTTGGGTATGGAAATGTCAATAAACAGCGGATTGCTCCAGTAGTGGGGAAGCAGCTCCTAGGCTGACTCAGTGACTCTAGAAGGAGCATGGGAAGACCCGGGGCTCAGCCGATCCTTAGGGTAAGTTGTTATTGCTAGGACAGTGCGGTGCCTCCTGGCAGTGTCTTGCTTTCATGCAAAGCAGCCACTCCTGGCACCAGGTGACTTTGGCAGGTAACACTTCTGGGAGCTGCAGCGGCAGTCTTGCCCAGGAGCACGGAGTGGCACCCATTTGGGGGCAAGCCACAGTTGATTGGAGCTCACTGGGACCTTACAGCTTCGGAGCAAGTTCCACGTCTAGAAACATTGCCCTTCAAGTCTCCCTTGCTGCTCTCTAGTGGCTTGGGAACTGGGGTCTCAATGCTGATGCAGACCAAGCGGCTGCATTAAGACAAATCTGTTGTCAGTTTGCACTCACCCAGGACACGGAAACTAAACCAATCCTGCATTATAAAGGTGAGTTGTTCTTTAACAACTTTAACTTCTATTTTAACAACATTGCCCCAAGAGTAGTTTGTAGAAGAGGGTGCAGTATCAGCCAGAAACAAGCATCTCGCTCTCGTCATCTTCTACAATTTTCACTGGCCTGGTTTTAGGCTGATCAGGAACTGTGACAGGTGAAATTCATTCATTCGGTGTATGCACTCAGAGTACATCAGGGAAACATCCAGGCAGAGAAGCAGCAGCAGCCCCATCCTAGAAAAGAAACTTGCACAGATTAACAGACAAGCACTGAATGCAGTACTGGAAAAAATAAGACTCTGGAGATATGGCAGTAACACGGTGAAATGGGAACAATAACGTTTTGAAATGATGTATAATTTCTCCACGAGCTGTTGGAATTCATGATGATGTGGAATAATGTGATAAGACGGTACTCAAAGTAATGATAATTACGGGATTTAGCAACTTATTCCCACTTTCTGAAGGCTGTCTTGTAGATATTGAAAAAAAAAAAAAAAAAAGGCTGTTTAAGGAAACTTAGTACAGGGGTAACTCATTTAGAGAAAAAAAAAATAATCAAGTAAAGGAATAATTTTGAGGAAAACTCAAACTTGTTTGGAAGTTTCCAAGCTCTAGGTTGCCAGTAACCTGTATGTGTGTACTCTGCTGGATTCTGCCTGCCATAAATTAGAGCAATTTTGACAAGCTTTAACGAGGCAGTTCCATGTCGTGGTAGAGCATACGTGTTCATGGGATGAATCTTGAACAACCAGAGCTTGAAATGGGAGAAGGTGAAGCAGAAAAAGATGTAAGCAGCCTTAAAAATGAGCAACTCCCTGGTGCGTACAGCAGCCGTGGCGTCTCGGCCGGGACGAGGGCTGTATGCGGGCACCACCCAGAGGAAATACCTTCAGGGGGTTTCCTGGTGCCTCCCCTCTGTCTTTCAGCTTAGATCCTTGACCCTTATTGCCAAACTGAAGGAAAATAAATAAACCCAGGCGTTAATTTTCCACACGGGGGGGTGGCACTGGGGGGGCTGGGGCTGCCCCCGGCTCTCCCTTGGCGTGCAGCCCCGAGGCGGGCGCTGCCTTTTGGCGTGTTAAACCCAACAAAAACCCCAACCCCCGCCCTCCTCTCGTCAGGGGGAGGCCGAACCGGAGGGCCGGGGAGGGAAAAAGCTCGGTGGCGGCGGGACGAGGAGGAGGAGGAGGAGCTGGAGCGGCAGGAAGGGTGTTTCCCTGCGCCGCTCCAGCTCCCGGTGACTCAGGCAGGAAACTCCCAGCCCGGCGCGGCCCAGGAGCGGAGCCACCCGCCCCGAGTCCCTCCCGGAGCCCCCCGGAGCCGGGCCGGGACCCCCGGAGCCGGCAGCGCCCAGCGGGTGAGAGCCGGGGGGCGGCGGAGCCCGCCCCGGGCTGCGGGGCTCGGAGCGGGGGGGGCCCGGCCCCGGCTGCGGGCCCCGGCGGCGCCGCCTCAGGCGCGGCCTCGCCCCCTGCCCGGCGTAGGGGCGGCGGGCGGTGACCTCGTTTGGGGGCTTTTTAGTTTATTTTATGGTGTTTTGGGGTCTTTTCTCGTAGCTCGGGTGGCTGCAAGCTGGCCTGTCTCTCGTTTGGCGTCAAAAGTCCTAATGCTCGCCTCAGCAACCGCGACCCGTCGGCTGGTACTGCAGGGGTTGCTTGGGTTTTGCTTTCTGGGCTGTCCCCCAGCGGGTTGGGGACAAAAAAAATCGTGTATAAGTTCACCCTGCATCAAGGTGGCGGTCCCGTGGGTCTGCAGGCACTGAGCAGGGCTTTTGGGGAAGTCGAGCTTTATCCAGTTAAATGAGTGATGTTTCAGCGAAACCCGTGGTGTGAGGGGGTAGCAGGGTGGTGGATGAATCCACGGACACCGTGTACATGGCTGGGATGTGTTTCCGACAGATAAGGGCTGAAACATTTCATCCCTTGGAGTCTTTCCTTCAGCCCCTGAGGTATCCCTCTAGCTCCTCAGTGGCTCTGTGAAGTCTCTGCCCCCTCGGTGAGCCCTCGCTGCCTTGCTGGCTCATTCCCGTGCCACCCCACGGTAGGTCCGAGTGGCATTTAGACATGTAGATTGGTATTTATGCTACCGGGAAGTCGTCTGGGAGTCTGCCCCGAGTGGAGGAAAGCTGCCTGGAAGGGTTTCTCCTTAATTACACAGCCCTGCTGCTGTAAGCCAAGGAAGAGGCAAAGCGTAGGTTAGGCTCTGCAACGAGCAGGGTCCTTATTGCGTTTCCCTCCTTTGTCACAACTGTATTAACTTACCGAAAACTTCCCCGTGCGGTGTCCCTGCTCAGCGTGTTTTTCAGAGCGGGACTTCTAATAATACCCTAAGATAACTTTTTGTTTTCTGGCTTATGCTGGTATCAGTATGTATACAAACTGCCTTACACACGGGCTGAGTCTGCACGCTCTGTGCTCACAAAGGTTCTTGCTTCGTAGTTTTATCCAACTCCTGCTTTCTACCCTTTCAAAACCTCTTTTTGTTTCTTTCCTCCTGACCTAATGTAACAGACTTCTCAGAGTTCCCAAACAACTGGCCCGTGAAGCCTGGCTGGCGCAGGCAGCCGGTGTTTCTGTGGCTGCCCAGAAGGAGGAGGAGGAGATATTCGGAAACAGCCTGCACAATATCGGGGTACAGCAGCATCAAAGCTTGCTCGAGGAAATGTGCAGTTCATTTTCTTTTTCCTTTAAAGGATAATGTTGCTGGGTAAGACTGCATTGTTTGCAGACCTGGGGTTTGGTCAGCTCCCATTTAGGGTGCTGAGGAGGAGAGTGGAGTAGCGTTTGAGATGTGTTCAGACCTCTGCTAACTGAGGTCTGGATATTGTGTTAACTATTAAGGGGATTTGAATTGTGATTTTTTTTTTTTTTTAAAATACACCTTATGAGAAAGGGAACATTCCACAAACAATCCATAGTCTTTGTTTCTTAACTCCTGAATGCCTGCTTGACTTACAAAAAATTGTAATTCTTTAGTGTACAATGTACATATGCTATCTAAAGCATTTGTTAACAAAATCCTTGTTTTTTCAATTTGCTTTAGGTAGAAATCTGCCCCTAGGCTTGAACCCACAATCTCTCTTGACCAACTACACAGACCTTAAAGTATAATTAATAGATAGCTGTTCCAGCTGCATGATTATATTAGATGTTTGTCTCGTATGCGGCTTAATTTTGTTTAATGCTTTCTTTATTCCCTCTGGGAGAGAGGTATCTTGGAAGGTGACTAGTCCCTGAGAGCAGGTGCCATGATCTTTTCATAACTTGTTTCTCAGAATCAGCAGACTTTATTTTGTTCTTTGCTTTTTCTTGAAAGACTTCTGAGACATTCAGATCAAGGCTTGTTTAAAGAGTGGAGACTTCAGAGCAGTTGTACTGGATCTACAAAGTTACATAAGACGGAACAAAAATCCCTTACAAAGCTCCTTTTCGTGGATTCAGTTTTATTCATCGGTTGGCCAGAAAGCTGCTAGAATCGCTTGCAGTGTTACAGAAGAGAAAATTAATTTTAGGATAATTTCCACATGCATTTATGTATGAGTCAAGACGATCCCATTTTACAGTCATTGCTCCGCGTTCTCGGGGCGAATTCTTAATGTGGTTCCTTCACTGTACCAACAAGTAAAAGTAAACTTTAATGTTGGGCAGTGTGCTGTACTGTAGTGAATCAGAAGTCAAGATGTGACCGACTTGGCTTCTCTTGAAACAGCGGCAGGGAGAGTTTCTGAATTTTTATTGTCTATGTGTTTTTAAACAGCTGTAGCTACTATGGCAAGCCCCAGCTCAAGAAGTAAATATTCATGACCTGCATTAAAGGCTTGTTTCTGTAGGGGTTTTGCAGGAGCTTGACACAAACTGAGCACAAATGGCCGGCGAAGTGGTGCAGATGGATCCGTGTGTGCACATGGGAATGTGATTCATGGAACTGCTTCTGAGCTCCCCCTTGGACGTGCTCTCGATTAGATCACTTGGTTATCTGAAAGTGAGAAGTAAACAGAACAGGCTTGGAAACTCCTGATATCCAGAATGTAAAACTTGTTACGAGTGGGCTCTGGTAGACTCTCTTCTCAGGAGGGGTGTGAGAGGAGGAAAGGTGGACGTGATGGTCCTCCAGCTGGGCAGCTGCTCCCGGGTCCTGCAGGCACCTTGCTGGGAGAGGTGCCCTGGCACAGCTTAAAGTGAATACCCGTCACGAAAGGTGAAGGGTATTCATTTTACCTATTGCCCTTAGTAATGCTTTCCTTATTTCAGATAACTGGGTGACACTGACATGTAAGGAGCTGGCACTTAAGGTTTGGCTTTTGTTAGGAACAAGCCTCTCAAAGGAGTGGTTTCTGCAGGTTTTCTTTTCGGGAGTGTTGGTCAGGAGGTGATAGAATGACCAAACAATTTTTTAAAGCCAAGAATGACTCAATTGGAGCATAAAATGCCTTTTCCCCTCCCCTTCCTCCATCCAAAGGCATCTTAATATTTTAGAGAAGGTGCGGACTTACACTTTTTAGATGACTGTTTCTACAAATGGTCAGCAGGGGTGAGTCTCTGTAATGCTCTTATGAATGCATACAGTATAAAGCATAAGAAAAATAAACAGTGCTGGATGTTTTAGAAAAAAACAAAACAACTAAACACCTGTTTTTCAAAGCCAGCACTATGTTAGGACATAGAGAAGGCTCTTGGGAGACCTCACTGTGGCCTTCCAGTACCTAAAGGGGGCCTGCAAGAAGGCTGGGGAGGGACTCTGTCAGGGAGTGGAGTGATAGGACAAGGGGGAATGGCTTTGAACTAAGAGGAGATTTAGATAAGACATAAAAAAGAAGCCAGAGAAGCTGTGGCTGCCCCATCCCTGGAGGTGCTCAAGGCCAGGCTGGATGGGGCTTTGGGCAAACTGGTCTGCTGGGAGGTGTCCCTGCCCATGGCAGGGGGTAGAACTGGGTGGTCTGTAAGGCCCCTTCCAACCCAAACCTTTCTGTGGTTCTCTGACATGAGTCTTAAGAGTTGATGTGCGAGGTAGTGATTCTGGAAGCTGTGTCTGGAAAATGACTTGAAAAGAGTGCACCCCCATCTCCCTGGAGGAATACCATGTTTTCTTCCCCACCCTGGCCCCTGATCTTGTGAAACCAAAGCATGGTTCAAGACCTTACATACTTTGTTTAACAAGAAGGGTTGTGTTAGTGCATGGACCGAAACAGGAAGACTCCAGGCTCGGTCCTTGTGGGTCATTTCCCTCACCTGTAGCATGGCAGCCTGGTGCTCTACCCACCAACATACCTGCTGCTTTCAGTGTGTGTGTGCAGGTGGAGCCTCTTGTGATTAAATAACAGCACTGTGTTGTCTTCCCTCTAAAAAGGATAACTCACCAAGCCCGTGTGGAAGAGGCAGTGCATAAGCAACGTGTGCCAGCAGCCTTTCCACAGGACGCGTTTGTGGTGCTGTGTCTGAGGAACGCACCCCCGCTTTCTCCTCTTCTTTCTGGGATCACGGTGGTTCTTGCTGTTTTCTTCCTTGTTCCTTGCAGAATCCTTGCATTGGGAATCTTCTCCTTGCTAAGAAACGAGAGGGCTTTTCACAGCTGCTGAGCATGCCCTAAGTTGAGTGCTTCAGTGCTTAGCTGCTGTGCTGGGTTTGAGGCATTCCCAAAGCAACGCCGAGCAGCATTGGCTCCTAACACATCTGCGTGGCATTACAGGAGCTGGTTTACAGAGCTCCTGCAGCAGCAGGAGGAATCTGAAACACCAGTGTGGGAAACATGCACGTCGAGGGTGGCTGCAGGAGATCAGCAAAATGCCCAACGCAGCAAAACACGAGGAGAAGATCAAACCAACAGGGGAGGAGTGAGCTGCGTGAGGGGAAAAGCACATGAAAAAGGGAAGGGGAGTTAGCCAAGAAGCAATCAAAACAAAGAACTGGAAGTCAAAGGACAGCAAAACCTAAGCTGCGCTTGCTGCAATTCAAAGATGTAGCATCAGAGAGTGTTAAAGGGGCGAGGGAAATGAGCACAGCAGAACCCAACCTAGAGTGAGGGGATAGACAGAGCTTCAGCTTCCGTCTGTCCTGAGGAGAGGCCAAGTACTGCAGAAGGGTTTTTCAAATATGTATGGAAGTTTAAGATTCATGCAATTCTTAATTTCATATTCATGCAGAATATAAATTCAGCTTGGTAAGAATTAAGCAAATCAACACAAGCCACCTGGCCCCACCAGTAGTGGGTATGTATTTTTTTTTTAATTATTATTTTTAAACAAAGGGGCTTGTATTTTGGGCTCGAGACTTAGTTACACAGATAAACCAACCCAAGGAGAAGGCCTGTGAATTCCTGCAGTGCGAGTGCTGTTGCAGAGCAGACAGACCCTCCCTCCTCGTCCGCGTGCGTGGGATTCCTTCCGAGCGAGGAACTGCGGGGCTGGGCCCCTGCCGTGCCACCATGGATTTACAAACAAAACGGGCAGCAGTGAGCAGAATCAGGCTCCTGTTTTTGAAGTGTGTGAGTTGCACTGTGTGGGGCTATCACTCAACCCTAAGTTTGATCATCGGGATGTTGCTGGGCTGTAAGAACGTGGCAGGAGGCTGGTAGCCCTGGAGGAGGGGGGGTGCCTGCAATTCCTCCACGAGCGTGACTGATTCTCAGCTGCCTGCTGCTCTGTGTGTCAGCCAGCCGCTTCATCTCAGTCACCACGGTGTTGGCAGCAGCATCCTGCTGCCCTTGGTGGTGCTGTGGGCAAGGAGGGACGGCCCTGAGTCACGGCAGCGAGGCTTTTGGGTTCCACGCATGGAGCTGTGGCCGCTTCCCCGAGCATCCGGCACCGCACCGAGTTCAGCATTACTGTTATGTGACTGTTCTTCTAGGGTTTGCTGTGCTGCTGGGGTAGGATAATTCAGTCTTTTTTTTAATTTATTTTTTATTTTCCTTTTTACACTTCCTGAGCCTTTTTTTACTCCAAATGCAGACTTCATGAAAGCTTAACTGCCTGTCAGATCTGTTGCAGAAAGGCCTGTCAGCCTCTGTTTGCTTCCTTCTGTCCCTTACTTTAATAAGGTGGGTCAGGAAATGATGTGAAAGGACTTTTTCTTTGCTCCCTCAGCTTATGCAAATCTGTTGCTTAGGAACGAAGAGGAGCTCCAATCCTGAAAAAAAAGCACCCAAACCCATCCTGCATGAATCCCCTTCGCAAAAAGGCAGATCCTGCCATCAGAGCACTGAAAAAGAGCATTCAGATGGGACAGGTCCAGCATATTGCTGTTCTCTGAAGCAGTTTAGTTATCAGCTTGTTAAAATCGCTTCTGCTCAGCCTGAGCCGATAGATCCGCAGTTGAGCAGCTGCTGGTTTTGAAGCTTATTTAAGACCAAATAAAACTAAAAGTGAAATTTTGAAAGAGATCTTGGAAGTTGCAAAGAAAAGTGAGCATCACAGTTGTTGCTGTACTGTTCTTGGAAAGGAAGATCAGTTCCTTTCATTAGCTCTTGCCTTCATAAGGGCCTGTTGTGTTCGGTCTCCTGGTTTATCTTGAGCTGGAACACTACGAGGAATATTGAATCAATTCATCTTCATAGAAAAATGACCCAATCGATTTTCTGCGAGCCAATATCATGGAAGAATGGCACAAGGGAACAGAAGAAATGAGAAAAATGTTGCGTTGCTATAGGGATAGAGCTGAATGTCTGCTGTGCAGAGCCAGCCTGTTCCTGCGGGAATGCTGTCACTGATTCCTATGGAGATCCCTGAGGTCCCAGTTCATTAGATCTTTCGCTTGTCTTTTTAAGTTTATCCCTATTTTAATTCCTCTCCTACTGTGGATGGTCTGCTTGAATACCTTTGTGCCTCTTTTTTTTGAAGGATATGCTTCTTTTCCCCTTCCTTAGCTGCTGCACTTAGAATTATCTGAATTTTATCATCATATCCTGCCCTGTGAAATAGATTAAGCTTTGGCTTATTTACTTCTTTAAGCCTATTTTTAAAAATCAAAACAACTCGTGCAAAGGCATTTCAATTCACAGATTGCACTGCAATCATAATTTTCAGTATCCATGCTAGGCTTAGTTTAAGACTCCTGGTTTAATTTGAAATTCAAAGATGCTTTTGGAGACTTAGGAAAGAAAAGAGCCAGTGTCAAAGGAAGTGCTGTTTAAAGTGCAGACAGACTTCCTCTTTGTCTTATTTTGAGCCTGGGAACATGCACAAGCACTTGGAGCTGCAGTGCATCTGTTCAAAAACAAAATGAAAAAATGTGTCCAGTGGGCTGCAGAAAGGCACAGGGAATCCCCTCCCAGCACCTGCCTGCAGTCAAATACAGCACTGTTCTCGTCTGTGAAATCATAAAAATTTCTAGAGCTTCTGTTATCCAGCAGTTTTTTGATAAGTCATTTATAGCCACCCTTAATTATCTCAGGCTTGGGCATGATTCTTCTTCATTTTTTTTTGGATAAGAAATAGTTTTTTGGGGTTTTAAGGAAGTTTTTATTTATATCACTTCCTTTTTTAAATGCATTTGTAGATTTCACAGCTGTCAGGCTGAAGTATAACTGTATTTTTGATGGATTCATGCTTGCTTTAAAAGTTCATGTGTGCTCAGAACTCGTGGTTAAATGAAAACACATACTTTTTTTTTTTTTGAGATGAGTCTTTAGATACTGGCATAGATACAGATGAGTCCTTGTGGTCTGACTTGCATTGTGTGTAAAGCCATGCAAGCAGAGATCCAGGCACGTTACTGCATCTGCAACAATTCCTGGAGCTCGTGGTTTCAGTAGAAACCAGGTGCCAGAAAGTGCAGAGAGTGAAGAGAGAAGCACATCGACCTCTGGGCGCTCTGGCAACCTTGTTAAACCGGGAGGAAAAACCTCAGGCAGAAGTGAAAAAGATAGAGTGCATCTTTTGCAGCTCTCTAGCACAGCCGTCCCCCAGATGCCACGTGAAGCTGCAGCGTGGTGAGTGTGTGCAGGCAGCCCGTAAGTTTTGACCAGGCGTGGAGGTGGTGCTGACCCCCTGCTCGTCACAAGTCATGTGCTGCACACTCTGATCTTACCCAACAAAGATTTTCATCAAGTACTTTTAGTGGAGAAGGGCTTTATTCTTCATCTGTAAGTAGATCACCAAGCCCAGTTACGAGGTTCAACTTTTCGTGTTGACAGTCAGTGTCCTTCCGAAGTTCAGATGGATTGATCTTGAAGGCCATTAGAGGCTGTTTCTGGGGGAAGTCTTGCCCAAGTGTTTGTGGCAGAAGCTTAAAAGGAACTGCTTGGTCATTTCTGCACTTGGAAGGAGGTCTCAAGAAGCCTACAGTTACTTAAGTTCATTTGCTTTACCCTTTTTTAAGACTTAGTTGCCAGCTACAAGTTACATCTTCTGCATCTGGGGTGCTGTTGCTGTCATGTTTAAGAGCTATCTCCTGTCATCTGCCAACATCTTCCTGTTTTAGGTATTTATAGACTATTTGTGAATTATCTCCTGATCTTCTGCTTAATAAATAATTTGACTCGCATAACTCTGTCACTGGCAGAAATCTTAAAAATTCAACAGTGGTGTTTTTGTGTGTGTGTATTTTTTTTTTCTTTTTCTCCTGCCTCCTTAAGTCATTAGGATTTTTTTTTTTTTTAAACTTTGAGCTTGCAAGTGAAATTGTATTACAGCAGTCCTCATTTTTTCATAGTGATTCTGGAGTTAATGCACTTTTCTCTATGCTCTAATTTCTTAGTCCTTACTTTCTATACTTTTTATTTTTTTTATTTTCTTCTGGTAACTTTTAATTGGTTGTTGCTGTTCAAAAGACATAAGCAGGAGGAAATTATGGGAAGATTATATATGTATCTTTTTTTATTCCAAATAGTTTGAAACCTCAGAAGGGCCTAAAGAACAAGCTGAAAGATGCATGCTGGGCATTTTCTGATGTGCTTAGAATTAATCTTTTGCTATTACGTTATTCTGTAGGGATGGAGATGTGGAAAGGTTTTATTGATTGCTGTTAGGATTGACCCTCATCTTTAAAAACCAGAGAGTGATGCTGAGCAGGGCACTGTGTGCAATGCCATTGCATGACTGTGAGCAATGTACGGAAAGCTGACACTTAAATAGATCAGCAAACCTTCTGTCTGAATAATAAGCAAGTTCCTAAGTCAGATCAAAATGTAAGAAACGCTGAAGGAGCTTCAAGGTCTGGTGCCTTTCCTTGGTTTGTTTTTCTTGTGGACCAAATGTCACGGAGACAGCATGGTAAGCTCTGCAGCATAAGCTTTTCTGGGCAGGTCAGGCTGGTGCTCGTCTCCTCCAGAAATGAAAAAGAAAATTCAAGCTAGTCAGTGACCTTGCACTAGCATACACAAAGTTTCCCTAAAATAAAAAACTGTGAATGATGCCTCTGACCCTTGGACATGATGGGACTTCGCACTGTAAGACTGAATCTTGCCTGTGCAGGAGACAGGGATTTTTGTGTGCTGGCTTTGAAATCCAGAAAAAGAGGCTGGGAATCGGCCCAGACACTGCTGTCTCAGTTAGGATGCTGAGTGTGCTCATCAAACACCAGCATTGAGCTAACCAGCATGTAGGGGTGTGGGAGTCCCTCTCCTGGAGGGAGGATGAAAGGTAATGAGTGTTTGTTTTTAATAAGTTGTGTACTTCGAGGAAAACATGTTCCTGGAATGCTTTGTCTTTAGTGCTGTAATGCTGGTTGTGATGCAAAGATAATAAAAAGGGGAAAAAAAAAAATCAAAAGTAATTCACACATTGTCTCCTCAGGTAGGTGTAAACCTCAGGTAGGTGTAAAGCTGAAAACACAGCATCACAGGAAAGTAGTAGGAAATAAACCTTACAGCCTGGGCAAATTGACTCTGATATGATTATCAGAGTAACTACGGTGTTTTAATTTGTTCTCATTTAGGTAAACTCCTAATCAGACTGGCTTATGATTTTTTAAGGAGGTCTTTTGAAGTTTCTTATGTTCTTCTGCCAGAAGGGAGTCTGCTAAAATGCTGGTGCTGCTGCCCAGTAATTTCACCTGTAACTTCACTCGAACTGAATGAGTCCCAAGGAAGCAAAACCATCCAGTTTTGTGTCTTGGGAATTTCAGTTTCCTTAATTTAATTTTCCTGATACTTGAGGGGGGGGGGAACCTCTTTTTGCCAGCCATTCGTGTTTGTACATCAGAAATAACTGTTGTCTTTTGGAGCTGGTTTTACTAACATCAGCAGCAAAAAAGGAAGGGGGGAAAGCAACCTTGAAGAAAATCTTTGCTGCCCAGGTGGCAGGGCTCGTGCATCAGGAGCTTTTGCTCCTGCCCTTCTCGCTGCTCTCAGGCCTCTGCTGCTCGGTCCCAGGGGCAGAGGGCGAGCAGAGCTGGGCCCTGGCCACGTCTGCAGATGTGTCAGAGCTGGGCAGGAAGGGGCTTCTTCCTCTTTCATGTCTTGCTAGATAATTGAATTAAAAAGCGGGGAACTGGCATGCTGAAATGGCTTGGTCAGCCCAACACCAGGCATGCAGATCAAAATTACCACGAGGCCATGAGCGACCTTAAAACAGGGCTTTTGTAACAGTCTGCACGCAATTAGTTACGTTCTCCTGGGCCCAGAAATGCTGATTTATCTTTGTGAAATCATGCCGAAGGGCTTGGAAAAAGCGTGCCATCCTGTATTTCTTCTCACAGGCCAGGGGCAGCAGGAAGCTGCGTTTCCCTGCCTCACGCGTCCCTCCTGCTGACAGGGGTTCAGTGGGTGTGTGCTGTGAAATGGGTGGTGGCACTGTGAGTGAGAAGGGATTGGGGTTTTGCTTGTATGTATATCCTTGGCTCTCTTCTGTGCTGGGGAACTGGGGTGTGTTTGAGGAGGAGGAGCACGGAGGGGCTGAGGCTGTGGGGGCCCTCTGGAGGCCACCAGGCCCCAGCCCTGCCCCAGCAGGGCCACCCAGCGCAGGCTGCCCAGGCCCATCTCCAGGCGGCTTTTGGAGATCCCCAAGGAGGAGACCCCACAGCCTCTCTGGGCAGCCTGTGCCAGGGCTCCTCACCCGCACAGCACAGAAGTGCTCCTGGGGCTCAGGGGGAGCCTCCTGGTTGTGCACAGGGCCTCCTGTCCTAGCACTGGGCACCTCTGACAAGAGCCTGGCTCCATCTTCTTTGCACCCTTCTTTCAGGTGTTTGTGGACACTGATGAGATCCCCTGAACCTCCTCTTCCCCAGCTCTCTCAGCCTGCTCATAGGAGAAGGGCTCCAGTCCCTTGCTCATCTTGGTGGCCCAGTGCTGGACTCTTTCCAGTATGTCCATGTCCCTCTTGTACTGGGGGACCTGGAACTGGACACAGTGCTCCAAGCATCCTCACTAGTGCTGTGGAGGATGTTTGGGCTGGGGAAGGGCGCTTTGTCACTTTTCTTCCGTGAGGCGCCAACTCCCCTTTATGTGGTTAAGTGGAGTAGCTTTTAGCTTGAAATGGGGAACCCTTATTTCTCTCTGGGTTTTGAGTATGGGTGGAGGAGGTTTTCATAGCGGTTTGTGGCTGTTCACCTGTCCCATGCTGCAGCACGGGAGGGAGCTGGGCAAGTGGGGATTTCTGCTCTGGTAGTGAGTCTGTGGGGAGAAGTTTCATGTATGAAGGAGCCTCTCAGTTAAGCTATCGCAGGTAAAGTGTGTTGGCTTTTATTTTAGCTAAAGCTTGATCTATAGATACTCAGAACAAAAATATTAAAATAACGTTTATTTGCAGTGCTCTGACTTTTTAGCAACTCTCATCCATTTCCTTCAAGCTAAAACTTAAAGAGTTTAACCTCCTCACTGGACTTGTGCCCAGACATGAAACTTTTTTTGACATTTGCTTATTTATTGGAGGGAAGATGCCGTGTGTTTTTACCTGCCCCTCATTGGGAATAACCATGGTGGCTGTGAAGCAGCTCAAGCTGGGTGTGGGATGGTGTTGGGCAAGCGTCCCAGGGCAGCTCTGCCAGCAAGCACTCCTGTCAGTCCAGTCCTTCATCATTTTTCAGCAGGGATTGCCGACTGCGTGATATGGATGCTGCTTATTTATTTACATGTATTTTAATGAAACCTCACGTGCTCGGGCTTGAAGCACAGCTGGAGCCATGGTTTCAAGAAGCAAAAGGCCTGCAGATCTTTCTGATGGTAGCTGTTTGAATGTGTTGGCAAGCTTTCTCCATATGTGGTTTGTTGGTTTTGCAGCTACAGCTTCGGATGCAGGTTGGTCTCTGAGGGCAGGTAGCTTATCTGTTCTGAGCGTTTCCTTCCTTTTGCTTTGGTTTCTCTTTTTGCTTTTTTTTTGGTGGCGGTGGTCTGTTTGTTTATTTACAGATTGTCGTTATGTGTCCTTGTGGTTAGGTTTGAGGGCAGTACTTCTCTTCTGTGCATTGGAGGCCGTTTTTTCCTCTGTTTTTGCTGCGTTTATGGTGTGCAGCAGTGGGGAAGGAGAAACGTTTCTCAGATCATAAAAGGAGGAGGTTGTCAGTCCAAAAAGTCTTTTTTAAACTTGAATACTAAAACCAACTGAGTTTTGGTTTTACTATTTCTCTTCCATTATGGTGTCTAGGACATGTCTTTATTGATGGGAAACTGCGTATTTCCCCCAACAGCAGGAGATCCCTGCTCTTTGCTACATGTACGTGCAAGTATACGCATGTGTATATATGTATGTATTTGTTTTCTTTTAAACCACAGGTGCAAAATGACTGCCCAAGTAACACTGGAAGATGCCTTGTCCAATGTGGATCTCTTGGAAGAATTACCACTACCAGATCAGCAACCATGTATTGAACCCCCACCATCATCTCTGCTTTACCAGGTCTGTTGTCATATCAGGAAAAAATAGTTTTGCAGATCTTTTGTGTAAGTGTGTGCTCTTAAAAAGCAAACAAATGAACAGAACAACAGCAACCATAAAAAACAAACGTGTTCATATTTACAATATTTATAAGTCCTTTTCCCCACCAAGGATTTGATTCTATCTGTTTTCTCTGCAGCCAAACTTCAACACTAACTTTGAGGACAGAAATGCATTTGTCACTGGTATTGCAAGATACATCGAGCAAGCTACAGTCCACTCTAGCATGGTAAGTAGCTGTTCAGATACATACTTTTTCTTTTACCTGGAATAAAAAAAGAACATTCCTCTTGCATTTCATTGTTGTGGTCACAGAAAACAGGAATCCAGGTTACCTACAACGCTTTGAGGAAGCAGTAAGATGAAAAAGCATGTGGCATTTCTTTTTGTACACGTACTTCCTGATAATTTTAGAATTTAGTTTTTTCTTGATCAACCAGTGTTGCTCAAAAGTTTGATGCTTTTGCTGTGCATTTTCCCAGTGTTCTGAGGTGAGTTTGTTGTGTTTACAGCTTTCTGTTGTAACTTAAATGAAAAATTAAAAATTTCCGTCCTCCCAAATTTCTTCTGCTTCTGTGTCGGGTTAGTGGTGTTCAAGGGCTTTGTTGGCTTCTTCGCTCTAGAGTGTATGCATTAGTGGTTTATTGGTGTCCTTTTGGATAAGGTCTTCTGTGGTGAGTGTGTATGTTAGTGGTTTATTGGCGTGCTTTTGTATAAGTTCTTCTGTGGTTTTTAACAGTTCCACAATAGAAGATAAGACTTAATATGAGCAGCACCATCTCTGCTGACGGTATTGCTATTGTGGGATACAAAAGAACTTATAGGTTGCAAACACTCGTCTGTACTGAACTCTCAGTTGTTTCATGCACTTTTGAAAAATGAGGAAAAATACGTCTTGTAATTCTAGAAGCCAGTTCACAAACTGTGGAATGGATACATTAAACACCTGATTACATGCTACTGAAAATTATGTAAATTTACACTAGTCTGCCTTTAAAATTACCTGGTGACTCCTTACCCATCTTTTGATTGTGTTTGTATGTTGTCAGTCTTCTTCCTGGACATGTAAATTAAGATACTGCTTTGCATGTGCTGATTCTTCCAACCTTGAACGTTCTACCTGCAGTCCCCAGCTTTTATTTATAAATCACAGTGTCTTTAATTTTGGGAAGAACAAAGCCAAAGATAATTTGATTTGGTGTGATTCTTATCAGTAAGTAGGTGTAATTGCTGCAGTTGTCAACTAGTGATCTCATAGGTGTGTGCTGGCTTACGTGGTATGAAGATTTTCTCAGAATTAGGTTGGATGCTAAAACATGACTGAAAATAGATGGATTTTTTTTTAATCTGTTGGTTTTTATGCAAGCTGGATTTCTATAACTGATTAATTCAAATATCTTTATTTCAGTGGTATAGACAGCTCTGATGCATGTAATGTGCCGGCTGCACCTATTTATTATGGTCATGCTACTTTACATACATGTAGCATGACGTATCATTCAGTTTGTAATACGCATGTGTTTGTACGTATACATCCCAATAAGAGAAATAGGTTTGTTTGGAATGATGGCAGACAGGTGGATTTAATCCTTTTGTTTTACAATGCTTAATTATTACGGAATGTCTTTCTTACAGAATGAAATGCTAGAAGAGGGTCAGGAATATGCTGTCATGTTATACACATGGAGAAGCTGCTCAAGAGCCATTCCACAGGTAAAGGATCAAAACTGAACTGTTCTGCAGGATGTGAACTTCTGTCTTGTTTTGAATACAATTTTTTAACAAGCTCTGAAACTTAGTGTGCTCCTGAATTCAGACTCCTGAGTTAGCATGCTGGCCATGCCATAGAATAGTGTCTTTTATCACTTGGGAAACAGTTGGCCTTTTTGTTTTTTTTTCCAAATATTTAAATTCAGAACAGGTTTAGCATGTGATATAGCAAGTAATAATTAACATTTAGGTTATGCGTTTAGGTTTGTAGATATCCTAGGTAGGTAGTCATTTTCTAAATGTCAGAACTATGCAGTGTTTTCTTGATCTGTATACGAAAACAAACCCGTGCGAATAGATGACAAGTCTATAAGCAGCCTCAGGTATCTGGGAATGGTTGTGCAGGCAGGGAGTGGGAAGAATGTTAAGATAGATCAGAAGACTGAACAAAATTATAACCATGCAGTTGACAACAGCATGCTTTTTAAGGAATGTGTAATGCAATTTTTGCACTGAAATGCAAGGTTTATTCCACAGTTTAAATATTTAGAGTGGAAATCAGGTGATCTGTTTTATCTTTTAGTTCTGGCCCTATTTTAGTGCATGACTGAGCAAATGGGATAATAAGGTGGAAAGAATATTGTTCTTACTATAAAGAAGTGTTTGAAAACTGTCTGAAAAATTATTTGCTGTGAGGTATTAGAAAAATCTTTTTTTTTTTTTTTCTTTAAACATGCGCTGAATCTTACATAACAATCACAAAATTACCAAGCCCAGCAACTTATGCCTCTTCAGAATGATAATACGTTTTCTCAAGTTGTTGTTTGGATTCTTGGTTTGTGAGACTTTGTCAGGGAAAGCTGTAAGTGTAACAATCTCTTTAATTGTCTTCAGGTCAAGTGCAACGAACAGCCTAACAGAGTAGAAATTTATGAGAAAACAGTGGAAGTTCTGGAACCGGAAGTCACAAAACTGATGAATTTTATGTATTTTCAGGTAAAAGCAACGGAAACAAAGTTCGTTAGTATGCTTCTATGTTTATAGTCCTGTTTGGTATGGTTAATAGTATGTGCTCAGATACTCAACCTAATCATTATACGTTTTGGGGAAAAAAAAGTGTCATAGAAGGATAGCATGTCTAATGCCTGTCTTAAAAACTTTAGGCAATCCTGAAAGCATAAGACCTTCAGCATAAAATAGAAGGTAATTGCTTGTGGTCCCTGCCCAGCACATGGGGATAGCTCTAGCACTTCAGGAGGAAAGGAGATAGAAATAGAATACATTTCACATGCATCCATAAGAGTGTTGCAGCACAGGAATCGTTTGTTGGGGAGCGAGGGATCCACAAATTTGGACATCATAGCACCTGGTACAGCTTTACTACAAATTTCTGTAGCAGAGGCAAGCTAACCCAGTTTTTCTGACCTGCCAGCTACGCAAACTCAACGTGGACTGGAGAATAGGCATCTGTCTTTCTTTCTCCTCCCATGCTGGCAGCGTGCCATTTTGTTCAATGGACTGAGGCTGTTTCCAGGCAGTGTTCTGAGGCAGCCAGAGCAGTTAGAGCCTGCAAGCCCCAGAGCATGTAGGAAGAGGAGAATGAATGCAATGTGACATTTCCTGTCATCTTCCTGAACTGGTGGATCTTACTGACTACAAACAGTCTCATTTCATTCAAGATTGTTGCCCTAAACTAAGAACAGATTCCTCTTTACATTTGAAGCTTTTGTCTCTTCGTACTTTCAATCTCCATCTCAAACGGCCCTAATGTGCACTTGGAAATAAGCCCTCAACCATGTGCAAGGATATTTGTGCAAATTGGCAAGTAGTACTGCTAATCACTGGTGGTTTTTTTTAAGAGAATGTGCCTACAATCTGCCTTCTAATGCATATATATTTCCTCACTAAAGAATATGAAATCACTTGCTTCAAAGGCATTTAAAAATTGTGTGACTTCAGTTTGCAAAGAGTATTTCCCATTGTGCCAGGCAAGTTCTGTGGCTAAAATCACTTGTGACACTTGTGCATACAGGTGGAACTGGAAAGCTTGTGCTGTTGCCTTGTTGGCCTTGCATGCTTTAAACAGTTTTCTGCTTCAGTGGTGCTTTTCACTGGACCCTGTAGATGTACCAAAAGTGGTCTGTTGTGACAGTGAAAGAGCCTGCATAGAGGGGAAGACAGACAGGTGTCAGATCTCCACTTGTGTGATAAAACTTTGTTTTCCTGGAAACATCATGGCTTTTACTCCCTGACTATTTTTTTTTCCCCCTGTTAGCGAAATGCAATTGAACGGTTTTGCGGGGAAGTGAGACGCTTGTGCCACGCAGAAAGGAGAAAAGACTTTGTCTCTGAAGCCTATCTGATCACACTGGGCAAATTTATCAACATGTTTGCAGTTTTAGATGAGCTTAAAAACATGAAGTGCAGCGTGAAGAATGACCATTCGGCCTACAAGCGGTAAGCTGAAATGAGCAGGGCCAGGGTTTCTGCTGCTGGGAGGCAGACCTCCCACGAGATGGCAGCAGTTGTTCCTTTTTTGGACAGAATTCTCTTCAAATGTAGTCCCTTCACAGGTAAAACAGATAAACTTTAAAATAGAGGTACAACGACTGCAGCTAAGCAGTTGAGTAAATCTCCTTCCTTTCTGCTGTTCTTCAAGCAACAGATGGTTCTTCTGTCTTTTAATGTAAAACTATGAAATGCTTCTGTCTTGGTGAACACTGAATGTATTGAATATGCATTGCTCAGTGCAGCTTTTCTTTTCAAGTTTCAGAGAAAACTGACTTTCTGGTCACTTGTGCTATTTTTGGCATCCAGTTTTGATATTTGTTAGCTGAGAGTTGTTCTTAAGACATCTCGGCATTGCTGTTAAGAGGTTGTGGCTGCGGGTGTAGCAGGAAGGGGAGGAGGGCAGAGTATCAGCTGCTGAGTGTTCTGCTGGGGCAGCCAGAAGATAGCAGTTAGCTTTTGTTGGACGCAGTGGTCAGGGCAGCAGGGGAAGATAGGCTATCTTTACGCCAGCTTTAGCATCTGTGGTCTTTCATATAGAAAAGCATTCAAACAACTAGTCAATTTTATCTATGCTGATCCACTTATGTGAGGTTTATTTATTTATTCGCCTCTACCAGTAAGTGCCATTTGTAGTAGTTGTGTCTGGAGACCTCTTAAACTTACTTGGTTTGCCTTTTTTTCTTTGGAGGCATGCTGTTGGAGGATAAATTCTGGTTTTGGAAGGCTGCATTTTCCTGGGTTGTTTTATGGCTTGGATCTGTAGATTTACTGCCACCTGCATCAGTTGAGAAATTCACCAAATAGTTTTCAGTTTGGGTTGAGTTGGGTCTTTTAACTAGAATGCAGTGGGGCATTTGGGATTGAAAAACAGTTAATTCAGGGTATATTGTATCTGTATATCTCTTATAGGGAACTTTCACCTTTCTTTTCAGCTGTTTTCTTAAAAAGCTTTCCCTGTTTGGTAGAATAGGCTCTTGGCACAGCTTTGTAGCATCCATAGCCAGTGTTTGGTTAATGCATTTTTATAATGGCCATGTCTCTCAGGTTCTCTTTTGGCTTGATTCAGGAGTTTTGAGGTGGGAGGTGCACTGATGGTATTGCCATTATACTGACAGTTACAGGTTTGTTGACAACTTACAGTTCCACTGACTGTCTGGTAGATACGAGGATAATTGGGTTTCAGTTAAGATGGAATAAATTTGCTTACAAGCAGTGCCACTGAAGGGAAATGCTGTTTTTGTTTTTCTTTTGTTTACAAAGAGCTGCTCAGTTCCTACGGAAAATGGCAGATCCTCAGTCCATCCAAGAATCCCAGAATCTCTCCATGTTCCTTGCTAACCACAACAAGATAACACAAGTAAGTTCAAATTGTCTTTTTTGCAAAATACTGAATGCTTTACAGAACCATTACAATCCTTTTAATTTGGTAGTAATCATTGATCCTGTGGTAGTGTAACTCTTTGACTAATGCTTTTTTCTTCTTTTTTTTTCCAGTCTTTACAGCAGCAGTTGGAAGTGATTGTTGGCTACGAAGAACTGCTTGCAGATATTGTGAATTTGTGTGTGGACTACTACGAAAACAAAATGTATCTAACACCTAGCGAGAAACATATGCTTTTGAAAGTAGGTTTCTTTTCAGTACAAGCTTAAAGAAAGGTTGAAGCAGGACGTAAATTGATTTCTTATTTTTTTCTTCCATTTGCCAGAACCAGCTGAAAGGAGTTACTCAAATGATTCCTGTTTTTCAATTCTGATGTCTTTTTTTGTTTGTTTTTAATACCACATGCTTATCTATTTAGAAAGTTTCTAATCCATTTTTGTTCTTCATAAATTGAAGTTAACCCAACTAAATGGTAGCTTTGCTAGGAAACTAATTCTATTGAATGGTGTTAACACTTCATAACAACAACAGAAAGGAACTACTACATTTTATTTTTAGATATGTGGCATATTTGTATAAAAGGTTTTTGGAGGTGACACTGTATATCAAAGCTTTCAGGAAACAGGCAGCTTAAAATTAAGGTTAGTAAGGAGACAAATTTAGTTAGATGGAATGTGCACGTGTAATAGGAGAGTGCTGGGCAATATGTAGCGAGGTCAGTATTACCAGCAACATGTACTGACAGTAAAAGAAAAGGTGTAGATTAAAAATTGAGAATTTGTTTAAGGACAAATATTTTGAATCACTTTGGTGTTTAACTTTTAAAAAACTCAATTTATTGTGACCACACTGAAGCACACAAATAGAATGTTTGCATTCTGTCTGTAGAAATATTTGGCATCTTTCATATTTAGGCCTTTTGTTCAGTAAATGTGTGCATTGAACAGGCTAAGTTTCTAATGCTTGGCTCTTGTAAGTACTCAATTGCAGGTTTACATTAATGAGTAATTTGGACAAAATACAAATAGTTGTTTTTTTTTGGATGCTTCTGAGCTCTTGTGCATATAATTCAGAGAGATGCTGACGGCCATAAAAAAGGAACAGCTCGGATATGTTAGTCCTAAACTTCTATTAGATATCTGTTTGCACATACAGAATTTTAATAAAATGGAAGAGGAAAAAATGGTGTGTTAAAATAGCTGGGCTCTAGTTTTTTTTGTTGTTGTTGTTGTTTTTGTTTTGGTTTGGTAAGCCTTTTACAAATGAGAAACATCATTTAAGGATAATGAATCAGGCTAATAATAATGTTGAAACTATTAATACCATAAAAGAACTCTACCCAGTGTGTGAATTTTAATTTTGGTTTTGTATCAAAGTTTGTTTTTCCTGAGAAGGAAGCTTGAAAATACCTTCTGTTTAAAGGGGACTGGTTGTTTCAGGACTCTGTATTTTGAACTTTTTTTTTTTAATGATATGAAGAACAATCTTACTGCAGCACGTTTTTACCCCTGACGTCCTTTTGCAGAGAATTTATCTTTTTTTTTTTTTTTTTTCCAGGTTATGGGCTTTGGATTGTACCTGATGGATGGAAGTGTCAGTAACATCTATAAGCTGGATGCAAAGAAAAGGATCAATTTAGCCAAGATAGACAAGTTCTTTAAGGTTGGTTAAGAGAGCATTTCATAATGTGTAATTTTAAAGGTAACTGTCTTGCATTTTAGATGTGCACGCAGTTTTATATAATTTAAAAAAAAAAACACTTTGCACTTTCATGTGGGTAAATAACGATTTCCTTTCACTAAGATTTGTGTTTAATCGTTTATTCAATCTGATTTTTTCTATTCCCTGCGTACAGCAATTGCAGGTTGTCCCACTCTTTGGTGACATGCAGATTGAACTTGCAAGATACATTAAGACCAGTGCCCATTATGAGGAAAATAAATCCAGGTAAGGGGGAGAGGGAAACAAAGAGGGGAGTGTCTGGGGGCTGGGGATAGTAAGATCCCAGTAGGGTATATTTATATAATCACCTGGTAACCTGTGGTCATTACTCTAATAGGATTTTCACCTTTGTTTACTTTTTGTTTTGGATATTTCACAATTAATGTACTTCACATAGTAAATGCAATTGAAAGGACAGGTTATTTAATGACCTTTCTATGCTGGTGAACTCATTCTTGCATCTGTGACGTTGCTTATCACCTGGGTTGGAGGAAATACATTTTATCTTACACTAATATAATTTTTATTTTTTCCTTTAAATGTGAAACTTTCTTTAAAAGAAATGAAGGATTATACTAAGCAAGGTGAGCAGTAGTGCATGGGAAAATAGGCATGTATATATTGTATATGGAGCAGCAACTTAGCTTGTGTCCTTTTTTTTTTTTTTTTTTTTTTTTTTTTTTTGCTAGGAGTGCAACACAGCAAAACAGCTGGGGAATGCAGCCAATTTTTATAGAAATGGTTCCATGGTTTATAGTTACTGCTTTGTTTTTAGTGGACGTTTCTGTGTTCCTCTGAGACCTTCCCTCTATGCAGTTATGTAAATTTAGAATGTAGTGCTTTGCATTTTAATTCCTGCAGAAAAAAAAAAAACATGTAACCTGCATGTAATTGCTAAGAGAAAATCAAGAGTAGCGAGCCTACTGAGCTACTAAAAGTGTGAGGCTACTTAACATGACACTCTTGGTAGCATGTCTTTTGTGTCCCTCTTGATAACATGTTATTAGTATTTAGTAATACATTTTCTTTTTTTTTGCTTGGGAGCATACTATAGGCTCTTCTTCATTAAACATGAATAAAGAAAAATATTCTGATACATTCTAAATGTATCTCATGGCCTTTACTTGTCCCTCTGCCCTGCCTTTAAGTCCTTTTCGGTCCTGTTCATAAGTGTATGCTCTTGAAGAGAAATGGTGGTTTGTATTTCACAGTAGCAGCCTTCAAAATCAAACAAACAAAAAAAAACCACCCACCACCACCAAATCACACACAAGAACAACAAAACAAACAAAAACACCACAACAAACAAGCTTGGAAGAAGTGCTTTCAAGTCAGAAAGGCAATCCATCACTAATTTGCCATGTGCAGGGTCGGAGGTAGAGGTGAGAGGAGAGGAAAGGCCTCAAATGGAGGAGAAGGAGGATTAAAAAAATAAAAAATTACGTGTTTTCATTGTTTCTTTTTAGTATCAGTTGTACTTTTTATTGCCTAAACTGATTTAGGTGTGGGTTTTTTTTTTTGTCTTCTGGAACAGATGGACATGCACGTCTTCCAGCAGCAGTCCCCAGTACAATATATGTGAGCAGATGATCCAAATCAGAGAAGACCATATGCGTTTCATATCAGAACTGGCTCGTTACAGCAACAGTGAGGTGGGTGGGATTAGAGCTATTTGTGCAGACTTTACGTGACTAATTAGCAGCTATTGTTAAATGTCTGAAGACAAGGCTAGTAACCTTTGTGTGATATTTGCACTAAAATTTAAAATGTTATCCTCTGATACTATCTGCAACGTTCTTCTGCCTATATATATATGAATATCCCAGAAATGTTTTGCATGTCTCTTTTGGAATAGGTTGTCAAGCTCTTACTCCAAATGTGTGCTCATAAGGCATTGAATAAAGTTAAAAGTTAAGCAATTAGATAAAAAGAAGTGAACATATACACACACACATATATATACACACATATGCATGTTTAAAATACATTGTATAAGGTTCATATATTTATATATATAAATAGAATTTATCTGCTTGCTGTCATGAATTCATCTGCAACAATGTGATTGGGAGTACCAGTGGCTTCTACCTCTTGACCAGAATCTGTGAAATTTGGCTAGGTAATTCTCTAGAAGAAAAAGGTGATATTAATATCCTGTATGCAGGTGTTGATATGTGACACTGTTTTAATGCTTAAAAGAAATCCGGTTAGAATATTGACTACGGAAGCTGGACACAGCATGTTCTAAAGCTTTTTGTTTGTTTAATGTTGTTCTAGGTGGTGACTGGTTCTGGTCGACAGGAAGCTCAGAAAACAGATGCAGAGTATCGGAAGCTCTTTGATCTCTCTCTCCAAGGCTTGCAGCTTCTCTCTCAATGGAGCGCACACGTCATGGAAGTGGTATGTTTTCTGGGGAATAAAAGCAGATTAAAAAATAGTCTGTTTGGAGATCTTGGAGAGGTTTTGCTTTAACAGAACAAAAAAATACACGTTGTGTTTTTTTCCCTTACTTCCTCTTTTTGCTCTTCCTTCACTTCTTTTTTCCTTCTGCTCCAAACCATGTTCTCAGAGAAAGGCAGCAAATAAGTTCTCAAAGGCTAGGAGTAATGTTGCAGCTTTGAAGATCCAATAGCCTGTACAATCTCATATGCTGCATATAACTTCTTATATTTAATGGACAGGTGATCACCTGTGAGCGTTGGCCAGATGCTTTTGTGTTGCTTTTGACATACGTTTTGTAGACTGACTTCATTTTTCTAAAACCTGCACCAAAGCATAACCTAGAAATGGTTGAAACAGATGACATGTTGTATGAGAGAAGCCAGACTTTCTCCTGTTTGTTTCTGATGTCTGAGGGAGTGTCAAGTACTGCATGAATCAAGTGGACATATCCAGAGACTCAACTTTCTTTCTGTTCATTATTTCTAACTGCCTCTTTCGAAAGTTGTACTTTCAAAAATTAGTTGTACTAATTTATGTTATTATTTAGATCACTAGTGTATTTTATGGTGAAAACCTATTTCTCCCTCTGTCCTTCTTAAGAGATGTTCCTGTCATCTGTTTTTGGCCTCTGCAACTCCTGGATCCATTCCCTTTATTTCTGTCATCACAAGTACTGTATTCAGACTTTCTCTTCACAGGACAGTGTTCCTATTTTATTATAACTTTGTAGAAAATGTCTCTTTCTTACCTTTGTTTTTATCTTCCCAGTTCTGAAACAAATTTTCCCTGATGACCACATCAGGGTTTTTCACCCTATTAGGTTCATGCTTTTCTTTGTCTTTCTGTTATATATGGATTCCCTTAAGTACTTCCCATGTAAGTTCATCTTCTCCCTGTCCTCCTCTGCCCATCTATTCTGACATGGATTCACTCAATATACATCATGTCCAGATAAAAAATTTCATGAAATGATTATTGTCCAACTTAATGCTGTAAACTTAATGACCCCAAATTACCTCGTTTAATAATTTTTCCAGTGTCATCTTGGAGCGCTCAGATTGCAGGGTGTGATGCTTTTCTTTGCCATAGGGAAATTTATGAAATTATTAATCTGCTATAGTAGACAAATTTGTATTGCTGTGTAATCTAGCACTTGTGCAAAGATATCAACCAGAACCTATAATTTGTTGTGAGAAAAAATGTATTTGAATGTAACTATAATTTTTCACCAGCTGTACCCCGATGGATGTTTATGCAGGTTTTGAGTATAATACCAAATATTTTTCAGATGTTCTTGAAAACACTGGGGTATTTATAAGTGTATTATTTGTGTTCAGATCTGTTTTGTGTTTCTCAGGCCTTTTTTCCCACCTTTTTTTCTCTCTATTCTGCCATGTGAACTGCAGTATTCGTGGAAGCTAGTACACCCAACTGACAAATATTCTAATAAAGATTGTCCTGACAATGCAGAGGAGTATGAAAGAGCAACGAGATACAATTACACTAGTGAGGAAAAGTTTGCATTGGTTGAGGTAAGATAAATCTTATTTACTGGGATTTTCCAAAGATTAATTCTATACAAAGGAGAACATTCTCTGTAGCATTTTCTATACTGAGTGGGGGAAAAAAAACAGCATGCCCTGTGCCTTTTAAAAGCCTTTTTAAAAAAGCCTTTTTAAGAAAGGCTTTTAAACAAATTACAAAATTTTTAAAAAAGCTTTTTTTTTTTTTTTCCAGGTGATTGCTATGATCAAAGGTCTTCAGGTGCTGATGGGAAGGATGGAAAGTGTTTTCAATCACGCCATTCGCCATACCATTTATGCAGCTCTTCAGGACTTTGCCCAGGTCACACTTAGAGAGCCATTAAGACAAGCCATTAAAAAGAAGAAAAATGTCATTCAGAGGTAACATTCTTGTTTTCATCTCCTCCTGCATCCTTTTACCCCAGGTTTTATTAATTTTAGTGCAGATTGTCCAGCTGATGGATTTTGCCTCTTCTGTCTGTTCTTCTTTGTAGTTAGCTTGGTTGAATATGTACTGTGAGTCTAAGAAATTAAAAGCCCAGACTCGTAAACGAATGGCTGTCAGTATGGCTAAAGTGTGAATCTTGGCCGTCTTGAGCTTCTCAGCGCTACTTCAGGATTTATTCTATTGCCTGTAGTTTATTTTTATTTTAAAGAAAGACTAATTTTATTTTGAAGAAAGGTGTTACTGTCCATCTCTCTTACAATTCCAGTGTTTCCTTGTGTCTCATGTTTCTCTGACATAAAGGAGGAGGGCTCTGAACTATTTGTTTTGAGGAAAAAGTGTCGAATGATAATTATGTGGATCAGGCTTTCTTGTAATTGTTAGCAAAATCATTTCTGTTTCCTTGAAGTTATGCTGAGCTCTAGAATCCTAAAAAGTGAAATGTTCCCATCAATGCACTTGGATGCGTGTGGGTCTGAAGTAGTGTGAATTGTGTTCAGTGTTTTGCAGGCCATCAGGAAGACTGTCTGTGACTGGGAAGCAGGTCATGAACCTTTCAATGACCCAGCTCTAAGGGGAGAAAAAGATCCCAAAAGTGGTTTTGATATTAAAGTCCCAAGGCGTGCAGTGGGACCCTCCAGTACTCAGGTATTTTCCTGTCTAATGGTTGTGATATCCATCAATGATTATTGCATGTCATGTTTTCTCTCTGGCCTCAACTACTTAAAAAATGCAAGTTTCTTTTGGAATGTTCAAAATCTACTTTGATTAGATTTGTATTTGCAAAAATGATGTATACTTAAAATCGTCTTTCTGGGATGCTGTCACTTTTTATTCTGATGTGTGATTTTCCTAGTGTTCCATCTCCGTAATGTGACTCACTTAGAAATATTTTCTCATTGAGCTCCTAATGTTTAATATAATATTTGATTTATAAAGATTTGATTATTTCTTGACTGATTCCTTTTTAGACTCTTTGGTGTGGCTGGTGTATTTTTTTCCATCAAATCCCATAAATTATTGTTTTAAAGTAATTTAAAATGATATTTAAAATTCAGATACTCTCACATATTTAAATGATGACAAGATCTCTCATCTTGTTCAGTAATGAATAATGAAACTGCTTCTTAGAAACTGTTTAATATTGTGCTGCTCCTAAAACAACAGTTAGTTCAAGTGTGTTTCCCGTGGTAGTCATCAAAATCCCATGCTTAGATGTTGGTTCTGTTACCTCCACGTAATCCCTCCTTTTTATTTTATTTATGAATTTGGAGAGCATATGGTCTCATATTCGTAATTCAACTGAGCAAATGAGGTACCGAGCACTTTGGGTGCAAAACCAAAGGCAACTGTGATATGTAACTAAAATATTTTTATACCTAAAACCTGTGGGGAAGAGAACACACCTGGATAATAATCTTGGGTAATAATAAGTTGCTTAAATTTTTGCTGAGGTGGGTTTAATGAAGATTTTGGGTTGAATTCTAATTTTCTAAACAAAAAAACACAACCTTTTTTTTTTTTTAAAATATCACCACTAGTGTGCTTCTCCAATGGTTGGTGTGTTTAAGGGCTTTGTTTCAGTGGCTGGACCAAGCCCTTTGGAGTACCCATTTGTCGTCTTTCTCTGCTCCTAGGCTGGCACACGTGTTTGTCTCGGCTGATGTGAGGAGGGCAGGTCAAATATATCCATTGTAGAAACTTCTTCCTCAGTCTCACAGCTCTAAAATTGCTGTTTATGAATATGTGAATTGGTAATGCTTGGAAATCTTTGTGAAATGACTTGAGAAGCTAATGGCTGAGGGCCTGGCTCTGCATCTTCTGGGAGGAATGGGAACTTTTCCGTTCTCCTTTGGGAGCACCGGGTGGCTCTGATCCTTCTGAATGAGGAAACCTCTCAGTTTTAGAGCGTACTGCCTTCCTTTGCATGCTTACTGCGCTGCTTTTCATTTTTAACAAACTAACACGTTTCCTCTGCTTCTGTTTCCCCCTTCCTTATTTACCCGTGTGTTTTTATTAACGGATTCTCTCTCCCCTGCCTGCCCCTGTCTGTTGGTTTTTAGCTCTACATGGTTCGCACTATGACAGAGTCCTTAAACTCTGCCGAGCTGTTGAAGCAGCTCAAGGCTCTGGGACTGGAAAAGCTATTGCATGTGACACACAAGTTTCTGAGGCAGTCCTACACCTATCCGCCTCTTTTAAACTTTGGTGGTAAGACATTACTTATTACTTCTTCTCCTTTTGTGGTGATGTGAACTGTTCCACGGCAGACGCTCTGCTGCCCGATGCCAGCGGATGCCCCTTGGCACGGGCAGGCATTTGTGCTGGTGCCTAGGCTAGCGCTGCGTCTCCTCCTCCTGCCTGCAGGGCTTTTTACCCCCACGGTGCCACAAAGTTTTCCATTTGAAGTGGAGCGGTCGCTTACTGATAGTAGTAATTCTCAGTGTTGCTCAACTAATGTGCCATGTGTATTTTCCTTTTTCCCCTCCCCCCTTCCACCACAATTGTTTCCTTTAATGATACAGCTTTACATGGTGAGAACTATGTTAGAGTCCCTCATTGCTGACAAAAGTGGTTCCAAGAAAACCTTGAGAAGTAGCCTTGAGGGACCCACCATATTGGACATAGAAAAATTCCACCGCGAGTCTTTCTTCTACACTCATTTGATAAATTTCAGTGGTAAGATATGTAGATGATCAGTGTCCAGCTTAGCATGTCCTAACACCTCTAACACGACCTGGAAAATGTTTCCGATTGCCTAAGCCAACTTACCTTGGGTTTACTTATCAAAAACCTCGGTCTGGCCAAACTTTTTCTGAGACGTGATATTCAATATTGTGGTGGGATTTTTATTTTGACTTGTTATACGTTTCAGTTATAATGGGTCAAATTTCATACTGTTGCCTCCCTTTTATATTTTTTATGTATGCATTCATGTAAACAAGGGACAGATAAAGCCTATATGCAATGAAATTGTAAAAAGGAAGTAGCTTTTGTGTTTTGCTTCGGGGTATTGATTTTTTTTTTATTTTAATACAGAGGAAATGAGTTCTCTGTTGTGGTAAATTCGATGTCATTTCACTACTCTTACTATTCAGTTAATTGTAATCGGAAACATGCTGTCCTAAAGAATTCACCTACTGACATTGAATGTATTGAGTCCTTGTCATCACCATGCTGTGTTGTCTTTCATTTTTGTTTTGTTGCTGGACTCCTTTACCCTCCAAGAAGGGGGAGCCTGTTTATTTCTATTGCAATGCTCCTGGCATAGAGCACTTTGGTCTTTGGAAGTTTTTAATGTAAAAGTTCATTTCTGTTTTGGGTCTCAACCTTCTGCAAAAGAAGGCTTGTGCTGAGCGTTTACTGGAGAGGTGGGAGAAAGCACATCCGTGTCCCCGATAGTGTGGCCTTAGAAACTTTTTATTTTAATCCCATCTTCATGTGTCTGTATATCATTTCCTGCCCATGAAATCAACAGGGATGTGTGGAGTGACTCAGTCCTCCAGGGGATAGGTGGTCCTGATGGTTCCCGTGCAACGTTGTCTCCCTTGCCTTCTGCTTCCCAAGTTCTGCGCACAGCTGAGAGCAGCCCCTAAATGAGAAGTTAAGCTAGAAACTCCCCTGTAATGGTGAACGTAGTTTTTCCATTTAACTGGTAGTCTCATCCATGGTATTGTCTGTAATAAGGCACCTCTTTGGGGACCAACACGGAGTTCAGAGCTATTTGAAAAAGTCACAGGCTTTACATTTTCAGTTTACACATCTGGCCTGTGAATAACTCACGCTTGCTTTTTTGTTTCACATTGCATCATCAGAATCATAATTGTGTTGTTCTTGAAGTGCTTCTGTAAGAAGTTTAATTCTGCCTTATTTATCCTGTAAGAAACCCTGCAGCAGTGCTGTGATTTGTCCCAGCTGTGGTTCAGGGAATTCTTCTTAGAACTGACCATGGGCAGAAGAATCCAGTTTCCCATTGAGATGTCCATGCCTTGGATTCTGACGGACCATATTTTGGAGACAAAAGAGGCATCAATGATGGAGTAAGACCTAATTGTGCTCTTCCACCAAACAATTTTTCATAATGACTGCCACTCTGTGTTATAATGCTACTGCTTTAATTGGTTTTGACAAGCAGTAACTGAGAAGGTACTCTAAACCTTCATAAAGTTTTCTTCCTGCATTTGCTGACTTCCAGAATTTTCAGCTTTCTTTTCCAAGTGAATAATTGAAATCTTAAATCTTACATACAAGTATCATTACACCAGATGCTGCTCTCTGGATGAGCTCTTCTTCTGGCTTACTTTGTAGCGTGCCTCCTTATTTGTAATCAACATCATTGATTACTTACTCGGTGTAATCCACACTAGTAAGGGCATGGTTCCATTTAATTAAAACTATATCTGTGAAACAAGTTTCAAACTGTAAACAAATCTATACAAATTCTTAAACTAACAAAAGACTTTTTTTAAGGAGCAAGTGTTTTTTTTTTGTTGTTGTTGGAGTTTATATAAAAAAACCTTTGTTTTTATGAAGTGTAGATCACTGTTGGCTGGATTATAATACGTTCATTTTACTGTCTTGAAGAAGCATAATCTCTGCAGACATGTAACTTGTTTTCTTTGTTCTTTTTCATTCAGGTATGTTCTCTATTCTTTGGATCTTTATAATGACAGTGCTCATTATGCACTTACTAAATTTAAGAAGCAGTTCCTCTATGATGAGATTGAGGCAGAGGTAAAGCAACCTTACCTACTGGAGAAAAGTAGTCTGTACCTTACTGTCAAAACTATGTTAAAGGCTAAGACCTGTTGTAAGAGATACAGAACAAATGGGGATAAGGAACAGGCTGAGAAGACAGAGGATGGGTAACTGGTCTGGCGATAACTTGCGAGGAAACGTGTTGATCTGTGGAAAACCACTAGCATTAATACTCCAAGCTGATGCCATCTTCTTGTGTTAGGAAATTTAGAAATGTTTACTCTCTTAATGATTGCTAAGCAGTGGGAAGTCTTGGATTAAGTTCCCCTCTTCTAGTTTTAAGTAGCCATAAATGCTTGTATTTTTTCCCTCTTAAGGTAAACCTGTGTTTTGACCAATTTGTCTACAAGCTGGCAGACCAGATATTTGCATACTACAAGGCAATGGCTGGCAGGTAGGTATTCCAGCAGCAACAACTTTTATTCGTGCATTTCTGCTCAGGTTTGTCATCTACTGTGCTTAAGCGCTTTCTTCTTTTTTTTAATAGCCTGCTTTTGGATAAACGGTTACGTTCAGAATGCAAGAATCAGGGAGCAAGCATTCAGTTGCACCAATCCAACCGCTATGAGACACTGTTGAAACAAAGACACGTCCAAGTGAGTTAGCTCATTTTCTGTTTTATTTGCTTTGCCTAGCGATTTTCCAGTGATACTGATTTATGTAGGTATGTAAAACTACTTATGTGCTTTATATTCTGCCATCTTAAGTGGCAGAACTGACCTTTTGAGATCATTTTTTTCTGTTGTATTAAGGAGTAAATTAACAAAAATCTTACCAGGACATGTTTTAATGTGAATGTCTGTTGCAGTTAAGCAAACACAAGCCCAATAGAAATGTCTTGTGTGGTAGCATTGTCTTCCTAATAATGCCTTTCACCACTTCTGAATGCGTTGTTGGCACAGTGTCGTGGAGGCAATAGGACGCTGATAGAAATACCTAGATGTAAATACAGTAGGTGACTTTACTTGTTTTTGTGAGAACTGAGATGTAAGGTAGATCCATCTACTTTATTTCTTTGTGTTTGGAATGCAAGATCTCCATTTAAAAGTCTGTTACTCTGTGGGATCTCATAGTTCCTGTGCAGCTTGTCTTGTCATTTGGTATTCTGTTCAAAGCTTAAGAGCATTTTTTTTTTTTTCTTTAGCTTCTCGGTAGGTCGATAGACCTGAACCGACTGATCACTCAGCGCATTTCAGCAGCTATGTACAGGTCAATGGAGCTGGCGATTGGGCGATTCGAAAGTGAGGATTTGACTTCCATTGTGGTGAGTGTTGTGCCGCACTTTTGTCAGTGTCAGCACTGCAGCTGGGTGTCTAGAATGCTACGTATTCTTTATTTGAGCAATAGATTTTATTTGCATTGAGACTGATAGACATCTAGCCTTCCTCCCCTTTTTTTCCCCTTTATTATAAATGTGTGTGTTTGTTAATGGTAGAAACCAAAACTGTTTTCTGAGGTTTTGCTGGAAGTCCTCTAGATGTTCTCTCAGTGGATGGATGCACAGTCACTCCTGTAGGTTGAAGAGGCTGAATTATTAAGAGGCAAACTTGTTTTTATCCCAAACCTTAGTTAAACGTATGCGTGGGAAAGAATTTAAGCAGCCTTATAAGAAAAATAACAAAACTGTTCACTCTGATGTTTTGGTTTCATTTCTCTGTACGTGTGAAATCATATGGTGCTATGGTTGATGTTTGTCTTGTTTACTAAATCAAGATTGACAACCACCCCCACTAGAGAAGCAGTTTATCCTTGCAAAAGGCATTCTTTTGTGGTGTAGTTAGTATGTGCAGCTATGTCATAAAGTATACTTGCACATCCTCTGTTGCAACTGTAGACTTTTTTTTTGTAGACCTTTTTTTTGTAGACCTTTTTGATTCTGATGGGCCATGTTTTTAATTGAGAGTTGTAAATTGTAAACAGCACCGGTAGAGAAAGCATGCTAGGAGATGTGAGGAAACAAGGAGGATGAGCAGTGTCTTGATGTAAGCTTTTTGGAAGCGCACACTTCTGTCTGCACTTCCGCATTAACTGCAGACCAAAACAAAACAGCACTGTGGCTGGTAGAACCAAAAGGAGTTTGTTTACCCAGGCAGCTTGGTTTCGTAGCTTGACAACATCAAGCCAAATTTTTTGTGGAAGAATAAGATCTGACTTGTGCCTATGGAAGGAGAGCATCTGTGCAATATTGAGGTGTCCTTCTGAATTAGCTTCCCGATGAAAATGTTAACGAACAAATTTTATTTCCAGACAGCATGAATTTGACAAGTAAATATGCAGTCAACAAGAAAAATATGCGCTACATTCTGTTCTGCTGGAATGAAAAAATTAAAAGTTGTGCAAGGAAGTTTACCATCAATCTTGATGTAATGGTTATTCACCTGTTAAATTTTGTCATGCAGTTAGCTCCCTTGATTCTGTGTCATTCTTTACTGGAGATGAATTAAATACTAACCATAAAGAGGGGCAGGAGTCTGGCTTTTCACACCTCTTTGGTGCTGGGTGTTATAACCTTCAAATTACTTTCTTACTGGCTAAGTGAACAGAAACCATTGATGTGTTTCTTAGGTCATAGATTCTTACTCATAGAGTTAAAAATTGGCAGGGCTAAGTTGTTGTCCATCCCACTTGCCCTCCTTTTTTTTTTTCCCTCTTTGTTTTTCTGCAAAAATCATTTTTGCTGAAAACGACTTAGTTTCTTCAGTAAAAAGCTGATACTAATAGCTTAACTAATAAATATTTTCTGCAGTTCTACAAGTTAGATAAGTTAAGTGAAGTCAGTTGAAAGACTGAGCTATTTTAGCCCTCAGATTGCACTCAGCACTGTCATAACCATCATAGTGGTTCTTTTGGTTTGCTTTTTAAAACTAACTGTCACAGGTTTGAAAACCCTTTGAGAAGTGGAGCTATAAAATCAGACCCTGTATGGGAAGATGACCAGGAGTTTGCACAGCCAAATAAAGCCCAGTTTCCATTGGACATTGCTTCGTATGTGACGGCACAAATATGTCACTGCCAAATAAGCAGTGCTCGTTGGTATTTTTTGGAACAAGAGGTGGTGTTCTCTTTTTGATTCATGGGCTGTTTTGTGTGAGTGGTTGTGTGGTTTTTATTTATTTATTTATTTATTTGGCACCTACAGGTTAAAAGTTCTTTGCATCTTAGTGCAGTCTTTACCTGAGTAAACCGAGAGAAGGATTTATGGTAAATCTGATGTTATCCTTAGTAGCGCTACTACAAGAGAGAGGTCACCAGTTCCCCTACCCAGCAGAAATGACTTTGTGATAACTTGTGAGGTAGGAAATGCAGAAGCTGTCTCTTGGCCTTTGTCTGATCCCATTTAAATGTTGGAGTTTTTACTTTCGCTCAGTGAAAGAAGAGATGGCCCAGATCTGTGCTTGAGACAGCTGCAGGCGGTGTGGACAGACGTTACTGAACGCTCTCAGTGTCTCAGAGGGTTTGGTGGGACACAGATATGAAACAATACTGAGAGCACAGATTCCTTCCAGCTTTATCACTAAAGTGAGAGATGGGAGAGCAGGCACTAGTTCGTTTTGACTTCTAGTCTATTTGTCAAGGTTTTTTTATGTACTTTGTTTGAGATTCTCCACTTTATTAAACATGCTGCTCATTGTCTTTCCTCTTGCTTGTTTTTTGTAGGAGCTGGATGGCTTGATAGAAATAAACAAAATGACTCACAAGCTTCTGAGCAGATACATGACCTTGGATAGCTTCGATGCCATGTTCAGGGAAGCCAATCACAATGTGTCAGCCCCTTACGGCCGAATCACTCTTCATGTCTTCTGGGAACTGAATTACGATTTCCTTCCAAACTACTGCTACAATGGATCCACTAACAGGTTGGCACGGCAGCCTTTTGTTGATTAAAAAGTTCTTTGACTCTCCTGCAACTTCTCTCCCAGCAAATGCTGACAAAGTCCATCACTATTCTTTCAGTGTATTTTCCACTCCTAACGCTCTGTGTGAAATGAAGGGGAATGAGTCATTTTACTAAGCACTGTCAAATGTATAAAAGACACTTATTAGTCCACAGTAGAAATGAAAAATCAACCTCGGCATCCAAATTCTATGACATTTTAATGACTCTGCTATGATACGCTGAAAATGAAGTGTGTCCAAAAAGCACTGCAGCGTGCATATCAGGAAGACTCTTTGGTAAATGGGATCCTCAGCTGTGAGATGATGAAATTAAAACTATATTGTTTGTTTCTGCATTAATGGGAAGAAAAAGGATTGCCTGCTGGAAGGGAAGAGTTCAGTGTTCGCTGGATATGGTTTTATCTGTATTGCTGCTCTTTTCCATGTCTCTGGAACTTCTGGCTATTTTATTCCCATCAGTTGTGTGTTACTGAGCCTTCATAAGCCAGGGAAGTCTTGCAGTCTTACTCCGAAGTGCGAGTCCTTTTTAGAGCAGAGGACACTCATACGACATCATTCAGAGAAGCTGTACATTGCATTTCGTGTCATTTTTTTTGGTCTCAGGTGGTTCGTGCTGTATTTAAAAGTTTGGCTTTTCTAACTGAAAGCTTTTCTTTTAATTCAACTGATGTTAGCAGAAGACTCCGGGATATCGGTAGTGTTAGAGTTTTGTTCGTGGTGTCCTTCATTCCTGCTGTTGCAGCTGTTAAGGAGAGTGAGAAATGGAAAAAGGAAGCAAAAGGTGGGATCCACAATTTGAACGAGTGGCAGGCTCAGTAGTTGGACTTCCTGCTTGTGTGCTGTTTTTAGGATTTGTATTGCTTTTGGCTTTTAATTGGATTTTGCTGAAAGCCCTGTGAAGTGCCAGCAAAGTGGTATTGACCACTGAGCTGTAGGAAGAAGAGAAAGCCCAGTCTCGTCTCTCACTCTCTCCACGGAGTGCTTCCTCTGTCTGACATGTTCTTGCTGGTTATGCTGTGGTTTAGATCCAAGATTTTGTCAGGAGGCAAAAAAAACAAAAAAGAGTGGGTTTTGTGTTTAAGGTTTAGGAAAGAAGCTTCTGTTACATGAATCTGTCTTCGTGTTGAATGTATTTCTGGGGAAGCTACCCTGTGCGTGTTGGTGTGTCTGGAAATCAGTATTGGGATATTGGGTGTGCTGTGTTAACAATCACATAAGCGTAATGTTAAAAGAAAGTTTTGATGCAATGATGATGTTTCATGTGGCAGCCACAATGAATGATGTTCAGTAGCTCCTAGAACAGCTTAGCATCTGTCTGTCCCGCCTGGAAAGATTGCAGTAGTGCAGAGCGCAGTGCTCAGGAAGCAAGTGTAGGTGGCCAAGGGCTGCTGCTCGTCTACTTAAAAGCTGTATGCACAAATCAAGTTAGGCTGATCCTCGAGCTTATCAGATAATTATATCAGGAAAATTAATTTCAGAGATGCTAAAGAGAGCTGGATCCCAGGCAGTTAGTATGAACTTTAAATTCTCTCTGTATTTAACTTAGTGCAGGGTATTGTGTGCATGTACGTGAGTACCCAGTGACAGGCTCTGTATGAGCTGCCAGCTCAGTTCTTGACACTTGATAGGTAATGGCTTGCATGAAGCACGTGTGAGCGAGGGAAGAAAAGTAACAATAAAAGGCTGGAAGAAAGAGGAGTGTGTATAATGAAAAGCAGAGATGTTGCTTGGAGTTGGGCACTGGAGGTGGAGGTCCCAGGAAAGGTGTAGTATCTGTGCCTTGCCTTTTGTTAATTTGAGTACAGCTTACATGTCAGGATTGTTCTTTTAAAGCTAGTGTTTTGGCCAGATTAACTTGTGCTGCGTACCTTTCAAAGCGCTTCCCATGAGAATACTTGAACTTGATAATTTCAAATATTCATAAGAGTTCAAATTTTTACAAGGCCGCAGGTTTCATACAAAGGCTAGGGGTGTTCACACAGAAGTACTGAAACATGTTGCGTCTTTAATTACTTGAGATTTAGGAATTATATCTGATAATGTACAGAGATTAAAGAGTGAGGATCACTCTTTACACTTAGCAATTTAATAATTGGAGTTGCCAGTTTTCTGGATTTTACTCTTCTGGCTGGCTGCTCAGCTGCTGGTGAGGCGCTGTGTGGAGGAGGAGCTGGGAGATGAAAAGGAGGACCTCTGCGGGTGGGCAACAGCAGTGAAGCCCAAGGGTGTTTTTAATCTGTTTGTTGTCAGTCAGGAAAGAGAGGGAACAGGATTGTGATTAACAGCATGAGCACGAGAGCTGCAGTAGTGGATGAGGTCACAGGACTCTGATCATTCCCCCTGACCCTGGCAGCAGCCACGTAGATACTGAGTGTTTCCCACTCATCTTTTCTGTGCTGCTTGGGACTCTTTTGTCAGGATCTTTCCTTATGTTTCCCTTAGTTGTACGTTTTTCCAAGCCAAAGGTCTTTCTGCACCATGAGTCTTTCTCACGCTTATGCCCAGATCTGTACTTTCTTCATTCCCCTGTATCTTTGTGGAGTTAGGAGGACTGGGACTGTCCAGAGGAGTCAAAAGGCCTGAGGACAACTCCCAGACTTCTCTTCGTTCCTTTTCCAGTGTTTCTAGACACGTTTCCTTTTTCTGTCATGTTTTCTTTCTTTACTAATCCTGAACTGATCTTTTCCTTCTATGATAGCATGTTTTGTGCTCAGGGCTAACAGAGTGAGACGAGCGTGAGACAGCCTGGGTGTTTATTTGGATTGAGGGTTTTCTGGATTTCCTTGAAGCACTAATACAAGCTTCCCAAGACAGTAGTCAGGCTTCACTCATCTCAACTCCTCTCAACACATTATGATGTTACAAATTACAAATCTGTATTCTCTGCTAAAGATTCATGGGTACAGCACTCTTAAATGCAAGATGCCATGTTTTTTTGTGAGGATACAAAGTTACTACCAAATGAACGAAAAGATCAATTTTTCCTTTCTACCCTACCTCCAGGCTTTCTTCCCCCTTCCTTTCACAAGCTCTCTCTCTCTTTCTCATACTTCTTTTGAGACTATTTTTCACAAGAGAACAGCTGTTGTCTTGTCTTGTACATACCGTGTGATTGTCACTGCTCAGAAAAGTTTCCAGCCCTCTCAGACACTGCTGGAGCAAGTCTGAAAAGCCACACTGGCTTTGGAAGCAACTAGTTTAGTTTCTGCTACAAAGAGCCAAATGGTGCTGTTGTGCAGGTTGACATAAAGTAGGGTGGTTGTAGTCAAACAGCCCATCATATTTGACAAACACGTTATCTTCTCTTGCTTTAAGAAACAAATAAAAATAAAATCTTTCTGCCAGGAGGGAAGGCCAGAAAGAATGGGGATGGGGATAGAGTTTTAGGTAGCCATTATTCTTTTGTACTCTTTCATCTTGTTGTTTCCTTGTGCTTCAGTTTTTAGCCTCCTGTTCTCTCTCTCTCTCTCTCTCTCTCCTGAATATTTCAAGAATGTTTGTGTTTCCTTCATGAATGATAATCTGACATTTGCTGTTTAAAAAGATTAAGGCAAAGCATCTTTGCAACTACCCGAAGTCCAAAGCTTTCTTTTCTAGCTAAACATACACCTCATTTTGTTTGCTTTTTCTCCAGTAGCACCTTCCTTGAGTGTTAACCAGCGCTAATTCTGTCCATCTTCTCACCCTCCCTCACATCACCCTCTACTCCCCCCCACAAGCACCCGCTTTACAGCAGTCTTCCCAGCTGTTTAAAAAAGGCTTGGTTGTAAAACAGCAGAGGATATGGATGATCACTGTGAGATGAAGTTCAGAAAGTTTGAGGCTGCCTGAACTTGTGCCTGCAGTAGCAAGGAAGTGGTCTCATTGACCAAAGCAGCACCTCTCAGATTTCTCCTTATTTTCTTAAAGAGATGTTGGCAGTCAGCTTGTGAAGTGCTCACTATGAACTCCTTCCTGGTAGGCACCCCAGAAACACTGATATGAAATTATTTCATCCCTAAAATGTTTACTTTGGGGCTCACGTTTCCCTTTAGCAATCGTTGCAAAGCTCTGGTAAGCCAGCAGGCTTTTCATCGCTTAATCTGCTTTGGCTGCTTACAACCCATGTTGATTAAAATAGGTTACTATGAGATCATCAGCAATGATTAAAAATGATGATCTCGTAACGTGCCTAAACCTGCAGGCAGCAATATTGGAAGGAAAGTACAAATTTTGCCTAGTTTTATTGTTGGTATTCCAAGAGCTTAATTCTTCAATCCGTGAAAGAGATATTTCTGCTTCTTGAAGAGGAGCAGGAGGAAGCCAGCCTGCAGGATGCCAAAAAGAAAACATACCTGCACACTGAAAAAGTTTGAAGAGGAGCAGGTGATGCTGAACTGTAAAAGTTTCTCTGAAGCTTTTAGTGTAGTGGGAAGGAATGTCTAATATCTGAGTGATATACTGGCATTAGTCACGCACCTCCTAGAACGATGCAGCCTGTTTTCCCTGTTGGTTCTTCTGTACTTAGTCATAGCTCCTCTGTAAGATACCAAAGAAGTGTCTTGCTGTCTCTTGCTCCTACTTCCTTTTCATAACCTCATCCTTCCTTGGGGCATCTTTCCCTCACACCCTCAAGAAGGTATAAAGTTAGTGTTTACTTCAAATCTTTAAGAAACTTTTAAGGTTATTTTGTCTATAAATAAGGTTATTTTGACCCTTAAGGGGACTTTGTCTTTGGACACTAATGACATAGTAATCCAAATATGTTCATAATACCTTTTTGAAAAATGAAAGAAAAATAGTTGCAGCTCCCAAAGTCACGGGATGCACCCCAGCTTATAGTCTGAAATGTTCTTTTCCTTGGGAGAGAGGAGGGGAAGTTGTAAGTTGAGGAAATCTAAATGTAAGGAGGCTTAACTAAAAATATTAATATTTATAGTATCAAAACCAATACACATAGATGTTCATCTTCAAAAGCTTAGATGCAAGCACTTTCTGGACTTCAGCAAGTGTAAGTGCTTTTGGAAAGACAAGGCTAAGATATGTATAAACAAGCAGCTGTGAAACAGTTGGCGTGCCTGGTTTTGAGTGGATTAAAAAACAAGAAAACCTTGCCCCGAAGTTGTAGATTCTCAGAAGAATGATTCAGATTACTCAGGGGAAGAAAAGTAATGGAAATAACTTTAAACAACATGGTGCAATTTATACATGTTTGGGTGAAACCATTTTTGTTTAGCGTGGCTGTGCCAGTTTTCAGCTTGAAAATTTCTGATTTAAAAGCAGAATACCTATGGACTTTCCAGGCAAAATGCTCAATGAGTCATTTATTTTGTGTGTTAATTCAATTCAGACATTGAAAACAAAACCAGATTAGGATACAAGTGTATCTTATGATGTTTTAATGTACTACAAATTTCCTTTACTGAAACCTCCTCCTAAATGCAGTTTGTTTAGAGAGCTATCAGTTGCAACAGCTTGACCTGATACAAATATTTGGCGTACAGTTCTTAAATGACTGTTTTCCCACTTTCTTGTGCCTCTGCAGCTTTGCAACATTTACCAAGCGATCCTTTTTGCCAGGTTTAAAAAAAGAAAAAATAAATAAGCCACCCACAGGCACCTCTCCCCACACACACAGTTATTTTGCTTGGTTGAGCAAAGTGAAAGCAGAATGAGAATTGTAGAAGTTGATTAACTTCTTCCTCCACCAAAACTGTACTGTTGTAAAATGTGAATTGCGTGGTTCTCTGGCACTGTCAGAGCTCAGTTGTTCAGGAGAGGACCCAGATATGCAGCTTCTCAGATATAAGGGGACAGTTTGATCATGTCTTTTGCAGAACTCCACCTCTTTGTAGTTCTCTTCCCCTTATGATATACAGAGGTAATGCTCTTCATTAAAGGTGCTGTGTATTGCTACACACGGATTAGAACATCAGCAAAGTAGGATGAAATGTTTGAAACGCTTGTTTTGCTACAAGGATTGTGCCCTTCGTGCCTTTTTTTTTTTTTTTTAAGGTATGAACCTGAAGTATTTCTCCTCTTGTGAGTTTCTAGGGGAGGAGGAGACGAGCACAAACCAGCCATTTAGTAGGAATGCTATCTGAAGCTGTAGTTTATTCCTAAGTGCTTCATTTCAGAAGCACGAGGAACTCGCTTACTCTCTGAGAGGCTGTTGGTGCTTTGTTGGTTGCTTCTCTTTTTGCTGGGTTAGAGCACTGTTGGGAAATGGACCCTGTGCAGCACTGGGAAGAAGGGGGTCCCACTAAGTGATGGAGAATCACATGCTGAGTTGTGCCCAGGCGTTTGGGCAACGCAGGCTGTGCACTTCCCTGTTCCCAAGGTTGGTCTGAAAGGCAACTGGTCTCTGGCTTTCATTTTGTCTGTAGACAGAAACAGCAATATACAGGCTAATAAGGTACGTTAGGCACATGCTTAATAACCCAAGTGTGAATAATTCTTTCTTTCTTTTGTTTTCATAGATTTGTTCGGACCGTGCTGCCGTTCTCCCAGGAGTTTCAGAGGGATAAGCAGCCCAACGCACAGCCCCAGTATCTGTACGGATCAAAGGTTGGATTTCATTCCCTTTGGTTTGCCAATGTTTAAAGGCATCACTTTAATTATAGAAATTATGGAATGTGAAAGCTTTTAAAAAGGGACTTGCATGCGTTTTGTGACTATTTTCAGTTCAACATACACTTTTTTCAGATTTCACTGTGAAGATCACCATATGTTTTAACCAGAGTGTAAGCGATCGGTCTGATGGTTAGTCTTATTTGACACAGCTAAAAATAATTCCTTCCCCAACCACCTTGCATTGCAGTTGCTCGTAGTGTCAGAGCAGACTTGGAAAAAAAGAGCAGTCAGCTGGGGGAGTGAGAATGAGAGCCCATCTTGGGTGCAGCTGCTCCCTTGCTACAGTGCTGGAGATTGTGAGAGCAGGAGAAAAGGGAGCAGTTAGGAAAAGCTGCTTTAGTTACTACCTGACTTAAATTGTACAATTTAGACTGACTGTCCTAAACTATCTGATGTTAAGTGCTTAAATTATTTTAAAGAAAATGTAGCATTTCTTTGGAGTCTTCAACCTGAGGATGTCAGTCTTTTTTTGATGAACTTGGCCTTCAGGTCATCTATCTCCTGATCCTGTATCAGCTTTGTCTTTGCTTTGCCAATTAGGAGTGCCTAGAAGGTTTATGCAAGTTCCCAGTAGAAGCGTATGTGATTTGCAGTCGTGTGCTTTGTGAAGCTACAAATTTTAGTCCTAATGAATCTGCTGCTCTTGTAAAACTTTAATGCTTTAAAGTGCAGAAGAGTCGGAAAAGGATTCACATTTCTGTAGTATGGAATGATAACACCCGATCGTCTGGTCCTGTGAATGGTTTTTTATATAACTGTTCTCCAACTGGGAACAGTAAAATATAGGCAAACAGGATTCTCTTACATTAGAGTTACTGTGTTCTTTACTATTTTGGGAATTCACCAGATGCTGTGTAAAGAGCAAAAAGCCCACTGAATTTAGTACAGATTGCTGACTTAATTTATCTAAGTGATGATACAGTGGGCTGAGGGAGAGAGGATTTACTGGAGAACCTTTTTTTTTTTTTTCTCATCAGTCAGGTTACATTATTAAAATGAGTTTAGCAACCTTTACTCTGAGAGCTAAACATTTTTAGAAATCTGATTATTTTTCCATATTGCTATGAGCAGGAGCAATCAAAGGGGTTCTAAAATGCATTTCTGGAGCAAATTCAGTAACTAAATATGCCTTTGGTAGCAAATATTTCTGACCCTGTGGCTCTAAGTGTTTCTTGAATCTGTTTTAGAATTGAGGATATCTGAATGGAATTTGAAGAAGACGTTTCTGCTTTATGTAGCAAGCAACTGATTGTATTTCTTACATGATGGGTGCTGCAAATTCTGGAGTGTGATATCATTATGAGACATTATTCTCTGCACTATATAGACAGCTTGTCACAGAGTGCATCTAGTCTCTGTGTTATTTCAGTCCTTTAACTGTTACGCTGTTCAATTGCCTTGATGTCTGGATAATAGGGGAATGTTAAGTAGCCGTGTATTTTTGGTTTTATTGTCTTCTTTTGTTAGGCATTGGAACGGGCTGCCCAGGGAAGTGGTGGAGTCACCATCCCTGGAGGTCTTTAAAAGACGTTTAGATGTAGAGCTTAGGGATATGGTTTAGAGGGGACTGTTAGTGTTAGGTCAGAGGTTGGACTCGGTGATCTTGAGGTCTCTTCCAACCTAGAAATTCTGTGATTCTGTGATTCTTTTTTGGATTTCTTGAACTATTCAAAATATCCAGGTAAGTACTTTGTATTGGCCAGATCGCCAAGGAATGGTTTCTTTTTGTATTGAACCTTTGCTGGTTGGTTTTGAGCAATCTGTGGTGTTTATTTAGGTCGAGACAATGGCTTCGTGGTTTCCCGTGCAGGCACACGCTCATACATGCATCTACTAGATTGAAGCTTAAACACTCGCTGTGCAGAATTTTTGCACAAGTGAAATGCTTGCTTAGGAATAATTAAAGATCTTTTTTTAGTGTTGGTCTCAAGGGGTTCACATGTCAGATATTTCTACATGGTTCAAAGCATGTGATCTGCGTTAATGTGTGTTCCTGTTTGTCGTAGACAGTTGAGTCCGCATTCTCTATTGCCTCTAATTTTCTGAGCGTGATTTCCATCTGATTAGCAAAACAAAAGCCCACAGACACGATTTACTTCTCCTGGCTGGCATGGGAGCAGGGCTGTCAGGTAGGAAGGAGCTTGCCTGCAGAAGCTCGTCAGCTGTCTAAGGGAGCTGGCATACCTTGAAAACTCACTGAGTGTGGTCGCTGAAATCCCTTCACTCTGTTGAAATGTGTGTAGGATTAGCGAAATTAAATTAATGTCAGCAGACTGAAATTTGGAAACGCGGGCTGGAGGCATAAAATAATAGTGGATATATAACAAAGAGCCTCTTCTAGGGATTTGAAAGAACACCTCCCAAACATTGTCACATTTGTATGTCTTCTGCGTTACGTTTATCTGCTGCTGGTGCACAAATAAGCAGCATTTGGCACCATGTTGCATCTTGGTATCAGCTTAGCAGTCACTTCAAATGTTTGCCCTTTATTATTTGAGTGTTAAAACTGGACCGTGAACTACCAAAACACAGGATTGCCAAAAGGAACCCGAGCAGATCTGTAGTAAAATTTTCTGAGCAAGAGTTGAAGAATCCCGTAGCTCTGTGTGTGTGTGTGATGTTCTTGAAAACCAATGCAGAAGTCCTTAAATGACACTGTGTGTGCATTCCTCTTTTCTGGTGGGAGCAAGACAACCCCTTGCTTGTGAAACGATGTATTTATCCAAGCAGTGCATAGTAAACTCCTGGAGTGGAATGGGTTTATATTTAGATGAAGGAAATCCCTTTCCTGGGAACACTTCCATGTTTAGCTCCTTACCTTCTCAAGATGATGTGCACACAAACACACACACATGAACACGTTTTCTGCTTAAACAATACATTCAGGAGTTAAATCGCCTCAAAGCTGCTTTAAGACTGAGCTGCCCCTTGTGTTCTCAGTATGGGATACACACATGTATAAATAATACACAAATACTACGTAAATATACGGATAGGATTGCCTCAAAATCCACAGCAAGAAACAGAGATGCAGAAAAATAAAGTCTTTTCCAATGGCCCAAGATGTTGGTAGAGATGAGAATTTATGTCTCCTGGCTCGGTACCTTTAACATTAAAACAATATTTTCGCTCTTTTACAAACTCCTGGTCAGAGGAGTGTTATTAATTTAATTACAAGACCATTTGAAAGCATTTTTTCTGCCCCTTCCTCCCCAGCTGCCCCTTTTGGGAAGGCAACCTGTCATATTGCCTTCGTGTTCTGAAGAGAGTTTTTCAGGGCGTTTCATCAATCACCTGTTTTATGAATCACAGCAGCACAGCGCTGTCATCTTCGCAGTTTATTCGAGATTGGTTTGTAAGACAAAGAGAAATGCTTGGCAGCTGGAGGAAATGCTGTGCAGGGGGTGGAGAAGGTGTTACTGCTGCCTTAACAAAGATCCCTTTGGAAGTTTTTTCCTAAAATTAACGCTTACCCTTCATTTGGCACACATTTTCTGCATATTTTACCTATCCTAGGAGGAAAAAAGACATCAGACTGAGGTCAGTTCCTGCATTTCTAGCAGGATGAGGGCTGAGGTCTCTCTCAAGTTGTGGTAAGTGTTGCCCGAACACAGTAACTGCAAAGCCCCATTGCCTGCTGTGAAATGTTCAGCCCATGCTCTCCTGCCAAGCTCGTACACCAGCTGGGCTGCCAGATGCAGTGGCAGTGGGGGCAGCTGCCCAGCCTGCTCCTGGTGCAGGAGCCGGGTCAGCGAGAGCTGGCTGTACATGTATGGGTTCCTGCTGATAGCGCTTCACAAGGCCTGCAGTCACCGTGCCTCTTGGTTTTCAGAAATACCACATCATGCAGCGTTAGCAAGATTTATTACGTTTTTACGGAACATAAATTCACTTCAGGGATTTCAGACAGAGTGACTTACACACACAAGCCAGACAAGATGCATCATTTTGCCAGGGTGAACAGATTTCTGTCTGAAGGGCTTTTTCTTGCCGCGACGTCCACAGGCGCAGTTAGATGACTAGCAGATTGGATTGGTACCAAAATAAAATGCCTGTTGGCGTGTTTTTACTTCCTTGCCCCCTTGGTCCTACAAAACTTACGGTATGGTTGGACAGAAACTTGCAGCTGATGGATAAGTTTTATTATTTAAACTGAAGGGGAGGGAGGATGAAGGACCGGCAGCTGCTTCTCTGAGCCCTGCTGCCTCTACAGGGAGTCACTGCGGTGCGTAAAGGAGCTTCTGGTGGGTGCTGAAGAGCTCCAAGTAAGACATCCCAGGGTATTTCACCGCATTTTGAAGCAGCAAAGTGCAGCAGAGAGTCATGGGCAGCCCAAACCTTTGCCCCTGAGTACTTGAGGCAGCGCGAGGGTGTCGGATGGGGCCGTGAGGGCAGCAGGCACAGACGAGCAGCCATGTCACGAGTGGTGACAAAGCACGCGATGGGGTTGAAGGATGGGGATGTCCCAAGTGGCAGGAGATCTCCTCCCTGCCGAAAGGCTTCTAATTGATGGCAGAGTACAGCCCGGCCCTTGGCACTCGCTCCTGGCTCTCGGCCGCGGGCCGGCAGGGCTGCTGGCAGGCTGACGGGTTGGCTATGATGGTGGCCAGCTGGATGCCGCCCGCCTGCTGCTCCTCCTCGCTGTCCCGCCTCCCTCTGCCCTGCACGCCGAGCTCCTGGGAGGCTCCCGCTGCGCTTTTGGTCCACGTCTTCCCCGGGTCCCATTCGGCGGACCCGGCTCGGCCCCGCGGGCGCTCGCGCCTCCTGCGGCACAGCAGGTGCAGGCAGCCGTAGAGGAGGACAGCGGCGATGACGAGGAGCAGGAGGCTGCTGGCCAGCCAGATGCCCAGCGCCAGCTCCTTTTTGGCAGTGCTGGCGGACGCCGGGTCGCGTTGCAGCGTGTTGAAGACCCGGCACTGGTCGCTGGAGGGGTTGGCGGACTGGCAGGTGACACAGAGGATGTAGGTGGTCAGCGGGGTCAGGTTCTCCACCACGAAGGACGAGCGGCTGGCGGGCACCCTCTCCTCCTTCTGGAAGCTCTTCCTCGAGTAGCTGGCCGGAGTGCTCCTCCAGTTGGGGTGGTACATGACGCTGTAAAAGCTGTCGGCGCAGCTGGCCAGCTGGGGCCAGATCACCACTGCCGTGTTCCCGGTGATGTTTTGGACGGTAATGCCCATTGCTGAGCTGCTCAGGGGGGTCCTTTCCCAGCAGGGGTCTTCGGGAAGGGGAGCTTAGTGTTTCCCAGGGAGATAACTGAGAGGTGGTGCTGCTGGGGATACCGCGTGGATCGTAGTGCTCTGTAATTAAAAAAAAATAATTGAGTTTATTAGGAAACAGCTCTCTTAGCTCAAAACTGTCTATTTCTTTGCCAAGGCTAAAAACACACGTAGAGAAATTCAGCCAGAGCTGCTGCCTGCGCAGGTGATCAGTTATATCTCATCTCAGTTGTATCCCATCTCCTCGAGAGGTGGTGTATTTTGCAGGATTGGGATTTGGGGAGCCGCTTCCTTACCAAGGCATTTTCAGGTTGCTCTGCTCTTACGGTGGGGAACCAGAGGATGTTGGCCCTCAGTGCCTCGTTCAAAGTTTGCCTCTGTCATTTTCAGTATACGTGCTGTGTGCATAAGTACTACAGCCCCCAGAATAAAGCACTGGGTATTGTTCTCTAGAGGAATTTGCATTTAGGTGGAACTGCAAAACAAAACAGTGCGTAGAAACATCGCAGTTTCTGTGCAGTTTCCTAAGTGCTCCTTTTAAGGAATAGCTTCCTTTTGGGACAAAAAGTTGGCTTCTGCCTTGGTAGACTTAAATTAAAATTGTTCCTTTATAACAAAACAAATACTAATAACAGCCAGTGGGTGTTTTTGTTTGTTTGGGAGGTTTGGTTTTTGCTTTGCTATGGAGGTAACTTTTTGAGAAGAGCCTCCCTGAACAATTCAGTCTGATTGTCTTTTGGTTTAATTCTCGGTTTCCAGCGGCAGTCATGTGAAAGTTTTTTTCTGCTGTGAAAGTTCCTTGCTTTTTTGGGTACGTAAATGCCAGCAGTAGGACTGTGTTTCATTGTTTATGACTTCGGTATAAAAATGAATTATGTTTTGTGATGATCAGTGTTAAGATGTTAAGTCTCCTGGCTAAATAACAATTTCCTGATGAAGAAAGCTCATAAAATTTGCTTGTAATATGTTCTGAGATTATTCTGTAATACTTTAATTGCATTTCACACTAGATGGGAGGCTGGCAAAATATATATTATTTTATTGGGACCTTGATAGTTGCGTTGCATTAATAATTCCCTTTAAGTAGGAAAATTGTTGCTCAAGGCTTTTGGATTGTACTTAGCTCTTCTCCCTGCTTCCCAGTATGTTTATTTTCATGACAATACAAAACCTTAGGACTGATCTGGGTAGATGCTGCCTTTCTAATCATGCTCTATTTCAGAGTGCGCTCTTTTTGATAAAGCAACAGGATAAAGACACTGAGTTTGCTATCACATAAACTTACTAGACAGACATTTTGACATCTAACCAACTCCTGCAAATATTAAAATCAGGCACATTAGTAACGTCAGCATTCCTACTTGCTCTTTTGTTTCCTTTTTTTAGTTGGTAGCTTCCAATTACTTAAAATTATATATATATATTTAATAGAACTCTTCCTTAACACTGTCTAGAAACAACAGCTTCTTCATCACAGCATTTTGTAAGTAGAGTTTTTGGGGGTTTATTAGTAATAGTAGTTTAATTAGTAACAGTAGGAATAGGTTCTGATTTTTTTTTATAGAACATCAGCTGTTAGATACAGAATTACTGGCAAGTTAATGTTTGGAAACCACATTTGGTGTTTTAAAAAGTCAGTACTTACCATCACTTCCCGACAGAGCTTTCAGAACAGGATTTTCAGGTGCGGATGCAAAAATAACATAACCACTAAATCTTCTGTATCGTTTCCCACAGGAGTTAGTTGCTTCATGATCTCTGCTTTTTCTTCCCCCTGGACTGAATCCTCACTGCTTGATACTTTCAGATTTTTTCCCTGGTGCTGGTTGTGGCATGGCTTCTTCATCTCTTCTGCTGAAATTCATGCACATCTTGTCTAAAGATGCAGTTTGCCTTGGTTTTCAAAGAGCAGAGAGGAGGATAATAATGTCTTTTTCCTCCTGTATTGCTTCCTTCTTGGACAGGGTAGTGCCAGCACATCCCTGTTATATGCTCCTGTGCCTGTACCAGTGATGCTGTGAGTGATTAATGCTAGCACTTGGATGACATCAGCAACTAGCATCTCTTTTTTTTTGTTACATTTAAGTAGGGGAGGGAGCAAGCATAGCTGAAAAAACATTGAGCTCCCTCCCTCTTCCCTCCTCTCCTTCCACCCGCAGCCTTGTTACTGGCATTTTCCCTAAATACTTTGGTTTTGAGCATCCCGGAGGTGTGTGCTGGTGTTTTCCAAATCCCTCATCACAGTTCACAAAGCTCTGCTAACCTGGTGTTCACAGGTGGACCATGTTAGGTGCTGCTCCATGAAGGTTACATTAAAGAAAGATGTATTTTTAGATGTAGCTGAAATAGTTTGGATACGTTTAACCTGCAGACCTACCTGACCGAAAACATCAAAGAGAAGGATGAAGTCCTGCCTTTTGGCGGATAACTGTGTATAAAATGCTTCACCTGTTGGGACATTTATCTGCAAGTGTTTTTGTAATGTTTTATCGGTGTTCATTCCATTCAGTGCCCCAGATTTCCTTTCTGTAAGTGGAGAGCTATGCAAATAGGTATGTGGTATGTGAGGGACTGTGGCTTCAGGCTTCTGGCCAGCAGTGGCTGTTTGGAATTGAGCCTTTTTGTCAGCTCGGATCCAGCAGGAGTGTGAGCGTTGCATATGGAGGCTAATAATTAGCCCAGCATCTATTTTGGGTTACATTCATGGAAAAGATGGCTGAGAATTCAAAACCAGCTTTCCTCCACAAAACCAACACAAGGACGCTGTCCTTAAACCAGACTCCACAGGCTGACAGAAGGCACCTCGGGCATCATCTGGAGCAGGGGCACCTCCAGGAGCTTGCTCAGGGCCATTCCCAATCAGATTTTCAACATCTCCAAGGACACAGAGACTCCACAGCCTCACCCTTTTGACCACTGTAACAGTAATAAAGTTTTTTTCTGATGTTTAAAATGGATTGTTCTGACTGAACAATCCAGCTCTGTCTCTCCTTGTAGGATGGATGCTCCAGCAAACAGTTTCTAAATCCCTGCATGGCACCAGTCTGTATACTTCTGCTCACTTTGAAGAAATACACGTTAATATGGCCAAGCACCTGACCCTTTTTATACAATTCCAGGAGAATTTCCATGAGGTTACGCCCCAGGCTTGGATTTTCTTTCATGCTGTGTACAGCTAAGATGTTTGAAAAAGAGAGATCTAATTAGCTGCAGAGTCCACTCACTGCAAAAGGCTGTTTCTTTTATTTTTTTTTTTTGTAATTGAGTCCTCAGAGGTTTAAAACACTCACTGTGAACTGAAAATTGAAGTCACTTCTTTCAAGATGTTTTGTACATAAAATGGGCTGTGTAGGAATAGAAGCTGTGCTTTGACTTCATGTACTACTCAGCCTTTTCCACCTGTGGAAGCAGAAAAATATGAAAGAGGAAAATTTCGTGGCTCTATAAATGGCAAGTGAAGGATACCTGGTTAACAAATATTGTTTAGAGGAACTCCCTTGCTGAGCAAGAAAAACCTGTCTTACAGAAGAGAAGCTTCGGTTTAACTTCCTGGATAGAGAGTGAAACACGAAGTTGTTTTATTTTTTAATATGCTTAAAAATTGTGTTTAAGTGCGATTATTACTAAGATGCAGTCAGCTGAAATTTTCATTAATCAAATCTACTTTTCTCATTTTAGGCACTGAATCTGGCATATTCCAGTATCTACAGCAACTACAGGAATTTTGTGGGCCCCCCTCACTTTAAAGTCATCTGCAGGCTTCTTGGGTATCAGGGGATTGCTGTGGTGATGGAGGAGTTGCTGAAAGTCGTCAAGAGCTTGGTATGCCAATTGTCTGTCACTGTTATTATTCCACATGGCTTCTGATAGGAAATACCTTAAGAAAAGCAAAATGAAAGTAAGATTCCTAAGGAAAGTAAGATCTCAAGTAAAACTAAAGTGTTACATCTACTGAAGTTCAATATAAACTCTATTTGAGAGTACCCAGTGCCTTGTGAAAGTAATAGATGTGCCTTGGTAATCTGAGCAGTGTTTTGAAAACCTTGGATTCGGGTTTGGGGAGACTCACGCTGGTAGGACATGGGTAAACTCTGGAAAATGTTTCAAATGAACTGATTTGCTTTCTCAGAGTATTTGGAGCTGGCATGTGCTTTCTGCCTTCCCTAACCTCAGGGCTGTCATTAATAACAGCATGGACAGATGACGTTTAATAACAAGGGAGGTTTAATCTCCACGCTTGATCTAGCGGAGGATAGCATCAAGCCTATTTAGAAGAGTGCTCAGACCAGATGTTGAAGAAGTTCTCCACACAGCCGTTGTATCTCGTATTGGAAATGGCCTTATCTGTAACTAGAAGGAGACTGAGGGGCTGTTTGTTCACAGCATTGTTAATATCTGCATACAGCCATAATGCATTTAAGTTTAAGGCACAGAAATGGTCCTTTGTTCCCTGCCCTAGCTGCCTATGAGGAGCACACTGCCAAAATAATCCAGCTGTAAGAGGTGGAAAACTGTAATATTCATAATCTCCCCTCACATACTTGACATGTTTGGTAGCTTGTCTATCACGATCCCCACCATGTTCTACGTACGCTTTTGAAATTCTAGAATGGATGGGGCCTGCTTGAAGGGATGCCATGGTACCATCTTCAGGGAAAGATGGGCTTTGAGCAACCTGGGGTTGGAATTAGATGGTCTTTAAGGTCCCTTCCAACCAAAACCACTCTATGATTCTATAAAAACTGTCATAATTTTCTTGCTCTGGGTATTGGTTTGTTTTTGGGGGGCAGATTATAATTATTATTTGCAAATCATCTCAGTTCACTGAAGGTAGCGTGGAGTGATTAGGCATTTATGAAGGAGGCTGAAAGGACTGGGGGGAGGTATCCTGCTGATGCTTGTGGCAAATGTTGAGATACAGGGAGATGTATGTATGTGTATATGTCTGGAATGCCAAGCTAAGCTGTTACAGGCATACCTGGTACTAAGAACTGAAAACATTCAGATGAACTTTATTTTTTCTCACCAAAAATCAAAAGGTTGGTCAGACAATAGAGACGGTCTGTAAGAAAAGATGCTTTCCTGTACTTCTTTTTTTTTCCCTTCCTGGCTTTAGCTGCTCTGCCACTTCTCCCATGGCAAACCAGTGTCTAATGCCTTATGAAGGAACTGCGTTACAGTGCAACTGTATTCATCTGGAGAAGCTGCTTTTCTGAAGATGACTGACAGAGTTAAATGCATCATTTTTAGGCCCTGTTCAATCCACATGCTTTTTGAACACGATTGTTGTTTCTCAGTTAGTAACGCTGACATATTAACGAGCTCTTCTTTTCTCTTAGTTACAAGGGACGATTCTTCAGTATGTCAAGACCCTAATGGAAGTGATGCCTAAGATCTGCAGGTTGCCAAGACACGAGTATGGTTCTCCAGGTTAGTTCGTGTTTGATGTTACCATAGTAGCCTTAATGAGATTATACTAATTACTGTCTTCTGGATCATGCCTACCTCTCTGTCCCTCCCTCTTCTTTGTCCCATTAATTAGCACTTAGTCTTTTTTTCCTAGCAAGAGCCATTAAAAGCTGGGCAATCAGAAAGTGCCTAATAAAGGACTGTACGGTGTTTTAAAACCTAGGTCCTTAGGGCAAATAAAAGGAAGGCAATCTGTTGATAGAGAAGCAGCCTTGTGACACAATTGAACTTGAGCTGGGATGTTCAGAATAGTTTTAATTCTAGGCTTCCTCGTAAGCATGGCGAGCTTTTCCTTTGCAAGTTAGCCTCTTTAGCTAACACTGACTCTCTGGAAAAGCTTTCATTCCCTCTTGCCTTTACCTTTATGAAAGATAACGGAATGATGCTCCTGAGACGCAAACTGGTCCTGCCAGAAGAGTTATGTCTGGATGTGTGGGGAACAGCTTAGCCACTTAACAGGAGGCATGACAGTTGCAGAAGAAATGCCTTGGAAAGTTGCTTGCCACTATGGGGGAAATAATTGGCTAATTAGTATTTATCACATTGTTCGCTGAAATTCTGAAACTGAAATTCTGAAACCCCCTTCAAAATATTCCTCCTACACAATGCCTAATTAACACAAATTAATCTTTCCATGTGCCACCCACCTCCTGAGTACATCTATTTTTCCAGAGTTGCTTAAGTTTATTAAATGCCACTCCAAGTGGAGTGGGGTTGTTTCTTCTGCTTCCCACAGCTTGCTCAACACTCATTATCAATGTTAAACGAAATCGAGGACTTACTGTTTCCTTCCTGTTTTTCTCCCTGGAGTGTAGAAATGGATGAATCATGGTAGTTAGAAGTATAAAAATAACCTATCTGAGTTTTTTAGCCACTCATTAAGGCCTGACCACAAAAGCAGCATGTATTCTCAAATACAGGTTATGCATCACCAGGGTCTGAGGCGAGGTTAGGAAGTTTGTGTTCTCTTGCTGGAGATCCTCACCTGTGAGAGTATTTGGTGGGAGATGCCCTGGGACCTAAGCAGAAACTTTCTTCTAAGAATAAAAGGCAACCTGTCTCATAAGAAAGGAAAAACTTGACTTGTGTGATGGTAGCCTTCACACAGTCGATCTACACTTGCTACAGGACCTAAACACTTTAAAATCCTTCATAACTTTCTTGTTTTGTACAAATACTGAGCAATTTTGACCTTGTATTTAGAAAAATATCCCATATGTTTAGATGCCTGCCGTAGGGAGAGGTCAGAGTAATTCTTCATGTTACAATATAAGATAGTTAGCAACTAGAATTGGAATGGGTCTGGAAAAAACACCTGATTGTGTGCTCCTTCAGCACCCCTGTGGCTGGCACACAGGCAGGTTTTGTCTTGGCACGTGTACTTTTCCTGTTCTGAAATATTTCAGGCAAAGAACACTTAATGACTTCCCAGACAGTCTCTTCCAAGAAGTGGCAGACCAGCCTTTGTGGTGCTGTCACGGCTTCTCTCCGTACTCTTTAGAAGATACTAAACAGAAAACGTGTGGGGAAGCTCAGGGCGTTTTCATCTGACTGCAGCATCACCGAAGGATTGTGTTGCTGTCTCTGGAGCCTTTCCATCAGGGAGCTGTCTGCCCTCGGAGCAGATCTGTCTGATCAGAGAAATCATTGTCTGTGATGGGAACGTGCTGTAGATTTTAGCCTTGGTCTGGCACGCTGAGAGGAACTGCCAGGGTGCACAAGGGGGAGGCTCAACCCATGCTTGATTTGAATCCCATTCATCTCCTTCCTCTGTTAAATTCTCTGCAGCTGTCTCTGCCACGCCTTGTTTACTGGGTTTGCACTGAAAATACAAGCGAGTACACGCCAACTGTTGTCTCTTCCTTCCTCTGCCTCCCAAAGCCTCCTGCAGAAGTAGTGCTTAGTGGTTGGAGCAGTAAGCCTGCGTGTTCTGGAGCATGTTTGGATGCTGCTGCTTTTCTTTGCTGCCAAAACATCTGATCACTTCTTTGTAATCGCCACGACCTACGCAAAAAGGCCAAATCTGTGATTCTCATCTAGATTAAATATGTAGATTCTCCTCTGTCTCAATGTAACATGCATTTATCAATTCAGAATTAATTCCCTGAGTCCACTCTCCCCATGCAAAGCAATGTAAGTGTGCTCAGCAGTGCTCTGGCTGTCTCATGCACTTCCAGCCTTGATTGCGAGAGCTTTGTTTGGACTCCACTGACTGCATCCTGCGAGCTCTGCGTACTCAGCCCTCCAGACCCATGGGTTTCTGAACAGGGATTTATTCTCGCTACAGACAGTGGCTTTAGTTGTTCAGGACTGCTGCTCGCCAATGGGTTTGTTTCCATAGAAACAATCTTAAAGCAGAGGGGAGCTTGCTTCTCCTGTAGTCATAAAAATATTTGTCTAAAAATACATTAAGCATAAGGAATGTTTAAAGGGACCTTTTAGAGTCTCTAAGATTAGGGGAATATTGACTTTAAAAAGTTTAAACTTGAGCTTTGATCTTGGAAATAACATTTTTTGGTATCTTCCTCATATTTGAATATAGCCTTCCTGCTTTTCATAAACAAGCATTTCATCTCCTGCCACTCTGAAATGTCTTTAGACATGGTGAGGAAAGGAGTTTGTCAGCTCTGCTGTGAGATGAGGCTTAGATTTGTGTCACTGCCACATCACCCCTACAGGGGAAAGTTTTGAAAGAAAATCCATGAGCTCAGCAAGGTATGAACTAGCCAAGAAGGTAGCCTAAGTGCAGGCTTTTTTCCTAAGTACAGCATTTCCACGTTTCTTATTTAAAAAAAATAATACATAAAATAAAAGCTAATTTCTTGGTGGAACACCGTGGCTTGAATCCTTTTGTGGAAGAACAGGAAGGAAATTTATTCATAGTTTTTTCTGGAATCTGTCCATTGGAGATAGATTTTCAAAAGAATTTGGGTACGAGGGGAGATAAAAAGCAGGAAAAGCCACGAGGAGTGTTGAGGGACTTGCAGAAAAACAAAGGGCAGGCTACTTTTGAGCTCTAGTATCAGCTTACTCAGCAAAGCCAAACTTTCTCAAACTTCCCATGCAATGTTCACTTCCGTCTGCTTTTGGATTTGCAACTTGCCATTCAGTTGCAAAAAGAAAGCTGAGCAATGCCACTGAAATCATTTAAAAGGCAGTGGTGAAGGAGGTGCCCTTCAAATGTCTACGCTTGACGGAAGTGGAGGTAGTCCCAGTTCACTGTCAAAAAAAATGCAGAAGTTTAAGTGGTGTTTTCATAAAATGAAGACCTAGGTGGTGGTCTTGACGGAGCAGTGAGCAACGCAGTGGACATGAAGACCAACGGGATAGTTATTTCTAGCAAAATAAATGGTGCACAGGCTGTTTGATCATAACTCCCAGCTATCCGTGTATCTGCTCAAATACGATGAACACTTCTGTTGAAAGTTAATGCAAAGTTAATGATGTCTCTTGTGTGCCAAAGGAATAATCAGAGACAGCATTTGAAGACGTGTAGGAAAGCGAACATAAAGTAAAGGTCATTGTAGCACCCAGTTTCTTGGGAACAGTTCTGCTGCTGCAGATGAGCAGATCTCACTTCAAGTCAGCGCTCTGCAGAAAACGAACCATAACGCGGCTAGACCAGCAATTATTTTCAAGATCAAGTTTTGTTGTTAGCTCACACTTGAGGTCTGCAATTAACAGCCAATTCTCACCCAGTCTCTCAGGTACCAGCATTGGTGCAAGCTCTGGAACGTGTTTGGTTTGAGTCTCTAGGTGTGAACTGAGCTTGTTTCACAGAAAAGATGGCCAAAGTGAAGAAATGCAGCCAGCTCTGCAGTGTATGCATTGATTTGGTCTGACTTCTAAATTAATTAGTGTACGGGCTGCACAGCTGAAACTTCACATCTGCTGTTTGAGTGCTGTCGAGATGAGGTTTTGGACTCAGCGATGGAGCCTAATCCTGGACTAATCTTCTGTACTTTACTGGATCCCTTTTACATCAGCAGCCTTGCTTCTGTTGGGATCTGTGTAAATGAGGAATTGGGATTATATCACCAATTACCATTACACCTAACGTCATTCCATCTGCAGGAATAGATGGGTTTAATTAAAATTGATTTATTGGAAAGAAGGAGCAAACTGGTTGAAAAATGCAAATGCAGTGTGTAGGTAACTAGTTCAGTAACGCACAAATTGCACCAACAAAACAGACTGAGGAGGAGGAGGAAAGGTTGCGTGCAGTTGAATGAAACTTTCCAAAGACACTTGTTCTGTTTCCAGGAAATCCACGGGCTGGGCAGGGGATTGAAGGCATCTGAAGATCCTACCCTTTTCCATCCCCTTCGTGACCACTGGTTGTTTCTACTGCAGCAGCAGAATCATCCTTCCCTCTCTCCTCAGCTTCCATTTCTCACCAAACTGCTCCCTGCTCGTCAGACAGGCTAAAGGGGAAAAACACCCCCATGTCTGTTCGTGTAGCCAGTATCCTACTTGGGGACTATGTGGAGAAGTCTGCAGTCAGTTACTCGCTGTGTTTTGGGGAGTCTCCCAGCCCTTTTGGCAGTTCACCATCCATTTCTGTGTACGTGTTGTGGGTATTACGAGCAGACGTGTTGGTAGATGTTCTGCTCTGGTTTCCTCGATGACCCAGACTTAAATTCATGATGGACTTTCCCTCCCAGAACAGCATCCAGTCTTGGTATGAGGAAAGTATTTGACTTCTAGCTGTTGATCCTTAGAAGCCCTTTCGTTGCCAGAGAAAGCCACAGAAACACTAAGTCATGTAACTGAGACACGCTAGAGACTTGTAGGGCTGCCTTTAATTCCTTCACTGTGCCTTGATTTTTTTTTTTTCTAGTGTCAAAAAGGTTTCGTGAGCATTTTTCTGCTGTATCAGTCTTTTGTTTTTAGCCTGAGGGGGAGTTGGTGTGTGCTGGTCTGACTTGATTGCCTTTAGGTATATCTCAGTGTGTTTTCCTTTGAATAAATCGAACTCAACATTCATTACGACTGAGCAACCTCCATCAGCTTTTCAGTTGTTTTTCTGTTTAGTTGCTCACCTACTGGAGCTGGGTCTGAAATCTCCCTCCACTAAATGCACGTGGGAGCACTATTTACTGCAGACTTTCTGTTGACAAACAGCTCTTGGAGCTGTGACAAAGCCAGCTCTGGATCCCCTTACCATGCACTCTGCTGATGTTTCGTTACTAAATTTAATGACGTGAGGCTTTCTAGAGAAGTGTGTGGGTTACTCGTACTGTTCCTTCCTCTGCTGTAAATTCTCAAGTTCCTCTGCTTGAATCTGAGGGATTTCCTTGGCAGAGCTACTCTCCAGCATGTATTTCATGTTTGTGTGCTCCCCCCGAGCTGTTGCCTTGTTGGGTAAATACAGAAGGGCATCTCCTGTGCAGGAGGGGTTCGTCAGCCGCATCCAAGGAGTGCATGGTGAGGTGCTGGGGGCTATCGGGTCTCTTTCCTTGCCTCCCAATTTCTTTGCGTGATTGTGTATAGATCTAACTGCAGGAATTATTAGTTGATAGTTGTAATGGAAGCTGCTCTATGTAGCATACAACTTGAAAGCTTTGCATATTTTCTTCTGCTACTGGTGTTGAGGCTTTTGGTTTCATTTTTAAAAGGTCAGGCTTATGCAAACAGATGGAAAAATGCTGATGAAAATAAGTTACAAAGAGCCTGAAGGTACTCTTTCTCACCTGCCTTGCACATTGCTTTAACCTCAATAACTACCTGAACCCGGGGCTCCCTGGGTTTGTCTGTAAACCAAACCAAGGGACCGTGCAACCTTTCTTTGCGGTGGGGGTAACAGGTGGAAGTCCACCAGTGCATTAAGCCTCACCTTTGTCTGGGAGAGCTTTGGCAGAAAAGATGTTCAGATAAATGACATGGCTTTGAAAATTGTAATTGTTTTTGTTAACAGCTTTTGGCAACGCTGACAGAAACAAGGTTCTGACCGTGCTTGTCAGCAGGAGCTGACACATCCTTGCCAGCAGAGCTTGACTCTGTGATTTTTGTGTTTAATTGGTGAGGTTGCAGCTTGCTGCTGGACATCTGCGGTGCTGTTGGAGCCCTAGCCTGCCACCAGCCGCCTTCCCCTTCTCTTCAGTATCTCTCTCTGCTCTGTGCTGCTTCTGTAATCCTGGAAAACAACAGCTGGGAACGGAGCGCGTCGGGTGGTGCCGCAGGTTGGGGGACAGAAATAGAACCGAGAACAAGAGGCTGGAACAGGCCTAATAGCAGACGAGAGCCCTGTTCTGTCTTCCTGCTTCTGGAAATGGTGTTCGTACCTCCTACGCTAGCTGCTTTTCCAGCAGGGAGAAGCAAGGTGCTCCCTCATGCATGATTTAGCCAGCCGAGCGGGTCGGCACACCGCTGCCTTACAACTTAACAACCTCTGATGGGTGATTATTTAAATACTGCTCCTTTCAGCTCCCTCTAGGCAGCACATCTGTAAACAAAAACATCTCGAGATGATAGATGGAGGAAAAAACTCCAAACCTGCACCCCTGCTTTGTTGTGCTGTGATACAGCACACTTGGGCACATTCAGAGAGCCTTGAATAGGCAAATAGGTGAGAAAATCAGTGAGCTTTTGTGGTGGAGAGAAAAAATAGTCCTGATAGGTATGACTCTTACCCACACGACCAGAGCCTTTTGTCTGCTTTCACAATAGGAGCACCTGGGTGATGATGACACAATTTCTTTCTATCTTCTGAGATGTTTTTTTTTCTCTCTCTTTTTTTTTTTTTTTTTTTTTGCTTCTCTTTTGATTTCAGGTATCTTGGAGTTTTTCCACCATCAGCTGAAGGACATCGTTGAATACGCAGAGCTGAAGACTGTCTGCTTTCAGAATTTGCGGGAAGTGGGGAACGCTGTCCTGTTCTGCCTGCTCATTGAGCAGAGCCTGGTAGGTGCCTGCTGTGCTGCTTTACAGCCCCGCCGTGTCTCAGAGCGGGCCCTGACATTTGTGGTAATGTCACAAAAAAAACAAGGGTGAAATTGGCAAGATTTTCCCTTTCTTTACCTTGTGTCTTCGAGGTGTGGAGAGACTCCCCACCTGTGTGTACGTGTAAGCACGTGCTGCTGCTGAGGCTTTCTTTCATACTCAGAAATGGGATAACCCACAGGGAGGAGAAACTGGGTTCCGTGGTGAAAAGCCGGGGAGGAGAAGGGAGAAGGTGAAGGTGAACTGCTGCCCGGGAGGTTCTGTTGGGGGGGTAATGCGGTGACCCCGGTCTGCTCCAAAAAGGGAGGAAAAAGCAGCAAAGTAATGTGTAATTTTCTGGTCCTCTGCACTTTCTCTGCATGTGCAGAAGCCAAGGACCAGGAGCTAATCTGTTTGCCTTCCCTACCTTCCTTTCCTTTCCTAATCTCTAAGGATTAAGGGTATAAAACAGCTCCTGAGAGGTGCTGTTGTGTCTCAGCCTGCCTGGCTGGGAGATGCGCCTGACACGATAATGGGTTGTGGGAATAGTGCTGGCAAAAATAACCGGGCCGTGAGTCACCCTTCACAGTCCTGTTTGGCTGCACAGGAGCCGTCTGCCACTTTCACACCGAAACTGCTCATCCCGAATTAGGCTTTTTAATAAATATCCTGTCCTTTAACAACTGCCAGCTCGGGGTGGGAGGAGAGCTGCTGGAGTTTATTTGTGAATCCGAGGTAACCTGGTGAAATCCAATTGTCGGTGGGTTTACTGCTGTGGGGAGGGCGCCCAGCAGGCAGCTACGGCAGAGGCTGGCTGCCCTCTGCTGTTTGTTTCTGCTCCAGTTTCTGGAAGCCCGGATTTGTGATCTGGCCTGGTTTGAGGATTTTTGTTACTAAGTGCCTCTTGTTTCCTTTTTGTCCTAGTCCCTGGAGGAGGTGTGTGACCTGTTGCACGCAGCACCGTTCCAAAACATCCTGCCCAGAGTTCACGTCAAAGGTACGGGCTAAATGGAAATAACTTCCTCGGGCAACACTTTCCACTTTGCTTTCTTGCTCCTACGTTTTTGGTAACCACTTCCAGTCACCCTTGACACTGCTGTTAATTTTGTGACCTGAGCTAACTGATGCAAGCCTGAAAAATCTGTTACTCCTTAGCCAGGCTCAGCACTAATTACCAGAGGAAGCTGAGGAGTACTCTGATAGAAATAAGTGGGGCATTTGGGGCAGTATTAACACCTTAATTTGGATGTGGCGAGAGGCTTTTCAGAAACTCTTGTTTAGCTGATATTATCATCAGTTAAATGGGGTAGGCTTGATTACACAAGGTATACAAAGCCCACGAGCAGATGAATTAAATGCAAGTGGTCCCTGTAGACTGTGTGCTTTTTTCTTTATTTTTATTTATTTATTTTATTTATTTATTTATTTTTACTAAATTGGCATGCTGTGAATGCAGGATTGCTTCCTTCAGTATCTGCTTTTCTTATCCTTTGTTAGGAAGTGAGCTTTTGTCCCCTCCCTCTTCTGCTTCTTCCTCTGCTGCTCCTCTGTCTCCTCTCTTCCCCACTTCTCACTGCCAGAGCAGCTGATTCGTTCTGCTTGGAGAAATCCCATCAGCTGAAAATCTTTGAGAATATTTTCAGCCTCTCTGTAGCTATTTGCATTTCCGTACATAAAACTAACCATTTGTTAGACCACTGTAAATAGCCTTTTCCCACTTGCCAGAGAACACTTCCTACTTGCCAGTGATGAGTGGGTGCCAGCTGCTTTTTTAAGCCTTACTATACATAAATGCCACCCTCGCTATAACCCACCTTCCAGAGGCAGGCATTTAAACTATGATAAGGGCAATTTAGTTGGCTTAGTACAAGTGGGAGTCAAATATGTTAGTAGCAGCAGCACAATACAGCTTTATATTCCGTCTTGAATCTAGTAATTAATTAAGTGTATTCCACTATAAATCCTTGGTTTCTTTTGTTTGAACATAACAAGCAACATTTAAAGCAACATTTAAAAATGCATTTTTCTAAAAGCACATTGAACCACCTATCTAGAACCGACATTACCTACTAAAATAAAAACTTTTCCAGCTTTTTACTGCACTGAATAAAGATTGCGTAAAAATAAAGATTGTGTAACAATAAAGATGGTCAGACATCCATTAAATGATTCAGATGAATCAGTGCTCTTTTCTTTTTTCTTTCAGAGGGTGAAAGGCTTGATGCTAAAATGAAGAGACTAGAATCGAAATACGCTCCACTACATTTAGTCCCTCTCATTGAAAGACTGGGAACACCACAGGTGATCTCTCATTTGTGTCGGAGGCAATTCAAGAAGCTTCTGGGCGCTAAAAAGCCTGGTCTTTTCACACAGTGCTGATAGCTGTGTCAGAAATTCAGCCTGCACATCCAGCTCATTCACATAACAAGAATTGTATTAGGCCATGGATTTGGTAAAGCTGTTAAAGCTGACAAGTTTAAAATATTTGAGACTGTGATGGAGGTGACAAGTTTGGAGGAAAATTGCAACTTTAATTTATGTTGCTGTGTGATAGCCTCTTGGTGTAAGGGCCAGATTGTGCGTTCCTAGTGCAAATTCCACCAAATGCAATCAGTGTTCTTGTGTGTGTAATTTTCCTAAAACAAATTATTCCCCTCATAGTCAGTAAATTAGAGAGTCACTGAAAATGAGTTCTCATTTGCGTTTTCCTGGAAACTTAATGACCAAGGAGAACCTTAGTGCTGAAGCTGCAAAGGCAATGGAGAAATATTTCCCTGTTAGTGTAAGGGCTACATTAATTCCCTGCAAACTGTAGCAGTTTATGAGATGTGAGCAGTAGAAATGAAGAGCAGGGTGCTCTGAGGCAAAGCCTTGGGACTGCTTTTATCGTAATGCATAGCGGGAGGCACTGCAGAGGAGAGCTGTCAGTGCCATGGTGCCAGCTGGGACAGCACGAACCGGTACTGCCAATTACTGGCTTTCTGCGAGGCTCTTTCTGCTGTCTTTGAAGATTTCCTGTCTCTAATGGCAGCAGGGTCAAGAGATGAATTAGAGTGCAGGCAAAGATACCGCCCATACTGGCAGCAGACCCCTGAACACCTTCTTTTTGCTTTCAGGCTCCATGCAGGCAAAAACCTCTTAAATTCTTGGTGCAGAATTAGCGTCACTGCAGTTAGCGTTACTTAGCATGGCCGTGGCCTACTTGAAAAAGCGTTTACAATTTTCTGATTTTTTTTTTTCCACTGAGGTCTGACTTCACTTCAAGTTGGGAGAAATATCTAGAACAAACCAAGTGAAACTGAAATAGGTTCGATTTTTTTTTTTTTTTTGAGCACCTACTGCATATTTTCCAATCAGTGTGCTTCAAAGTAGAGTGCAGCATGGGAACCGGAGCATTTAGGCAAACCGTGCCGTGCTGTTAGCTCACAGGGTACTTTTTTAATTGACCTTGAAGAGGTCTGTGAACAGAAAGCGTTGTATAACCAGGATTTTGCGCTTTGTTTCTCTCCATCTTAGCAAATAGCAATCGCGAGGGAAGGGGACTTGCTGACCAAAGAACGCCTCTGCTGCGGCCTGTCCATGTTCGAGGTCATCCTGACGCGGATCCGCTCCTTCCTGGACGACCCCATCTGGCGCGGGCCCCTGCCCAGCAACGGGGTGATGCACGTGGACGAGTGTGTGGAGTTCCACCGCCTGTGGAGCGCGATGCAGTTCGTCTACTGCATCCCTGTGGGAACGCACGAGTTCACTGTGGAGTACGTGTCGGGGGCTGCCAGCGCCCCACAGCCCCTGCTTTGTTCTCCCTGCAGCGCGAGGGGACGCGGGCGTTACAACAGGGGGGCTTGTTCGGGGGTCTGTGGTAGTGCAGTGAAGAAGCAGGGCTCTTGGTGCATGCACACAGATACTCCTGTATCTTTACAGAAAGTAACCCTCTGTCTTGGCAGCCTCTGATGAATGAGCCCACACCAAACAGGCCCCAGTGCATGGCTTCCAGCAGCAGTTATACCATTGCTGAAGCTGAACATAAATACAATAGCTGGACGCATGCACACATCCCTAGCAAGTGTTTTCTCATCTCAATCAAGAGCAAGGCTGAGCATTTGAAAGTTAACAGGACTGAATTCTTGGTTTTGCTGATTTTGGTGTATCCTTATCTTGAAAAACTGCTGTCACGTGCTTTTGACTGACCAGTTATGGAGGCAACAATGTAAGACATTTGCTTCCTTTCGTGTCTGCAGTCCAAAGGAGCGTAGTGGTGTTGAATTCCCCCTTTGTTTTCTCTGAAAATGAAATGCAATGCTGCTGGAGCCTAAGGGGGAGTTCATGTACATTGTAGAAAATGTACATTGTAGGAAATTTAAGCATCCATTTACATCCCCTGTGGTATCTGAAAAGAGGACTTGATTTACTAGAGGTTTTACAGTATTTTTTTGCTTACTGTCCAAAATATTCTGGAGTGATATGTATTTTGATATGTCTGATTCCTAAACTTCTCCTGTAGATGTGTTTCTGAACACTTAACGTGATTTTAACGTCGTGTTTTCTGTTTCAGGCAGTGCTTTGGAGACGGCTTGCACTGGGCTGGCTGTATGATCATTGTGCTCTTGGGGCAGCAGCGGCGCTTCGATGTGTTGGATTTCTGCTACCACCTGCTGAAAGTCCAAAAGCACGATGGCAAAGACGAAGTTATAAAGAATGTGGTAGGTTGAAAACAGCTGATCTTTATTTGCTGTAACAGCAACAAAAACAATCAGAGCTGGTTGTATTCAGGTGCAGTGTAGATGTAACAATCACTTCTGAGAATGAAACATTGAAAACGAGGGTTTTAGGAACAAAAGCTGTGACTAATACTGGAGTTCAAAGACTGATCAGTCAGAACTCTAATTTCCTGGCTATATGGGGTTTTCTTAACACTGCTCATCTCATACACATGCATGAAGATTATGACCAGGCTGTTGTAAATTACTTTTCTTGTACAAAAAGCAGCACTGCCCAGAAAACTAGAATTTTTTACAGGGTTAGCAGTGGGACGGAAACTTTCATTCATAACATTCATAACAGTGCTGTGAGTGGTGAGGTCAGCATTTTGTGCTTTTTTTTGTCTGTCTTTTTTTTTTTTTTAATCTCCAGAGCTAATTCCCGTTTGTATGTTGTGGATTTTTATTTTACTTTTTTTTGATGTTTGCAGCCTTTGAAGAAAATGGTTGAAAGAATTCGCAAGTTCCAGATTCTGAATGATGAAATAATTGCTATTTTGGACAAGTATTTGAAGTCTGGGGATGGAGAGAGCACACCTGTGGAACATGTGCGCTGCTTCCAGCCTCCTATTCATCAGTCCCTTGCCAGCAACTAGACTTCCCACCTAACAGTACTTTTTGCACCTATTTAGGCTAAAAGTATGAGAAAGGAGAAAAAAAACACACCAACAGTTTTAAAGGATCTCTTACTTCTGTTTTTCAATATGCCTGTACCATTTGAGTGGTGCACTGTCCTCTTCAGTCTCCAAGCACAGTAACTGTATACAATCCATACTTATTTTTCTAGACTAAAATTTTGTATACTTTGATTAAAAGCCTGCAAGTGTAAAGGTTCGTTTTTGAAATCTCTTTGCATTCCTGTACTGAGGTGGCTATGTTAGACTGGATTTGGCATAACTTGCCCCTATGCTGTCAAAATAATGGCTGTGGAGGGGAAGAAACTGGGTTCTGTAGAATTTTTTTTATAAATCAAATCTTAATTGTATTAGAGCATAATTGCTTAATTAGCCTTTATTAAAAAAAAAAACAAAAAAAACAAACAACAAAAAAGAACACAGAACAACAAACTCTGGTGCTTTGTGAGTAATTTTTCTAGTCAGTTGAGTGTTTTTCCTCTTCATAAAACTGTTTTCTGTGATCAGCAATAATGGGAATGAAGGCTAATTAAGGTGGTGGTTATTTAACATGGAGGTAACAGATAGTGTTCTGTTATTTTTAATTGCAGTACTTTAATTGATTACAATGGCATCTGTTTACTTTTTTCCTAATGAGAGCTTCTAACACAGCTTGTATTTTGGCTGGAGATGGATACCTGTCTAGCAAAATACATGTTTACAAGTGGTAAGGGGTTCTTACAAGAATGGTGAATAGATTGATCAGATGTAATCTATCTCAGTACATAAGCTCTAATGATTATTAATCATGATTTACTTGCAGAAAATGTTTTATTACACTTAACTGTATTATGCAAACACTGCATCAGTAAAATTGTTTGTAAAACTTTGCAACTCTAAGACTTGACTTTTAAAGCATCCAGTTCACCTGGAAGTAGGAACTCCTGCTTCCTTACTGGGGGATCTTGCCAGAACTGCTCGGTGGTGTCTCACAGCCAGTTAGCTGTTAGAATCAAGCCAAGTGGGAGTTAAGATGGTTGGAACAGACAGCAAGGCACAAGTACAGGTTTTATCCAGAGATGTTCTTTCATCAGTGGTTCTAACCCTACTGTGAAACCAGTAAGGCATCCCTTTAAGAACCTATTTTTCTCCCATCCCTCTTACTCAGTCAAGGTAAGCAACAACAGCTCCTTTTCTCCTGCTCAGCTCTTTCAAGTGTTTTGCAGTAACAACACTGTCCAGTAATGGGTAGAAATAAGTGCCTGACAGGATGCAGGCAGAAAATAAGGGATGTGTAGGTACAGGAGTGGGTAACTATTTCTGAAGAAGAAATAGGATGAAATTCCTCACCAAACTAGAGGCTAGATCATAATTGGTTTAGGAATAACAAAGTCACACGTATCTGAGGCTTCAGCTTGGCTGTGTGGTACATAAATGTTCAAGTAATAAAGTCTAGTTTTTGGCTTAAGAACTACTTAAAAATAACCAGCTGTGGTATAACCAGCAGTGTGCTCAGGTGGCCAAGAAGGCCAACGGCATCCTGGCTTGTATCAGAAACAGCGTGACCAGCAGGGCTAGGGAGGTGATCGTCCCCCGTACTCGGCTCTGGTGAGGCCGCACCTCGAGTACTGTGTTCAGTCTTGGGCCCCTCGCTACAAGAAGGACATCGAGGTGCTTAAGCGGGTCCAGAGAAGGGCGACGAAGCTGGTGAGGGGCCTGGAGAACAAGTCCTACGAGGAGCGGCTGAGGGAGCTGGGCTTGTTCAGCCTGGAGAAGAGGAGGCTCAGGGGTGACCTTATCGCTCTCTACAGATACCTTAAAGGAGGCTGTAGTGAGGTGGGGGTTGGTCTGTTCTCCCACGTGCCTGGTGACAGAACGAGGGGGAATGGGCTAAAGTTGCGCCAGGGGAGTTTTAGGTTAGATGTTAGGAAGAACTTCTTTACTGAAAGGGTTGTGAGGCACTGCAACGGGCTGCCCAGGGAGGTGGTTGAGTCACCATCCCTGGAAGTCTTTAAAAGACGTTTAGATGTAGAGCTTAGGGATATGGTTTAGTGGGGACTGTTAGTGTTAGGTCAGAGGTTGGACTCGATGATCTTGAGGTCTCTTCCAACCTAGAGATTCTGTGATTCTGTGATAATTAAAGTACATTATAATTCTTCCTGGTTAATTGGCAGCAGTAAGAGACTTGATCTCTAACATCTTAAATGTATGGGCATTAATACAGATATTAACATGATCTTTTTCCCTTTAGTGAGGGTAGTCAAGGGACTTTCAGACATTAGTCCTATGAGATGTTTGTTCCATGTTTCCAGAGGTGGCTTACTATTTTTGTCAACCAGATTAAGATGCTAAGAGAGTGGGGAAAAAAACTGCACTAAAAACAAAGTGTAAAAAATGGTGTAACTTTGTACAAAAATGGTGATCATTTTAAATAATCAGTCATGGGACATAAGGGGTGTGGAGTCCAAAGTGTCTTGAAGCATAAAGCAACAGGTGCTGCAGTGTGAGATTTTTCACCTGCTCTTTGGGGTGGTACTTTGCTACTAGAAGGGACAACCAGGTGCTCTGTGACTCCACTGTCTGATCCCTTTCCTGCCACTCCCAGCTGTTACAGGCTTTGTTGCACAACCTTCAGAGGGCTGTGGCCTGTAGCTGAACAGCGCTGATGTCGTGTTCCTTTTAACTAGTTAAAAGCTCAAATCCTGCTGTGCACCCAGAATTTAAATCACCTTGTTTTCTTACTTGACACTTTGGGCCTCAGCACCTCTTCCAGTAAACCAAAGGAGAGTAGCAAAGTTGTTTTCACAGGTGGGAGCTGGATTGTTTCTGCTCCTGGTAATAAACCATATTCCTTATCAGTAAGTACTAAAACCAAACAGCCTCAATGGCACCTTTCACAGAAAAGGAAAGAGCTGTTTCTTTAAATGTTTTCTTTAACTACTCAAATTTCTCCTCCTGCAGGAGGTGACATGACAGCTGGTGCTAGTGCCTTACCTAGCCAAGCAAAGCAGAAGCTCCTGCCTTCTTGCTGCTGCCACCCAGTTACGCTGATGGGCTAAGGCTGGTGTGTTTGATGTAAAGCCTGCAAGTTTAACATAAAGCTTTAGTTCAGCGGTATTTTCAAAGGATTTACTCTTGCTTGGTTGTAGTTTTCCATTTCCTGCTTTAAAGCTGGAACAGCTCCAGTTTTAGTGTGCTTACAGCCACTCAGCATTCACTCAGGGCATGAGTACAAAGGATTCAGTTTCGCTGCAATCTGTTTACCACCAATGCAGAAATAAAGCCATTTATTTTTGATAAAATTGTCATTAGTGCAATACATCTGAAAACAGAAGAGTGAAATGAAAGTATTTACACATAACTTAAGCAACAAACCCAACTGTGGTCTGAGGTCATTTTAGTATTTTTTAAAGTAAAAATAAGGCAAATTAAAACCCCTTCAGTGATTTTGATCCAAACTAATCAAACTTAAAAAAAAAAATAGATTGTCTACACGTACCGTTAAGAAGAACATGAGGTTCCAGACAAGCTCAGACATTTCACAGCAGAAAAAAAAATAATCCAGAGTTACAGAATTGTTCTTTTCTTATTTACCACGTAGATATTTTCAGAAGGCTGACAGACTTCCATTTCTCCTGGCTGAGAGACTCTCAGTGGATTGCATTTCACCTACACAGGTAGAACTTTCTTCGTCATGATTCAAGCAGTCGTACGTGCTCAGCAAAGAACCATTTGCTGCTCTCTCATCCTTCCGCAAGGAGACGGGCAAATTCGCCAGGGTGAAATTAACATCTTTGAAGGCATGCAATAAAAAGATCCCCACAATAATAGTAAGGAAGCCACTGAAGGTGCCAATAATATCATCAGCCGCCATGTGCTGCCATTCCTTGAAAAGGATGGCGGAGCAAGTTAAAACAGATGTTGTAAAGATTACATAATAGATCGGAGTCACTATCGACGTGTTGAATATATCCAGAGCCCTGTTCAGATAGTTGATCTGCGTGCTCACACAGACAATAAGGCTTAGCAGCAGAATCCAAGACAAGGGATGTTTCAGCACTGGTTTCCCCGCAAAAAGTTCCTTGATAACGATGCCCAAACCTTTTACACAGGAAACTGATAACGCTCCAATCACAGAGCAAATTGTTATGTACACGAGAATGTTGGTCTGTCCGTGGCGAGGTCCCACCACAAATATTAGAATTAAAGACACAATGACAACAAGTGTTGCAAAGACCACAAAACCTGTGTTTGGGGGGAAAAGAAACAACTCTTGTTATTGATGTATACGATCAAAAGGGTCTTAGAGGTACCAAGAATACACGTTAACAAGGCAATTGGCTCAGCTTACACAGAAAAGATCAGGCTGCTTCTCACTCACTGCTCCTTCAACAGCGAAGTTAAACACTTTTAGAGTGACCTTGCTGAAATAATGAAATTTGGGCATATTACATTACCTTTACCGTTCTGTCAGCATGATGACTACAGGATTAGATTGCTGTACTGCCTTACACACAGCCTCACAGAGGCACAAAGCTACTGGATCCAGGCTTGTGGCTGAATGCTTTTAAGGAAGTAAGTGTTGGCGGGCTGCTGCATTCATCAGCAGATTTCCAACAAGCAGGGCATTCCTTAAGATCGTCTTTTTAGTCTCTGTGCTGGACACTCCTCATGTATAAAATGGGAATTGGCTCTGCAAGTACAGTATTTTGCAGAAGTGTATTTGTGGGTGCCCTGTCTTCCATGTAAGCATACAAGGCAGCCTGAAGGATTACACTTCTCAGCAGACATCTACCACCAAACCTTCTTTGTTTAAGGACAGATCAAAACTGGGCTTACAGAGACTGACACACTTGAGTTAAAATTTATAAAAGTTGTATTTATCCAGCTGTGCTGCTGCATTTCTTTAAACTGTTATCTCAGTGGTTCACATCAAAACGCTTTGTTCAAGGCCAAAGAAGTTCACTGGCATCATGCAAAGCACCCTATGGAATTCCATCACAGAACTCAAATCTCTGTTTTGACAAAATGAAGCAGACAGGCTGTCTTCCTGGAACTTGAAAAAAAGCAGTAATAAAACTGAAACAAAGGAACGATGGGCTGCTTAGAGAAGAGCAAGCACACACATCTTTCTGCATTAGCTACTTGGAGATCAAGCCAGCGTTTGTCTTACCTGGATCACCTAATTTGTTGGACATTTCATGTAAAGTTTCTACTTCCTCCTCTTGTGGAGCATGAATGACCATCACAGTTGATCCAAGTATACTTAGCAAACACCCTATTTTTCCATGGAGATTAAGTTTTTCATTTAAAAAGAAGGATGACAGAATGGCACTAAGAAGAAAAAATATACACCAGCAAACACAGAATTAGTGATATTACATTAATTTGCTCATCAACGTAGAGGTTGCTTTGACTGTACAGGTCCCTCACATACACAGCATGCAGCTTTTGGTGAGCAGGAACACTATTAACGTCCATAAACCACTTTTAAGTAAAGGCATAATTAGGGAAATTACCATAATAGCTATGTGGTTCATTTTCTACCAAGATACTTGCTACCGGCAGAAGTACCTGTCAGTATTTTGCAGCTCCTTCAGAACCCATTTTTTATGCTGCCTCCCAAAAACTCTGTATCTAGGCACATGTAACAATGATTTTAGAAAGATAAATATCTTCAATTGGGAATAAAAATATATACAGCATATTTTTAAAATTGAGGTGATAGCTTTTTGCAGACTGAGGTGCAGATCTCTAGAATCATTTTAGAACAGTCCTTTTACATTTGGAGAAACTTAGGAGTTACTCCCAATGTTTATAACCACCTTTCGTTCACAGTTAAGAACAAACCACATTTATTACTGCATATCTCAGTGACTTATTTCTAAATAAATATTTAACTTCTCTCTCTCAAATCACACTGCTTTCTGTTAGTGTTTCTTACCTTACAAGAACACTGAGAGCTCCTAGAGGAGTCACTAATGTAGCTGGTGCAAAAGCGTAGGCAGCAAAGTTAGCTACTTCGCCAGCTCCCACTGCAGAGTAGTAATAATAATAAGAAAGAAAAAAAAAAACAAAACAACACAAGTTAGGGTGTCTTATGCAATAAACCTGTGAATCAGTGCAAGTGTTCTTTCAGACATGAACATTCAGTACAGGAACAAAGGAAAAGTCTAATTCTGGTGCTCAGCTAACAGAACAAAAAACTTGCGTTACTATTTTGTAGAGCAAAACAGACCGAAGGACTACAACAGGGACTAAAATTGATTCAGCCAACTTAGAAGATGCGTTTTGTTTTGGAGTGGCTGTGTTGTGGCTCCCCAACCTGCTAACTTGAGTCATGAACTTTTGCATGTAGACCTCTGCAATACCGAGCTACAAAGCAAACATGTTACAGGGTACAACATACTTCAAGCCAGTTTCATGATTACAGCCAGGAAGTCCAAAATTTAAGCAATGAAGAGCTCCGAAGACAGACACCATCTCAAAACGTACTTACTTGAAAGAAGTCCAGCCCACCACAGCCACTCCTTAAGGTACGCATGACCACCTTGTCCTGAAATTGAAAGAATGCATGCTATTCCATGAAAACCATACTTCAGCCAACAGTAGCATTGCCAAAATAGTTTCCATAACTCATGCTACTTAGTCTTTATAGCTAAAAGTTATCTTCAAGCTCTGATGCGCAGATTCCTCCTGCAGCCCAGTTTGAAAACTAATTATTTGATTTCCTTCCTATTAAAAATGGCATGGATGGCCATTTTGGCTTTACACTAAAAAACAGTTCTTTCAACTCATTGCAATGACACGAAAGACCAAATTACATATCTCTTAAGAGACATGCCTGACTTAGGTAGTTGATTACACGTACAAGTATGTGAAGTGCAGTCATACTTCCCCTTTCCAACCCAGAAAGCATGAATCATGTACATGTATCTCACTCAAGATCAACCATCTTTTACAAGCAGAGATGACAAGTGCTGAATTAAAACTACTCAGATCCAATCTTCTGGTTGCAGCACCCTTAGATCACTCATTCACACGCTCATTGCACACCCAAGCCAGTATTCTCTTACAGCTCTGACCTAGCAAAACAATCACTCATTGCCTTTGGAGGAAATATAGAGCTAGAGCAAGAGGCTTTTAAGAGCTTGAAGACATTAAGTTGGGCTCCTCCCTGTCGTAGACAGAATTCTTTGCTACTTGATATTTCAAATATGAACCTCATTTACCAGAGTCAGCTATAAAAAAAAATAAAAATCTAGTTAGTGCAAATCAGCATTTTACTGTTCCAATCAAGTACATTGGCAAAAGGATGAAAAAAATCAGTTCCCAAAATAGTAACAGCTATACTGAAAACTATTTAATGTTATTAAATGCAGCTCAACAAAATAAAGCTGGAAATACATACAACAGTCCACTAAATTGGCATTTTATGCACTGGTTCTAAATATTAATCCATAATTAAAACTGAACACTGTTCACAATCTTCCTGGCTGAAAAGCCAAACACTTTCAGCAGCTCTAAATAACAGACTACAGCACAGGGCATCACCATATGTGACTCTGAGATGCAATGGGTAGTTCAGTACGTGTCCCCACAGGGCAATCACTATATGCAAACTGCGTAGTACGCATCACACACTCAGTTAGGCATATCTGACACCGGAGGGAAAAAAACAAAACACCAGATACATGTTTTATGTTTCCTGTATCTGAGTCAGAACAAAATCTTAAGTTCAGTGACCTTCTTTGGAGCAGTAAAACTTAAATTCAAGTTTCTGAAACGTATTTACCTGCTCTCATGGAGCCTTTCCTAGCTAATCGGAGCAGCCCTTTCTTTTTCAGGATGAAGCTTCCTCCAATGAAGATGCTGGAGCTCATAGCCAACGCCAGACCAATACAGAAGTCATATTTCCCACGGGTTTGGCTCATCTCGTAAACTACGAGTGACTGTCACATTGATCAACGAACAGCACAACTCCTGTTACTCAACACGAGATGATGCAACACTGAAACCTGAGCACAACAAACACATTTATTAAATTGGGAGAAATATAAATGTGCAGAAAAATCCTCAACAGCTCAGGTGGCTGATTCATCCTGTGAAGGGTCTATGGGAAAAAAATAAAAGAAGAAAAATAAAAGGAAGAAAAAGGCAACCCCTGAAGCATGCATAAGCATCACAGATTAGTGACTAAAAAGTCTGAATGTATACGAGGGCACCTGACCCAGAACACTAAAATTGAAACCCCAAACAAGAAAATTCTCTGAAAAAAATAAGGAAAACTGTAAGATGTGCAATTTATTTTTCTTTTCCTTAAGTACACAGATCATGTCCAGCACACCACCTAACTGATGATACTGCTCAAATAATTACTTACATCAAAATCAGTTTGTGAGAGAGTTTGAGAACAGCCACAGCATCTCTTCCACAGAAACTCCCTAGAAAAGTGAAAACAGAACTGCTTAATCAGACCAGAACTTGTCTAACACGAACAAACTTGAATGAACGCACACGCACTGATCCTCTAACAAACATGGAATCTGGAACAAGAAAAGGCAGCCATTTGTTGATGCACTGGACAAAGCGTTTCCCACACGTGTATGAAATATTTTTCCAGCTCACCTATGGTAACAAGTACGAGTTTACTGTTGAAAAGCATTCACCCAGCTCCCCATGCTCAAAATTTAGTCATGCAAGACCTCCAAGTACAGCTTAGCAGGAGACACTAACTTTCAGACTAGAGATCAAGATTTTACTCAACCTCTACCTAAAAATAAAGCTTTATTTCAGTGCAGTACATAACAAGAGATAAGATGTAGTAGGGATGTCCTGGCCTCCATATAATATATAAGATTTCAAATATCTCTATAAAGCATTTTAAAACTGAAAACAAAACAAACAAACAAAGTACTTTCAAGGTGATTAACCTCTATATACTACTGCGGCAAATGGAAACTATCTTAAAATCAAAGCCTAAAGATAACAGCCAATTATGACTGTACAGAGAACTAGTCTGAAGGAAGAAAACACCCATAGATAAGAGTTTTATTTCCTGGGAGCGCCTACCACAGATGTGCTCAGAAGAGCATTTATTTCCCTAAGCAACCATTTTCCAACTATTCAGAAGCACAGTGCGTGATGCAAGCCGTATCACCAAGCTTTTGATTTCAAAGGCAAAGGGGGCAAAGAACAGGAGGCAGGAAGGCAGCTCCAGGGGGAGGAGCACACCGCCACTGTTAACACGCTGCAGCACCAGGACATACCAGGGCAAGCCTAGCACTCGATAAAGGCATATTCCAGCCTGCCACCCAAGCTCACAGCTCCCATTCCTGGGCTTGTTTCTTCACAAACCCTTCTTCCAATGCTGCCTTTCCCTCTATGTTCCTGCTGCCAACTTGGATTAATGCACTGCACCCCTAGGGAAGCCCAGCAGAGAGCCACAGGTAGGTTCACATTAACCCTGAACACAGATCCTCTTATTTGCATCCCGTTAGGCTGCAAAGAAGCGCAGGAAAGCAGTCCCATTTCATAAGAGCTCAACGTGGCACTAATTCAATACACTGTAAGATCTGCTGTTCAAAACTCTCAAGCCCTCTTTGATTATCCTTACGTAAGTATCTTATTTTGTAAAGTAGTATCTTATTAAAAAAAAAAAAAAAGCAGTGAAGGTCTGTTAGGTCTGTTTTCAGCTTCTAATGACTTAAAAATGACTTAAAAAAAAAAAACTGAAGTGGATTCTTGCACAATACAAAGCCAGCCACCAAACAAAATCACAGGGGACAAATGACTAGCGTGAGACAGAGAGGAAGAAGTCACCTCCTAACTGCATCAAGTACTTCTCTGGTTTTTAATTCAAAGCCAGACTTCCAGTCCCCTGAAGAACAAAGGCATCTTTAATGCAAGGAAGAGGCACCTGGAGATGTTTGTGACCATCCTACCAGCCCTTCTGGCGGTCCCAAGTCACACAGCCAGTCACCAAGCTCTTCAGCAGCAGCTGATGCGCCGCGTGGTGCTGGTGCAGCACCAGCTTGCGGGCAGGCACCTCTCCTGCAGAGCTTTCCTCTCTGCCAAAGTGTTTCCAGCAGTCACTGCTCCAGCTGTGTCACTAACGAGAGCACTTTTACCAGGGGAGCTCGTTATTAAAACTGGACTCAAACTGGCAAAACCACCTTTTTTTTTTTCTTCTTCCAGCTTGCAGTGTAACCTACACAAAAACTTTTCTGACAGAGGTGAAGAGCATTTGTCAGTCCCATCCTGCCACCCACTGTGTCTCAGAGACCAGGGAGGAGGCACATGCTGTTTTTCTTTGGAGTAGAAAAATATGATTGCAGACAATTCAGAAAAACTCATGGTAGTTTTCTGATTTTAGACTTAAAAACGCCCTAAGGATGTTATGTGCCAAAACCATGAATCCTACTTTCCCTCAAGTCCTAAATACATTAAAAGCATTTTGATTCCCCATCAACTGCTCTGTTAGCCTCCTAAATGATTCTAATCTTGACTACTTCTTTATATAGGTTAGTGCTAGCTTTTCTTTCTAGGCTGAGCTGTCCTCACAGATGTGGCCAGCCCACTCTCTGCTAGGACAGGATGGCCATGCTTCCTTTTGCAGCTCATAGGGATGTCCACAGCCATGGTGAGTCCAGCTCACCTCTGAAGAGACGGGTTCACTGTGTAGCAGGGCAGAGTCAAAGCGATGGCAGGTGCAGGAAAGCTCTTGTTTCAGGCAGCCTGTAGTTGAATCCTAACCCTGAGTCTCAGGAGAAGAGGACCTAAGATGTATTCATGAACATCATCTAGAGAAGCTCTCTATCTTTGGAAATACGAACAGAATGAAATGAAGTGAAAGGAGCATCTGCCTATGGATCATCTAACATCAAGAGCCCTACCTCTCAGAGCACAACAGCACAATGACAAACAGCACGAGGAGCCTACCGAGTCTGAGGGTTAGCGGGCAAGGAGAAAAGGCTTTCCGAAAAACTGGTGGGACCTAAGTAGGCCCAGATTAACCACAAAGTCCATTTGCTTAATTTCTGATGTAACTGGGGAGTATCGTAAATGGCAAATAAAGCTGCTGACAAGACACAGAGTCCCTGGTCTAAAACACACAAATATTTTAATTCCTCTTTGCTCAAAAGTCCTTTGCTCCCCAAAGTAGCACACACATGCACACAGTGCTCAGAAGATGTTAAATATTTACTGTAACAAATCAATTCTCTAAATGTTCAGAAACACTAACAGTAACACTGCGAGATGAAATAGTGTTTTCCATTTAAAAGCAGATACGCTCAAGCTATGGGGGAGCCAAAGACAATTAATTATCACCTCTAATAGCTGTACATTGTATGAAAGCAGTAATTACTGTCAGCAAAAGTGAACAGGGTGGATTTTGGAAACTTTGCCTACTTGGCCACCAGCCCTCAGGAGCTGAGGAGACGATCTAAACGTAAGACAAAATACCTAATTGCAACAACTCAGGGTTCACTCTCTAAAAGCTGATATTTTTAACAGTGCATGGGCTTGTGTCACCACCAGCCCTTCCCTGCCCCGTGCCATTAAAATTACTCTGTCGTTTGGGCAGATCACTACCACCAACCAGCACAAGATTCAGGTATGACTCACACGGAAGCATTTTAAAACAAAGGTCTGTTTTGACAAGACATCGACAATGGTTACGCCAGCTTCAGCCACCCTGAGCCTTCTCAACTGTTCTGCGGTATTTTATTTTCAATTTCACTGATTTGTACGAGCTCCATGAGAAGTTTTGTGTTTCTAGCGTTGAAATAATGCACCTGCATCTGTGAATCTTTGCACGGAAGAGAAGTGGGTTCAATCACCAAAAGCTTTTAACAAGTATACATTGACTATTACGCGTTTCCTCCTTCCTTTCCAGAGGCATAAATCCACAGGAAACAGAAACACTCCCTAACGACATAAATGTTCAGCAATGAGCCTTCCAAAGGCTCGTTACACGTACCAATTTTGTTCCAAAATCCAGACACATTTGCTTTTTGAATATTTCAAATTTGAGGTTCCAAAAAATGTAAGTTCAAAAAGAGTATTAACTGGCATTTTAAGAATTCAGCTAAAAAAATTACGTCTGCAGTTTCACGCTCATCTCATTTTCACGCATGACACACAAGAGCGGATGTTGTCTCACCTATGCTTTAAAAAGACAGAATCGCTGTTTAAAAAACTTGAATAACAGAGTAGCATGATTTTTAAATTTTATCTTCCCTACATATGTCTGATCTGAAGCCTCAGTTGTTCCATCCCTTTGCTTTTCATTTCGCTAATCACAGAAATTAACTTGCAATCTAAGATATTCCTTTGAAAGCAACATGCTAAATTTGAGCTGAAATACTATCCTACTCCTTTCAGTTCAGTGTTAGGTGCTAAAGCACCTTTATTACAAAAAAGTGATATGAAATTTTAATTATTGGCTTTGGTATATTAAGTTTTTAATAGGATGTTCATATACAGAACTCCTACGGTGGAAAGAAGTACGAAAACAGATATTCTTAGCAAGATTACTTAAGTCCACAAAATACAGCTAACTCTTTAATTTGAGTCTTTTTTCAGTCATGTTCTGTTCACTCATGAACATCTCCCTGACACACAGGGTGAGAGAACACGGGAAGGACAAGCATAACATCCCATTAAGACAAAACAGCTGCTGGTTGAAATGTTAGCCACGTACATCTTTAAGAGGCCAAGACGTACCTACACATCCAGAACCCAGAGATGCTCCAGCAGTTATTTAGGACTTGCATGACAAGTCTAACCCCAGTAAAGTTTTCCAGCTTTGTCAACAAAGATAAATGAGCGTTCAATCTGATGCACATTGTTTACGTATCACATAGACCAGGCAGTATGTTGTATCATAGTATTTTGTCTTTACAAAGATGTGATATATGTGTATATATATATATAGAATAACGTTAGAGGCACCAGCACAAGTACTCCAAGCAAAAGACATTAACATGTTCAAAGTCACACGTTTTTAAAGATTTTAAACAGCAGGGCGACTTACTCCTTCACACCAGGCTTCTATTAATAAAGGAAAACCAGTGAGCATTCGATTTTAAGGTACTGGGAAAAAAACAACAAAAAATTCCACACCTAAACTGCCTGCACATCTTACTCTTTGTATTTGTACTTTCTCCCTTCTATAAAAAGAACGATCATAAATTAGAAGATTTTAACATAAAATTTGAAAAGTATGTTCACTAAAACAGTTCATTCATTCACTGAATGTAACTACAGAGGGTGCTTTGTAGCCAATACTGTCTGTATTGACTGCGTTTCCCAGAAGCCCATCAAAATAGAATTAAAATTAGGAGCCACTGATACGACTTGCCTCACCCTGGCTGTACCCATTGCACTGCTCCCACTCTCCGTAGGCCGAGTAACCAGCAGAAGCTCACTGAGGTCCCACCTCTAGCATTTGAGACAGGCAGTTTCAAATAGAGAAAGAAACAGCAAGTCCAAGCCAGATCTGGCCTTCAGGGAGCCGTTTTCCCTTGGCGTGCCCAAGGAGCACGTAACCTGCTTTCCACCTGCTAGGATTTTTTTTACCTTGCGAAGACGGCACAGCTTTAGCGAGGGCAGAACCCGGGGCGACGCTGCCGCCTAAGCACGACGCGCAGGAAGAAAATGTGTAACACAAATAAATAAATAAATAAATAAATAAATAAATGTCCAGGCCCCGGCCCCGCGCCCCACCTGGGCGCTGCCCCCTGCCCGTGGGGGCGGGGCCTACCACAAGCCCCGCCCCCTCCCTCACAGCCCCCCCCCGAGGCCCCGCCCCCTCGCCTCACCGCTCCCCCCCCCGTTACCCCCCCCCCCGTTACCTGCCGCCGCCCCTCACACCCCGGCCGGGAGGGGCCCCACGGCCGCCGCCGCCGCCGCTCGCGGCCGCCGAGAAGGAGGAGGAGGAGGCGGAGGGGGAGGCCGCAGCGGGCGGAGGGAGGGGCCGGCGGCCGCGCGCTGCTCCGCCATGAGGGGAGGGGAGCGGGGAACGGGACGGGACGCGCCGTGAGGTGATGGCGGGCGCCGGCCCCGGCCCCGGCCGCCCCCTCCCCGCTGGTCCCGGCAGCGGCCGCCGGAAGGGGCGCGGCCGCCTCGCTCTGGGCCCCGCCGCGCGTCACGTGACCCCCCCGCCCCTCAGGGCGGGCGGGGAGCGGCCCTCCCTCTGACGTCACCGCCGGCGGCCGTTAACGGCCCCGCCCTCCCTGCCCGCCCCCTCAGGGGGGTGGCGGCTGCCGCCTGGGCGGGAATTCCTAGTGAAATGGGTGCTTTAACCCGGTGTTGCCTTATACTAGGGGCAGCTTCATCTGAAAATTATATTTTCTCTGATGCATTTAGGCATTGGAACAGGCTGCCCAGGGAGGTGGTGGAGTCACCATCCCTGGAGGTCTTTAAAAGACGTTTAGGTGTAGAGCTTAGGGATGTGGTTTAGTGGGGACTGTTAGCGTTAGGTCAGAGGTTGGACTTGATGATCTTGAGGTCTCTTCCAACCTAGAAATTCTGTGAAATTGCAGCACGGCCACGCGTCGTTCATCAGTTTGTTACCCCAAGCACTCCTAAAAATACGTGTTACCCACGCCTTAAATAAAATAAAGTCTTACAACCCATACACAGTAATAAAAAAAACGACATTTTACAGACTTTGTTAAATTGTACTGTTTATTAATCCTTTTAATTCAGGTCGCACACTCCTAACGCACTGTTTACAACCAAATACACCTTAATGTCATATAACTGACGCCTGTATCTACGTGAGCAGTTCTCAGCCTGCAGTGAGGACAGGAACAGTTGTAACAAAGGGCAAGTTCAGGCTCACAGGGCCCTTCAGTTCCTTCAACAATATCCAAATACACTTTCCAAAACTGACCATTACTCTAGACAACTCCAAAATGTGGTAGCTCCACGTGGGAGATGCAACTTCACCTTTTCAAATAGGGCTAGCCTGTTTTATCGCATCCCCTACCAACTACAGTTTCTACTTTTATCTCTTCTTTCTCAGGATATGTGTTTACCTTATCAGAAACCACACTAGCTGCTTCTTACAATTTGTAAAAAGGAAGTAACAAAGGCAGAGAAGCAATCTTGGCTTTCCCTCACAGGAAACCCATAACAAAACTATTCCTCTTCACATTGCTGGTTGTATTCTTACTCATCAGCTGAATCAAAATGGCCCCTCACTCTGTCACAGTAAATCCTTGCAGTTTTCAAGCCACTGAAGTGAATTAATCAATTTCAGGCCTACTTCATTCCCTAAGGCAACATTCTCCAGTTTGAAGCGAGCTTAGTAATCACTACAATAACTTTGCACATGTCAAGCAGTTTTTATGAATGCGTACATATATATAATACACATACGCTAAGCAATACACAGATGTCAGCTAAGTAACACACAGTAGGAGGCTGGCTTTTCTGTGTTTTACAAGAGACAAACTGTGAAGTCTTTGAGAAAGGTCAACAGCTGATTAATCTCTTCCCCATGCTTTTTCATCTGTGAGTTCTGATCAACATACTGTTACCTGTTCACACAAAATACAACATGTTTAAGTGCTCTCAGTTCATCACAAACCATTACATCCTTATTTCGCAGCCAGGGGTTGTGCTCGCTAACAGAAAATAATCAAAGCATCTCTGAATAAGTTACAAGAGCATGATGTACCTGGCATGTTTTCAGAGGATCTGGTAAGAACTCTGAAAAGAAGACCAATGGTAAACTAAGCACAATCCAGCTTGGTGCTCAGTGAATTTCAGAGGAGAGGTCTGCTAGTCTAGGTAATTCTGCAAGACTATGGACAAAACTTTTCAGGGCTCGGCATCTACTGCCTATATAAACATTCCTCAAGGTTTAAGAGGACAAAGAGCAAACCTGCCACCCTTGGGAAACATTAACAGGTTAGCAGTTATCCTGCTTTGTGTTGCATACTTCTTGACTCTTGTGCAATGATCTCCAACTCCATACATACCGTGAAAGGATCATGATAAAAGCTACCTACCCAAAGCTGCTATCTGGTACACAGTCCCTTGGCAGAATACCACCAGCTGGCAGAGGTTTTAAAGCATCCCACCAGGGTGCTAAATTCAGTGATGTCTGTACATGGCAGAGAATTGATTAGGAAATCAGGCAGCTGGAGCATGGTCTCTCGTGGCCGTGTCCCTGCTGCATTTAACAAAGACAGCTGAGCAGAACAAAGGATCCGTGTCTGCGAGTGTATTCATACAACAGTTGCAGTGCCAGATGCAACTTCAGGGACTTTGCTTAAGACATAAGATCTCAAAAGAAAGCTCAGAAAAACAAATCAACAGCACTTTTTCTCCCCACTTTTTGGTTAAAAAAGAAGAAAAAAAAGGCACTTCCCACATGAGCTGTGGGGGTGAGATATGTATGCTCAGGACTGGTTATGTCACAGACTTCAGTAGTAACAGTGGTATAGGTGGCTTTTACCAGAATGATGCCTTGAAAGCTCTAACTGCAGCGATATGCAATAAGAGAACAACAGAGCTGAATTTTATTGGGGAAAAAAAAATCCCAAAATACATACTCCTTGTCTTCTTAAAAAACTGAAAATTAAAAATAAAACCAGAGATGCTGCACGTAGAAAAGAAAGATTCTCTAGTTTTCTGGTCTTCCTGTCTTGGTACACAGCACATTAACATCATCAACGCATTCAAAAATAAAATTTCCAACACATATTTTGTACAGAATCCACAACAATGTTTTCTAATGCACACAATGTTTTATATTGGAAAGGAGCTACTTTGCCTGTTTTAAAGTAACACTGAAATTTGACCAGCAATAATACTGATGCATCCCCTAAAACACAGCTCAAAGACTGAAAGAGCTCTTAATCAAAATCCTGCCATTTGAAGAAAAACTGCATGCCTGAAAATTGTGCTTATCTGCCAGTACCTGAGGAGCTATGAATCTCAGATGAAGGGTTAGATGGTTGGGCTCCACAGTTTTCCTTTCCTTCCGTAGAAAGGAAAGGAAACTCTTGTTAACAGTAAATGAGACTGGTGACCCAGGCTTCCTTAAGACACAGAATGACAGAACGCTTTGGGTTGGAAGGGACCATACAGATCATGTAGTTCCAACACAGTTTGAAATGACTCAGGTCCCAACAAGCATTTCTGCCAGAGAAGCCTTTATTTCACCCGTGAGCAAACTTCAGTGTAATTAAGGCCTTAAGACTGCAGGTTTTTTTTGGCAGATGTCACCATATGGTGACTGAGCCCTTCATGTGTGTACACAGGAAAGAAGCTTCTACTACCAGTAAAAGCAAGACCAGTATTGTAGAAAAAGGTAAGGAAAATAGTTTGGGTGTATGAATTGGGATTAGGCTGCACAGCAGCTAGATGTGTAGGAAAATATTTTTTTTCCCCCTGTGTAATAAAGAGCAGGAGTCACAAAACAAGTGTTGAGCTAGAAATAAATCATTTATTTTAAAACATTACAGGTTAATAAATAGATTAGTTTTCAGAAAACTTAATAAATAGCCTTTAATAATTTACACAAGGCAAATACAACATGCCTATAACTATTTTTTAAAAAGCAAAGAAGTAAGCTTGACTTGTAAGCCATTAACAAAGATATATATACATTGTTCAGAAGCTAATAAAATAAACCATTTTTATGTAATCTGTAGTGACTATATTGCAATAGCATCGAAGCAACCCAACCTGACACTGTGTATTTGCTGCCATCCACCTTTTCCCCCACATCCCATCAGAACTATTTTTTACATTCCAAGAAAAGAGAAAGTGGTAAAAAAAAAATCCACAGTTAAAAAAGAATTAACTTAAAAAAATACCCCCTTTGTGTAACATTTTCTACTCTCTAGAGCAACCATCTGGGAAAATAAAAGCAACAAAAATAAACACAGAAAACTTATTTGCAGCTTTTAAAAAAGATTTCTTAATCTGTAACTTTGTAATCATTTCAACATTGCTGTCTGAAACACTTGGGCACTAGTATTAACTTTTGACTTCATTGCTGCCTAACATAGTACACGAAAACCCTGCATCACTTAAGCCCATATTCAGCAGCACCAAAGAATTATTACAAAGATTGATCTCTGTAAAGAAAAGATATCAGGTAATAGATAAATTATTGATAATATTTGATTTAACAGTAAAACTTCACAGCTGTTACACCATCACAAGACAACTGAGGAAGATCTATAGAGTCCTTAATGTTTTGTATTTAAGGTAAGATGGGTATAATGTGCAAAGCCCCATTTTAAGCACCCCATACTTAATAACCCGAGATCCTTCTTCAAATACAAACCCTCTATCTTGTTTTTAAATAAAAAGCAAAGCTAAACCTCAGACATTCTAGTATTTCAACAAACAAAATCCAGTGTTTTCATTTTCCAGTGCCAGTTACTTCAGAAAAATACCTATGTTAAATATAAACCAAGGTTATTAGTAGGAAGCCTCACTTGTCAAACTGTGTGATATGACAGGTTCTCATTCATGTTAGTTTCAGCTCACTAATAAATAGGCTCTATTTACACATACAGTGTCCCGGAAAGTCAATACAGCAGATAACTTTGTTTAAAGATTTTTCTTTTTTTTTTACATAAGTACTTAAGGTAGCAAATTTTTTTTTGGTTGTATCAAAAAGGTTTCTATTCTCCTACTGAACATTTGAGGGATTTTTGTGTTTGACACCTAATAAAGATCAGGAGCGACACGTGTAAATCCTCCATACACTGAAGGGATAATGGTCAAAGAGCTGTCTTCATATAACTGTGTTTGGTAAGCACAACAGAAGCCAGACATACGGAGTGAAACGTCTTTCATATGGATTTGAATTGAATTCAAAATGCACCCCACCCCTGTCATCAGTCTGCTTTGTGGTATGTGCAGCCTCCGTCACTTCTACATCGGAATCAGCACACAAATCATCTGGCTTGTAGCTATCAGCACATGTAATGCAAAGAGAAGGTGGGCAGACCCACGAGGGACACCAAAGCTCAGGAGACAACTATGCACATTTGCTCCCTGAGATGACAGAACTCAGATATCTTATTCAAAGTCACTCGTAAAGGGGGTGGAAAAGAGGGAACAGCTAAAATTCAGCTTCAGCAGTGCCTCCTCTTGAGTCAGAAAAGCAATGGGAAAAGACTAAAAGAGGTAGGACACTTAGAATGAGGAGGGCGTGGGATAGAAGGAAGAAGAACCATACCAACAGTGACAAAATAAAATGCTAATGCACTTCTCTGAGAATTGAACCAGATCCAGGTACAGCAGAACTCATAAGAACACTGTTAGATACTGAATAAAGTAGCAAAAAATAAAGGCTTCTGTTATTTAGCATTCATGGTGTGAAAGGCTGCAGATATAAAGATGTGCAAGGCCACAAGAATCTCTTTCACCTTATGTGCTGGCTTTTGACATCTGTTTTAAAGAAGGTTAACTAGACATTTCTAGAAAGCTCATCACAGATGAGGAGCAGCTGGGGAGAAGACACCTATGCAGACCTTTATCAGCTGTAAGAATGGCCAGAGGACCACAGAACATGGCTGCTACTTAATTCTTACTCTGCATAGAGAGCGTTCATCAAGTAAACTTGTTTGTGTGGTGCAGAAAATGGCAAGGTTTAGACAGGGCAGTCAAGTTTTTTTTATATAATATTTCCTAATGATTTGCATATGCACCCAACATACTAGGATAGGCACTTTCTAAATAAATAGGAGTAAACTTTAAAACAAAACACACAAATATGGCCAGAGGTCTGAGAACACAAATGTTTTCACTTTAACCTAAAGAAAGATTCTCACGGAACTGTTCAGAGACCAAATGCTAGGTACAAAACCAACATGCAACTCATGAACTCTGAATGTGGATTTTGAAAAGACAATTTGACTGCTTCAGAAAACAGCTAACATGGTTTTAACAATGTAGGTCACTACAGGTCTCATAACTTATGTACAATTCAGGTTTCAATAAAAAAAAAGGAACTAGTATGACAAAACATACCTGTCTGCTGATAACCAATATACCATCTTCCAACCAATAAAGGGCAGGGTTTAGTATTAACCATCTTTCATAGCCCAATTCCCCTCATTTACAATCCTGAAACTTTCTAGAAATCATACATAGTATCTGCAAATCCACAGAGATGGCCCCTTCTCTGCCAGCGCTATTTTACTCCACCAAGACACCTGGCTTCTGTGCCAGTCTATAGTAACATATGTTTCTGCTAGTTCAGACTCAGATTCAATTCAGAATCACTCCCACACAGTTTGAGGTTGTAAAACTGGCTTCCAAATAACATCCTGGGGCTCTTATTCCCTCACAATATTACCTTCAGAATAGTAAGTCTTTGAGAGTAAGTCCTCATGTTTATTGCTGCCATCAGAAGGGCTTTTAACATTTCTCTGAAATTAAAACAGAGGCTGAGTTTTAAAGTAGGATTAATTCAGGTCAAAAAAACACGTCATGAAAGTAGATGCTATCACTCCCCATTAATCAACATCTGCATTACTCTCAGCCAGCCACAAAGCTAGGTTCGTGATTTCTTGATAAGGTTTAATGAACTTTCTCAAACAATCTCATAATCACTTTGTGTGTTTGTTTGTTCAAGAGACATCCTGACATAGAGGTGTTGACTTCAACTGTATGCTTTCCATTTTTGTTCTTAAAATGGTAACACTCATTACTTTTCAGGCTCACCTTACAATTTTTTGACTTTGTTTTAACTAACAAGTATAAACACAACATGAAAGTTAGCTATTTTTTGAAATACCAATATTCTTTAAAAGGTTTAAACTAAACAGTTCAGAATCTTTCCAATCACAGCTTAACCTATTTTATACTACCTGTCAAAATATTATTGCTGAACTATTCACACAGGTCTGTAAGTCAGCAGATCTGATTCTATGTTCCTGTTGCTTTTCTGAAACCCAGCTCTCTGAATGCCTATGCTTTTTCAGCCTTCGACCTCCTTTTCCCAAGTTATAAGAGGATGAGGCCATCTTTTCTTCTTCTGAGCTCTGAGAAATCTTATTCTCTTTTGTCTTCTACACGTTTATTTTGTTTTTTGCTGCTTATTAACTACTTCATAAAATGGTTTCCTATCTAGTCACTGAACTAGAATCAAGGTATGTTGGTCATCTTTGAATGGCCCTCTTGTAGGTTACCTCTTCCCATTATGACTACATTGCTTTTGTTTTTTTTTTTTAAGAAGCTGTCAAGGCATCTTAGAGTTTCAATTCAGGTTTTTGAATTCTGCCAAAAATACATGGCTCCTTCTGAATGCTTTACATGTTTAGAATTTGAATACAGTATTATAGACAGTAAAACTGAATTATTAAACCAATGTAGGCCATCTGAAACAAATACATTCACATTTATGCAGTATTTTTGGATTACAAAGGCACTGAAATAGTTCTGAGCTGCTTACAAATAAGCCACCATATAGGCAATGAGTCTGTGATTGTTTCCGCAGTCTTTCTGTCTGCTCCCAATTAAAAACTCTCAGGTGAATGCGGTATGTCTTAATGCACATGTTACAAAGAAAAACGCATACCTGGACACTACCATCAGCTGATAAGGAAATAGTGAAGGATTTTAAGGGTCCACTGCTTTGTGTAAAGAATTCAATTTAAGACTCCCCAGTGTCTTCACCACATGGCAGACCAAGTTGCTAAGACAGTCACTAAAAAGGTCAAGTCTGCAGTCCACAGTTCAGCCAACGTTTGTCTCAGAATTCACAGCCTTGACGGTGAACACATTGCAGTATTAACAAATTGCTCTACTCACCTCCCCCTCCCCCCTTATTTTTAAGGTATACATCACCCATGAAAGGTATCAGATTGAGTGCATTAGGAACTGATGTTCTCTACCCACATCAGCCACCATAACACAAGCATTCACACACAGGTCTGTCAGGTTAGCCATGAATCTTTTCTGATGGATCACCCTTTACAGTAAGGAAATACATCGGTCCCTATGCTGACTCAATCAACGGTCCCAATTAAGGTCATTTATTGTGTTGACTGGGGTACATGGACAACTGCTCCTTTGAAACTGGATGGAGGCCTCCAATTCATTTCACGTAGGCCACCAAATCGTCAGAGGGCAACTACCAACCTGAATCACATTTGAATCAGTGACCTAGAAATGAAAGGCTCTGCGTCATTCCCTGAGCCATCCAGTTTCCCCTCAAAAAAATATTTTAATCTGTCTTCATGTTAGGTTTATTTAAATCTCCGATATTGAAGTTGAACTCCTTGAAGACTTGTATAAGAACAATTCCAATAGATACTGTGGTGAATCCACATGCCATTCCCAAGAAATCTACCACTCCTACATTACTCCATTCCCTGAAAAGGATAGCTGAAGCCAGCAGGACTAGAGTGGTAAACACAACGTAGTAGATGGCTCCAAACACAGAGGAGTCAAAACATTCCAGTGCCTTATTGATGTATCTGAACTGAATGATAATGCTACATCCTAATACTGCCAGAAGTACCAGACAGAGGTACAGAGCCCTTTGACTCGATGGGTTATTGTGAAAGATATCTTGAGCAGCCAGCCCAATGCCTTTTGTGCTGGGAACAGTGAAACTGCCCAAGAGAGAGCAAATGCTGATGTAAACCATGATATTAGTAGGTCCATGAGCTGGAGCTATCCAGAAGATAAGCAGGAGAAGCATTAGCAGTACTATGCAGAGATAACCCACGAAAACTGGAAAACAAAAAGAAAACAAGATAACAGCACAGTAAGAACTCTTGGCATTCTCGACATTTTAGCAGGCAAATCACGTGTTACCAATGAACCTAAGCCATACACCACAATTAAGATTTACTGTTGAATACACACCCATATTGCTGTGCTCTTAGCAACAGCGTGGGCACCTGTAACTGGTGACTTCTCACATGCTTTGTGTAAAGCAAATCAAGTAGTAAAATACACAAATACACAGCTGCACATTTGAACTGAAGGTGGCTTTTTTTTTTTTTTTTTAAAATGTTCTCTTCCATCAGGGTTATACTCCTTAAAGTCCTGTATGACAGACAGCTATGACAACACCTTATTCATAACCTGGTGGACCCAGCAAGGAGCTTAGGCATAAAGTTAGATCCCATTTAGCTGAGTGGGATGAAGGGGCGGTTGGAAGAACCGGGAAGCCATATCATTTATATTACAGTGTTTGCAAACAAGTTGGACTAGTGAAAAATACTGCGTGCTTTAAAGTCTTAAAGAAATATATTTCCAATTCGTTTCAGTCAGACAAGCTGTAAATCTAGACCAGGGTATTTGTTTTGTTCTCTTTGTTTGCAATTTTTTTTTTTTGCTTTACTTTTTTTCCCCTCTCATCCTTAACTTTAGATAGCTGATGTTGTTAGGTTTCAGTTTCTCTCACCTAAAGCAAATGAGTATTTTTTGTTTTGTACAAAGCAACTTAAATTGAAATCCTAGAATTATACCTTTGATCTCTAAGAAGCAAGATACACTTTTTCAAGATTTTAGAATATTACAAGTTCAAAAGGCTCTAATCTTATTGTGAAAGAGAACATTTTCAAAAACATTTGTGCTTTCCTTTTGGCACATACGTATCAATAAATCTGAGAAATTCTAAGTTCAGCAAGTCATCGTTTTCCTGCACAAAATACCGTATTGGTTTGCCTCTATTATGTTACATTTTCTTCAGAGTTCAATTTTCCTGTCTCATGGGTATGGCATGTCCCCTCCTCACGTGTGCTCTCGGTCTCACAAAATCATTCTGACTTAAGAAAAGAACAAAGTACCTGGATTTGTTAGCTTCTCTTCAAGCTCAGCCTGAGTTGTTACACTCTCAGACTTTGGGGAATGGATGATGAGAACAACAGATCCAGCGCAGCTCAGCAAACATCCCAGCTTGCCAAGAATGTTCAGTTTTTCTTTCAGCAAGTAAGAAGCTAAAATAGACCTTTCACAAAAAGGAAGAGTATTAAAAGTGTGAATAAATCCTCTTAATAATGCTCTAACACCTACTTTAAACATCAATTTCCTTCTTAAAGAAATTATTGCCAGATGTTAGCGAATCTTCAGATAGCCCTCAAAATGTGCTTCTGATTTATCTTATGAAAGATTCACCCAGTCTCTGCCTTACTCATTCGTTGATGTTTCATCTCAGGAAAAACAAACAAACAAAGAAACACAAAGAAACAAAATGACCCCAGAAAGAGAAAACTCCCCAAACCATAGCCAAACTCCTCCAAAAACAACAACAACAACACCCCCCAAAAAAAACCACAAAAACAAACAAACAAAAAAAAACAGCGAAGAAATAAAAAACAAAGAAAGGAAGGAACAAACAGGCATCTGGCAGCTCTGAGGCAGATACCTACCTGTTAATGGTTTGTTGAGATACCAGTAACCCACATTTTTTATATGTTATGCAATCATGAGATACAAGTCAGCTCTGGTTACAAAGATCCCAAGGCTCAGCTCAAATGTGTAGCTGAACAAAATATACAAAATTATGTGGCCTAGGCTAAATAGCTGATGAGCAGAGCACCATTGTGCCTCACAGAGTATAAAACTAAAGACAGACATGAAGCCTACACAAAGCAATTTCTACTCTAAAGTAGATGACCAAAACAGTCAGATAGATAATTCAGCAAACAACAGCGGGTAACAGGAAAAAAAAATAATCTCAGGCAATGCACAGCATTGTTTTTAAATAATTGTACTTTTTCCACTGTTGTAGTTCCACTGCTAGTGCTTAGCTATTCAAAAAATATTTTACTGTATATTAAAATCCATTCAAGAGCACTTGATGCCTTTTTCTGCCCTCTTCCCTCAAATGAGCATCACACTGAAGAAGCTGTGGGCATCCATATGAAGGGAACTACAAGAAACTAGGCCAAACCCACTTAAATTAACATCAGCATCAATAAACACATGGGTTGTGGATAGTAGGGCAGGAATGTGAAACAATGAGAAAGACCTACATAGTGAGGGAACTGTAAATAAGAGAATAAACAGAAGAGTCCAGAATAGTCAAAGCGAAGGAAAAAATGTCATTTATCTGTCTCAGAGCATAGTGATAAACAGAAGATACTCAGTAGCCCTCTCTTCACTGTTCTCCCACCACCACCACCCCTTTTACTGGGCAAAGCTGCAATCGGTGGCATTATAATACATCATTAAAGCTCATAAGCCTGACATCTTCATAGTGGATCCAGTGATCATGGAGTCTGTTTGATGCTTTGCTCAGTAGTAACAGCATTCAAAGAAAAACAAAAAAAGCAAACTCTTACCCAAATGGAACGCCAAGTGCTCCCAAGGGAGTCACTAACACAGTTGGGACTGCAGTGTAGGCCAAGAAATTCCCTATTTGACCCAGAGCCACTGTCAAGAGAAACAGAAATAAGCCTTTAAATCCCTTTGTAAAAAGGAGGAATGAGAATTTACCCAATACTGCTTGAGAAAGACTGATCTAACTGGAAAACAGATGTTACAGATCTGCTCAGCTCTGTTAATTTTGCACAAAATGGCTGGAATTTTTATACATTAATATGGGATTTATATTTGCCATAGATGGTGGTCCAAGAGGATACAGTAAATCTTACTCTTATTCCACCAAGAGGAGTTGCAAATAAGACTATCAATTAGAAAAACATAGATTACACTCAAATATTTTTATATGGGGAGTGCTAAAAGCATATCTAAGCCCCAATTTCAACTTCAGAACATGCATACACATAACACAAATGCACTTGCTTATAGTCCCTAACAGCAGTGTTACCCTCCACCAAGAAAGGAAGGACAGGAAGCTAATCTAACAATGAGAAGCACATGCATAAAAGCTCCTTGACAGACACACAGTAGACTGCATCAACTTTTCAAAGCCCTATATAACACAAGAAGGAATTCCCGACCACTGTAAGAAGAACAGATCCGTGCCAAGTCACAGCAAAAGCCTCACGGTCTTATTCTCTCCCCTCTGCCCCATGAAAGCCAATTCCTAAATTTGCCACGCTACTGCACACCACAGCTGTGATAAACACTTCATGTGTTCAAGCTTTCAGCAAAGAAAAAGAAAAACAGCTTGATGGTTTTGCAAGGGCTGGCAAGTTTATAACAGGCCAACATGATGCTGGCCTAGTGACAGCCTGGTAACGGGTGAGAGCCCTGAGACTGAACACAAGTTACGCACAGCTCGCAGTTCAAGCTGAAGTTAAGAGCCATTATTAGCACTTAAAAACGTATCAAGAAGCCAAACTGTCTTTCTGCTCAGGCTGGCATTGCCCTCGACTATCAAATATTGTTATCACCCTGCTCTTCACACCTGCACAGCACTGTGCAAACATTAATTAATTTACTGCATTAGCTCAGCGAAGCTGAAGACCTGTGTAACCTACATGGAACACGAAGGAGACAAACTCACGGAACTGCAGAGCATGGCAAAATTAAACTAATTCAAGGCACCGAGGCTTTCTCTGTATGCCAGAACAAGCCAAAGAAGTTAATGAGTTAGAGCACAGGAGTCAGTGGTGGTATTCTGAATGTTTTCTACCCCTGGGAGTGGAGGAACTCAGCTATCAGCTTCAGTCCTGTTCTTCAGCAGGCACACGCGGATACCTTCAAGGCATCCAACAGCCCTGAGGAACACCTTGCACAGAGGGCAGGGCACACCTGGCTCAGTGTTTCTGCTGATTCTGCATTTTCAAGTTATTCTGGCAATAATCTATTTGTTTCTTTTTTTTTTTTTTTTTTGTAGGCCAGGTGCCTTATCTTTCTGAGGACAGAACCCTAATAGATGGCACCAAGACCACTACATGAATTAGGACTCTGAAGCTTTGGTCACACTGCACGAATTATGAGCCAACTGAAATCACCAAGAATTTTCAGTAGTGCAGTGGAATAATAGTAACAGTCTCTCACGACTGCGAGTGACAGGCCAGGATTAACAAAGGCCAATTATAAAAAGAATCTGAGTAATGGCTACCATCTGCCTGTTGTGGAAGACCTTTGCTGCCAACCTACTCAGTCCTCAGTGGATAGAAATCTGTCTCCAGATACATCAGTGTTGTAAATCAAGACGTGACTTCAGCTCTGGATGGCACACCAGGGTTGCTTTGCAGAAGGAGTAGCGATATCCCAGAAGTTATTGCAACACACAGCCTGGTGCACAGACATGTCTACATCAGCAAGGAGACCAGTAAGAGCAGATCTGAGCAGCAACAGATGTCTGCTTCATGCATCTCAGGGGTTTTATTGCTGACTTACTTTAGCCTGCTCCCACAGACCGAGTCTGTTTGCAGCTGATGTGCATCAGCCACGTCCCTAGAATGCACCTTCCAGCCTCGTTTCATCGTAAAGGAGCTCAGCTCAAAAGCTCCAACACCGCTCCACAACAACATGAACTAAAGCACAGTAAGACGAGACAAACAGGAGATTTCTTTCCCAAGTGCATTCCTATTCTGCAATAACATGCTAAGACACATGCATCCACTGTAAAAAGTCACAAATGTCAGATTTATGCAGCTATCAAAACCTGCGCTGAAACTAATTATTTAGCTAATAAGTTTAATGCTAACTGGAATATCTGTAATCACCCTGAGTACAGTGTAAAAAAAAAAAAAAAAAAAAAAAAGTCCCTTAGCAGAATCTGTAGGCTTTCATTTGAAGTCTTGCAGTAGATCCTATTGCCACAAAATAGCTAGGCAGTGTTATTTCAAGTCAGCATGCCAACTCAGAAATGCTTGTTCATTGTCTGAACAAATATTGTGAAAACAAGTTGGTAGAGTTTATGTTGGTTTTGTTCATCATCCTAACCCCAAATTCCATACTTGAGAAAACAGTAGCTGATACTATAATTGCACCCAGATTTACTGTTGATATTGCTAACCCCCAAAATACCACCTTTCCCTGGATCCCACAGCTGCCTACCTGGCCCTTGCTGTTGCAGTTTGTGGCAGTGCTGCTATACTGAACCTGTAATGTCCTTAAGGAATCCTTACTTCGGTTCCTTTGTGAAATAATTGAGGCTGTGTTCTGAAATACCTGCACCTAGCTGATAGACACAAGCCAAAGGAAACCTTTCCCTGCAGCTATTTTGCCTTCAGGCAGCTTTTAAGCAGGAAATCTTTTCTTCTGATTCACCCAAATAAGCTCCAATAATAAAAACTCTCGTTTTAACTCTTGTTCTGAGATTCAAGTCAGAAGCCGCACCAAGACTAAACAATAGTGACCAAAGCATTATTTTTTTTTTGCTGCTTAGGCAGCAGTGATCACAGCAAAGTCAGAAGCCCACAAAGAACTGCTTAAGCTCATCTTAAATTAGCTGAGGACTTGCCTCTGAAGCTCTGTTGGCTTCTACACTGGCTGCAAGCTTTGTTCTTTGAGGGATCTATCAATGTCTATTCCTTTTGTACAGCATGAAAACAACAAAAAATACCTTGCTGCATCAAAACAAGGGAACAACTAGATTCACATGCGTTTCAGAAACAGCATCAAAACGTTTCCATATCATCCACAAAGGGCTGGACTAGTGTCTGTAAGTGGGGTTTGATTTTAAACTCCTGTGGTAAAACTAGGGCTGAGCTACAAAAGGAAAAAGCTAGTTACTCCACGTGCTGGATTCAAATTGGAGACTGAACACAGTGTGAGGATAGCTTACAAAGATACTCGGATGAAAACTGTACAGATCTCATGATCAGCACCATACATGGCTTCATATTAATCTTGCAGATTTAACACAACACCCAAACTGGAACTGTCAAACTAGAAATCAGAAAGTTTTGTTAATTTATCTTTATTTTTAATTGAGGCTGGCTAACTGCTTTCTGATCTAAAACATAACATGCTCAATGAGCCCTTTTGTGCAGAACTACAATTTCTTATTCAGCTTTGACTTTTATTTAAAAACTGGGCATAGCAGTACAACCCAGGGACACAAAACATGCAAGAATCCAGTCAGAGCAGTGTGTGGGTGCCAAGGGCTACAAGCATCAAATGTTACAGAGTATCTGGAAAGAAGTCTAACTGGGTTTTATCCCAGCTCTTTGCCTTTTCTAACACCATCAGACATAACAACCAGAGAGACGGTTTAGTAAGGGTGAGATATTCCCAAGGGAAAGGAATTTCATTACCAGCGAGTGCCAGATCCAAGATTAGAACCAGATTTTCTGATGTCTCATGTTGCCACCTAACCACAACAAAAAAAAAAAAAAAAAAAAGGAGCCATTTAAGATACTTACTTGCAATAGTGCCAGACCACCATACTATATCTGTCAAGTATGAAGTACCTGGGAGAGGAAGTATAGAAAGATATATTAGAAAAAATATGAAACTGCAATATTGGAGCAACAAAGCAGAACGATTTCCATACTCTCAGCTATTTAGGACCTTCACCTTAACCCCTTTTCTCAAGGCAGCTGAGTGGGCAGAAAACAAGGGAGGACAGAGGTGCCCAGATTTGGCCTAGGTGTCCAAGTTAGACCTTAAGGCAACGTGTTAGAAGCACCTATGTGATAGTAATGCTGCTTTACTTTGAAGAGCGTCCAAAATGTCAGCACATGAGAAAAGCTCTGAAGGTGCCGCTTAACATACGCACTGGAACCACTATGAGGAGAATGGGAAACCTATGGAAGCAAGACGTGATTTGGATAAATTACTTCACTCAAGCAGCCTGAATGAAGTTGTATCACAGAAGCTGTTCTGGCACGCAGTTTTGGCAGTACGGGAGCATGGATGGATCCTCCTGCATGTGAACGTTTGGAAGACACTATGACTGAAGCCTCTGAATTACTGACATAATGCCACATTTCCAGGAGCAGAATAAAAACTCTGGGTTGTCCCCTAGTGCCTCCCCAGCTCAAGGATGGCTGTTTTCATTGCCAGACGATAGACTCTTGACCTGGAGCACACCGGGGAGCCTGTACACCACATTTTATCAGCTCTACTTCTGCAAAGCATCAAGGCTAATCACTACTTACTGAACCAAAGACTAGCCCCACTGAACATGACCTTGTTATCACGTCGTTCTCTCACATTCTGCTTCTCTTTCTAGCAATCCAGCTCTGAATTTACTTGGGAAGATGCTCTCTTAAGGCCTGCTGGAGCAATAGGCAACATTGTACCTACAGCGGGCACTCTGAAATCCCAAATGAAAGAAAGATACAGTAATCTGCAACTCTGGAGACTTATGAAATATTAAATGCTTGGAAATCACACTATATAATTGAAGTGAGATGGAAAATGACTAATGAAAATGGCCAGCTTTAGAGTGGGTGTAATCATTTTTTAGACTTTTGTTATTGCATATAAAATAAAAACACTGTTGGGAGCACAAATTACAGAAAATATTGACTCAAGGAAGATAACTTTGCAAAACATTTGCCACCCGCTGCTGTTTCTAACTAGAGTGAGGATTACTAATTGCATTGACACCATATTATTGATTGGGGAGAGAACTGAGGAAAGCCTTGAAGTGCCTCCTTGTTAATTATACAACACCCACTGAAGGCAATGGAAAAAAAAAAAAGCCATCATCTGACACCGACCATCTTGGGCTCCTGGTTCTGACCGCTAGGCTCAAGGCAGAGCCGCACGGCTTGGGAACACCAAAAGGAGAGGGACGCAGGGTACCTGCCACACTGAGCACAGCAATAGGAAACACTTGGCAAGGCAGACAGATAAAAGTGAGTAAAACCTTCAGAGCAGGTGTTTTGGACACCAGCACCACGCACAGGGATGCATGACCAAAGCGATGAGACCCAACTATGGAGCAAAATGCAAAGTTCCTTTAGGCTGGAGAGTCACTCCTGTCTCCCTCATTTTCCCATCGTTTCCCTTACAGCAAGATTTGCATTTACGATGCACACACAACCCCTCTGCGGACAACAAAACCGCGTTGCAGCCGCCTGGAAGGGGCAGCACGCTTGCCAAAGCAGCTGTGCGGGACCCCGAGCTGTGCGCTCAGGGTGGAAAACGCCACGGGAAGCTGCCAGCTCATGCTGCCAGCCGCCAGCTGCAAGTTTGCGCCGCTCCACTGCAGCCTGCGCTGGGGGCAGCAGCAAGGCACCGGCACAAACCACCCCCGAGAGGGAAATCTACCCCTACGGCGGAAATTTTGGGGCCGCCCGGCGGTGGGGGGAGAAAGGGGGGTGGCGGTGTCGTCGTCGGCAGCGCGGCCCTACCTCTCCCGCGGGCCCGTACGATGCCCTTCTTCTGCAGGACGAAGGTGGAGCCGTTCACCAGGCTGGACACCACGGCCACGCTCAGGCCCAGCGACACGGCGGCGGGGCCGGGCCCCGGCCCGGGCCCGGGGCTCTGCGCTGCCCCCTCGGCCGCCATCCGCATCGCCCCCGCCGCCGGCTGCTGCTGCTGGCGCCGCCGCTCCGCCCGCCCGGCCCTCCCGGCACCGGCACCGCCCGGCGGGGGGCGGGCTGCGGGGGGGGACCCGCCCCGAAATTGGGGAGGGGAATGGGGAAAAGCGGGGCTGTGACGGCAGCACGATGACGTCATGGCAGCTCCCCCCCGGTGTGATGTCACGGCCGGGGCCCTGAGGGGTCCCTGAGGGGTCCCTGAGGGTTGCTGTGGCAGTGTCTGCCTGAGGAGATGGCGCCTCAGCTGGCAGCATCTGCGATATCTGCCCCAAACAGATCCTAGCTGCAAATACAAGCTCGTTTTCCCGTCACACTATCAATCAGTGCCTTCAGTACTGATGCATTTTAGTGCGCCCCCAAAACACAAGTTCAGAGAAACTCCCGAACATGTCCCTCTCCGTTCGCCTGCTCGGCTTGAAGCAGCTGCCTCAGGAAGGCTGGAGTATGCTTTAGTGTATGTTTAGCGGTAAAAAGATGTAGCACTTACTGCTGTGCCGCCTATAGTTTCACCTGCGTTGCTTCAGCAGGTCACCGTATAAATATTTCATACCATGGAAGGGAGGATTTGCCCTTGTGAGACTCTCAGGATCCGCAAAGCGAGAACATACGGGGTGGAAGCGCAGTTATGCACAGCAGCCCTTTGAATCCTGCAAAGCACAGAGCAAGGACAGAGGTGAGGACAAACAGAGGCTGGTTATAAATACCAGTTCCTGATCCGCCTGCAGCCTGCTAGCATGTACAATGAAATTTACTACAGGAAATGCTTGATGTTTGCACGGTGGAAAGATGAGATATATTTAACAGCCTTCGCAGCTAATTACCAAGCACGTTTTTGAACAAAGCTCAAAGCTGAGCAGTTGTTATACTCAGAATCTCTCTGCGTTGTGGTCAAACAGAGACAAACAATAGGAAACAGATATTAGAGATCTTAAGAAAGCAGTTTATTACTCTCTAGCCTGTTATTTTAATCTCCAAATTGTAAAACATAGAAATGTCTCTCTAAAGTACACGTTTGGATGGGTAATTCCAAATACAGTTAGCATGCCTTGTTCCGTCGGTTACTATTACCCTTGCCAACTAGTTGTTGTAGTGTTCTTAAGGACTAGTCAGCGACTAAAATAAGAAACACAGTGTTGATGAACATTAACTTTGCACATATATTGAAAACCAGAGCCTGACTTCACTAATGGCTTCTAAGATCAATTGATGCAAAAAATCTGCATTATGTAGTTTACAAACATATTGACCCAACACAGGAAGGTACCTCCAAAATAACGTCTCTTATAATTAATGGAAACCAGATGACCTTCCTTAAACCATCACATATGCCCAACATATAAAATCCTAAAATACATCCAATCTTCTGAGACTGAGTTTTGTTGTGATAGCCTCATTCATGCTGCCAAGGCTGTCTGATCCTGTTTGTAGTATTGCAGAACAACGTGCTTTGGGTTAGTTTGGCCTGTACGTGGTGGTGCTGCAGCACTGCTGATGTCACTGCGCTCTGAAGTCTCACGAACACACAAATTGCACAGTGGGAACATCAGAACTCATGTGGCATTTCCTCTAACAAACTCAGCTCCCCTCCATCACTTCTATCCAACCCCAGTCTCATATTACTTCTAGTTCCACACTTTTTGGCCACTTTTTGCTTAATTCAAACAATATGTGAGAACCGGTGTAACAACTGTACAGGTTGTTTTATAGAAGTAGCTAACTCTACTCTGCAACACAACACCAGTGCAGGTGTTCCGGATCAGTCAAGAGGTATGAGCTGGATTTAGTTGTCTTACACAAGGCTCCTACCCAGATGAAAGGATGAATGATTGAGGTAGGGCTCTTGGGAAGGGGTGAGAAAAATTGGTGGAGCCTCCACCACTTCTTGTTTTGCTTCCTTTGCGTTTTTTGTTTGGTCGATTGTTTTTCTGAGTAGAGGGAGGATGTCAGGGTGGAACTTTTCTGGTTAGGATGGGATTTTCCCTGATCTGAAGGGGAAAGAAAAATGCTTCAGATCTGCCTGATCTGAAGGAACGTATTGTTTCCTATGTAATGGTTTGGATTCCTCTGTTAAAATTGTTTTATGTACATAAAATAAATTTCATTTTGAAATTAAAGCAGTTATTGGAGTGTTTTATCCAGGCTAGAGGAAAATGAGATCATCCTGTATCTGACGCAGAATGAGAACACAGTAGGTATGCCCAGAAGGTGATCTGAGTCCTCTGATAAAGTAGCTGGGAGAGCAGGGTGGATGTCTACCAACAGCTGTATCAGACCCTGAGGCAACAGCAGTAATTCTGCTTGGCAGAAGCACTGTAAAGATCAACTTTGCCAGCAACTGGAGCAGTAAGAACTGAGACTGCAGAGAAAACAAACAGCAAGAAGACAGTGGAAGAAGGCTATGTGTTCTGGCTCTTGAGAACGAAAGACCACAGTGAGCAAAGTTATTTGAGGACTGTTATGCAATGGCCTGAAGATAACCTAAAAGCCTTTTCTAAGGAGTCGTGAGGATTTGGCTGGAGTCTGCAAGTGGATTTGGTACAGGGGGGCCACTGCTGGTACAACTTGGCCTGCTTTGGAAAGGAGGTGACTTGAATCTTGGTGGTCATCCAGCTCTTGGCTTGCGGTGGGCATGGATCCTGTCAGCTCTTTTGCTCTCCTCTCTGCTCCACGAATAAGGACTTCACTGAACTGTTCCAGAGAAGACAGTGCAGTCTTTGGGCCCAGGATTGGACTTTTACATCCTTAGTGGTCTTTGTGAAATGAAACTGTAGCTCTGAGCTCTACTGCACTGTAGGCCATAGTCACGAGGCTCCTGAAGTCACAAGGCCGTGGTCACAAGACTCCTGGAGCTGGAAATGAAGAAAATCAGGCTTAGCCTGAAACTGCGACACTACACTGCCTTATAACCTGTCTGCAATATGGGAGGTCTCACAAGCATCCACGGTCCCTCTGTCCTGCGGGTTACCACGAGGAAGGCAGCCCTTGGGTACACTGGCTGTCTTCCAGGGCGGAACAACAGGCTGCAAATAAGCACAACCTGCTGCGGTCTGAAATTGGGTGGAAAAGCGAGGACGGGAGATTTCCTTTGATCCTTTGTCCAAAGTTCATGCTGCGGCGCTGCTATCAGTGTGCAACAAAGTCTGGACTGAATGAGTAACAGAATTTTGCTTTCTCTTTTGCCTATGGAAAATAAATTCTCAGCTAAATGGCAGCTGCCTTCCCAGAGAGATGGTGCAAGACTGATGGCAGGTTATTGACAGAGGAAGCACGGCAGGCGTACTGCAGATAGATCGGGCACTTTCAGCTCTCCTGCAGGGAAACAGGTCTCTTCAGAGGAAATCTGTCTGTTGTGCAGCCAGCAGAAGCTAGGCAGCTAGTTCTGATGTATGTTCATTAACAGGCTGCAGAGAACCCAATTTAATTAACACCATGTCTGCTCCCACATGCTGTGCAGAAATCAATTCTAGATCCCCTGTGACTGGGGAACACAGGAAAAAAGCACAGATTTTCCAGTTAATCTTGCAGCAGATGGTATAGTCCACCTACATTAGTTGCAAAGTCTGACTGGGGCACGGTCTCTGATGCTGACTTTCCACTAACGTAATGCATATAGTATATGTATATATGGCTCTTCGTGTATTAGAATGATGGTGAAAGTCTGGTATGTGTTAGCATTTTGGCATGAACCTTTAGAACAAGTCTTCCAATGAAGGTATGATAATCACAATCATTAGAAAAGCAGGCTCTATCACAGCCTTGGGTGCAAAGAAGCTGCCTGACTTTCCCATACCTTGGCTGTTCATTGGAGTTAACAGTTGGGAGTTCTGGACTGTGCTTCAGACTTATATATGTTGTTGTCAGCTTTGATGTGGTGACCTATACCACCACTTCATCAGCTGCATACCAAACTAGCATGTTATAATCACTGAATTCCCTGTAGTGATGATGTCTTCCTTTTAAACTGGTCAGCTGCAGAATTGAGCAAGTGGGGACCAAGTTTCAGGGTATACCTTGGAGAGTTGGGCAATTCAAATTCTCTCACAAGTGAAGAACCTCAGAGGCATTCCTCTCACTAACCAAGTAAACTCTGTCATAAGATTTGGTGAGTAGTTCCAACAGCATGCATCTGGATTTTCTACTACATTGCTGCTCAGAGAATCATCTTTTCTAGCAGACACCTCAGGGAATGTAACAGTCAACCGCCTGCTTGGAGATCAGTCTTTGTAAGGTAGAGTTCATCCTCCCTTATAATCCTGCACTCCAAATCCTGAATTTCACTATTAAGTTTATTTTTATGTAGATGGTTTTGAACGGTATTTCAAGGCAATGTTGTTGCATGGCCACATATGCACTGCAATGTGTCTGAACTGGAATTTTTGATTACCCAACAACTGGGTAAACAACTGGGAACCAATCTCAATAAGAGAGTAAGGCTTGTATCCTAAACTACTTTCCACTTGAAGCTTGACTTTCAACCAGCCATGCCTGTGCAAACTGTAAGCCACTGAGCTTGCTGTACCTATCTGGGACCCTGGGATTTAATTCCAGGTGTTTACCTAGGTGTTTATGCCACCATTCTAGTAAGACATTTTATCTGCCTTCTAAGCAGCAAAGCTGCATCTCCAAGTTCACTCACCATTGTCACCAGAGAAGATCCCCCAGACCCTTATCTCTTCTGGGAGAACAGTACCCAGAAGCTGGGGTGCCCAGCTGATGGACTTGAGCAGGGTCTTAGCAGAAGAAAAGGTAAATAGCTGATGGGAGCTGTTTCCACAGAGAATCTACCAAAACCATCACAGTGCAAGAAGGATTTCCATGAAATTACTCTGCCCCAAACTGGAGCAGCTGCAGTGCCAGCTACTTTGATATTTAAAACTTTGTTTAATATTTAAAACAGAGCTGGTTTGAGAGTTGTAATGGACGGTGGCTGTGGTTTCTACTTATCTAAGCTGGAAGGAAACCAGTTGGCATGAAGTTAGTCTCACTGTATTTGTCAGGTGCTCAGTGCTATCACACAATCATCACACCTGCTGATTTGCACCTTTTAATAAGACAGGGCTATATTTATACTAAGTGTAACTTTTAAGATTTTAGGCAATGTCAGAAAGTCATTGTTACCTTCTAGGGAAATTCATTCGTCTTCTATAAATCCTGTTTATGTCTACACTGAAAAGTCGTTTTTCTTAGTAGTCAAAGTGCCTATTATATGATAGATTGAGATTAATGCCCTGTTGTATGTCATGGTTCCTAACATAAAGTGAGTTTTAGTAATGACTAACATGCTTGGGATGAATTTGGTCTGAATGCACACAAAGCAGCAGAAAGGAGTGCTAGCTAACTTATGTTAAATTGGAAGTCTTGTTTCATGTTGTTAGCAGATGAGGTAGCAGGGATGCAGGACAATTATTAGACTCACTTACTGAGTTTCTTCTTACTTCAGCTATTCCACTTCTGTATTTTACATACACCTGTCTTACAGATTTCTTTGATGCTGCCTGCCCTTCAAATACTTAATTCAAAGGGGTCAGTCCCCTTTGTGGTTCTACTACTAGCTGGCATACTGTTATGCTTGTGGATATGTGAAGATGTACAACAATTGACCTGCACACACAATGTTTTAGAGTCACTACACTGTCAGAATGAGGTCTGAGAACAGGAATCCCTGTGTTTGGCTGTCACTGACTTGAAAGTACCTAAAAAGATTTACTGGCTATACATGATATCCAACAGATGTTGTAGATTACGTCAACCTGCAGGGCAAGTCTTCCTGTGTACAGACTGCAGGCAGACTGCAGTTTTTGATGTACATCATGCTATCTCTAGTTTTAATGATAAAGACCATTTTAATGATGATTTTAGTGATAACCACGACTGAAATGAGATCTTGTGGCTCAGTCATGGCTGACTGTAACAAATAATAGTGTCTCTGGTCTAACGATCTAATCTTAAACTCAATGAAACGATGAGGTTCCTTTGTCAAATAAATGTGACTTAAAAAAAGAAGCAGAACAAAACAACACTTTAAAAAAGGAACCTGCGAAAAAAAGAGTATTTTTAAATCTTTTGTCTCAGGATGTCTTTCCTTCAAACGATGCTGACTGCATAATAGCACTGTGCAAGGCAGATATGATAATTGCTACTTCAGCATGTCTAGCAATAGAACAGCAAGAATGTCTTCAGCCTCTTCCTCTCCGTGAGTGAGCAAGTATCTGAAACAGAATCATTCGCTGCCTTAATGTTTCTTTTGGACTCTGTTTGGCTGACTTCAGTTTTGCCAACCCCAAAAATTAATATTTGGGAGGCTTCCCTCCTTTGGCCCTTAAATAAATCATTGGGTTGTCTGTTTGTTTATTTGTCTCCTTTTTAACTTCTTCTTCCCCACTCTGAGCTCACAGAGAAAGGGAGGTGTGTAATACCTAACACAGAGTTAGAGCAGAGAAGGATTTCAACCTCCATGGTCAGAGCTCCCTCTCCTCAAAAAGAAAAAAGCAAGCTTGGATCCAGAAAAGAAAAAGCCAGCTGGATTTTGAGATGGGCATTGTTCACATGCACAGGGAGAAGAAAATGCACCAGTTGTAGTATAAAGTCAGAAGACAGAAATCTCAGCTCAGGAACCAGAAATACACTTCACTAATAGTGCGCTGGACCCAGAGCTTGCTTTCTGCAGGTTCCTACACTCATGACATTTCTTCCTGCTGTAGGAACAGCTGAGGAGCACTGTGTATACAAGCTGTCCTGATGTGGGTCAAAAAAAAATTAGCTCATTAACCCTAACCTAATTCCTTCTGTCTTTGCAGTGAGAGTGTAGCCAAGTGGTTGCTGACTGTATAGTGGGGTGTGAAAGTGCTCTTCTCTGTAGAGCCTGGGCACTTGTGTTGTAAAAACATAAACTCTTATCAAATGATCTAAGTAATGAGTAGCAGAATCAAAGCCACAGCCTGCTTTCTGCTGGAAGGTAGGCAGGCCACAGCCATGCAGAAGCTTGAGGAAATGGCCACTGTGCTGTGATTTTGAGACAAAGTGGATGGATTTTATTTTTGCTGTCAAGTAAGAACACAGCCTGCCATCTGCATTAGTGCTTAAAGCAAATGCAAGCAAATGCTTCTTGCACATCTGAACTGTGAAATACACGTTACATGTAGTCTCTGAGGTTTCCATACTGGGCCTTTCTCAGTATTAATTCTCAGCATATCAAGATTAAGTGTGCGGATCGACTAACATCGGTGTGTGGAACGAGAAGAGGAACACCTAAATGCCACTTGAGTGTCTGGGCTGTGATCCTCCTTTTCTAGTGGTTCACTAGCAGCTGGGTGTAGGGCGACGTGTTACCACACAGGTGGTCAAGCATGTTCGGAAACACCGGGCCTTGCTGCTCCTTGGAGCAGGCTAATCCTCTGTCTTGCTGAGTTCCTGTCTTCTAATCGCCTTTTTATTTTATTTTTTTATTTTTTTTTATTCCCCCCCCCCCCCTAGTTTTATAACTCTCACATTAGTGGTTTTCCCCCGAGGCCTTGATTTGATAACTAATATGAGTCAATTTCACTTTTGTGTGTGTTTGCTTTTTTATCTTGCCTGGCTCTCTCACTGCTCGAAAACAAATTTATTCGGTAAAGCCACATATCTTAATTAATTAACTGGGCCCTGGGCTGTGGGCTACAGCTTATGACCTTCAGAGAGGACGTGGCATTTCAGTACAGCTGCTCTCCAACAGACGATGATTGCTGCATTATGGACCAGGGCAACGCATCTGCTAGTGTGGGGAGGTGGCCGGTCCCTGGGGAGCTGCTGAGGGATGGGGAGGGGAGGGAGGGAAAAAGATGGCCTGGGAATGGAGCCAGGAGATGAAGGTGGGATCTTATTAATGTTTACAAGTATCTTAAGCGTGGGAGACTGAGGGATTTGGCCAACCTCTTTTCAGTGGTTTGCGGGGATAGGACAAGGGGCAATGGCCACAAGATAGAGCACAGGAAGTTCTGCACCATCACGTGAAAGAACTTCTTCATGGTGAGGGTGGTGGAGCACTGGGACAGGTTGCCCAGGGAGGTTGTGGAGTCTCCTTCTCTGGAGATATTTGAGGCCTGTCTGGACGCCTACCTGGGCAGCCTGCTCTGAGGAACCTGCTTTGGCAGGGGGGTTGGACCCGATGATCTTTCCAGGTCCCTTCCAACCCCTTCAATTCTGTGATTCTGTGATGTGCTTGTAAGGTTCCTTCTGGGTGAGGAGACAGGCAGCACCAAGAAGTGTGGCTGAGGTAACCTGTGGATTTTGAGCTGTTGGGAAAAGCCTTCTTCTCCTGTTGCCTCTGGTGTCCTTACTGAGGAGCACTGTTTTGGCTCTGTGGCTTGCAGCAGTCACAGGCTTCTGCTTCCTTTCTCAGCCTCGCTGGCAGGAGCTCTGTTGCCCTCTGCATGCCACGTCCCCTGTTGCTCTCCAGCCAGCACTCCCCCTGCACCAATTCAAACCAAAATGTGCTGTGCCGCCTGGCTGCAGGGTAACCTCAGCCAGCTCCATGTAGCAGAGGCACCCGCAGCAGCCCCCATCTGGTACTCACAATTCTGCCGCCTGGGTGGCCTTGTCTTGATCTAGAAGTGGAGCAACAGGTCTCATGTGAGCATCCTTTCTCTTTGTTAGTAAAAATGACAAATAGGGTTGTTTTCTTATAAGAAAATTCAATAATAGCTCATATGACCAAAATGGTGTAACCTTTTCTATGGATGGGTCCTGAATGGTATGCTGCTCATGGTCCAGAGACCTGTTTGATGCTGCACTACTCAGGGTTCACAGCATCTAAAGGGATGCAAGATTATCTCTACTATTCCCTGGTTCTTTCATAGAATCATAGAATCACAGAAAGGTTTGGGTTGGAAGGGACCTTAAAGACCACCCAGTTCCACCCCCATGCCATGGGCAGGGACACCTCCCACCAGGTTGCCCAAAGCCCCATCCAGCCTGGCCTTGAGCACCTCCAGGGATGGGGCAGCCACAGCTTCTCTGGGCAGCCTGTGCCAGGGCCTCACTACCCATACAGTGAAGAATTTCTTCTTAATGTCTAATCTAAATGTCCCCTCTTTTAGGACCATTCTCCCTTGTCCTATCATTATCTACCTGAGTAGAGAGTCCCAATATGCCTTACCATCACTCTCTCAGGTGGGTGCAGTACCCAAACCATGGCTCTGCTGAACCTGAGGGCTTTTGTAGTTTTGTGCTCTCTGAGTTTGTCCAGAATGCCCAGCCCCCTACCGAGCCCCAGCCCACTTAGTGGCAGTCATTGCTGGAGAAAGGAAGAGCACCCAAGGTGGGCAGGGTATCAAAAATGAGACTACTTTTTAGAGTAACTGTGCACCTGGACTCCTTCCCATCACTCATGTGCTCTTTCCAGTCATCCTCAGGCTGTCCTGGTTATGGGACCACAACCTTATCGTTGACTGGCTTCCTTTTGGGATCCAGCTGGGATCCTTCTGCTCCTCCTCAGGAAGGGGACACTTGGAGCCTGAGGGCACGAGCCAGCCCCTGGGGCTGCCACCCCACCACAGGACACTGTATGGGGTGGTTCCCAGATCTCTCTCTGCCTGCCTTTCTGGGACCCCTATGCTTTTCTTCTCAAGGAGGATGGGATCTTAGTCCCAGTGTAAATTACAGGGGTCTATATTGGCATCACTGTGCAGAACTGGTCCCCTCTGTTTCTCCCCCTGAAGCTCTGAATGTCCACAGGGGACTTGCTGGTTCACAGAACTGGAGCTGAGAGAGGCATATGGTTTGCTCCAAATCTGGCAGGGGAACAAGTAGGAAAAGCACTCTCTGCACTACATCCAGCCACAGAAAGCATCTTGTGATGCCATTTGATCTCTGTAATGCTCCAGCCACCTTCCAACGTTTTGTAAAAGACATCCTGAATTATTTTATAATTGCATTGTAGAATATATAGACAGTATTTTTTAATTCTCCTCAATTCAAGACACACATAGACCATTCCTGGGAGATCTTGAATCACTTGCACAACAACAACTATGCCAAATTCAAGAGATGCTCCTTCCACAGGGTGGAAGCATGAGGTGGAGGTCCTGTGGTGTCTGTAGGTACCCCAACAGAGATTGAAACCATTGTGAGTGTGGGGTGGAATGTCTCTCAGGATTTGTCAACATCATTGATAATTCATAAAAGGTTTTTCCTGGATTGTGGCTCTCATAATGGCTCCTTGCCTTGCCCACTGAACCTCCACCATTTCATGTTTCCCCTTCACTTTCGTATGTGTCTGAGGAAACAGAATTTCAGGGCAGACAGCTTGCCGTGGAAGAACAACTCAGATTTGGAGGCACGTCTTGTGCATGCAGCCCTGCACTCTTTTCACCAAGACACCTCATTCTCAAGCAGAGGTTGAACTTACTGAAGATGTTCTCCAGGCCACTGCAAATGACCGTTCTTGGCACAACGTCATGCTGTGGCAAGCAGCTCCACATCCCACAGGACCCACTGTGCGTGCAGGTCCTCCACCAGCATCATGATGCACCTGCAGCTGGACATGGGGGCCACTGGAAGATGAAACACCCGATTGCCTGGACCTATTGGTGGTCCATGGTACAGGCAGATGTAGCTGACTATATCTACTCGTGTGATACCTGTGCTTACACCAAACAGCCCCTGCAAAGACATCAGCCACTTCCTAATCCCAACCAGCCATGGCAGTTTGGGACCATGGATTTCACAGCAGCCTGTGCCCCTTGCAGGGGAACACGGTTGTCCTGGTAGTGTAAAGTCACCCGGATGGGATGCTCTGTTTCCCTCAGGAAGCTGCTTACAGCCCCGTGGTCTGTCTGACTCTTTCTTCAGCATCTCTTTCAATTCCAGACAGCATCATTATTGGTCAGGGATCCCAGTCCATCGCCAGACTTGGGAAAGAGCTCATGGCCTTCCTCCAAGTGCAAGACCACCACCTCTCTTCCTCCTGCCACCCCCAAGATAAAGAGCTGTCCTGGTTTCAGTTAGGACAGAGTTAATTTTCTTCCTAGTAGCTGGTAGAATGCTATGTTTTGGCTTCGGATGAGAAGAGTGCTGATAACACCCCGATGTTTTAATTGTTGCAGACCAGTGCTTATACTAAGCCAAGGACATCTCAGCCTTTTGCTCTGTCCTGCCAACGGGCAGGCTGGGGGTGCAGTAAGAGCTGGGAGGGGACAGACCCAGGACAGGTGACCCAAACTAGCCAAAGGGGTATTCCATACCATCTAACGTCATGCTGAACAATAGATAGGGGTGGCTAGCCAGGGGAGGGGGCCGGCCTGCTCAGGGTTAGGCTGGGCATCGGTCAGCGAGTGGTGAGCAATTGCATTGTGCATCACTTGTTTCGTACACATTATTAGTAGTAGTACTATAATATTGTTATTATTATAATGACATCATTATTGTTGTTATTATTATTGTTATTATTATTGTTGTTATTATTATTTTCCTGTCTTAATAAACTGTCTTTATCTCAACTCATGGGCTTCACTTTCCCGTTTCTCTCCACCATCCCAGAGAGGGAGGGGGGAGGGTGAGTGAAGGGCTGTGTGGTGTTTAGCTGCCAGCCGGGTTAAACCACGACAAGAGCAAATGAAGGGGGTAAAATTGATGCTGCAACAGCAATTCCAGTGGTACAGTAATTTTCCCCAAGATCCCTGAGCGAGAGGTTGTGAGAAGTGGTGCATCTCCAAAACGGTTGGGACTGGAGCATATGGCACACAAAGAAAGGCTGAGACAACTGTGTCTGTTCAAGACTTAAGAAAAGTCTAAAAGGGAGTTGTTCGTGTCTACATCTACCTGATCAGAGGACACAGGGAAGAAAGAAGACCTGGTCTGATGAGACCTTCTGTGAGCAGGAGCACAGATAACCTTTAGAGTCCTTTCCTTGTATGTTTCTATGGATGGTGAGAGTACTAGACTAGATTAAATAGCTGTGAAAGTCATCTGTCTGATTTGTGAATAGTTTTAAAGGTATCGGCCTTAGAGAATTTAGGGAGAAAATGTAACATTTAATAAAATTTCTCTTTTGTGCAGCCTAAGATGCAAACCTGCCTCGTACAAACCTCTTCTTTTGCTGAAGGCTCATCTTGTTTGTAAGATGCTGCCTCAGCATCTGTTTTTCACCATGTAAGCACACTGTGAAATGACAAGAGGGGCCAAAGCTGCAGCGTCAGGGTGGGAAGGAAGATAGAAAAGGCTTAACATTTGCTAGGTTATGATGGAGAACAAGCATGGAAGATTAAAGTGCAGTGAAAAGGGTGATGGCTGGCCTGTCGACTGTAAGGGAACAAGGGGATTGTGAGTAGGAAAAAGGTCACTAGACTGGCAACTGCAAAAGAAGTGAGACTCAAAGCCAGAGAGAAAATGCATAGGTCAGCACAGGGTGATGAGAAGGGGCAATTCGGAGATTAAAAAGTGCTCACCATCCAGGGGTGGCAGAATTTGGCCGCAGGAGAACAGGTATCACACAGAATAGGCAGGCCACTGTCTCTAACAGGGTGGAAGAAATTAGTGTTGCTTTTATTTATTTTTATTTTTATTTTTATTTTTATTTATTTATTTATTTATTTTTGCCAGGTACAAAATTGGCAAAAGAAAATGTCACCCAATCACTGCACACAAACAAAATGCCACGGTGCTAAGTGACTTCATTTTTAAAGGTTATGGCGCCCTGTTTCTCATATCCTGTATTTCAGTTAACTAATAGAAAGTGTCTCCTTTATTACTTTTTCTTTAAAATAAGGGAGGTAAACATGTCCCTTGGAATATGCCACTTCAGATCTTAATGTCTAAAATGGATAGAGGAACTAAACAGATGTGAGAATGACAGCATAAAAAAATCCTAGTACAAGCACTTTCTAAGTAAATCATCCCTTCAGTGAGATGAAAACATTTATTAGCTTCAGATTAAGTTGGTTTTTGATGCTGATCTGTGCCTTTATTTCAAAATATCTAACCTTGCCTTCATATTAGCTGGGTATGCGGTTAAATACCTGGTTGAACTGAGATCTCTGAATCACTCTCCACACATTTCTGTGCTATGTCTTTCTCTAAGAGCTGACATGCTTGGGGAAAGTGGAGTAAAACAATGTTTTTGCCAAAAGTCTATGCCCTTCAAGAGGTTAGAGCTTTGTTGGACACCCCCACCATTACAAAATGATCGGTGAAATAGCAGAGAAAATTTGATGCAATGCTCTTTCTTTTCGGCATGCCTTGGTTTTGTTGCTCATTGTGCACGTTCCTCCCACAACGTGGAGCTCTCTCACCAGGGAAATGGGAGGATGGGCTGCCAAATCCCAGACTTGCACTGAAGAGCAGCACTATGCTAAATTCTTGGGCAGTGGGCCATGGCTTGGGAAGGGAGGGTGGTTAATGAAGAGGAAAGCATCTGTGCTATATTTGATGACTTTGTCTAATGCCTTAAATGATTTTCTCTTCACTTAGTGAAGGAAATCTAATGCTTAAGGTAAGCAATCAGCTGCAAGTCATCAGGTGAATATGTCCAGCTTTCAAGTTAGTAGCAGCCCTTCATCTGCAGGGTCTCCTTCCCTTCCTTACACAGCACTGAATGGAGTTTTATCAATATTTATCAATTACTCATGGGCAAGATGTCAGAAAGTTCAGCAGCTCAAAGACACAGGCAGCTCTTGCGAGATATGCAAGAAATAGGTTCCTAAATGCGTACCTGAGAAGAATGGTTCACATTTCTTTATGGAAGATAACTGATTTGAAATCCTTAGGAGCTAAGAACTGACCCCAAATCCTGACAAATCTCATTGTAAACCATTCAGAATGGCTTTCATATGCCAGCATCTACCTGTGTCTGTACTGTTGTGTGTCTGTTCAATGTACCTGGACAGGCTGGTTACAACAGCATGTAGATTTCTACTCCTCCATGACAAAGAAGGGGAAATGTATCTGACAGATTTTGGATGTCTTACAAGTCTTGATATATTTTAATCCTGTGCTATGTGGCTATGAAAGTGGAGAATGCTAGTAAGAGTTTGAAGTCTTATCCCTGTGACAGAATTATTTTTAACTTGCCTAGGCTTCAATGAGGGGATATTGCACGTTGTAGACCTACTAAAAAGGCATGTCTGTGGGCAGCAGGGAGAGTTGCTGCCTGTTTGCCTTCTCCCCAGCTGTGGAGCTTTGGTGATGCTTATCCTTACAGAAAGGAGAGGGACCACAGTCCCTGAGGAAGGCCCAGCACAAGGTACTTGCTGGCAAAGCATGGAGGAGAGCAGTCAGCAAGAGGGTACAAAGGAGGGAGAAACTCTGGTTGAAACAGGGAACCTGTCTCTGCAGAAAGAAAGGCCACAGCCACGTTTCAGAGGCTACATGAAAGAGTTTTCATGATGTCTTCTCTGGGTCTCTCTGTGCTTGATTTACACAAAAAATGACTGTGAATTGCTCCTAGACTGCAGAGGAATGGGGGTCTGCAACACCACTGTGCAAAGGCCACATTTTCAAACCTTTTGAACACGGCTCTCCCAGCAGATCTGAGGCTTCCTCATTTACGGTTTCCTTGCTCTATTATAACACACAAAGTTTGCATGGAAGCCCTTTGGCATGTTTTTACTTCAGGAGAAAGGGAGGAAGGAGGAAAATCCGGTGCTGCCGCTGGCTGAGTCACGGTCCCCTGAGCCATGGAGAAAGGTGTAGCCTCCAAATGGACTGTGCAAGATACTCATGGTCTAGTCTGTGCTAAAAAAGGAAAAAAAAAAATCAACTATGCAATCTTTCATACAATTGCTAACATGCAGACTAGGTAAATACTTTTCACATTCTAGTATCTTTGGAATGATGCACTTTGGCTCAAGCCTTTCCATTCTGGTCTCAATACATTGGGGACTCAGTTAAGTCAAGGGGGACACATTTTTGAAAACAGATTCCTGTAATGAGAATTTAACAATATGCAACATCACTGCGATGCTTTTTCTGCCTTAGAGAAAACTTAACAGAAGACCTGTATTGTTGCAGAGTTAAGGTTCAAAATATTAATACATCAGACAGAAGACAGAAGCAAATACATACACTTCCTCATAGTGTTAACCTAAGTGCAAATACCTGGGCAGCCTGCTATCCCCTAAGCCTGACAGAAAGTTTTAAAGCAAGGAAGCCTCAGATGGGAATCCCCCCTTTCCAGGCTCCCCATGAGCCCTTCCCTGAAGTCTGGAGCATCAGCAGTAGAAAGGAGACTGGAGGCTAAAGGCAGGCAGATGTTGCTAGATGATAATTAATCATCCCTATGCTGCTCAAGGATTCTTGGCTGCCAGTAACTGTAGAAGCTGAATTATTTTCTGGAGCACTCGCTTGCCTGTTGAGGAGCAAGATTTGCGGGAGGTTTGCTTTTAGTAAAGCAGCAGGATGTGGCTGAGGCCATCGGACATGTGTTTGAGCAGCAGGGCCTATCTATAGCAGGAGCTAAAAACAGCACAGGCAGGTGAGCCCCTGACAGCACAGCGTGGTGCAGCCGCCCTGCCAGAAGGACAGCCAGCTACGGCCCTCGCTGCTTCTTGTGGGCAGGGAGTAGTCAGAAACGTACATCCCTAATAGCCCTGGCTTCCTCGGGATGCCTGCGAAAAGTAAAGCTCGAGGATAATCCCTGTTAGCACAGGCAGGAGTCCTTTCCCTGCCCCTCACAGATACTCTCCCCGCATCCCAGCTCCAGTTTCTGACTGGATTCCAGGTAGAAGAGATGAAGATGAGACCTAACTGGCCCTGAAGCATAAACTAAAAAGGGAAAATGTTGGTATAATTCCTTTTCCCCTCAAATTCCAAGTACAAACAGAAGTTGAATTCTTTTTGCTTCTCTTCTTTTCTGGACCGGAAAAGGAGCTGGTAGTCTCTGAGAACACAGAGGTAAAAATGAACTCATCCCCCAATTTTAGTGAGACTAATGCTGGCAGAGGCACTGCAGCACTTGTTTTCCTGCTCGCAGTGGTATCCTACCTATAAATCAATAATTATAATTCTTGGCTTGATCTCTCTGGTGTGATGAAGTTGGAACAACATCTGATGCTGCTGACAATGTGCCGCATTAAAGCAGCAGCTGTAAAGTCACAGAGCATGAAGTGTGCACGAGATGCACCTGGGGGGCAGCTGGTGGGGAACAAAGGCCAAGTGCTGGCCTCTGCTCTGACCCTTCAAAAGGAAGGAGGCTAAAGCCCATTATCAATTGCAGGTCAGAGAATGAGGTGCCTTCCTCCCCTTCTGGGAATAAAGGCTGGTCAGTCAGCTCCAGAGTATTTGGGGGCAAATGTACACCACAGGTAGAGATGTTATGGTGCTAGTCAGTCAGAGCAGCAGGCACGATCTTGAGCTTTCTGGCTGTTATACCAAAAACAGATCCAGCCATTTCCCCGATCAAAGGTTCAAGATAATTTTGAGTGTTATTAAGAGTATTTAATCTACTACAAAACACGGTTTTAGGCTGAGTCTAACAAAGATTAGAACAATATCCAGTGCGAATTTTGCAATCTCAAAGTGCTGTTCCTTTTTGATTAACTCCCGAAGGCTGCTGCAGGAATAGCTGCAGGTAAGAGGCTAGGAAAATATGAACAATAGCTAGATTTAAAAACAGAGAGTGCAGAGCTCCCCAAACAATCCCAAATAAATTCATATGTCTGAAAAGCATGATGGAGAAATAAAAGCAGGAGGACGAGATGGGATATAGCTTAAATTTGCTTCCTTAGAGGGACAGCTGATACTGGCACCCGTCCAGACATGTAGTTTAAAGAGGCTGAAAGAAAATATTGAAAAATAAATCAGACTGAAGTATAGATGCGTTGGTGTGCTGAGAGTGTGTAAAGGATTCTGATGGGCAGGGGAAATGGGCAGAGCTTCTGACATTATGAAGGAAAAATTAAACCCATTCTTCACTGGCTGTGATTAAGAGTACAAGTCTAAGCTATGCTGGAAGACAGGTGCAGCTGAATCTATTAGCCCTGTCTCTATTCAGTAGGTAAGGCACTTTCCTGCCTATTTATTATGCTAATAAATCTGGGAATACTGTGAAAATTAAAGAAAAATGGTTGGTGATGTTGGTCTGGCCTTAGGACACCTCACCCACCCTTTTTGGGTAATTAGTTTTGTTGGATTGACATTGATCCTGGGCAAAATAATAGGGGGAAAAACTGATACAGCATTACACTACAGAAGTGTTAAAAGGGAAGGGATCAATGTAAGGTTTGGAAAGCTTCCTTGTTAAGCAAAACAGATCTTTGTTTTTGCTGACGTGACAAATCTGATAAAAGTAATTGCGTATGTTTAATAAACTTAGCTTTCCTAAGATGTTTGACTTTCTTATGACCAGAAAATACTTCTGTACAGCATTAGACAAGTACATACCAGGTAAAAAAAACTGGTGCAGCTGAGAGATATGAAGATCACTAACGTACACTAAGCTAGCTGTCCTTGTGGAGTCACTGGGTAGATGTGCTCCCACCGGGGCTCTGTGCTATTCCCACAGGGCAGATAATGAAGGCTCTCACCATTCGGAGAAACCTGCACCATCAGGTAATCTGGGCTCTGTCAGATTTGGCCAAAGAGAAAGGATGGTGAATTACCACTTGGGTGGGAGCTGGGGAAGAAGAGGAAGGGGAAGTATATCTTCAAAAGCAACTCGCTGTGAGCAGGGTTAGGCACCTTAGTGGGCAAGCACCTGCACATGCAAGCTTGATATGCCAGAGTAAAGAGGAGTTATGGAAGTAGGTAATGGGAGGCCAAATAGCATCTCTGTATGAGGCACTGCATATAGCATACTGAAATGGGATGTGCAGTTCTGCTCATAATGTTTTAAAAGCATGATGAAAAGCTAGTGATGTAGCTTGTAAATTACCTGAGAGATAAAAGAAAATGTCTAAGAGCAAACAACTTCAATAGCTTAGTTTCCATCTCAGCAGGCAATCAAGGGGTGACTTGTTCATTCTTTCCCTTTCTTCATGTGAAGGAGGTATTGGGGTTTTTTAGTTCAGTGGGGAAAAAACAAACAAACAAAACAACAACAACAACAAAAACACAGCAAGACTGAGTAGTTCCTAGTTGGAAAGAAGAGCATGTCTTTGATTTTGCTTAGCAGTGGTGATGAACTGCTGAGTGAACTACCAAGGGCAGTAATTGACGAGCTGTTCAGGGAGCAGCAGCCACAAACAGCTCCCTAAAGGAAAGGGAGCTGGGTGTGCCAGCAGGACAGGCAGGGTGGTCACCTCACTCAAAAGGGGTGCAGTCCCACGTAGGGTGAGCATGACCAGGTTCATCCAACAGTCCAGATCACTAGACAAGTCCACAGCGGTGAGTCAGGTCTGAGGTTGAGCCTGGAAGTCAAGACAGAAATTCAGGGTGGGTACCTGATCCCATCATGCCAGACACTGTGGAACTGCTGCGAAGCTTAGACCGAAGGTGTCACCTAGAAATCACCTCCTTTGAGGGGTTTCTTACACTTCTGATTAAAGGCTGAACAGCTGCAATACAGATTAGCCTGAAGCCCAAGCAGACAAATCCCCAGGAACTGAGGGAGGATTTCCCTGATAGATCTTCGTCTTTTGATGACTTCACATCTAGGGTTCATATTTTATGGCATCCACATTCAATTCCCAAAGGACAAAATTTCGTGTGCTATACTGAAGAATAGGCTGGATGATATAATCTGAAATTAAGGCCATGGCCCTTTCTATTAAAAAAAAAAAAGCAAGGTGAATATTTCAGCTTTTTTTTTATTATTATTATTATTTTTGGATGTTGTTTTTCATGGAGAGGCAGAGAGGCAGAAGAACCCTTATATAAGAAGGGCATTAAATCAATCACTTAAGTGGGGTCCCCATCCCCAGACGTCTTACATGCTTGAAGTTAAGGAAGGCTTTTGTGATTATAGGGGAAACATCCCAATTTCAGCACGATGGGAATCCCCTCAGTATCCTAGAAATAACAGGCCTTTAGCAGTTTATATTTATTTAATGTATTTGTCTTTAACTACTGCAGTGTAATTCCATCTCTAAATATGTAGGTAAGGTTCTGGAAATAAGAATCTGATTACTTGCAATGTGCCCAGCTGTTGCTGCAGCTCCTAACATCTTTCTTCTGTCCAGCTGTGGCAGAGCGGGCAAAAACTACTCTCTCCTGTCCTTGATCTCTGCAATGCCCGGGGTCGAGCAAGTGGACGAGTTCCAAACTACGCAAAGCTGTTAACCCCAGTTGTTGAGCAGTTTCAAATGCAATGGTTGCATAAATCTCTGGCACTTCTCCCGGGCATCGATCCTGTACTCCAATAAGCCTATTCGAGAGATGGAGAAGGCTTTTTTTTTTTTCTTTTTTTTTTTTTTTCAAGTTCATTGAGATCATCTGGGATTTTTCTCATAACATTTTTGCTCACGGAGATAACATGGTGTTCTTAAAACTTCGGGCAGTCCAGATGTGGTCTCAGATTCGGCCATCTGGCTGCTGCAGCTCAGGAATCTGTAATTGATTCTTGTCAAAGTGCTCTGAAGGTCATTCATCTGCTTACGCAGGATACTGTAAATCCTGGCGAATATTTTTAGCGATCTAAGTAATTTATGAGAGGTTCTGTTCAAAATATGCAACGGTGAAACTGTTCCAGACCTAGCCATGACACAGCAGTACCTGCAGGACGGGAGATGCAGTGCTTGAATTATGTGATTTGTGAAGGCAAGGTCTGTAAGTATCTCTTCCAAGTAGGTAGTGGTCAAACAGCTGGCTACCACCCAGCTTTTCCTTCAGAAGTTTTGGCCGTGCTGTTAAGTTCCAATTTTCAGTTTTCCTTTGTGCTATTTTGATGGTCACTGCACTGAAACTACTCTTCTGTACTTTTCTTAACCTTGTTGGTGCTTTCTGGTAATACATTAGCTCCTGAATGTAGTTCAGAATAAATGTTTACATTAATGTTCGTAAAACAAAATAGGGAAAAAAATAGTCACATGCTAGTTTGGAACTGCACTGTGTTAAATGAAAAAAATCATATCAAAATTGGCCGATAGATTTGAAGTCCACAAGGTGCTATCCATGATGCTAATAGTAAATAGTGGTGATAATAGTAAAGCTCGTGTGGTCTGCATAGTGTTCAAAAAGACTCAGGGGAAAAACAGAAGATCAGGGCTGCTCAAGAGTTGTGATCTTTAACTAACGGGGGAATCTTGTTATATACTTAAGATGCAAAGAAAGCATACTTTCTTTAAGATACTTAAGAAAGCATCTGCAAGATGCTTTCGTTATAAATGGTGCTGATCAGTCAAAAAATGGGTTGTTTCTGCTTTATTTACCCGTTGGTTTGTTAATGGAGATTAACTGTAGACCATTTGTCATTTGTTTTTATGCAGAGAGTAGATGTGTCAAGGAAATTCATGGGGTACTGCTGGGAGCTAACTTTGAATGTAATATTTGTGTAACACAGACAAAAATGCCTTACAATGCAAAATCATATTTACTCTGTATCACCGGCACAGTTCTGAAACAAGGCTCTGAAAGCCTCAATAGCAGAGTTGTATTAATACATGCAAAATAATTTTCATTTGCAGAGTTAGTTGTTTTGTACTCTTTCCATTCCTATTCTTCTTTATTTTGCTGCTGTACTATTTTGCACATATTAAAATTAGTGTTCATTTTTATTGCTGCTATAGGATGGACATTTAATGCTTTAAGGGTTAATTCTGACTTAATTTAGCCCAGCATCAGCCCTTTCCAGATAAATGAACCTAACAAGACTGTCATTTAGATTTAATATCAGGAGCTATTTGCCAGTGAAGTAAGGCAAAGCATCACTCAGGGTCTATCCAAATTGTCTGTCTTCATGATCACTGTAATCTAAATTACATCCAAATTACTAGAGAATAGTTTAGTAATACAAAAGGAGCTGTAGAAGAACTGGGGCTAAAATTCTTTCTTTTTTGTGTTAGAGCAGTGAAATATTAAAGCTACATCAATGCCCTTGTCACTACTAAAATTTCGCTTGAACAGTGTAATGTCAGCAATCAGCAAACCTTTGCTGTATGCAGAGGCATCAGTGATGTGTTAGCTGCTGAAATGGTATCTCTTAGTATAAATGCAAATCTTCAAAACTTCTGCCCTTAATTAGTTTTGACCACTCAAAGTATCATCTGTGAAGCCATTTATGCCACTTAGGCTTGTTAGCTGAAGGTCATTGATCTTATAAAGAGCTAAGATGTTGGCTGCTGTTGGCTGCATTGGCCTCTGTCAGGCACAGCAGCTCACAGCTAAGTGTGTAACTCTTCCACAGAACAGCAAAGGATGCTAAAATCAGATGTAAAATACAAGTTTATTCAAAATGCTGATGATGATTAAAACTTGCACTGATTTCTGAGCCTGCATATATATGTGCAGCACCTCCTACCTTTCTATTCTTATTTTTGGTAGGGGATTGACAGAGAGGTGAGGATATTACTTCAGCATTGTCTCCTGACAATCCGTAAAGGCTGAAAAATCAAGGCATGAGTTGGTCGATGTGCAGCTCCATGGGTGTGGATAAGCCTTTTAACTCTTGCCTTTTGCTTCCAGTTCTGTCCATTTGCCTTCACCCTGTGACAGCTAAGCTTCATATCAACTTCTCTGAGCTGTGGTGTTTTTTCCCCACTGTGCCGTATGGTGAAGGAACGCCCTGGACTTCACAGCAGGACCTAAGGGGATGTTATCTGCTTGGACTGTGGTCTGAGCAACTCCTGCGTCTGGTACCCAGGAGGACAGATAGCAGGAAATTACTATTAATTTTGCAGTTAATGAATAACACAAATAGACACCAGGCTCTTTGCAGACTCCTTTTGTATCCAAAGACATAATGAAGCAAATACATAGGATAACTGCAAGGAACAAGCTGCACTGCTGTGGCTATAGGATTAAAGGATGTGTTTTTTTTTCCCCAAGAGGATCCCAAGTGGAGTGGATAACTGCCTTGTTACCCAGGCTGTCTTCTTGTATTTTGGAATTAATTTTTTCTAATTTGCTTTTTAGGTACATATGAAATACCTTACCCTAGCCTGTTATTTTGCTATTAAACAATGAAAACTTACTGTGAGAAGACACAATGCAATTGTTTTGCTATTTTTGTTGTGGTGGCTTAGGTTAATAATTTTTTTTTTTAAACTTGGGTAGCATAACTCTCTGCTGGAAAACTATTCTGATGCTTCAGGGAAGATTTACTGACAGTTTTGAGCTAGCATTTTCAAACCAGAAAATTCTACTGTGAAACAAACAAACAAACAAACACATAAAATGTGAACTACGTCCAGTTTGTAATTTCCTGTGAGTAAGCCAGGCCTAACATAATGTAACAGGACTGGCATAGTTGGAGTGAGTGGAGATGACTTATTATCACAGTTGATTATAGAAATGAGATTGGAGTCTTGTGACCTTCCTTCTTTAAACAAACAAACAAAAAAAAAATGTGTATTTTTTTTTCTTAAAGATCATCGAGAGAGCCACATCAGGATTTTACTCTCTACACCATCGGTGTAAATTTGTTCTTTCAGCCTGACACTCTTGCTCCACAACTCACTTTGCCATCTTTCTTTACTGTGGATGAGATGCCTGCACTTCTGAGTGTGATTCCTCCATCTTGCTGAGGGTGGAATGAGTTGCCTTTGAGGTGTTTATTCCTTGCCACTGGCAGCAGATTAGTCCAAAGAACTAGCCTAAAGCAGCTGATATTAGCCTCAATCAATGCTGTATTTTAAAATAGCATTAGTGGGAGGAGTATTGAGGGTCACTAATTATAATAAAGAGAGTATGCTCTGCAGGGTTGTTTCTGATAGTTTTCTCTTTTAGATGTGAAATCCCAGTGACCCCCCCTTCCAGTTACACCTAGTATGTACCACTGTAAATCAGTTACATCCGATTTACTTGACATCAAACTTTTTGCTGTTGTATTACCCTGATGAGAAGTAAATGCCACCACAGATTTCAGATGGGACTGCAACTGCCTGTCCTCAAAACAGGAAGGAAGCTTGTATGTCTTGGGTAACTCATAAAAGTCAAGCGATCTTTTCATCTGCAAAAAGTTATTTATTAATAACATATTGATAAACAACTTCATTAATGTCAGCCTCCGAACTAGCTTGTTATAAACATGCCAGGCTGTAAACTAGATTTACCTTTTGGATCTGGTTTCAAGCATAGTATATTAGCTCCAAAGACAGCTCCCATTTTCTCAGCCTCTCTTGAGGCTATGTTAATAAATACCAATATAAAAGAGAAAAGAGGCTATAGAAGTGAAAAGAATTTAGATGCCATCAGTAATGGAGAAGGGTTGATGGTATGAGTGGCAAAGGCTAAAAACTTTATAAAACATTGATATCTCAAATGTGTTATGTTGAAAGCTAGAATCCGTCTGGGACAGATATAGGAACAAGAATCACACTCTGGGAGTGCTGGTGAGAAGACCTGCATTGATTGTTTTAAAATGCATGTGGGGCCAAAACTACACGCAAATACTAGGGGCTGTTGTATGAGGGGCAGAGATCCTGTAGGAGAAGGTCCCTAAACTTTACGATTAAGCTGGAGTCTTACCATCATAGCACAGACATCGCAGCTTTACATCATAACAGTCAGTCAACTTCATAGAAAAGGTTTCATAAATATTTATTAAAATCTTATATACTGTCTGAAAATGGACTAGAAATTCAAAATTGGTAGGGAAGGGAAGATTCATAACAGCTCATTTCCCAGTGTTGCAGTTTTCCTGGCTATAATATTCTTCAAAGTGTTATGAACAAGATAAGATGAAAAAGACTTTCAAGGTCTAATTTTTCAAAAATACTGATCATTGAGATTTTGAAATAACATGGTGTAGAGACAAATCTGTGATCTAGTTGAGAAGTAACGAAAACCTACTGCTCTGAAGAAAGCACTAAGAGCTGGGTACAACCACTACATAGGACTTAGCAGTGTTAATGCTCCCATTCCGAAGCAGAAGAAAACCAGATGTGAATGCTGTTGGTTGCAACACTTTGTTGTGTTTGCTCCGAACATAAAATACCACAAATGCAACAGAGGCTAGTGTAGGAACAAGCTGAAGCACACACTGTCTTGCTGGACTGTTTTCCTTCCTATTTGAACTTCATTTTAGACCACTCACACTGTTGGCATCCCCTTAGAGTGCAAACCATGTTATCATGTCTGAAATATCATGCGATTCTTCCTCAAGGATAAAATACTTTCTGAAATTGTAATAAACGGGATGGGATTGGAAAAACAGACGAGAAGGAGCAAAAAGTTCCTGCAAAAAGACTGCTGGTGTTTTGGGTTGGTATTCATTTTACATATTAAGGACAGTCCCAATAAGTTGTCTCGATTCTCTTCCCTCCTGCCCTCCAACCTGGGCTTGTGCTTTGAGCAACCTGTCCTTGACCTTTCTATTTGGCTGTTAATACCTCGCCCCACACCAGGCAGCAAGGACAAAACATGGCATAAGTCCAACTCATTCAAACACTTTTTTAAGTAAGTTTTTTTTTTTTTTTTTTTTCCCCTTATGAAGCATTTTTGTATGGAAGGATACCATATGGCTCTAGGTTAACAAACCCTTTATAGAAATACTGCTTCCTTTCCTGTTTAAATGAGTAAAGATTCCCATCAGCATTCATAAAGTGTTTCCCTATACATTAAGCAATGTAAAAAAGCTAAAGTGTTTTGGCCACCTTCCAAGCATTAGGAGAAACTCAATACTTGGTAGTTTCTAAATGGAAAGAATTAAAATTAGCATCATGCTGTCTTCTTATATTGTAGGAGATTTTTCTCATGCTTTGATTATTGGCTAAAGGATACTGTTCCCCTCTCTGTCTAGTAAAATTTCATCCTTCTGCATCCACCTACACTATCTAAAGGGCATAGATTAAAAAAAGTCTAGATCTTTAAGAGATCTAATGCTTTTCTCATTTTGCCAAATAATTTCCATTTTGTTCCTAAGTGCATTCTAATTTGCATTCTAATTTTGGGGAGGGAGCAACATTTTTGTTTATCTGCTTAAACTCAAAATTCAAAAGGCACTTGCTGTTCAAAATGAACACCGAACATCCCTCCATCACGTTATGTGATTGTGAAGCATGTTGCAATGCCCACTGATGGGTTATTTTCTAGATCTTAACTGGGCAACTAGCCTCCTGTCAAACAGAATAGGTTCAAATACTGGTAATCTATTTGCATATATATATATATATATAGACTACATATACTGATAAGCTATTCGCATAATGCAGACTCATTCTGCCCTCAATATATAGGTCAGTATAATAGTGAGGATATAATTCAATTTCTAGCATTTCTAGCATAACTAGCATTATCTTGATGTTTGGGTGGATTTTAAGGTTTTATCTTGATGATTTAAAAATCTAATTTTTGTAGGTGAACTGTTTTATGAACACAGCTTAGTACTGTAATCTTTAGATCCCATAATAGATGGCATTATTAGCAAATCTTATTTCCTGTATGGAATATTCCTGTAATCGAGAATCCCCTTTAAATTCAAACATATCCTGCTTGGCTTTAAGTCATTAATTGTATTTAATAAGAAAATGATAAAGAGCTTATGGAGGTTGCTAATTTTAGTATGTGGAATGCCTATATATATTTCCTATCCGAATTTCTGACCTGTCCTTTGCTATATGTCCTATACCAGATACTTTTCATTTCCATAGGTCTGTAATGGATATCTGAGTATTTATGCACTATTTATTTCCAAAGTCTTCTGAAGATCTGCTTAATGAGCATATTCAAGCTGTCATTTCCAAAGCTACATTGCGAGTCAGAGAACAACATCCATCTCAAATGTTTTATGAAATAATTATTTTGAATCTATAATTTAAAGAAATATAAGGAAAGAATTAATTTATTCTTGGTGTTGAGTTCAGAGATACAAATCAGATCAGACTGGTTTGGGCTGTAAAGCAAGAGCCTTCCTGGACAGAAAAACTGGGGCTGGCCCGGGGAAGCAAAACAATCCTTTTTCTCTGTAATGGAAACATTACCTGGAGAATGAGCTGTTGGGATAGCATTTTTCTGGGAGATCAGAAACACTCGTGGTTGGTGTTGGATGAGCAGAATAAAGGGTAGGTGAGGCTGAATTTTGAGCTTACTGAAGTCAATGAAAACTTCACTGCTTGCTTTAGCAAGGGCAGGATTTACCCTCATTTTAAAAATAATTAACTATGCAAAATGTAATTAACAATGGAGTCTAATTAGCTACCTTTGCAAAGTGTGGCTTTATTGTGACAGGTTTTAGTTGTTCTGTCCTTCATTTTTCTTAACACTGTGAGTTGCTTTTCCAATACCACCTCTGCAATTGAGCTGTGTCAGCTGTACAATGCGCTGTGACTCACAGGTCGAAGACTCTTTCCACAAAGAAAAACTGTCACGAGAGAAGGACTCGTTGAAGCTCCCTGTGTAAGCAATATTCGTCATTTAAGATCGGGGCTAAGTGAAAAGGAGGGGCAGGGTTAACTTAGTTCTGTTTAATATTAGAACAATACAGTTTCCAAACTCAAATGGGTATGTGTCACTGCCTAATCAAGGTAGGAGTGAAATCATCTTGGAAGTGTGGATGAATATGAAGGCTTGGGGTTAGAATAAAGATATGCCAGAGAAAAAGATGAGAAACAGCAGGGCTGTGACCACTGCAGGTGAGAAAGGACCAGAAAGCCATGCACAGAGGCAGGAGATGTTTCATTGTCCTGAAGAGACATAAGGAAAGAAGGTTGGGATTTTGATGGCAAGAGGTTTGGGGTTTTGAACAAAAAGCTGCTTCCTTTGGTTGGTTGTTCTGCTTATGTATTCCCCCCCCCCCCCCCCCCAGCAATTAAAATGGCTAGTAGAAAGCATCATTATGACTATTTAGAAATACTGGTGTGTGGGGGAAGGAGAAGAATCCTTTTATGTCCTTACTCTGTCCTGTTTTCACTCTGAAGAAAGCACTGGTGTGGAATAAATGTACTGACCAATGTGAACTGATGGCATTCATTGCAAATAATATAATAAAGAAGTAATGGGCCTCATCATGATCTTTTAATTGCATAAAACTGAGATTTTGGCCAACAGTTCATTTCAGAGTGTCTTAAAATAACAAAAGCTACTTGTAAAAATTTCTCACTTTCTTTGGGAAAGCTTTCAACACAGAGAATTAGCCAGGAAATTCTTTGTGACCTGTTTTAAACCCAGAGAGGACTGGATTTTGTATTTTGTGGATGATAACACACAAAGACTTCGAAACTCAGTGGGAGAGCTCAACACAAATGGCTCTTGAAAAAAATTACAAACAAAAAAGCCATTGTCTCGCAGCGAACAGTTGGGCACTGCTCTTACAGAGATGGTTTTGTGTCCCTTTCACACGAGTAACAATTATTGAGAGAAAATGAGAGAAAAGGAATGTCCCACATTCTGCTGCTGATATAACAAGAACGGACTCCCTAGAGCTCACACATTTAAAATAATTATTAATTAGTAAAGATTTGACCGTTATACCTACAACGCCTGCAGGTAGGGCAGGGTACTGGTTATATGTAAACATATACTTTAATATTTGAGGTCCTTTATGAATAATAATAATAAAATCTATTTTTTTTTGTTCATTGGTTCTTAAGGTTTTGGATTTAGGCACTTGAGAATGCAATTGTCTCTTTTTTTTTTTTTTTTTTTTTTTTTTTTGTGATTGATCTTGTAATTGCTTATGATCTCATTGGCCCAAATGAAATAAAAACAGATATTGAGCTGCCTAGATTGTTCAGAGACACTTCTTTTCCTTTTGTATGTTCTGCTTTAGATTATTAGTATTAGGTTATTAGTATTTAGCACTAGTTTATTCAGTTCATTTCTGTTCTTCCCTGTCTCCTTAGACCTGTCTGACTGTAACTGCCTGTTCATGGAGGTGAGGGGAGGGCACCATCCATGCTAACAACCCTTCGTTTTCCAGCCTTGTGTGTGTACCACTAACCTACTTTTCCTCTACCTCCTGTACCCCAAAAGTGCCTCTTCTCTGGTATGTCTCCTCCTCCACATTTACAGCAAAAGGGAGGTCTCCTGCCCAAAGCCAGGCATTTTTAGAACACACTCTATTGTTTGTAAGTGCTCTAATAAGTGCGACAGAGAATGAGACCCTATTAGAAAGCATTCTGATATGTTTACTTATTGTTTTAGTCTGATTTAATAGCAGTTTATACAATATATCTAGAAGCAGCTACATGTAAATTACTGACTTTGTCTGTCCATGGAAATTAGATTTTTTCATGTCCAGCCATTTTGCTGGAGGAAGCAAGAAAGAAGTGCGAGGGTTTTGACAGATTTGCAGTGAAAGCAAAGAGTTTTCTTCCACCTCACTAGCAGCTTGCCCTGCCATCCCGAGGATGTCGGTGTCTCTAAGGCAGGGACATCAGATCCACTTAATGATTTTCTTGGGTGTAAAGTAGGTTACTTGAGCAAGCTGGGCCACAAAGGATGACAGCTGGTGAGCCGATTTTCAAGATCATATAATCCTGCTTTAAGATGGAGATATGCATCAGAAGAGTAGAGCGCAAGAGTGGCTGTGGAGTCGTAGCACTTCACCTGTTTGGCTTGAACTTGCCTTCAGAAATCCGCCAGACACGTACATTACAACCCTCATTACCTTGGTCTTTCAGAAGTAAAACAACACATCATTGTTATTTAAACAACATCAGAATAACATAGTTATTGATGGACTTAATAGTGCGAACACTGTGTATAAAGATGATTACAGGTTCCAGAGTCTTTACATTTTCTGATTATTAACGGAACTGAATTGTTTTTTAATAATATCATTAAAATAATTATTTATGTTGTTTTACCAGATGTACTTTTCTCTCTGAAAAATTTGGTGGGTACATAGTATTTTTGTAAATGAGAATGCCATTTTAGATTGCATCATGCTATTACAGTGTATTTGAAATGCAAACAAACATTATTAATCAGAAGTGAAATCTAAATCTGGAAAGTACAAAATAATCCATAAATTCTTCAGAAGCATCACTATCTGTTGAATTTCCATGGTTACTGCACTCAAATATGTTTTGATTTTTGTGGAAGTGAGTGAGTACAGGACGTTCCAGCTGAATATGAGAAGGCACTTCTTTACTATGAGCATTGGCACAGGTTGTCCTGAGAGGTTGTGGAGGCTCCTTCTCTGGAGATATTCAAAACCTGCCTGGATGCCATCCTGCACAATGTGCTCTAGGTGATCCTGCTTGGTGGGGGGGTGGACTAGATGATCTTCAGAGGTCCCTTCCAACCTTGGCCATTCTGGGATTCTGCGGGTACCTGCTAATTGGGCCAATGATTCAAGTCTAACAGGTTAGCCAGTTATGCACTCTTCAAATTGTTCACATCAAGAGTTAAGAACAGAAGATTACTGCTGCTTGTTATTTAGTAAAAGTAAGAGATTTATCTGAAATAAATGCAAATGACCTTTCTGGAGAGCCAAACAAAAATGGCAGAGAATGCAGCACATGCAAAGCAGCTCTCTGATATCTGACTTGCAAATCACGATCAATGGGCACCATGGTTTCAACAAAGTTTTACTAATGCCTTCTGGTTTGGACTCCATACATTGCAAAGTGTTTTTTATCACTACTTGCAATATGACAATATGACTACTTTGTTATATTTCCAGTTGACCAGGAGACTAAAACATTTCCCATCCTGGTGCGCTAGTTGATTTTTAGCCATGGACTAGCCAGAGTAGACATGACATGAAATGCATGACAAAACTTTCACTTCCCTGATATATAACATAAAGCTTTTGACATACAGGCATTTGGGCAGATTTTTCAAGGGAAACCACTTTTGTTTTTAAAGGTTCATATTTTGGAGTTTTGGAGAGTAACTTCTGGAAATAAGTTATTTCTGTATTTATTATATTCTATATTTTATATAAATTTTCAGGCAGTTCAGAAATGTACAACTTTTCACTTAAGGTGACTGTGTCTTGATCCCATATTGGTCCATGGTGAGTCACAAGCTGAGCAGTTAGGTCATGGCAGCATTTTTCTGTTACTTTGAAAATGAACACCAAAAAATAAAATTCGCTTCATTTTACTGGTAATAATTACGACCATGTTTCTTAGAATCACAGAATGGTTTGGGTTGGAAGGGACCCTAAAGATCATCTAATTCCAGACCCCTGCCATGGGCAAGGACACCTCCCACCAGACCAGGTTGCCCAAAGCCCCATCCAGTCTGGCCTTGAGCACCTCCAGGGATGGGGCAGCCACAGCTTCTCTGGGCAGCCTGTGCCAGGGCCTCACCACCCTCTGAGCGAAGAATTTCCTCCTTATATCTAATCTAAATCTACCCTCTTTTAGTTTAAAACCATTTTCCCTTGTTCTGTCATTCCACTCCCTGACAAAGTCCATCCCTATCTTTCCTGTAGGTACTGGAAGGACACTGTAAAGTCTCCTTGGAGCCTTTTCTTCTCCAGGCTGAACAACCCCAACTCCCTCAGTTTGTCTTTGTAGGAGAGGTGCTCCAGCCACTTGATCATCCTTGTAGCCCTCTGGATTGCTAAAACAAGTCCATGTCTTTTTTTTTTATTCTTAATCATAATAAAATGATTTGCCTAAGTATGATAACCTTTGCCCAAATGCATGCAAATGGTCTTGGTTCTGTAGGAATTTTGTTGGTGTGCAGCCTGTGGTTGCACGTGGGCCAAAACCCATTGTAATCTCATCTGCCAAGCTCTGCTCCCACCTTCGGGCTCCTTGAGTGCTGGAGAACTGCAGTCTACACGCTGCAAGATACTGTAATTTTGATTAATTTGCATTTCGCACTACTGATCCATTTTGTCATCCCCGGCACAGTTTCAGCTTCTCCCTTTGGCAAGGGGCGCGCCGCGTTGGCCTGCAGCCCCCCTCGGCCCCTGCCAATTCCCCACATCACCCCACCGTAACAGCGGAGCCTGCAGCTAAAAGGACTGAAGGAAGTAAAGAGCAGAACAGCACTTTTTTATTTATTTATGTTTTTAAATCGATTTCTGGGTGTAGTATGGTTTAGTGGAGGACTGTTAGCGTTAGGTCAGAGGTTGGACTCGGTGATCTCGGAGGTCTCTTCCAACCTAGAAGATTCTGTCATGACGGAGGGCTGTGTTTTTGCTACTGTCTATTTGATTTCACTTTATTTTATTTTATTTTGTTTTATTTTAAGCCGTGAGGCGGTGTCACACTTCAGGCCTTCACCATGCTGGGAAGGGGGGGGTTGGGGGTCTGAGGGGCACCCCCTCCCTCTGCGCAGTGCCCCTCTATCTCCACTGCGCCGCTCCTCTCTATGGTGCGGCCCGCCCGGGGCAGGATGTCCCGCCCCCCCCTCCCCTCCTGATTGGCTGCGAGCCTCTCTGGCGTGCGTAGGGGCCGGGCTGAGAAGGGGCCGAGCTCCCCCCCAGCTTCCAGTGTGGAGGGAGGGCGGGCGCGGGGAAGGCAGGGCCCGGCGCTGCCGGCGGACGAAGGGGGTGGGGGGGCGGGCGGGTAGCGGGGAGGAGGGGCGAGGATAACCCGGGGCCGAGCGGGGCGAGGAGCCGCCGGTGAGTGCGGGCAGCGGGCAGCGCCTCCATCGGCTGCTGGGGGGCGGGGGGGGCACACACACACACAGGGACCCCCCCGCACCCAGCCCCGGGATATGGCGGCGGCGGGGCGGGGGCCGTGCCCGGGCCTCCCTCGGTCCCTCCTCGGGCCCCTCTCGGTCCCCTCCCGGTGCCTCCGTCCCCGAGGGGCTCGGGGCCGCCCGGGGAGGCCTTCCTCGGGTGCGGGGGGAGGGGGTGGCCAAGGGTTTCCAACCCCCTGAGGCCCCCCGGGGGGGTCGCTTGCACCCTAAATTATTCAGGGCCCCAGGGGAGCCACCCCGAAATACCCCTGGGTTGGGTTTGTGCCGGGTCGCTGTTTTTCTCCTCGCTGCGTGCCGGGTTGTTATTTATTTGTCTCCTCCCGCAGCAGGTTGGGTTGCTCGGCCAGGAGGCTGGCGGAGGGAAGATGTCTTCTGAGGCGTTTTGTCTGGCTGCGCAGGCGAGGTTCGACTCCAAATGGTTGAAGACAGACCTACAGGTGAGGAGTGGGCGACCTTTCAGGTGCTTTGCAGGCTGGGCTGCTGGTGAGGTGGCTTGCTGAAAGGAATATGTGCCTGAGATCACACTGCACTTCACACACACAGACACACAGAATTTCTAGGTTGGAAGAGACCTCAAGATCGTCGAGTCCAACCTCTGACCTAACACTAACAGTCCCCACTAAACCATATCCCTAAGCTCTACATCTAAACGTCTTTTAAAGACCTCCAGGGATGGTGACTCCACCACTTCCCTGGGCAGCCTGTTCCAATGTCTAATAAAACTTGAGGGAACACTAAATTATTTTGAGCTGCAAATCTGTGTTGTCTGTCCAGTCTCTTCTGCATAGAAACAAGCTGGACTACACGTGTGTGTTATTTTTGTGCAGTGCCAAAGCACACACCTGTGTACAGAGCTTTACTGCTAGAACTGAGTTCTTTAGGCTGCTGCCAAACTTCTGATCTTCAACCAAGTTCGTGGTTTTAATACACAAGAAAACTGACGTGAAAGACAATGGAAATCAACTTAAGTTTTAAAGAGTTCAGATTAGCTGTTACCCCAATTGCTTGGGTAACAGGTGTAGGCTTCCTTTAAATTTCATCCTTTTCCAAGGGAGTTAATTTTGTATGGAGTCTGTCAAAGAGAGGTGGCTGAAATGGAACTGGTCTTTGTACTGGTATATGGTGAATTTTGCTTTAGAAGATGACATGTTTACTTATCAAGATTGTGTGGTAGGGTAATGAGGTTATTATCATGTTTGCTCAATTTGAGTTTGAAACCAAAGAGAAAAATAGAGAGAAGTTAGTGTTTTGGGTCAGTTACATTTCATTTTGGATGAAATGGGTAACTAGAGTAAGTCCTTGTGTTGTCTGTCTTCCTTCCTCCAGATGTAGCATACAGATACCTTACTTTGAATAGGCTTTGCAAGTTCTTGCTCAAATCTCTGAAGTTCTTGTTGGGACAGGCCAGCTGGTGTTATTCCTTTGATACAGATTTATTTATTTATTGCGTCCTGATTGACTTTACTCAAAAGTCTTTTTTGCATAGGCTGGTTGGTAGAGTTCAGCTGTCATTGTGTCTAGACAAAGGTATGTTCTATGTACTTGTGACCTAAAAGCAAACTTTTTCCAGTATTTTACATCAAACAAGCTAAATCGGATTCTGAAGTGACAAGTTTAGTATGCAGCCATCAGGGCTCTACTATATAACGTAAGGGCCATAAAATTACAGGGATCACCCTTGATTTGGCTAGATTAGTTCTGTCTCTTGTTTTTTATCCTTTCCAAAGCCCAGATTTTGGATTCAATATTGGATGTTTTGGCTAAGGAGGTGAATACGCTTAGTACAAAACAATTGGAAGATGAAGATATTAAGAGTTATAGAAATACTGTTCTAGTCCCTGGATGCTTAGTTCTAGATGGCAAATAAGTTGCTTTGACTATTGTAAGATTGTAGCTGAAAAAATGGCCATCTGTCTGGAATGGCTGCTGAATATGGATTGCCTACTTTTCTTCCGTATTATACAAGGTGAACAATGTGACTATTCATGTGATTTGTCATATTTTTCCTCTCTGTTGTAATGTGTTTTCTTCTGCATCCCGTTTTTTATGCTTACATGCACTTTTGACAGGAAGGTTTCAATTGCCATCCATACCTTAAGGATTATTTTCAACTGAGTGCATAAAAAGACAAGAAATACTTGTCTTTTATGGGCTAGTTTTATAGTTAATGGGTTATAATAATTCCACTAAATAATAAAAATTCTAATTGGTAACAAATCTCTATATGAATAAGTTCTTCTATGAGAGTTCTTTATGAGTAATAAGTTAGACTGTAATTGCCAGGGTGCTCCCTTTGTTTTCTTCTAATCATGCTCTAGCCAAAATAATGAGATTAATGAAATAAGAGAACAGTAATCGTTTGTGATCTGCTGGACGCAAACATCGCTTCTCTGGAATGTGAAGCGTAGGCAGACCTCCCAGGTATCCTACAGTTTTCTTACTAGGTTAGCAATTTTTGGCATTAGGCAGGTCCTCATCACAGAACTCTGTGCAGATGTATCTGTTGGTTACTTTTTATTAATTATATATAAAAAAAAAAAAGGCATGTGGTTCTTGATTTGCTCTTTTTATTGTATTAAATGGCAGATGTCTTCTGTCAAGTAAAGGGGTTTTAGGCTCTGGGGAATTTTTGTATTGCCTGATTGACCAGCATGACCTAGCTACTTGTGAAATCTCTTTGTAGACATAAATCCTGTATCACTTTGTTCTTTTTCTACCAAGCATGCAGATTTCCTGCCTTGTATGTTTTTTTTTTTTTTTTAACCTGCTTACTGTAGAAGGGCCTTGTCAGTGTTCAAGAGATTATTGACAGAAATAGAAATTATGAGAATAATACCTAGGAGAGATTTGAACAAAGGCACACTGATTTAAGTGAACGAATCGAGCCTGACTACATGTTACTGATTAGAATTGACTCTGAAACTCTTCACTTTGCACCTAGATTCATAATTTCTTGCTTTACAGTAGCCAAAGAGTACGTTGGTGGGATTCCTTGAAGAAAGATATACTGGGGAGTTCTTCACCTTAGGAGACATACAGAGATTAACCAGTCTCTAAAAGTAACTTTGTTGTTGTTGTTCTTGAATAACATTCTTTGCTGTTGCCTAATTTGAGGGTTATAGCTGGAAGTGGAAGGGAAGCATTTCTTCTGGTTGATGAGCAGTCTCCAAAGTCTGACTCCTCCGTTTTTCTTGCCTCTGTTGCCAGAGGCTCTTTATTTAGACTTGATGGCTGTGGCAGTCACTGTGGATTAGAGGCACTGAAATCTCTGATGATCATTGGATTCCTTTTTGACTTTAGCTCAAGACAATGTTGCGGTAATAATGTAATAAATGATACTACAATGTTATGTGCATTAATAGCGGTCTGTAATGTAGTGGTATTAATGGAATAAAATCCATGTGTCATTCTTTTCTTAGCATGGATTGTGTTTAATCACCTGTGAGAGCCACTGTTTCAGCTGGCATTCAGGCCAAATTTAAGTATACTTACTGAGTTTTGGGGTGTTGGTGTTATTAGACAAAGCCAGCATGGTGTAGCATATTATTACTGTTCTTAAGAAAGTATCTGAACTCTTTGTAGTGACAGTGAGCCTTTAGCCTCCAGGAGCAATTGACATGGTGTGAAAAGTTGGTGGAGACTATATGTTTTGATGATAGAATTTTTGCTTCTGTTAATTTCTCTAAAGCTGATTTAATCAATATTATTATAGGAAGCCAAAATGCTGTAGTCTTAGGTGCTGCCCACAGCTATGTCAGGTCTTTTTACAAACTTTGTAATTGACCCATTATTGTATGTTTTACAGTGCTAGGAAAGTCTAAAAAGTTTAGAAAAGTCTAAACACTCATTTTGTAAATTGTGTTTTATTTGTGTTGTTTATGATTTTTGTTGATTTGTGAGTTCCTGCTGGACCAAAGTTAGGCTCTGTGTTGCCTGAAAGAACAAACTGCTACTGTAGCTGAAAAACTCAGTTCAGCTCAGTATGAGGTTGCATCAGCAATACAATATATGTAATGTTTCCTTAAATGCACATATCAATAATATAACTGTATAACAGCTAAGTAATCCTATGAAATAATAAAACTTGGAGTTGCTAGAAAGGTTGGATTACCACTCATTTGATTTTATACATTTTATATTTTTGGTTTTGTTTTAATGCATATTAAAGCATATACCCATGCATGTCTATTACTAGTAGAAACCATCACACGTGTAACAAAATCTGAAATGGGAGATTGTGTTCTAATGGCTATTCTAATGAAGGCATCCCTCTTAAAAGGAAAACATAACAAACTACAAATGCTAGGGAAGATTAAAGTTGTTTACTTAAACCTAGATAAGCAGTTTGCCAAGTCAATTTGAGCTTTAAATAGTTCCATTGAAGTGAAGGTACTGCACCAGTTGTTTAGAACCTGGTGCAGAGAACTTTAATTAGTGATGGCTGAATCATGAAAAAACAGAATCAGTCAGCTAATGAGATGCATGCGTGTGTCTGGTGCTTATTGGTCTGCCCATTCTGGATCCTGCAGAGGACTGTTGTGCTTGATAGCAGGGGGTAAGGGAGAAAAGCTTTCATATTCCTGTAGCATGGGGAAAAAAAACCCACAATGAAACTTTAAGCAATAGTGAAAGGTGCAAGGGCTGTCTACGAAAAAGACTAGCATGGATTTTCATCAGTTTTCATTCAATTTATGGTTAGTAGGCTATTTCTGTCTTCTTTTGCCACAGGGATTTGAGAGATCTTTTTAAATTGAAGCAGCCACCTATAAGAGTTGCATTTGCCTGAAATCTTTTCACCTTCCCCCAAAGTTAAATTTGGCCTCTGTATTTTTGTGAAAGGCCAGCTGTTCTAGCACCTAGGTCAGTATCTTTGCTGATGTAAGTAAATGATGTCTTGACTGTTAAGAAGTTAGTGAAAGATGTTTTCTTTGTTTTGTTGATTTCCTAGTCATTTTCTCCTTAGTTTCAGTATGCTGATCAAAAATGAAATGTAAAACTGCAAATGAGAGCTCCTATGTTTTTAAATGTAGTGAACTTTGTAATGGAGAATTCTTAATATCCAAAAAATGAGGTAATTCTCCCTCCAGAATAAAAAGGAAGGGTCCGGAGGTGAGGACTTGACTTTACATGGAGTGATAGGCTAGAGAAGTTAAGATCAGTGTTTGTGCAGGTATTTGGGTTTAGAGCTCCTGTTCCTCAAATGGAGGAAGTTAGAGAACTTCTCTTTAAAGTTTGAGGGTAAGACTTATTTTTTCTTTGCTTATGAGCTTTAAATGTTAGTAAAATTTTGCAACAAATGGAAGCCTGGTCAACAGGGGGACGTTTCTAGTTTGACCCCAAATCTGTTGAAGTGATACAGGACTGCTGAACTTCATGGCCTTTGTCACCAGAACTTTAGAGCAATATGTTAGACCTAATGATGCTACTCTGTGATTTGTATGGGTGTGATAAGCAGCTGGGATTTGTGGCATGCTTTAACAGGGATGGAAGGAGGCTAGGACAGAATATTGAAGACAAAAAATGAAACATAAATTGAAGGGATTTAAAACAGTGAAAAGAGTAGAAAGGCTTAGGAAAGCACTTACTGTTTCTCCCGTGATATTCTTCTGTTCATGTGTTGAAAAATATTTTCATCTATTTCTAAATAAAAATGTATTTTAATGTACCTTTTAAAATGCAACCGATAGCTAATGCAGAAGTAACTGAGTGGAAGAACAGATTTCTGTCCACATTGCCCCCCCCACCCCAACTGCTGACAATTCTGAGGTGAAGATTATTAAGTAGCTTATATTTTAAATCCATAATGACGTTTTGTGATTATCTTCTATTTCCAACGTAGCTGTATAATCAGGAATCCTACCTGAATCAGACCTTAAGGCCTCTTCTTATGTTGTTTTCTTTCACTTGCATCGTTTTTCTTGAGCTCTGTTTAAGTTTTACAGAGGCTTCTGTGCTTGTTACAGGACAGTTTATGAAACCACATCAAGAATGGGATCTGCTAGAGCGCATGGAATAAACATTGTCTGATTTTAAATAGTTGTCTTTAGAACCGAATTACAGCTTCTGATGGTTTTTAAAGTAACTTACTGAAAACAAACCTTGTAGTGGTGTTTTGAGGATTCCCAGAAGCTTATCCAGTTGTGGTTGCAATGTTTCATTTTGTAGAAATGTAAGGAAATGCTAATGCCTTCTTCTGTAGAGGTGATGGCAGGAACGGGATATGTATGGGGGCAGAATTTCACTGCCAGCCCCATTGGAGAATAGGAGTAACATGCTAGCAACCAAACTAGAGATCCCTTTGACTGAATTCTGTCTTGTACTAGACAGAGTAAATTACAGTTTAACTGTAGAGATAAGATTAGAGTAGGGGCTGCTCAGTTTACAGTACAGTAAAAGTTCGCTTTGAAGTCTGTTTGGGCCCTTTGACTTGGGTAAGTGATCAGGACTGAGATTTAGGTCTACGTGGGAAGTATAAATTTGGCGAGGTGCGTGCCTTAGAAGTGCAGAGATCAAGAAGATGTGGTCTAGAGATGAGAACATGTAATAAATGGTGGAAGTAGGTTGCGTTTGTGAAGGTGAGGTGTAAAGGAGATGAAGATATGTGGTTGTATCTGAAAGGAAGTTAGGAGCTGTTATGGGAAAGATGAGGGAGATTTGGGGCATGGGGAATGCCACTTGATATGATGAAATGAGTAGGGAGGCTAATAACAAGTGCCAGGGCTGTAGGGTACTGGTTAGTGGGGATGGAGTTATGGCATTGCTCTTGTCTCAGACTTGGGAAGCAAGTGTCTGGGTGGTGGGGCAAGCAGGGACTTGGGGTCCTTGTGGTACACTCACAGTGTACATCTCTGCAACTGTCAACAGTTGGAAACATCCAGTGAAAACTTATTCTTTGTTAATTTAGTGAGTTCGTCAAATTAATCCCTTTTAACATTCACAAATGAAGTTACTAGATTATTAGAGGGAAAGATGATCGCGTAAATCAAATAAGTAGTGGGTGGGTGTTAGACTTGTACTCTTGTACTTGCAATCCCAGTATGTCAGAAACAGTGAGAAGAAAGTAAAATGTAACGTACTCCTGCAGAATATTTGTGAAAAGTCATTGTGAACGGCACCCTCTTTTTTAATAAGTAATTTGCATATTTAAGTAACTGCATGGCATGCAGAGGTCCCACAATGCATTGAAAGTACTAAATTCTGCTGGTTAATAATTCATTCGTATTAAAACATACTGGCTTTCCTGATGCTATTATTCTGTCATTTTGTGCTTACGTGTGCAGTGTGCTAGTTAGGGAATGAGGTGAGAAAACCTACTGATTGACAAGCTGGGAATGCATCACATTTCCTGACAAGTCTTAAAACACTAGAAAGAAAGAAGGCAGGATTGTGTAATCAAAGCAGAAAATTGACTTTTATACCATAGAGTTGGCTTATTGTTATCTTCAGCAGCTAGTTTCACAGCACCACAGAGGGGCTGAGGCTGTGGGGGCCCTCTGGAGGCCACCAGGCCCCAGCCCTGCCCCATCAGGGCCACCCAGCGCAGGCTGCCCAGGCCCATCTCCAGGCGGCTTTTGGAGATCCCCAAGGAGGAGACCCCACAGCCTCTCTGGGCAGCCTGTGCCAGGGCTCCTCACCCGCACAGCACAGAGCTCCTGGGGCTCAGGGGGAGCCTCCTGGGGGGCTGGTTGTGCCCAGGGCCTCTGCTCCTGGCACTGGGCACCACTGAAGAGAACCTGGCTGTGTTGTCGCTGTGCTCTCCCTTCAGATGTTTGTTGACATTGATGAGGTCCCCCTGAGCTGCCTCCACTTCAGGATGAACAGCCCTAGTGCACAGCCTTTCCTCATATATGAGCTACTCCAGTCCCTTAATTGTTTTCATGGTCCTTCACTGGACCCTCTCCAGTTCATGTCCCTCTAGTACTGGGAAGCCCAGAACTGGGCCCAGCGCTCCAGATGTGGCCTCACCGGTGCTGAGCAGTGGGGGAAAGATCACCTCCCTCAACCACTGTCAGTGCTTCGCCTGATGCAGCGCAGGACACCACCAGCTTTCTGTGTGGCAGGGGCACATTGCTGGCTCGTGTTGAACTTGGTGTCCAACAGGACCCTTAAGGCCCCTTCCTGCCAATCTGTTTCCCAACTGGGTGGCCCCCAGCATATGTTGGTGTATGGGGTTGTTCTTCCCCAGGAGCAGCACTTGGCACTTCTTGTTGAACTCCATGAGGCTCCTGTCAGCCCATTTCTTCAGCCCGTCACGGTCCGTCTGGATGGCAGCACGACCCTCTGGCATATTGGTCACTCCTGGTTTCTGTGGGTTAGCTGAAATATGAAGGGAGTTGGGAAGCTTCTGTTACAGTTCTGGAATTTTTGGATTATGTCAATAAAACTACTTGAACAATTCATCTCTTTAAAATTAACCTTCGCTTCCACTTCTGGCTGTCACAGTGGCACTGTTTAATGTGTTTGCTCTACATTGAGTAGATTAATAGTGACCCTGTTACAGTTGGAATTGAGCTGCCTGTAGTTCCGACACGTGAACTGATTGTAAGTACTGCTTCTTCAATGTCCTTTCAGGCGGTTGCTTTGGTTATTGCTGCAAGGAAAGCCCGATACTCCTTTACGTTCAAACTCGTCCCTTCCCCCTCTCCCCCAGTGCATATCCCACTAGCAAAATGTTAACGACAGCATGAATGAAAGCAAGTTTGTTTTTCTGGAGGCTGCTTATAGTGTAAGCTTCCATGACATATTTGGAGGAGGAGGAGGAGTGCTCTCTGACCTATAATCTCAGTGGCTGCTTTATCTTTGTGCAACATAACAAGAAAATGACTGATAAGAATTTGAACGCCAAACCCCAGGCAGAAGAAATTTTGTTTACTCTTTCAGTTTTGAGCTGCTTGAAGCGAGCTTTGTGCCATGTAAAAAAGGTTAGAGGTTAAAGTGGAAAAAATCCTTTTCATTCAGCTATAGCGGTGCTTACAAAAGTAGGAAGTTTTCCTCATTAATATAATGTTGCATTATGAAGAATCATGAGTTCAAAAGCTGTAGGTTTCTCAGTGTGTAAGTTTAAGGGCAGTGAGAACTATTTTCCATACCAGGGTGATTTGAGGACATAAAATGGAAAAGATGACAATTTAATAGGCAGAAGTCTTTATTTTGTGAAAATTATTTTTGCAAAAGTTATTTCTGCAAATCATCCCAAGGGTTGCCTTCTTTCCTATTTCTCTGCAAATCATCCCAAGGGTTGCCTTCTTTCCTATTTCTCAAGCTTGTGTTTTGCCATAGATTAGCATTGAGCAGGTGAACATCCTAAAACAATTAAACATCTTCTATGCAATAGGAGCCAAAAACAGTGAAAAAGAAAACCTATCATTGACAACTGGGAAAAATAAATTCCTTAGGTGTCCCAGTAAAGAATATGCCCATGTCTGATGAAGGAGAAAATGAGCGCCCGTGTCTTTGTTGAAGTATTTATAGACCTAGAACAATTCAAGAAATTCAGTCAGTGGTGGAAGAGGGTTTTTTGTTTGTTTTTTACTTTGTTGAAGTGTGACTTTAGTTCAATCTATTGTTTTTTTTTTTTTTAAATTTAACCCAAGCGTAAAGGAAACGCTTTTTGGGTTTTTTTTTTAGGAAAACCCAATCTCTGCAAGAGGCCCCTATTCCCTCTAGCCCCCCCAAAAAGGAATGTCACTTTCTTTAAAATATGGTCACAAAGTAATTCTGGTGCTGCATAATTGGTAAATTGCAGATGAGTTGAGTAAGGTCTAGGTCAGACTGTGATTCTTCTCTCTATTACCTCCCTGAGGAAAGGAAATAGCAAGTGACAAATACATACAATTTGTCAGCCCGTACTTTGAGTAAAAGAAAAGGAAATCATTAATACTTGTTGGAGTGAATTTCTGGCTTATGCAATATGAAGTCAAAAAACTAATGTGGTGATTTAGTATGCTGCAGTGGTGTCATAATGTGCAACCTGTCTTTAATTTTTCATGTTGCTTAGATTAGCTGGGTCAGCAAATGACCTCCCTGCAGTTGGTTGTGGCTCTTAAAAACTGTGATCTTCAATAAAATATCTTTAGGAAACTGATCAAAAGAAAGTACAAGCAGACTTCTGTGGATAAAGGCAAATATTAACAGCAGTTGTGTAACTTCTTTGTGTTATTCCTCCTCACTTAAAACACTTTGGACTTGAATGTTAGTTACATAACCCAAGAGTGCTTCTAAATAAGCTTTCAGCATTTTTCTTGGATGTCTCCGCTGCACGGCTCTGGCATGCTGAAGGAATTCTGTTTGCCAGTTCCATTTACTCCCCTTCTCCCTTCTGCTGCGTGGTTGCAAATTATAGCCTGGTTATTAAGGAGTTCGCTCGAGATGTAGACTCCTGTTTTGCGATGTCCTATAGAGCATAGATCACTGGCAGCAGAGGAGAGGTTATCTTGGTCAGTAGGTTTCTTCAAAGGAGATTCAAGGTAGTTTCATGAGCTGGTGACCTTCGTGTCATGTACCCTGACTGAGTTCCACGCTCTTCGGTCTCTGGTTTGGAGAGGGGACTGTAGTGACTTCCCCTGTGAAAAAGGGGAAAAGGGATTTACCCAAATTACTGCATGATGTCATCTTGAAATCAGGTATTTCTTAGGTGACCAAATCATGCTTTTTATGGGAGTTATTCACCAAAAGCAAATTGATCTTGCTGTATTTAAGTCCACACAGTCAGATCAGATAGTCTTTAATCTGAAAATAGCATAGCTAGAGAATGAGAGATCCTGAAGATCATTTAAGTCTCTGTCAAACACACAAAGAATTTACCAGTGAGGTGACATATGGTGTTTTTTAAAATTTCTTCTGTGTTGGCTTGAGGGGAAAAATACAACTGTATGTAACTGCATATAACTTTTTTTTTTTAACAGCTTGCTTTTACACGAGATGGACTCTGTGGCTTATGGAATGAAATGGTAAAAGATGGGGAGATTGTATATCCTGGAACAGAATTAACACAAAGTAGTGAACTACCTCCAAGAAAAGGTACGTTTTTTTTCCTTTTATTGTGGTGAAAGTGGAATTCAGAGTTCATACTGTAAGAAAGCTTTGGTTTCTTGTCACGTGTCTACACAGTCTGCCAGTGTTCATATTTTGAGTTAAATGCAATTGAAACTGATCTCTTTTAAAGTGTGCAGGAAGGTAATGTCTGAGCCTTCAAACGAAGGCTTAAATCTGTTCCAGTCTCTTTAAATTAAACATCATAACCACTTGTGTTATGGTGAGCGAGGCTTGGCAGTGTCCTTCTGTTCACTCTCCTTGGTGTGTTTACAGCTGAGGCCTTTGTCTAAAGGAAGTGGGCTGAGGAAGGGGTAAAGGTGATAGTGCTATTTCTAATTTTGTTTATAGTCTTCGTGAAGTGACTAAAAGGTCAGCTGAAAACTGTCCGCAATCCAGCTGCACATGTAGTGCTTTTTTTTGTCTTCTAGTTTCCTTTAGGGCAGGTCAAACACTGCAAATCAAATGACTGAGTAAAGTATCTATTCAGATTAATAATCACATTCTTTGATTAGAGACTTGCTCAATATTTTACAAAAGGAATAGAGAATTATTAATATCTGTCATTGGATATTCAATGATTTTCAGCTTTCTGAAATACCTGGATTTGGCGTGCCATTTAGCTTCCCCTTTATCAGTAAGGGGGTTTGTGGAAAGCAGCAAAAACTTTCTTAAAAATATAAGTGTTCAGTTACTATGAATAGCACAAGTAGTCTGCCTTTTTGTTCCTTTGGAGGTGTGAAGTGTAGGTCCAGTAGAGTGGAGGTCATGTCCATTCTTTTCTATGTACTTCTAAAACACCTATTTTTTTTTTTTTTGAAAGCTACAACAGTTTAGAAATTTTAAGTGTTAAGAGCCTGAGAAGGCTATGTTCAGATCAGTGTATGAATTCTTTCAGTGTAGTTAGCCGCCTTAAATGCCACCGTGCTGGACTGTAGGGTTTATAAGATGTAACTGTTTTGTTTACTAGACTTGAACTTCGAAAAGGAAGAGTTAATCAAGGCTATTTCTGGTCAGCCTTGATCAGATTGTATGTTTGATTTGGTTAGGCAGTAGTGAGTCATGAAACCAGAAAAACTGGTGGTCCTTTTGCAGCTCAAAATGAATTTCATGAAATGAAAATGTGGAATACTTCAGTCTGTTTAGTTAGTAGTTCATTTTTTACATAAATGTTGTACAAATCTATTTCAAGAGGAAAGGGAAAAGTGCATGCCAGTAACCGGACTTACATAAATCCTGGTGTTTTTATATGAAAATCAATATATTCGAATACCAATATTCAGATTATGCTGCTCTATCGACTAATTTGGAGATGAGAAGTTGCTGTAGTCCTTTTTATTTAGTCTGTTGTAAGAAGTTTTGATTTATACTCATATGTTCTAATCCTTTTACTTCACTAGTGCTGTATCGTTCTCTGCTAATGCTGGCTGGGCTGCTGGGCAGAGGCGCTTCATTCTTGCAGCGGGTGATCAGCAGAGGCAGTAGATTGGAAAACCACGTTACTGATAGTGAAAAGAATTCCTTCTCTTCTCTAGAAAGTGCAAATACTGCATTTGTTTTCCTGTTAGCAGAAACATTTGGTTAGGAATAACCCCTTTGTTTTTTCTTCATGACACTTTCAGAAAAACATGTGTGATAAATGCATCCAGGGAAATGAGTTTGCATATTTCCAAGTATCACCTAAGGACACAGCTGTGACAGTAGTGATGTTCAAATTCAGGTGCACTTGTGGTATGGCATGTACTTAAAAGGTAGTCGGGCTGTCATCAGGAAAATTGGATCAGTTTAATGTCTGAAAATGTTAAGAAGTATTAAATAATATTTTTTCCTATTAAGCTTTTAAGTTAGGAAGCCATTACTGTACATTTTGAAGATGTCAGTTGATGACACAAGTCCTTTTTTTTGTTTCCATGAACTTGTGTGTAAATGGAATTCCTGTTTCAATTAGCTATATTAAATAGAGTAAAACTATAAAATAATCAACTTCACGCCTCTGTCCTGTCACTGGTAAGCACAGTGGGTTTCCTCTCCTCTTCTTGCTTCTTCTCTTCTGTTGTGCCCCTTATCTGGAAGTTGGACCTTTGTCTGTCAGCCTAGTGCTGTTGAATGCACGCACCTCACTCAGCATTGTCTGCTAACAGATGATCAAGTCCAAATGCCCAATGGCTGCAGAGAGGCTGGCACAGCTCAAACCTTTGTAATGAGAATAACAGTATGTGGGAAGTGGTTATGCTGGCTACCCTTCAGACAACATGTATATGAAACTGTAGCAGTGAGCAGGCATGCAGGCTGGCTCCTGCTTTGAGACTCCTTTCACGTTTAAAAAGTTCTTTCTTACATGGGAAAAGGGCCTCTTTTTTTTCTTGCTCTTTGCTGCGTCCTGCAAGATAGTTATATTGGCAGTACCCAGTGTCTTAATCATTCAGTACTCAGCTGTGGATTACCAGACTCTTTGCAGGACAGGGGGAAATCCGAAGTCATCCTGTTGGACAGTTTGACTTCATAACTACAAAATGCTTTATTGCATGTTCAACAGATTTTTTTTTTTTTTAAATCATTTAAAAAGTAGTATACCCCAGAAGACAAACTTTATTTCTGGTTAGGGCTAGGAGATTGGAATTTTCTGTCATCTGGACTTCTACACCTTGGAGGCTGTGTCAATATGATTTATAAACGGTTAGGCACGCATCCTTCACAAATAGCAATCAACATTTATGTATATTTATGTAGTCTATATCATGTCAAACACTTAGCATTTGGGCTTTTTAGTGAGTCTTCCTCATCCCATGTAGCAAGGTATAGTCATTATCCATCCGCTCATCTTTTGCTTTGCAGAAGTCAGGAAGAAGCTGGACTTGAGAATGTGTGTGTCCAGTGTCAGTGATCAGGTCTGGGGGAAGTTTTCACAAACATGTTGCTTGCAGATCTCAAGTTGCTGATCCTCTGAAGGGTTGGTGGTTATGGGAAAAGGAACTGGAAGAGATGGCTTGGATGTTTAGGGCTTCATATGTTAATGCTGTTATCTCCTAGCCAGCTCTTTGGCAGAGAGAACTGGTTATTTGTTATTTGTATTTGTGGTATTGAAATATTTCCTCGATCTCAGATTACCAAACACTATTTTAGAGTAATTGTGAAACGCAGCCTGCCCTTAAAGCACACTGTGTGACTTGTGAGCGGCAAGGTATTTGTGGCAACATCTGCTGGGAAATGGTTGCAGGCTTTTTTTCTTCTGCTGAGGAATTCCTGACCTGATCACTTGTTGGACTCAGGAGCAGCACAGGGTCTTACTGTAGTAAGACCTTGCTTGCAATTGAGTAAGACCTTGCTTGAGGCAATTGCATTTCATGTTCAGTGAAGAAAATAAGGCCCACCTTCAGCTGCTTCCTTTCTGTCCCCTCTTTATGCTTTGGGAGCTAACTTCTAGCTGTGGATGATTACTTCAGTTGCTCGGTTTTCACTCTCTGAGCATACCTACCTCATCCTGGAGGCTTATGATTATAAACCAAAATCCAGTCAAGAGAAAGTTCGTTTAGGGAACTGTAACACAGGTGTTTTCCCCTGCTGCATTCCTCAGTGTTCACACTTAAATTTGAGAAAAATGATGTTGAAATAGGCTGTCACACTGCCACCTTTTTTTTGGTGTGCGTTTTTTTGTAAACTGCCTTATTGTTTGTTATTTTGGTCTGTGCAGGCTTTGCTCAAGATTTCTTCCTTCCTGCCCCCATTTTCTTTGGGGTTCCCTTTCCACAATCCCTTTCTTTAAGCATAACCGAGCTGCCATGAATATGAAGACCGTGCTGCTGCTTTTAATTTAGACTGATACCAGCATTGTCCCTACAGAGAAAGTGGTTTTGTGCAAGCATAGAGAAGTCTTTGAGAAACAATTTGTCATGGGATTTTAATGTGGTTTTCTGTTTTTTTTTTTTTTTCTCTTTTAGCTCAGCTCCCTCCTTTTCCCCCCACCTTCCTTTTCTGCTCATATAGGAAAGAAAAGAAACTCCTCCTAGTGGACTTGTGTATGTTTAATGTCAAGGTTATTTGTGTACGACACAGTGCTGAAGTTCCAGCCTGGGCTGGGACCTCATCTCCTTGCAGCGAGGGACTAAGTTCGTAGCCCTTTGTTGTCATCCTTTGCCAAGGATCTGTTAAAAAGCATAACAAGCTCTCTCACAGCTCTCTGCAAAACATAGTGCCTTGGCACAGCACCCTTCTGCCCACTGCCTGAAATCCCAGCAGCTCCTGTGGAGCGTGTCTTTAGGTGTGTGGGTGAGTGGGGAAACAGCGAGAGCATGGTGTTACTGTGGGAATAGTCGGAGCTGCTCTGGCTAAACAGGGTGCTTGCTTTAACTCTATGATGGGATTTGTGCCTTCGAATGCTACTTCTGCCTTGGAGTAAAACCAGCTGAATTCGGTCATCTTTTGGACACGTTTTATTATGCTGATGACTGCTGGACTGGTGGATGCTCCTTGGTATTTGAGAGAGATGGTCGCACCTGGTGTAGTCTCCACTTGAAAGTGGGGTATCCAGGCTGCTTTTACTGTGCTCAGGTGAGCTGTGCTATCCCTTCCTTAGCCCACAATCTCATCTGCAGCATGCATTGTGCAATTGTCTCCTGTTTTTTTCCTCTTTGCCTTGTCTTCAGGTGCCACCTCCTGAGTGCTGCTGCGTGTTGCGGGTTATGAAACATTGGCTTTAATTTAAAACTTGTATGATTAAGGCAGCTGAAAAAAGCTTATTTTGGGAGGTGCTATTGTCTGCAGCCAAGGAAGTGTTTAGCAAATAGTCAATCACAGATCCAGTTACAACCAGATCAGACATTCATTTTTTCTTCAAGCCAGATGGAGGAAATGGTTGAATGTTTTTGGAAACTGCAGTGCTTTGCGTGCTCTGAAGTAATGCGAGCCTTTGATACCCAAGTGGGATAGGTGTAATCAGCTGCGTTGTATCTGGCTACAGCTGTAAACTTCTTGCTTACTATTATCTCCTGAAATGTGCTGGTGCAAATGTTTGTATTTGGTGATGGGGGGTGAGATGGGAGGAAAGACAAAATTGTGGTTGTGGTCAGGGTTTCTGGGATGGAGTCTGTAGCCTGGCTTGGCAGATAGGAGCTGAGGACCAGCAATTTTTAAGAGCCTGGTAAAAATGTCTGGGTCTAATCTCTTCACGGATAGGTTGGAAATGCTAGTATTGAGAAATCTGGAGGGGGGAGGGGGATATTTTTAGAAATGAGGGTTGTAGTGGGAAATGCAGTTGCCTGCGAGGCCCTGAATTGCAAGGCAGTCTTGCACGTTGAACTGGCTGGAGGTAAGGATATGGAAATCCATACGAATAAGGAGAGAGACTTCCAGCTGTCTGGTTCCACTGTGTTTAGCAAATTGGGGCTTTCATGCAGTCTTTGATTACAGAGATAAGTGACTAATGTCTGTTTTCTGTCTTCATGAAAGTAATCTTAAAAGGATTGCAAATGCTTTTTTATTGCTTGGGTAGAAAGTGGTGGTATTATTGCTTGCTGGTAATTACTAAGATGCTAGATATGTTAGAAATGTTGATACACTGCATAAAATTAGTGTAAATGTCAATGCATAGCTCTCCTTGATTTTGAAAGTAAGCCAATTGCTGTAGTTTACATGTTGGAATATGAAAACAAGTAAATGAAACAAACGGGGGTAGCTGAGAACAAAGTCTGACTTAAAGTGCATTTATTGCAATGCTGACTTTGTGTTAGTGTGGCTTTTAGTCGGATTACCTAAGAGGTTGTGGCAGTGACTTCAGCATTTTAAAGTCACTGTCTTATGAAATGTAACATGAGACCTAGCACCTGTGGCAGTTAACATGGTGCACACCACTGTATTTTCCCTTCTTTGTTCTATTAATGATAGACAATATCGCTGTAAAAATTTGGGCTATGAGCTTTACCTTTCTAATCTAGGTCTGAATTAAAGGAGGAAGTAGCTTAACTGTTTTTTTTTTTTTTTCTCCTTTAGATGATAGCACTGAATGCCAAACTGCATCAAAGAAAGAGGAGCAAAATGACAAAGAAAAGAAAGATGAAGAAGAGGCTCCGCCGCCCACTTACAGGGCCAAATCGATTGTTGAGAGTTGGGTGTGGGGCAAACAACCAGGTATTGTGGCTGTTTTGATGATTCTCACTGAAGCATGACTTTGTTCTATATTGATCACTGCTTTTGTAGCATCAGGAAGTAATTGGATCAAATGTAGTTGTTGACAGGTGCATCTGTTAGGTTAGTGGAATAAGTTTGGTAAGTGGTTAACTGTGAGTCAAGATAAACATTTGCCGTAACTACTTTTGGGTTTAATTACGCTCACGACTTGGAGAGTCAATTTGCACCTTTTGTACTACTTGAAGGAATGATAAATTGGCTTGGAACAAATGCAGTTATGCAGTGAAATGTTAAGATGCCTTTAGATTTCTGTTCAGTTACAGACACACACAAAATGCTTAGTTTCTGAAGCCTGAATTTTCTGCAGGCAATAAAGGTTTAATGGGTGATTTTTCTTTCTGGATTAGTGGTCTCATATGAAGGAGTTCGAGTGAATTATGGGAGGAATATTGAAAGGGTTTGTTCAATTAACTGTCCTGACCTTCACTGACAGTAACATCACCTGTGATGTCAGTGGGAAAATAGTCTGTGTTCACATCTTCAACTGTGGCTCTATAAAATACTGATCCTGATACTGAACCCAGTTGAAGTTCGTAGCTCCTTATTGCTGCAGAGCAGCAACACATTGTCTGAAATGATCCAACTTTGAAAGCAATGTTACAAAAGAAGCTTCACTTCAGTGGTTTGTTTTGGACTTCTGGTGCCTGATACTGCCTGATTCAGATACTGGAATGTACAAACTTCAGAGACATCTGTGTGCCCCTGTCCCCTCACCCTGAATCACTTGAGGATCCCTGGCAAGAAGCATTGTCTCTTCAGTGCTAGAATCTGGATCTGCGTAGCTATCTTCGCTAGGGAAGCTCTGTAACTTGCTTCTGTTGAGCCACGGGTCAGCTGCCAGTCTGCTGTCCTCTGCTCTGTGCCAGCCAGCTTTTCCCCTTTCTTAAGGACAGAAGGGCAGATGGGCTTGGTGTCACTCTAGAAGTAGGACAGAATTTTGCAGTGTAGGAGGAATGAAAAGAATTGCCATTACAGTGGAAGGGGGAGGGAGTGTTAAAGAAGGGAGACTGTGTTGAAGAGATGCAAGCTAAAGGTCATGTTATTTTTGTTTTATATTTGTATTTAATGCTTGTTGCTGAAGAAGAAAATAAACCTATTGTAAAAAATGATCACCTAAATTCTAACTATCCTACCAAATTTCTGTCAACTGACCAGGGTGTTTGGGATAAGAGCTGGCCTTTAAATTTACTCTCCAATGATTTATTTAAAATTTTAAAATAAATAAAAACCTGTTTAGAAAAGGTGTTTGTGTGTATGGAGGTTTCAGGAAAAAAAAGTTAACTTCATGCATTAACTTTCAGTGCATATATATAGTATGTCTCATTATTGTTGAACATGTTATTTCTAGGGTAAATATCTATGAAGATTTAATGTACTAAATTTGTATTCCTTGGTTTCAGTTACCTTTTGTGCTGGAAGTTCACATCACCTTGATCTGATTTAACTGTCTGGGACAGATAAATCCTGAAACAATACTATAAGCATACTTGTATTTTATTTATATAAATGTAACAGGTAGCTTTCAGTCATGATTGTAGGTAGCTTTTTGTTTTCTATTTGTAAGAAAGAGTTAACAGCTGCTTTTTGCACCATGCTAGTTTTTGTGGCTTGGTAATTCATTTTGGAAAAAAAAAAATACTGAGAATTAATTCAGTCTTGGTGCTTTGCATCTGTCTCATAAAACAAGCAAAACTATTTTAAGCTTGTCTTCTGTCATCCTTCCGAAAAAATAAAATTGATCCTTCAGTATTTGTCAAAAGCACGAAGGAGCTTTTGAAAACGAGAATTGTTTTTTAAAGATATTTCTACTGATCCAGTAAGAATGAAGGACTTACCGTGTTTTCACTTGTTTTATGTTCCTTCATGAGTAAGGTCTGTGTTTCGGGTTAATACTCCGAGCTATATTTACTGAATTTAATGATTTACGTTATGAAAGTCTTATGTTATGGAAGTTGTACCTAGGCATTAGATAGTGGATTATCTATGTTCTAGAAGTGCTGTAATACAATCTTACTTTGCCAAGAAGTCTGGAGGATCACGCTATTGAACTTCAGCAGGCTAATCCAGGTTGCTGGGCTTTGTGACATCCCTTCCCCATGAGAACTGAGGGATTTGGAGAAAGCACAAAAAAAGCTCTTCATAAAATGTGTTGAGAAGCAGTGCTTTTTGTCTTCCACTCCGTTTTGTGATCCGGGCACAAGTTCAGTGAAGCAAAATGCTTTCCTCAGTTCTAATTTACTCTGAGATCACTGCCAAAACAGGGTGAAGATGTCATACTCGTGGTGTTTTCTTTTTTTTTTGAGTGGCCTTACTATGCTAAGTTCTGTAAAAAGAAATAAAAAAATGCATAAAATAGTAATAAAAACATGGATAGTTTATTATTTGACTTAAGTTGTTTTTCTTCTCTCTGGATTCAGTGTTCATTTCATATTCAGCTCTTACTTGATGCCGGATTCAAGCCTCACTTATATAAGTGCTTATCTTCCCTTCGTCCTGTCCCCACAAGACTGTGCATTCATTAGCCAGTCCTTCTGATTTTTCTTAAAAATCCTGTTTTATTAATTTAATCCTTTTTCTTGGGTAGTCAGACCTGATTTAGCAGTCCGTTTTAGCAATGAATTAAACCACTATGCTGGTAAATCACTGTCATGGCGCAGCACTTCTGGGGGCTCCTCAAAGAGGAGCTGTTTATAGATAATGCTGCCTCTTGTTTCCTTGGTAATGTTAGTATAGCTAAGTGCACTGAGAAGTGGTTCAGAGGCAATGCCTAAGGGAGGGGAAGTGAAAACTACCCTTGTGAATTCAGTGAGATACACATGAGAAATATGTCACTGGCAACAGTAGTTGAATCTTCGTCTCCTGTAAGAAAGGGAGAGACACGCCGAAGCTTTGTTCTGTAGGAGCTATTAGGTGAGTCAGGTTTGTACTGTGTACAGAAGTAACAAAAGCATTGGTGGCATTGAAAAATCTTTTTTTTTAAACAGATTAAAAGTTAGTGACACATTTCCACTTTGATTTAAAAAAATAAAATTCTTGATCAAATATTTTTAAGTTCAGCTTTAAAAAAGCTGATAAAAAGAATGGTTCAGTGAGAGGAAGACATTTGTCCAAGGCCTACCCTCCTGTTTTACATCTCTCATGGAACTCCTGCCTCCCTGTTTTTTTTTTTCTTTCTTACCACTTCAAACAGATTTAAAATCCCCCCACACCCTGAACTTGAAAGTTATTGTCTGGCTCCAAGCATCTTTTTGATTTTGAATAGTGAGGGAGAAGATTCAACAAATATGAATAGGGTGAGGTGTGCTGATGGGTGTCCTTTGGACAGGGGGAGCGGAGAGAAGGAAGCGAAAAGCTAACCACCCATTAGGAATTAGGTTCTTTCATAGCACCCCAGAGGGGCTGAGGCTGCCGGGGCCCTCTGGAGGCCACCAGGCCCCAGCCCTGCCCCAGCAGGGCCACCCAGCGCAGGCTGCCCAGGCCCATCTCCAGGCGGCTTTTGGAGATCCTCAAGGAGGAGACCCCACAGCCTCTCTGGGCAGCCTGTGCCAGGGCTCCTCACCCACACAGCCCAGAAGTGCTCCTGGGGCTCAGAGAACCTCCTGTGTTCTTAATATAAAACAATTACAGGAGTATATTTAGCCATGTCTCTGAAGGAAATCAGGTGGATGTGATGGTGTTTTTGTTTTTCCCTCTAGCTTTTGAATCCACTGTGTGTTCTGTGGCATTGGCTTGCTGGCCTAGCAGATGCATGTTAAGCTGAGCTGACCGCATCCTCTGGCTGCTCTGTCCAGTGGAAGTACTGTGTGGTAGGAGGGGAAAGAGACGAGACAAAACATAAAAAGCTGTAGGAAATTAGAGCACATTAGCTCTGTTGCTGACAGGAAATGTGTGCTCTTTATAGTAGTACATTCTTGCCAAATTGTTTGAAACATGTTTTGAATTTTCAGGTCTGAAATCTCTTTAGACCGTCTCATCTGTATTTGTCTTTTGCTAAAGCTCGTGTCTCGTTGGAAGTGCATTTTTCATGATCCTTATTTGCCACTTAGAAGCCTGCAGAGTTCTCTACAAGAGCTACTGACACAAATGTTACGAAACCATTTAGTGTGTTACTTTTTTTTTAAAGTTGATAAGGGAGCAAATGTGCCTTTAACAGGCTATCTGCCTTAGACTCATGTCAGATCAGTATATTGGCGGTGGCTGAGGTGATTTAAGAAGTTACTGCCTTCAGCTGCTTGTTTTGCCCCCTCAGAGTTGCTGACGGAACTAGGGAACGCATCACTGCTTAACCCTGTTCTGCCAAACGATCTAGGTTAAACACTACTGGTATTTTTCCTTCTAATGCAGGGAATTTCTGGCAGGATGAATTAAGAAGTGAAGACACGTAGTTATGTTAGCTGCCATGGGGAGGCAGGGATGTGATAAATTTTAATAGAAGATGGTAAAATCCTTACCTGCCTCCGCTGCAGCCAGGAACATGTCTGACTGTAGTTCTCACTTACCAAGTATTCTGTGAATGATAGCTAGAGAATTTAAACTTGTGTGTTATGACATCAACTCTTACACTGTAGGTGTGGATTAGGTAAATAATTTGTCTCCAGCCTTCAGAAAATAGCTGACAAAGCAAAATGTTGCAAGGGACATCTGGCATCAAGGACTGGCATGGTGGCATAAACAGTTTTGTTTCAAGAGTTCGCTGTAACCTTCTCAGATGAAACTTGAATCGTCGCTATTAATAACCTATTCTCTCAGTAGTCTGTTTAGATGCTGGGTAATAAATGTTGTTCGGGCTTGACTGATTTCACTCGGTCAGTTCCCCAATGTATTTAAAACTTTCTGAAGAGGAACTAAATTTTCATCAAGTCTAATTTACTTACAGAAGAAGAGAAGACTTAAATATGGGAAATGCATAAATACAGCTCACTTAAAAAAAATAATAAAAAAAAACAAAGACACCCAGACACCCTTTTCCCCCAACAGTGCTGCTTCTAACGAAACAATGCAGTCCTTGGTTCAGTTTTGAGGCACATCTGAGTTGTAGGATTATCATAGCTAACATTGTCTGGAATAGCTGTTCCAGCCTTTACCTACACTTTGTGTATGAAATTTCTTCTGGATTATTGAAATAATTCAAGTATGTATAAAGTATTTTAAGAAAGGAATTACTTAATTTTGGGAGAAAGCCTCCTAAAATTGTCTCCATTTCAGATTGTGAAAGCAAAGTGAGAAGAGTAAAGGAAAAGAATTTTACCACAACTCTAGTCAGAAAACTTACTTTAATGGTTCATGCGTGTTTGTTGACTTTGACAGGAAAGAAAAATAACTTGCTTTTGAAATGAAATATCCCTTGCTCTAAAAAGTACTATCATGAAGTTCTCGTTTTGTGAAACTTCGTGTATTTAATAGGACTCAACTCCAATTATCTTGAAGTATTGTATAGATCTGTATTAAAACAGAATTGAACCTTTGAGGTTCTTAAAATCTACGGTAATATTATTTTTTGTCAGATGAGCCAGTTGTTGCATCAGATCATTGACTACCATGTTGAGTGTCTTTCAGGTAGTCCCCAGTATGTATAGTGCTAGGACTTAATTTTGTAGGTGCTGCAGATGAAATATGCTTTTTTTTTTTTTTTTTTTCCTGTATAGACACGGTATTGCGTGTGCACAATGCTCAGCTTGAAAACTGCTACTGCTTGACTTGCATCCATTGTATGTGCTTTTGTAGGATTTTTTTTTTTTTTTTTTTTTTATCCCAGAGTTTGTATGGTGTCTCCTATTGCATCAGAGTGGATGGGATTTTCATAACAGCAGTAACGTGCCTGATGGGAGCTGGCTCTGGAAGTATTCAGTTGTGGTCTTTTAGGGAAACTTCCTCGTAAGGAATTACGTCTAATGTAGGTAGCTCTGCCCATCCTGATTCTTTCCCTGTGCCATACGTTTATTAAGCATATTACTTTGAAAGGAAGGGCTCTGTCACCAGAAAACATGTCGTTCCTTAACTCTCAGAAAGAATCCGAGGGGCTGTTCACCTGCAGATAACTTGTCAGCCAGGAGGGGATTATGAGTACTGTAGCTCTCTGTTACTTTATAGACTCAGTGGAGTCTGGCATCTAGTGCTTAGTATCTCTATCACCAAGCATACACTGTGTCATTTTCCCCAAACACAGACACTAATCAAAGTGCTATTTTTTTTCCATCAACTGTTTATTTACTTTTCCTGTGGATACATGAGTGTGTAATATGGGGAATGAACCTGCAGAGTGAAATTGGTTGACAAATAGGTGTGTCAATAGTGACCATATTCTGTTACAGTACTCTGAAGCTGAGTAATGCACTTTTCAACTGAGTTTTTTCCTTTGAAATTATGGTATTCATTTGGAGGTATGCTGGAGCTTCGGGCTGGGGACTCATCCAGTCACCCACGAAAACTTCCCAGTAAGCTTACATCATGTTAAAGGACATAAACATAGAATTAGAATCAGTAAGGTTGGAAAAGCCCTCCAAGATCATCTGGTCCAACCACCCCCTACCACCAATGTCACCCACCAAACCATGTCCCCAAGCACCAGGTTCAACCTTTCCTTAAACACCCCCAGGGACGGTGACCCCACCACCTCTTCCAATGCCTGACTGCGCTTTCTGAGAATATCTCCAGATTCCCAACCAGAACCTTCCCAACTCATTCCCTCTTGTCCTATCCAAAGCCAAACCAAACATGCCTTTATCAGGCATTTGTTTTGTTTATGTTTAGTTTACGGAGTGATCTGGAGTAGCTCTGTTCAGCTGTGACTGACAACTGTGTTACAGATGTCTTTGTAGGGTATTTTATGGGGCAAAAATGAAGGATACTGTGGCTTTTTTGGTCACATTTCCTGTTGTTGAGCCAAAGTATGGATGTGTATAATAGCTGCTATTACTTCTGTCTGATTTCTTAAGGTCTAGGCTGTAAGGAACACTTACTGTTCTTACTCACTAAAAAGTCAGTTGTTCGTCATAAGCGGGAAAAATGCAAATTGCCTCAGGGAAAGGAATCTAACACATGAAATAGTGAAATGTGAGTAGCAGTGTTGGAAGCAGGCTGGGGTGATGGGTGACAACAAGCTGTGTGTGACTGTGCAATGTGATATGGTGGCAGAGAGGGCTGCTTGAATTCTCTGCTAGCCACACAGAGATGTATTACAGAGGGAGCAAAACTTTGAAATACCTTAGAGAGTTACATTTACAAAAGAATAAAAAGCCTCCTGCCTCATTAGATACAATTTTCAACTCCAGATGCTACCATAAGAGTGTCTGAATTTCTATAGCTTGGAGGCTGCTATTCCATTTGTTTTTTTTTTTTCTCGGAGGCTGTTGCCATCTTTTCACAAACACGGGTACATATTTGCAGGTAGGTTTTTTTTTTTCATAGCCCTTAGTCAGGCATCAGTTGAAACAAAGTCACTTCTGTGTGGCAGCCAGGCAGCAAATGCTGGTGGTTGGCTTCAGGAGGAGGGCTGTAGTGAAGAGAAAAGCAGAGTGGGGTGGCCCAGTGATCAGACTGTTAATAAAGGGAGAGGAAAGAAACCCTTCCAAGACAAAAAACAAAACCAAAAACTTTGTTGCTGTCTATCCAAATAATTAAAGCTACAGTGAATGTTAAAAAAAAAAAAAGCAAACATTACTCCAAAATTCCTGTTTTCAAGTGTTTTGAGACTGTCTTTGTCATGTGTCATTAGATAATTTGGATTTCAGGCTATTGAATGATTTTTCTGGTTAGCAAAGAATTCTCTGGTGGCGTCGGTCCGTAGGTCAGATCTTTTATTTGCTGATTTTTACTGGTGGGTGTCTTAAATTTCTGACAGCTTGTTTCAGAAGCTAACCAGCTCTTGGCAGTGACCCTGGAGCTTCTGAGAGTAGCTTTATAACTTCTGAGAAACTTAAGATAATGTGTATCAGTGCAAAATGAAAGCATGTTTTCCTAGGTACTTGCAAGGTTGTTGCTTGTACTTAGGAGAAGTCTGGCTCTGAGGTCTGCTGTTGATAAGAATTTGCTGTATAACTTGTTTTGAACACTTGCATAAATATTTTCTATGGCATTTTAATCTCAGACACGAAATATGAAGGTTAAGATGTATTCACACCAAACTAGCTTTAATGGTAACCTTAGTCTTTGTGTAAACACCTGTTAAATATGACTTGTAATTGTGTAATACATGCTGCTAATTAGAAATATGCATGTTAAATACGGAAACATTGAATTTCACTAGGGTTTGAGATTCAGGCTTCTAGTCAGCTCATAGTTGTTAATTGTTCTTGACTTTTCCTGGTAATGTATGTAAGAAAGTTGAACACCACTAAAATTATATCTGTCTCTGATTCTTAGATGTGAATGAATTGAAAGAGTGCCTTCATGTACTAGTGAAGGAACAGCAAACTCTGGCCACGCAAACCGCTACAACAGCTCTTTCAGCTATGAGGCTAAAGCAGAGGCTCGTTATCCTGGAACGATACTTCATTGCATTGAACAGAACAGTTCTTCAGGAGAATGTCAAAGTTAAGTGGAAAAGCAATAGTATTCCTCTGCCTACGGTGGATAAGAAAAGGTAATGACAAGTTGTATGGATAAGTTAATATATTAGCAACATCATAGAAGGGTTATCAACCTGTGTGTGACAGCTTAATGGGATTTCCTTCTCCTCATGAAGCATTACCAGTAAAGACAGTCTTCTTATTTAAGATGGTTTTAGGTGGTGCTATCTACCACAGTTTTTTATCCTTAGCGGATGCTTAGTTATGCTGACTCTGTTCATATTGGCTGTCTTTTATTATAATACACTTCAGTAGATGTTATTCTTTGAGCTATAATCATATTTTCCCAGAGATACTCCTTTTGTTCTACTCTGTTGGATATATGGAAAGGCCTATTTCAGAAATGATGCTGATGGAAATTGCATAGTTCTAATAGCATTATTCTTGTCATTAACATGTATTTCTCATATTTATTTGCTCAGTTATGCATATAAATTTAAAAATGCAAGTACCTAAAAGTTGAGTGTAGTTTTTCTTAGCTTGGGTGAGAAATGTTGTAATCAGACATTTTATCTGAAAATGTTTCAGAAGAACTATCTGAATAAGAAATTATCTAGTTACTTTCTATATCTAGATAGTTTATTGACCTAAGAATAGAAAAAAAGTATTAATCGAGGCATTAAAGAAGCTTGTCAATAGTTAACTAGTCGCTGTTGGACAGAACAAGCAATTTAACCAGTGAAAATTTTATTTTAGATTAGCTCTAGCTTCAAAAATTAAAGAGACAGTAAATAAATATGGTAGATGAGTTATCATCTGTGGGATTGTTCTGATGGGGATGTCTTTCTCTGAATAATCTGTTCTTTGAAGAATATTTTTTTCAGTTCTGATTAAAAAAGAACACAGGTGTGTTTAAGTTATCAGAGTACTTAAAAAGAAAAGCCAGATTAAATTTTCTCTTGCTTGAAAAAGTTTTGAAAGTTCACTTTCATTGTGATGTGAGATTAAAACCAGGTTTCTGATTGTTTGCATAAAAAGCAAAGGTAATAAAAATGTTTGGGAGTCCAGTGCATGTCAACAAAAATTCAAGTTCTCTCTCTTCTGTACACAAACCAATACAGAAGCTGTAAAGAGATTTGTAATATTGACACTTGAGTGAAAAGACAGGCAATGACAAAATGGATGAAATTCGTTATCAGTAATTGAATAGAAGATTTATACAAAATTTAAAATTCTAGGTAATGCAGTCCAAATACACTAGAAGTATGAACAGCCCAGATAAAAATGAGTACACGAAACATCATACATTTTTGTATTTTTAGTATGCAATCATAATTTCACTCTAAGTAATTTAGGAACCTTTCCTATGGCAGTTATGCCAGTCTGGTTTCTTTTTTCTCTGTTAAGCTTTCTGTTGTCATGGATTGAGTTAGCTGGGTTTTAGAGGAGCTGAAGTTGAATTTTGGTTGTCGTTTTGGTGTTGACCACCGTCATTCTCAAGAGGAACTTACAACTATTTATATTAAAAAAAATTAATTGTATCTGCATGCATATAAATAAAGTGGAAAACTGTCAAATACGTATATTACTAATATTCTTTATGATGTCTGTAATTGTTCCATAAACTGTATAGAGATAATGTGAATATGATTTTTTTTAGCCCAAGACCTGTAGGGAAAGGTGTAGAAGGACTTGCACGAGTTGGATCCCGAGCAGCACTTTCGTTTGCATTTGCGTTCCTTCGTAGAGCGTGGAGGTCAGGTAGGTCTATTCTGTAGCATACTGTGTCTATTTTTGATTTCTGAAGACATTTTTTTTCATAAAAGCATGTGCATGTATTAAAGATATAGCTCTATGCAAATACTTATAAATATTTGACTTCCATAATTGTATCTTACTTTTATGTGGTATTATGTCCAACAGTGTTGTTGTTGATCAAAGCCATTGGAGCCAGTCATTGCTATTCAAGCCAGTCCAGCTGCTGTATTGTGCTGGGATACTTTTATGCTTAGCTATACAAACTGGGATTTCACAAAGAGAACGCGTTTTAATGCCAGGTTTCAGAGAAGTTAGATTTATTTTTCAGAAAAGATGTATCGCTATACTACTGCAGCACAGTAGTCTGTCTTCATTCCTCTCAGGCTACGGGATGCAGCTTCCTCCCCACCTGTGTGGAGGATCAGTAGCTGGTAGTAGTCTGTCAAGCACACCAGTTTGGGGAGTGTCCTGGTGATACCTGTGATCTGGGGATTCAGGTAGACTGCAGACTTCCCTATGATGAGGTTCAACTCTGCATACTGGGCCCTCTGTTTCTCTCAGAAAGGAATTGACTACTACAATTACCCATCTGTCTTTCTTATTGGAGTCAGTCTTGAGGCATGGTGCCACTCCTCCTGTGTGTGATCTTGTAGTTGGGCCTTCCACCACACCCTCTCCTACCCCTCGTTCAAGATTGAGGGCCTCAAACCTATTCTGGAGGGGCCCCTGGGGAAGTGAGGTAGGTAGGTGGAGGGGTTGCCTGTGACACTGAACTGGGATTCGCTTCCAACCCTCATCTTCTTTTTGGTCCCCTCCCTCTGCCCAAGAGCGACAGGGCAGGGGCTCCACCACCCTCTGGGGGGCATCCCCCAGTGCCCTTCTCTCTGGTATGCCAAGGAGTTACTCCACCAAGCAGTCTCCAGCTCACACGCTCCTTAGTCTCTCCTTAGTCTCTCCACCTGCTCCTTGAACTCTGTCACCATGGCCAGCACACCTTGCACCTGAGAACAGGCAGTCTCCCCGCTGCCCTCTCCCGGCAGCAGCAGGCTCAGGCATTTCCTGCAGCTTGAGGCCTGAGCAGCCATGTCTCTGGGCAGGCCACAGTCTTTTTGAAGTGAGTTCTCTGCCTAGTGGACACCATGGTAGATTTGTTGTCTCGCAGACTTACCTAAATATTTGTCTCAGTCTGTGCTATTTGTTTAGATTGCAGTTATTTGGCTCTTCGTCCGGGCTAGTTCTTTTCCCAGTTGCCTCAGCAGATGCATAGCGGGACAAGCTGTTTTAAGACTTGCTGCCTTTCCAAATGCATTTTTTTTTGTGAAGCAGATTGTTCTTCAGAAGTCTTGCAGTCAAAATGTTTGTATGAATATTGAGAACTCATGTACATATTAAGTAACTCGTAACAGTGAGATTAAAAAAATAAAAATCCACAAAGTGTTGTATAAAACATCTGTATGCCTTCTGTGAAGGTGTGGGTATAACTAGTATTACTGTGATCCTTAGGTGAAGATGCAGACCTGTGCAGTGAGCTGTTACAGGAGTCACTTGATGCACTACGAGCTCTGCCAGAGGCATCCCTTTTTGATGAAGGGACTGTATCTTCTGTATGGCTGGAAGTTGTGGAAAGAGCTACTAAATTCCTAAGGTCTGTTGTGACTGGGTAAGTTTCTTCTTTAGGGTATTGCTGAAGTATCGTTTACATAGCAAACTTAAATCTCCTACCAACTGATGGCCTGAGCAGAATAGTTTAGAAAAGAAAAACAGTTGTTTTCCATAATGTTATATCAAGCAAACAAATGGTACATAAATTGTTGAAATGACGCTCCTCAAACATGGTTTAATTCCTTTAACTATTTAAGAAGAATCTAAACTTGAGTATTCTGAATTAACCTGTATAGACTTACCCTAAAAATACTATGTTGCTGTTGTAAGCTGTACCCATATGAAGAGTTTTTAGTAATGCAATATATGTGTATGCTTAACTGAGCCTTTCCACTACAGCAATATAATACAGACTGTGCATAGGGGGACAAAATAAAGATACTCACTCTGGACTTGGAGCACTCCCTTACTTTTCCCTGTTATTTAATAACTCTTAAACTTACCCTTTTATGATTGTTAAATTAACTTTTGAATACTGGAACTGCATCCTTATGGTGAATATCATAAAGGATATTTAAATTATACGTGTGAAAAATGTGTTTTTCATGTGAGCATATTTGAGAGCTAAGGAACAGGTAGTGAAGCTTTGGGCAGTTTTAAAGCTTAGTTGTCACTTTAAAAATAACCTTTTGTGGAAGGTGTCAGCTTTTGTTACATGCTTTCATTGCCAATTTCATATTCTGTAAGTTTAGTGGTTCTCGGTGTTTTGTAGATGCTTTTGTTAAGCAAATATCTATTGTTTCCAGTTATTTCTTAGCTAATGGATATTGTTTGATTTTTAAATAGAGACGTGCATGGAGCTCCCAGTACCAAAGGCCCAGGGAACATTCCGTTACAAGACCAGCACTTGGCACTTGCCATATTGCTAGAACTGGCAGTGCAGAGGGGCACGTTAAGGTGAGGAGCATGAACACTGATTTTTAACCACTGCTATTGGTTGGAATGACCAGAGCAGTGCCTGTCTTCAGTTTTCATTAGTTTTGCATAATGGTTGTGGTTCAAAGCATGTGGACCTTTACTGTAATGCAGTGGAGATCAAACTCTCATGTTAACTAGATTGTAAAATCCATTTTTGATATTCTGACATCTGCTTAAAACGTAAAGGTGTGACATCTGGTTAAAGATACAGAAAGTGAGTTGTATGAATAACCTAAAACGGTTTCCCTAAAAACGCTTATTAATGAAAGACATAATCTTCCTCTTTCAGCCAAATGTTGTCTGCAGTTATGTTGTTGCTTCAACTTTGGGATAACGGAACAAGGGAAACGGATAACGAACGATCTGCACAGGGAACAAGTGCACCCCTTCTGCCTTTGTTACAAAGATTTCAGAGTATAATATGTAATAAAGACGTGCCCAATACTGAGGAAGAGATTCAGGTACTTAGACTTGATTTAGTTGGAAGGGGCATTATCTTGGTATCAAACTTTATTTTGCTGACTAAATTAGCTACAGAATTATCCAAACAAAATTTGGATTTACTTTAGCCGTAGTATGATGACACATATACATGCACCACTGTTTGATTTTTTTGTGTGTACATTTGAGTTCCTTGAGGTGGGAGGAGGAATTTCATAGTGTGTTTATAAATAAATGTTGTATTCCAGAGCTAATGCTTTTGTGTTAACTTACAAATGTGACTAGTTAACTTTTCTGTACATTTGGATTGTTTTTATTTAATTTTGTAAGAAGTCAACTAAACTACAACTCTTAGTGAATGTTACTGGGGTTGATAAAAACACAGCAAAGAGTGTTATTACACTTCCTATTCACAATGTGACTTAATTTTCTCAACGTATGTGTTTGGGATTTTCCTTTACTTTAAGAAAAAATATGTGCCTGTTTAAATAAGTTTCTCTTAAACTTGTGCAGATACTCAGCATATCTATAGTGTATTCTGTATCTGTATGTGTAGTGGAATGGAAATATGTTGAATATTCTTCTGACTGCTCTTTTTTCTTTTTTAGCTGCTGACTTATCCTCTGAGTCCAAATGAAAGTTTTCTAAGGTATCTGACTTTACCACAGGACAATGAGCTAGCGATTGATCTGAGGCAAACTGCAGTTGTGATCATGGCCCACTTGGATCGTCTAGCCACCCCATGTATGCCTCCACAGTGTAGCTCTCCTACATCTCATAAGGTAGCTATTTGCAGAATCAAGTTTAGTAAGATACATTTCCTAAAAGTGTAACTAGTTTTCAGTTTGGAAGAATAATGACTATTAAGATTGTTTTGTTTTCCTTTTGATTTTCACATGGTAGCTTTGAGTTGCTTAAATTTGTCTTTGGTATCTTGTACGACATTTAGAAATCTTTCAGTCAGCCTTGGAGTACAATTCTGTGGTTTGGGAACAATTCTTTCATATTATTTCATATTATGGCTAATTCTGCCATGTTTTGAACTGTTCCTGTTGTTTATCAGAGAAAATTCTCAAGACCAGACTTACTAAAAGTTGGCTGTCTGGCTTACTTAAAAACCAACAACAGGACAAACCAACAATCAAAAAACCAAAACAAAACAAAAAACAAAGAAACCTTTTTATATGTTAAACTTCCCATCCTGAAAGTCTACGCTTCCTGTAGATATTTATAGCCTATTCAGTAAAAGACTGAATGTGATGCATGCAAGTCTTTATTTTTGATATCCTGCTAATAGACAAGATTTATTGACCATTGGCAGTAATGACTGTCAAAGATGTGAGTATATTTAGCATAGAAACCATAGTTTATTTAGGATTGTATATTTATATATTTATAAATAGTATATTTAGCATAGCTTAAAAAATAATAATAAAAAAATTGCTTCATCTTTTTTAATTAAGTTGCATATTTCAAAACTGTACTTACAGAATTTCTTATTTTCTAGGGATCTTTGCAAGAGGTCATTGCTTGGGGTTTAATAGGTTGGAAATACTATGCTAATGTGAGTGGTCCAATTCAGTGTGAAGGACTTGCCAATCTTGGTGTTGTGCAGATTGCCTGTGCAGAGAAACGTTTTTTAATATTATCTAGGAATGGACGAGTTTATACGCAAGCATACAACAGTGATACACTGGTGAGTTTTTTGCAGATTTTTGAAAATGTGTTCTATATTATTTCATGCAATAGGTCTGCTTTTATAATATCTTGGAAGGGTAGATGAAGACATGCTGATTTTTCTGAGCTTCTTTGTTGTTGTTCTTGAACTTTCAGAAGTTAAACATATCTCATTCATGTAATTTCTGTCAGGCTAGAGGTTATGAGTATAATAATACTTGATTTCATTGCTATTCTGGCCTTGGTAACAGCTGTAGAAATCAGCAGATGTGAAATGAATTTTAGTTCAGTGCAGCATGCTCAAACTGTGTAGTTTCTCAAACAAAACTGTACCGTAAAAAACATTTGTTGCTAAGATTTTGTTTAAGATAAACACTGTTTTCACATATACAGAAGAAGTATAAGGATGAGAACAGAATAATTGCACAGCATCATTTTTGTCAGATTTAAATAGCAATTTGGCTTTTTCTCTACTTATATCTTTATCTCTACTTATATCTTTATATCTTTATATCTCTACTTATATCTACTTATATCTACTTCATTAACTTAATAGATTTGACAGGTTTGATAAGCCTTGGGAAAAGTGTTCCTAGTTATTTTCTGTATAGGCAAGTGATGGAAAACATAAACAATTTTAATAACTCTATTACTTTTGGTTCACAGGGACCACAGCTGGTGCAGAGTTTAGCTTCCAGAAATATCGTGAAGATTGCAGCACATTCGGATGGGCATCACTATCTTGCTTTGTCAGCAAATGGTGAAGTTTTCTCCTGGGGCTGTGGAGATGGTGGCAGACTAGGCCATGGAGATACAGTGTATGTAATAATAATAAAAAAAAAAAGTAACATTTGACAGTGTTCTGAATTCATAGTAGAAACTATTTAGTTGTGTGTACAAACACCCATAAGAAATATTATTGAAATGTAGCATGCTACACTGAGACCGTGCGTAAAAGGTGTAATATACCCCGATCATGATTTATTAATTTATTAAAGGATGCCTGTACTTTTCAATCATTGTCTGACAAATCAGGCAAGTAGGAAACATTATTAATAACCATATTTCTGATACTGTCCGAGCTGGTAGTTGTGACTTGTTCAGCAAGTAAACTGGCTGTTAATGCTGGCATAGTAACTGACTGTTCCTATGTATGTAGTGTTCTCTGTGTTGTCATTGTGGCAAGCAATTCTTGATAATGAAATTGTCATAAAGCCCATTACTTTGGAAGTTAATGTGTTTCTGCAAAATACTGGTGCATGGTCTCCATACCTCAGACAGTCCCAATAACAAGCAAGCTGTTTTTTAAGTAGGCAGCTAAAGATTCGTAACCTCAAATATTCTGTTGCTATACAAAACAATACAAAATATAATGGATAATCCATTTTTAAAAATAATTTGATTTGATAATCTATTAAGTATTTCACGTTTACCGTAAGCATTCCCTATTCAACTCTGTTACCAAACAAATTATGTTCTCTCTGCATATGTTCTCTTTTTAATATTCCTATTTCTGCACTGATGTTGTCTGAAATACTTGTGAGTAGACGGCATAGTAGTAGTTGCACTATTACCAGGCCTTTTGTTTGTGGTTTTATGAATCCATAGTGTATTTTCTCTAGGAACATTGATTCAGATGTCAGTGGGGTCATCTTTACAAATGCGGTCGTGTTGCTTACATCATTCATTTTGCCCTCTGACACCCCTTATTAAACAATAACATTATTGCCCTGCTTTTATGTAGGAGCATTTTTTTTACAGGGGTCCGGTGGAGGGCTATGAAGATGATTAGGGGTCTGGAGGTCCTTTTTTAAGAGGAAAGGCTGAGAGAGCTGGGGCAGGGCAGCCTGAAGAAGAGAAGACAGAGGATCTTAACAGCGTATATAAAAATCTTAAGGAAGTGTGTCAAGACAATGGGGCTGGGCTCTTTTCATTGGAGTCCAGCAACAGGATGAGGAGCAGAGGGCACAAACTGAAACACAGGAAGTTCCTTGTGAATATGCGGAAAAACTGTCTTTACTGGGAGGGTGACAGAGCACTGGCCCTGAGAGGTTGTGAAGTCTCCTCCTCTGGAGATATTCAAAACCTTCCTGGATGCCATGCTGTACAACGTGCTCTAGGTGACCATTCTTGGCAGGGGAGGTTGGACTAGATGTCCATTCCAACCTCAACCATTCTGCAGGAGCGCGTATTGATATATTTTAGGTTGTTTCTTCCCCCTGTGTTGAATTCCTGATAAGCAAGGCAGTTCCTACACAAGGGTTAGAACTGTAAATGCTACATCTGAACAAATAATGTTATAAAAGATAATATTTTTGTAGTAGGCTTAAATATTTCTGAAAACCACTTCATTGATTTAATTGGAAACAGAAATCGTAGTTGTCAGACATCTCTGTTGCTTTGTATGTTGTTGAACAATCTGAATTTTATTTTTGACTTACAACTCTATTTTGATACCTCAGGCTACTAATACGATTTGCAGGTAGAACTGCATCAGTTATTTTCTAACAAATATGGCACACCTTTTATTACCTACTCGTCAGATCGCCCTTTGTGAAATATGTCACCTTCTCTTTAAACAGCCCTCTGGAGGAACCAAAGTTGATATCTGCTCTGTCCGGAAAGCAAGCTGGGAAACATGTTGTTCATATAGCATGTGGAAGCACTTACAGTGCAGCCATTACTGCTGAAGGAGAGCTATATACATGGGGACGAGGAAACTATGGCAGGCTTGGTCATGGTATGTTATTTGACATCTTAAAATCAGTTGTTTCTCAATTAGTTGTTCAATGTTTATCTCAATCTTTTATCCAACCTACCCATAGCTGATTTGAGAAGCATACATTATGAGAGGGATTGTCTCTCAAATCCACCAAGTCTTTGAGCTCTGTAAAAATAGGCATCTGGATGGAGAAGAATCATAGGGAATCTGCATTGTCCCGTTCCCTTCCTTGTGAAGCAAAGACAAGTGGATGAAAATCCACTTTCCTTGTGGGTGAAATCCATATTACATACCTAAGAAACCATATGGGAGCTCAGTCATAATACTCAAATCTGAAAAGAAACAGAACAACCCCCTCCACCCCAAAACAATGAAACACCCAAAACCAACCAAACAAAACCAGAAAAACCCACCAAGCCTTCTTGGTTTTGCTGCTCACGTTATCTACTTTATATTGAAGGTTCCAGTGAAGATCAGACCATCCCAATGCTGGTCACAGGGTTGAAAGGACTCAAAGTTATTGATGTGTCATGTGGAAGTGGAGATGCTCAGACCCTTGCAGTTACTGAAAATGGTTAGTAGCAAAATATAACAGTTAATCTTGACTTTTCTTGCTTTCATTCTAAAGATATGTATTTATATTGCAAATACCATGCTTATTTTTAGTGGCTTTAACTCTTTAAGAACTTGAAGCTGAAATTTCATTTGGGGAAATATATATGTGCATTTATTTTGCATGTTATGTGCACGGATAACATTTCTATGTATATGTATGCAATATACACATTTTGAATGTACATATTTGTATTACCATTTGTTTGATATACATTTAAAATAATGACAAATCTATAATAGATACACAAAACATTAAATATATGTACATCTGTATTTACATTTTATGCATCGTATAATTAAATAAACTCATGTCACAACACTAAGATTTTTGAGTAGGGACGTTGTCTATGTTAAGCCATGGGAATGACAAAGAGAAGCTCTTTATGGAATCCAGCTGGCATCCCTGAGCTAGATGCCCAATGCATGAGATTCAAAACCTGAATTTCAGTGTATGAGGTTAGGCACTAAAGTCATCATTTGGAAATCAGGTATCTCTTGGAAGCGAATTATTCTATTAAAATGTAGCTGGTTATGGTGATATGCACAATTAAAAACCTGAAAGATTTCCTCATACAGGAATTTAAAACTGAGATTTCCTAATTATTTTATTCCTTGGTCCTGTTCTTGCTTATCAGAGTACCTTTGGGAATAGCTTATGAAAGGAAGGAATGTAAGTGCTCTAGAATGTATGACAAAACTTGGATATGCTTACCATTCTTGAACTAATATTAAATGAAGATGCAGAATGACTTCATGATTTCTGATATAGTAGGGCTTAGATTAAGTAGCGAATATCGAAAGCCAGTGATACCAGACAGTGGCAGTTTTCACTTCATTTAGTGAGATGATTTGAGTGACAAGAACTGAAAACAGAGATCAGCTTTCACAGACAATTTGACCATTCAGTGTGGAAATAGTATTGCAAGTTCTTAATAACTAAAGATCAAACTAGAGGCTTGATTTGTGGCGTATTCTCTACTACATATGCTTTTAAGGACTTTTTGCACAGTAATGAATTTTTGTGCATGTTATACATGTATTTCTGTGCTAGTTTGGTCAACATGAGAACTTTACAGATTAAGAACCACTGTTCAGAACTTTCTCATCCTTCATATGTATTTCATGAACTATTGAAAATGCATTAATAATTGATATTCCTAATTTAAAATTTCAAAATTGTGCTAATTATAGAATCTCAGATTTTTAAAAAATTTGCTTATTAGAACAGATAACTTTATTACATGAAAAAGCAGTGCCATATTTCTGTTTTTCTTTCTCTTCTTTTAAAGGCCAAGTGTGGTCTTGGGGTGATGGCGATTATGGAAAGCTAGGAAGGGGAGGCAGTGATGGTTGCAAGACTCCCAAGCTGATAGAAAAACTTCAAGACCTGGACATTGTGAAAGTACGCTGTGGAAGTCAGTTCTCTATTGCTTTGACCAAAGATGGTCAGGTGTACACCTGGGGAAAAGGTGACAATCAGAGACTTGGGCATGGAACGGAAGAGCATGTTCGATATCCCAAACTGCTGGAAGGTTTGAAAGGTAATTAGCTGGAAATACTCAAAAGCTTTTTGTTGTTTTGGGAACCTTTAGCTAGGCAGTGATGATCTCAACTATACGAATGACAATACCATGTACTCTGGTGTCATATTCCGTACTGTTTTCATTGTAAAAGGTAATTGTGCACATTTCCCATCATTTCTGCCTTTTCTGCCTTTAAAATTTCAGCAGACGTAGAGCTACTATGGTAAGATTACTTTAAATGCTGCTTGTCCTAGTGTTCTACTTATTCATACTGTTTTTCTCCTGTTAGGTTTGCAGGAATGCTTATTCAAAGACATGTTTTTGCATTGTCAGGAAAGTATTTTTGACTAGTTTGTAACAGTTACTTCTTCAATGTGATAGAAGCCTGAGGTTCTGGAGGGGTGGATGAGGAGAAAAACTTTCATTTCACTGTCTTTCCTAAAACAGTTGTTCTTATATAAGGAATGCTCTAATAGAAAGTAACTTCTGAACTAAGGAGTATAATGTAACTTTGCAGTCTCAGTTCATGGATGGGGAGATTTTTTAATAACCCTTTCCTGAAAAGCGATCCAAGTGGAAGGGATACAAAATAGAAGCTGTTTGTTTTGAACTTGTAGACTTTCATGTTTCTCTCTTAAGAATCTTTAAATATTTCCTTGATTTTTCTTTTACTGTACTCTTCCAATCCACTAGTAAAGCAAAGGTAAGACTATTGACATCCATAACATGTTTACAGTTAAGTATGAACACAGTTATAGTTAAGTATAAGCACAGTTTTCTTTCCTTCTGATATTTTTCTCTGTTAATAATTATAGTCTGATATTTTACTTTTTTACTCAGGAAAAAAAGTGATAGATGTGGCAGCTGGATCCACACATTGCTTGGCACTGACCGAAGATAGTGAAGTGCATAGCTGGGGGAGCAATGATCAGTGTCAACATTTTGACACTTTGCGGATCACCAAACCAGAGCCTACAGCTCTCCCAGGATTGGACACAAAGCATATTGTTGGAATTGCCTGTGGGCCTGCTCAGGTGAGTTTTTAATCTTTGAATTGTTAACTGCAGTTAGTCTCTATATAAGACTAGTTCTGTACACTAATCGCAGTCCCTTTTTTCTGTGCTTGTATGAATTCTTTTATTCCTTATTCTGAACAGATGAAGGCTTGGAAAAAAAAACAAATTTCATGCAATTGTTCTGCCAAAAAGAGATGACTAGCTTTCCCTCTGAGTATTCTGAGTAGCTATATCCTCCCCACTTGTGGAGCAGTTGAAGGGTTGTTTAGCTGAATGTTTACTGCAGCAAAGATAGTGAGGTATCTGGATTGGCATAAACAGCACTTTGGAAGATGTGATAATGAAGTTATTTTCTGGGATTGGTAGGGTTTTGTGTATGTTTACAGGAATGCAGGCAGAGAGTTCTCTTTTGCAGATGTGCAGATACTGCTGAAACCCATTGAATTTTGCATTTTTTTTCTGTTTATAGAGTTTTGCTTGGTCATCATGTTCCGAGTGGTCAATAGGCTTGCGTGTGCCTTTTGTGGTGGATGTTTGCCCCATGACCTTTGAGCAGCTGGACCTTCTACTGAGACAAGTGACAGAGGGAATGGATGGCTCTTCTGACTGGCCTCCTCCTCAGGAAAAGGAGTGTATGGCTGTGGCAACGTTAAACCTTCTAAGACTTCAGGTACCCTAAGTTTCTTACGCATTGAGTAGTTAGTGAGATAAATGTTTCAGTAAATTGCTTGGATTAAAATAATGGACTTAGGGTGTTTAAAAACATTTTAGTTGATAAGAAAGTGAAATAGGTAGAATATCACTTCCTACTCCCTGAAATTTTGCAGCTAATGGTTGTTTAAAGCTCTTTTCTTCTCTTGACTGTATTTGAATGTCATTAAATATGTAAATGGTGTAGGCCTTGCATACTCAGTCACTCAGTAAATCCATGCTCCTAGGGATTGTAAGCATTTCTAAGAATTTTAAACAGCATTTCCAAGAGTGTGTCTTCTTCAGACTATATCTGACACATGGTGAAGATATATTGCTTTACCTAGCATAATATAGGGGTGTAGAAACAGTTTCTTATTCTTTAGGATAATTGAGAATTTTAGTTGAGAATTTCAGAGGATATGTTAGTAAGTTAGTTGATAATATTTGACTGTTAATTTAAATTCAGTTTATTTCAGCAAGCCAGCATTTTCCTTTAATTTTTACAAATTTACAGATAAATAGTTTATATGTAGGTCAGTGAATTTAGTTGCTCTAGGACTGCCTTTTTTTTTTTTTTTTTTCAATTTTATATGTTCTTTTAATTAAAATTTCCCATTTTTTTCCCTCTTTCTTGTCTTTCAGCTTCATGCTGCCATTAGTCATCAGGTGGATCCCGAATGTCTTGGCTTAGGTTTGGGCGGTATGCTGCTCAATAGCCTGAAGCAGACAGTCGTGACGTTAGCAAGCAACGCTGGTGTTCTTAACACAGTGCAGTCGGCCGCGCAAGCAGTGCTGCAGAGTGGGTGGTCTGTGTTGCTGCCAACAGCAGAGGAGCGGGCTAGGGCTCTGTCGGCGCTCTTGCCCAGTGCAGGTTGGTTCTATGATGAAACAACTCTTCAGTGCTTGCGTTTCTAGTTCATTAATAGTTTCTTTCTATTTTTAGTTTCAGGAAATGAGATGAACGTAAGTCCAGGCCGTAGATTTATGATTGACCTCTTGGTGGGCAGCTTGATGGCTGATGGAGGCTTAGAGTCTGCACTAAATGCTGCTATTACTGCAGAAATTCAGGTACGTTTTAACAGCTTTGCAGTTCTATATAAACAGAGGAAGGAGATGTATCAAGTGTCTTCTGAAGTTTGTGGAGCGATGTTATCCTCTGTTGACCTGAAACTTGAAGCCTCAGCTGGTGTTTGTATGGAAGTATGAATCATGTTCTCCTTTTTAGACAAGTGTTTCTTATTGTTGCCTGGAGTAATGACTTTAGCAACTGTAACAAATGTTTTTATAAAGCTCTGTAATAGCATAATTTTACAAACTGCTTTGTAACTTTCTGTGGGATTCTTAAATACTTCACTTCCCTGATTACACCCACACTTTTCCAGCAGAAATTTCATCTGTTTTACTTAGAATTCATTCATCTTGAATTCCTTTGCAACATCCCAAATTTCTGTAGGCTTTGGTTTCAGACTGGTTCAAATGTTCATCACAGAGGATAAAAAACATTTTGTATATATTGCCTTCTTCAATACCCTCAGAGGTACAACATCCTCTTTACAGACTATTTGAAATTACTGTATTTATGTATGGCTGAGAAAGCACTAATGTGCTTTTTCCTTGTGTACTTTAATTCTTCCTAATGTATTTTCTTTTTGGTTACTCTCCACTGTTGGTATATTGTGAAGTATTTGATACAGAGGAAATAGTTAATGTATTAAGTTTTGCTTTATGCATTAGTGTTTGTAATTAGTATTTTTTGTTGCATTTAAAGACGTGCAAGATGTATTCTCAGCCAACTCTACTATGGTATGTCTACATTATAGTGTAGGTCTGAGATGCCTGAGCTGGCTTTAGATACGTGCTGAAAGTGATCTACTTGACTGCATACAGCACTGCAAAGGGTAACTTCAGTTCCCTAAAAACAAGGTGAATTAGTCATAGAGAACTCCTATGGAGTCTATAGTTCCGTAGCAAATCAAACCCAGCTTTACAGTGGACTGGATTAATTACTTTTATAAATACAGAGTAAACACACCTTCTCTTGTAAACCGTGCAGTAGTTTTTGCCATGTTAAAGCAAACAGAACAGAAATAAACGTGGTTTGGTGGAAGCAGAATTTGGAGTTTGTCTTGCTTTGTTTCTCCCTCTGCCCTTTCTTTGTACATTATAATTATTAAAAAAATAAACAAATCCCACATAGTCCTTTTGGAATATACAGTATATATTTCTATATAGATAAAAGTAACTATTTTGTTTTCATGAAAACTTATTTTACTTTAGCAAAATATTTCATCATGACATTGGAAGTCTGTGCATTTTCTTAAACTTGTTCTGCATTTTTAGGATATTGAAGCAAAAAAAGAGGCACAGAAAGAAAAAGAAATTGATGAGCAAGAAGCAAACGCATCAACGCTTCATAGGAGTAGAACTCCATTGGACAAAGACCTTATTAATACTGGAATCTATGAATCTGCAGGAAAACAAAGTTTACCATTAGTTCAGTTAATTCAGCAGTTACTAAGGTAATTACATCAAATTTCATTTATTTTTGCATGGAAAATATGTTAGAGAAATATTTTACAAACTAGTCAAATACAGGATAGCTAATTTTAGTTAGCAAATGCAGTCTTCATTCTAGAATTCTAGCTCCACAGAATTCAAAGCATTGAACATTTTTCTGGTTTGTATTTACCTCTGCCATTTTATGTGGGTAAGAAGTAAAGTTTTCTGGTTAATTACCTGATTTTAGGAAGATTTATTACTTTAGTAGGAACGTCAGCACAAATTTATTTAGAACTAAATGTTCTGCATCAGGGAGACCAATACTCTTTAAGTGGGGAAGACACCTGAATTTTAGATTCTTGACACTGAGAAAGCTGTGAATACGTGATTAATAAGGTGCTGAGAACAAAGCTTCTTTATGCCAGCTACAACAGTTTAACGTGTGGTAGGAAGAAATGATGAGCTTACTAAGAAACTTAATGTGCTTTTTCAATTAAGTGTGATGCTTACCATGTAATATAATCAGTACTGAGAGTCTTCTGAACTAGATATTGTCATGACTGTTAAAATAGTCAGGTTATGTTTTTGTAGTGAGTGATGACAAAGATTGGTGTATTTTAAATACCTCCACAAAGGAAGCCTGACTTTTTGGGTACTATGGTGCAAACAAAGTAACAACATCCTACAAGGAAACTTTGCATAGGTTTGTGAGAAGTTCCAGTAGAAGCTTAACTTGTGTTTCTTTGGCCTGTCTTCACTGTGAACTCTTTTAAATTCTTTACAATATTTGTATACCAATTAGGAACATCGCTTCACAGACGATAGCCAAACTAAAAGATGTCTCTCGTCGCATTTCTTCTTGCATGGACCATGAGCTTTATAGCAAAGAGAGATCTGCTTCTCTGGACCTGTTGCTCCGTTTTCAGCGTCTACTTGTTAGTAAACTTTATCCAGGAGATTGTGTTGGGCAGGTCCCTAATACATACAGTAAGTCATCTTAAAAAATAGGTTCCCCCTGCCCTTCTGTATCACATCTTTTGCAGGATTGTAGTTTCATGTTTTAATATATCTTCTTTCATTTGTCAGTTTGGCTGTTGACTTCTGAGAAGTGTTTCGAAGTAGTTTCTTTAAATTGCTTTCTATAAAAGAAAATGTCTCTTTGGAAGGCAGTAGGATCTAGATCATACAGTTTTAAAACTCTTAAGAGTTTTGGAAAAATATTTCTTTATTCAATGTTAATACTGAGTGCCTATTTCAGAAGAGTTTGTCAGCTTTTGAAGACTTTCTTAAGCATGACTGTGATGGTTTTCTGTGCTTTTCCTGCTTTTTATACAGGTCCCGACCTCTTAGGTGTTGGCTCTTTACTGAAGAAATACACTGCTCTTCTGTGCACGCACATCAGTGATATACTTCCTGTGGCAACCAGCATCGCTTCTGCTAGTCATAGGCATTTTGCAGAGGTATCTCATGTTGTGGATGGAGATTTAACAGGTGGGTTTTTATTAATTGTCCCCCTGTCATTCCCTTCCACAAACTAATAAAATGTTCTTGGAAGTGTTAAATGAGTAAAAAAAAATCTACTTAATATTTCGGTTGGTGTGAGAGAGAGGGGATTTGATGTTGAAGTTGATGTGGAGAAGAAAAGACCTTTGTACTGAAGAAGTAATTGAAAGTAGAATGTGTTGCTTGGTGATTTACTTCTGTGAAGCTATTACCCCAAGTCTTTAATTAAATCTGAATATTGGCTCTGTTTTTTTTTTTTTTTTTTTTTGTGTTTTAGGCATTCTTCTTCCAGAACTGGTGGTTTCTATAGTGCTGCTACTCAGTAAAAACGCTGGATTAATGCAGGAAGCTGGTGCTATCCCTCTGCTGGCTGGCTTGCTAGAACATCTAGATAGGTTTAACCATTTAGCCCCTGGGAAGGAGAGAGATGACAATGAGGATCTAGCATGGCCAGGAATAATGGGTATGTGCCTGAAGCATCTGTACCAACTTATTTATATTTTCATGAAGTATCTATGTAAAAACGATGACTATTCACATGAACAATTCTTGGGAAGGGAATTGTGTTTTACAGGACAAATTTTTATTAACCAGTTCATTTTTTCATTAACCAGTATTTCTGCTAGTAAATTCTTAAGGAAGTTGCTTGTAAAGGTAGGATTAAGCAGAGTATAAATGCATCTCTTCAGAGAAGTAGTCCACTTTATGTAGCATTTTGCATAAATTGCAACATCCGTTTCATTTTTCTATTTTGAGTGTTTAAAGTTACAGTGAATACACGAGTACTACTTCTATGCATTTTGTTATTAATTCTGTTGGCATTTCATAACAGTCTGGGGTGAGAAGAGACGCAGAAAACATGCATTTCTAACTGAGCTTTTTACCGGTGGAGGGAGGAATGAAACACATGGTCAGCATAACCAAACAGAGTGAAATGTCACACTGATAGTGTGTTGGGGAGAGCAAAAGCTATATGAAAATTCAGTTAGTGGTCTAAAAGAACAAAGTGAGATGGAGATGCCCATGTGAAAACCTTACTTTGATCTTTCTTGCCTAAATGAAATTACATTTATTTTGAAATAGTGTATTGATATGTAGATTGGAAGACTTTCCGCATGTGTAAGTAACTGCCTCTTTAAATAAAAACGTGGACTTAAACTGAAATTAAATAAAAATCCAATGTCTTGCAGGCAATCATCTAGTAAAACTGAAGTAATTTTAAGGGAGAACCAAAAAGCAGTAGTCTGCTAGAATAGTTGTACTGCTCCACCTCCAAACAAAACAGCTGTGTAGTTGGGTAATGTCAGGTCTATTGCAAGGTGACATTGAAGATTACTGCATAAAAGAATGCAGCATTTAGACAATGGAATTGCATGCTGTGTATAGAGGGACACATCGATACTGAAATCAATTTTGACTTCTAAGCATGTCAAAAGGCAAAGAACCTTTGAATAGAAGTAAAGAATTCGGTTATGTGACTGTTAAAAGGATGTCCAGAGAAACTTTGCTTTCTCTATTTCTGTTAATAAATTCTCTATTCTATTTTATACCTGTAGGTTCATTTTTTACTGGCCAGAGTTGCAGAAATAATGAGGAGGTGACGCTTATACGTAAAGCCGATCTAGAGAACCACAACAAAGATGGAGGATTTTGGACAGTAATCGATGGGAAAGTGTATGATATAAAGGACTTTCAGACACAGTCTTTAACTGGCAATAGTATACTTGGTGAGAATTAGCATCTGAATTAAAGGCACAAATTACTTCTGTTTAAAAATAGATGGAATAAACAGGCTTTTAGATGCTATTCTGACTACCTCATTCTCTCATTAGCTCAGTTTGCAGGTGAGGACCCAGTTGTTGCTTTGGAAGCTGCTTTGCAGTTTGAAGACACCAGGGAGTCAATGCATGCCTTCTGTGTTGGCCAGTATATGGAGGTAAAAATGTTATAATAGATGCACGCTCTCTAAAGTAAAGTACTGCTTTCTTTCCAAAATCCTTGTTGGAGCTCAAATTCTAGCTTTCAACTCATCTTTCTTTTTCCCAGCCCGACCAGGAAGTGATTACAACACCAGATCTCAGTACTTTGTCATCACCTCTAATTGACACAGAAAGAAATTTGGGTCTTCTCCTTGGACTGCATGCTTCCTACCTGGCAATGAGTACACCACTTTCTCCTCTGGAAGTTGAATGTGCCAGTAAGCAAAACTTCATGTTGCATTTGTCAAAGCACACCAGAAAAGGCCAAATTAACAGAACACATTGAGTTCTTCAGAGGACAGTAAAATTGAAATTCTGTATTCCTAATGTTAATTACCACAGTCAACGAGGCCAAAGAATTTAGCAAGATTTAGATAGGAATTATAATATAATTTTGAACAATTGCATATTCAGAATTTTGTAATATACAAGGTATAGAGAATTTTCAAAGAGAAGGGTATCTAACTGGTAACTATATAGCACAGTTAACTCACAGTGGAGTACTCAAATAAGAATGCCTGAAGTATCTGGTGCTTGATTCTTCCATGTCGAATACCATTATTTTGTGAATAGAGGATATAATTCCATATTAATCCCAGAAAAATGGCTAAGACCCTCTCATCTGTAAACAGGTGGTGACTGACCTGTTACTTGATTGTTTCTTAGTTGTAGATTCCTTTTTCAGTTTGAAAATGTTCCAGCAAATGGAAGAGTTGCTGAAACTTCTGTTTGGAGCTGTGTATGCATTTTGTTTCCAGGATTTGTTGAGTCTCAATAGCTTAAGCTTTCATCAGAATACAGATTTGTGTTTTCTTTATTTTAGAATGGTTGAAATCATCTATCTTTTCTGGAGGCTTGCAAACTAGTCAGATTCACTACAGTTACAATGAGGAAAAAGATGAAGACCACTGCAGTTCACCTGGGAACACAACCCCAAACAAATCAAAACTATATTCACATCGATTAACTCTGAGTGACCATTCACAACCCTTTCTCCAAGCTATTGCAGATAATAATATTCAGGATCATACTGTGAAGGTAAGCCCTCAGTTGTTCTGTTTAAAAAAATAAAATAAAATTGCTGAAGACATAGTGGTGGCATGAAGCAGTTTCATTGGTGCAGATCCTCCAAAAGTTACAGCAGAGCAATTCTGAAATAACTTTTTCTGTTGTCTCTGTGAAAGGAATGATTGAATACTATCAATGGATAAGAATTCACTTGATATCGTAACAGTACAGTTTTTTCTTTTGAATTTTTGAGTGTAGAACTAAGTATTTTAAGTGTATTCTTACAGAACAAATAAAAAATGCATTACTTGTGATATCAGGCTTCAGTAGTATTGACAGACTGTGCTCACTTCCAGTTATCCAGAGATAACAGTAGCTTCATTACTTGTAGCTGTGTTAGTCTTTTTACAAGATGAATGATACAAAGTATTTTTTGTAGTATTGGGTTGTAATTACCATGTATTAAGTAGTTGTGTACTGTGTGGTGTCTCTGATTTCTGAGTACTATCTAGGTCAGGTTGTGTAAACCAGTTATTTAAATGCTGGCTGGAGTATTTTGGATCCTTTCATTGTATTTATAAACAAAGCTAAATAGTGGCTTTTTTGTGTTTTTGTAGGACTTCTTGTGTCAAATAGAGAGATACTGTAAACAGTGTCACTTAACAACACCAATCACATTCCCTCCTGAACATCCTGTGGAAGAAGTAGGACGTTTGTTATTATGTTGTCTTCTGAAGCATGAAGATTTGGGTAGGTAGGCTTGTGGTATAGCTGTTCCAGAATATGTTTTATACTGGTTTAAACTCTACTACTCATGATTTTGGAAATGCATGTTCAGAAATTGTCTTTTCCCATTAAGGTCACGTGGCATTGTCTCTTGTTCATCCTGGTACCCTCGGAGTTGACCAGGTAAAACACAAAACCTTACCAAAATCCGTAGTGGATGTGTGTCGTGTTGTCTACCAAGCAAAATGCTCACTGATTAAGGTAAGTCTCTTACCTACTGACATTTGGATTATTTGAATTGTTTTATTTAAAAAGTTGCTTATTCTTTTTTTTTTTTTTAATTGTATACCTCATAGTGATTTAATCTTTCAATGTCTTTTATAGACCCATCAAGAACAAGGGCGTTCTTACAAGGAAGTTTGTGCTCCTGTCATTGAGCGTTTGAGATTCTTATTCAATGAGCTACGTCCTGCAGTTTGCAATGATCTCTCTATAATGTCTAAATTTAAACTTCTGAGCTCCTTGCCCCGATGGCGGAGAGTAGTTCAGAAAATAATTAGAGAAAAAAGGAAAAAGCGAGGTAAGGCAACATTAATATTGTTTTTTATTTGAAAGAGGGAAAATTAAGCTCATTCCAAAGTTTACTGCTCTTTTGTTAGCTAAAACGTCAAAACCTTGCTTTCTGTTACATTTCCATGATTTCAAAACCATATTATTATATATTATAAACCATTATATAACCATATGGTTATTTCATAACCATATTTCAATGGTTATATATCAGTTCCCAGGGCAAAGGCAGGCAGATGAGGGAGACAAGCTTAGGTGAGGCATGCTTCTTTGAGTTCCGGCATATTAAAATTGCAGGTCCTGAATTGGTTTTAGTGCAGCTTAACCAGAAGTGATATCTTACTAAAAATCATGTTGTATTAAAGCAATGTGGTCAAACATTCAACTGTTCAACTGGAAAGCAATTGTGTGATGAACACTCAGGTGCTTTTGAAGTTTGCCTTAAAGATATAAGCATATTGCAGATACTACCAGAGCTAATTTTGTAGTAGCTACACCTAGAGTTTACCTGAAGTACCCTTCCATCTTATCCCTGGCAGATCTTAGATGTTCTGTATGCTCAGGTTATCTTGCAAACCTAAAAATATCATGCCTAAAAATATGATACTGTAAATGTTACCAGGTTGCACAAAGGAGTAACTTTTTATTTTTAGTGCCAAAAAAATCTGAATCTGCTGATGTAGAAGAATCCAAAATTGGAAATGAGGAGAGTGATTTAGAAGAAACCTGTGTTGTACCTCACAGTCCTGTACCTATAGATAAAAGGCCCATACCGATCAAATCACCTAAGGTAGGATATCAGATAAATCAGCCTTATAAATAAAAAGAAGAGGAGAAAGAAATATTAGTTAAAGCGATGATTGCAATAAATTGACAACATTCTAATAGTGTTGTTTGGGATATGTGACTAAGTATGGCACACTGATTTAGTGAAACTTGGAATAATTCATAAAAATAATCTTGTGTATTATACTACATGCATATTTAGCATATGTAAAGATATACCCTCTCAAATTATAAGATTAATGATAACTTAGTGTTTAAATAAGGCTTCATTTCAGCATAAAATTATGATGACTTACTACTTTTTTGAATAGTGATGCATTTGAAATTGTATGTAGCAATTGTAAACAAGATAATGAGTTAGAAAATAAATTCTTCACTGTCTTTGAAGACTTTTTTTTTCTGGGTTTATGTGAAATAACTTGTTTTCAGTAATTTAACTTTGTCTAACATGCTACTTTCCTGTTTTACAGGATAAGTGGCAGCCAATTTTGAGTACAGTTACAGGTGTCCACAAGTACAAATGGCTGAAACAAAATGTCCAAGGCTTGTATCCACAGTCTGCCCTCCTTAACACCATTGTTGAATTTGCACTTAAAGAAGAGCCAGTAGATGTCGAAAAAATGAGGAAATGTTTATTAAAGCAGGTAAAGTGGATGAAAATGGGCATTGACATGTTAGCAATTTACATGAGTATTTACTTTTTTTTTTTTTTTTTTTACCTTTTGCAGCTGGAAAGAGCAGAAGTTCGTCTGGAGGGAATAGATACTATTCTGAAATTGGCAACAAAGAATTTTTTGCTCCCATCCGTGCAGTATGCTATGTTCTGTGGATGGCAGAGGCTTATTCCAGAAGGAGCTAATATAGGGTAAAACTTTATTTTTAATTTTCCTTTCACAATTCTATATTGAGGGGAAAAAATACTTACCTTTTGCTTGTTGTTTTTGTTATGTGAAGGGAACCTCTTACCGACTGCTTGAAGGATGTTGATCTCATCCCACCTTTTAACAGAATGCTTCTAGAAGTAACTTTTGGAAAGTTATATGCATGGGCGATTCAGAACGTCCGGAACATCTTGTTAGATGCCAATGCGAAATTTAAGGAATTAGGTGAATACTTTTTTCTTCTTGCTGTTGGCTGGGGAGAAAGGTGTTTTAAACTAACATCATTACATTCTTTGAAGTTCCCAGTAACTGGAATTCTAAAATTAATTCCCTTGCTTTGTGCTAAGAAATATTTTCACCTTCTTTCTTTGTATTGCCTGTTGTCTTCCCCACCTCCAACTCACTTTTCAGTGTTTGAGAATGTTGCTGGTTTTCCAGCAACAGGTGATTTGATTACTCATTAGTGACATTTTATCATTAAAATCTAAGATGTAAGAAGTTCTTGGAAGTTCGGTTTGTAAATTCTTAAAGCCAAGTGTGGAACTAAGACATATTTTAAGCCAACAATCAAATACATTTGTACTTAATTGTATCTTATATTTTACTGTAGCTTCCTACGTGTCAACTGACTTTGTTACTTATATTCCTTCTGAATTAGGTGTGCAGCCTGTTCCTCTGCAAACAATTACTAATGAGAATCCAGCAGGACCAAGTCTTGGAACTATTCCACAAGCACGTTTCCTGCTGGTTATGCTCAACATGTTGACACTGCAGCATGGTGCTAATAACTTGAGCCTACTCCTCAACTCTGGCATGCTAGCATTGACACAAACGGCACTGCGGCTGATAGGTACGAAGTCTGAGTCTGGTTCTGTTTTGTTGGGAAGAAAACAAATTTACATGTTGGTGTACCCAGATTACAGAATGACTTTGCTTCTTAAAAGTAGTACTTTAAGCTGTTCACCTTTAATCCTACTGCCCCCTCCCCCTCCCCCCCCCCGAAAGAAAATAAAAGAAAAAAGAAAATGAACTGTAAATATGATTGAGAGGGAAGTCAGTTTGATTATGGCCATTGTTAAGTTGTGATTTTTTTCCATAAGCTTTTGCCTTGGTCCTTATTTGCAATACTTTGGAAGTGACAATACACCCAATACATTGCTTCATCTGCTCTACTTATTAAAACCTTTCTCAGTCTGTATATTTAAGCTGGAAGCTTCCCTTGTTAATTTTTTTACAAAAAAAAAAAAAGTGGTCTTTTGACCTGATTATTTTTCCTGCTTTTTTAAAATTGGTTTTCCTAGACAATAGGAAATACTCATTATTTTACTTAACTTGAGTTTTCATATGAAGTTTTTCCCAAAAAAGTTCTGTTTGTACAATGACTTGGCTATTGGCCTCATCATTATAACATCACTTACTTTTTCAACATGAAGCATTGTGCATTTAAAATCATTACATCCCAGTTCTCTGAAAAGCTCAGGTATGTTTCCTATTTATTATTTCATGCTACAAACCTGATGTGCCGCAAGGTTTAAGTGTGACAGAGGTACTTATAAAAAAAAAAAATGAAGCTGTTATTAATTTTTGTGTGGCATCTCTGTTTTTCTTTTTTTTTAATTTTAGGGCCTAGTTCTGATAACATTGAAGAAGATATGATTGCTTCTTCTCATGGAGCTTCTGCCACGGTCCTAGAAGAGTCAAGAAAAGAAACTACACCAGTTCAGCTCCCTGTTTCTGGACCAGAGCTGGCAGCCATGATGAAAATTGGTACCAGAGTGGTGAGAGGGGTAGACTGGAAATGGGGTGATCAGGTACAACTTATTCCATACAGGTTTGAGTGTGTTAAAATCTAAAGTTTGTGATTTTTTTTTTTTAATCTTTGAATGTTAAAGGTAATTTTATGTTTTCAAGACTTGGAGAGTTAACATAAAATAGATTAAGTATTTGTTTAATTTTGGTTTTGGAAATGAAAATTCTTTTTCTAGTGAGAATGTTCTGATTCGTGATTTAGAGTGAAGTTGGATCAAATTTGCTACAAGGTTATGCGATTCCAACTAGGTGTGTGGTACTTACATAGTATGTTGTAGAATAGATTAAAGATTAAAACATTAATGTTGCTGGAGTTGACTGGGATAATTTCTCTAGAAGACTGTGAAATGTTTTCCAACTCTATGCTGAATTTTAAAATGTTATTGAATGTTTACTACCTATACATTAGGTTAGCAGCAAAAAAGAGCAATAGAGTTATTACTTTATGAACTTTGAGTCTGAAATAATGTTGATTGTATAACTTGAGGCTCTCTCTTTTGTCAGGATGGGCCTCCTCCAGGTTTGGGTCGTGTGATTGGAGAACTGGGAGAAGATGGCTGGATTAGAGTACAGTGGGACACGGGAAGCACAAATTCTTACAGAATGGGGAAGGAGGGAAAATATGATCTCAAACTAGCTGAGCCACCACCGGCAGCACAGCCCGCAACAGAGGATTCAGACACTGAGGATGATTCTGGTAAAAACAAAAACAAAACAAAACAACAACAACAACAACAAACCAACAAACTGAAGGCAGGGTGTTAGTTGAATTCCAGAATTGACATATTATAATATGAAAAAAGCAGCTTTCACGAGAAAATGCTAGATCAAAAAGGCTAATTTAATAAGTCTAGATTTCTGGCTAGAATCTTTCTTAAAATATATTTATCATGAGAAAGGTGGATAGAAAGCTTAGTATGATATTTGTTGCATATTTATGGGCTGAAGAAGTCATGATTACCCAAATGAAATAGTTTGTTACTGGTCTCAGGAGGTATACGTTTGAACTTATTCTAATGCTATTCTAAAGTTTGCATTTTACGTGGCCTAATTATATGGTCTAGTGACTTTCTTACCTGTTGTCAGCACTGCATTCTGAATTTCTTCTAAATAGTTTACTGCCAGAGAACAAATTGTAAATATTTGCACAAAATGCCTGGTTTTTACTTAATCTCTTACCTTCTTCGTGTCAAATCATCTAAAGAAAATATTTACCATGAATTTCTGGCATCTTGTTTGTTTCAGAATTTTTTATGAAATAGATCGACTTGATATTATTGTATCTCTTTGCCTTTTGTGTCTCCCTTCAGAAGGAGAACAAGTTGAAAGAAATCTTCACCCTACTGCCATGATGCTGACAAGTACCGTGAACCTCTTGCAGACACTGTGCCTCTCTGCTGGTGTCCATGCTGAAGTCATGCAAAGTGATGCTACTAGGACCTTGTGTGGCCTACTCCGTATGCTTGTGGAGAGTGGAACAATAGATAAATCAGGTATTTTCAATTAACATAGTCTGATTCAGCTGTGTGCTTCTCTTGTGTTTTGTTCTTAGAACTTTGTAAATCTTTTCTTACTAGTTTTTATTCTTCTAATAGAAAACGCATTTTTGGACCTTAAAAACTTGAATTGTTAACAAAAACAACAAATGAGCTTTCATAGAACATTAGCAGAAGTAGCAGGAGAAGTTTGTCAGATACTGAGCGTTGGGATATATATGTAATTGTTTTAGGTAATGAATTTCTTAGCAGTTGTCTTCTGTTTGGGGGAAGCAGTGTGACTGGGTATATTGTATTTGCTTCCTAGCTTTGTAATTTCAGGAGTAATGCTGTTAACTACTTGAAATGAGGAAACAATATAAAGATGAGAATTGTTTTGGAGGCGTATTTAAGAAAATTAGTCTGTAAAATTAAAGTTCCTAGCTCCTATAAGGAGTTTAATAACTCAGTGTTATGCTTTGTCCAAAAATCCCAAGCCTATAGTATACACAGAATTAATGGAGCTCATAGCAAAGTCAACTGTTACATGTGTGTCTTTCTATTTTTAGCTTCCTTGCCAAATAAATTAGTTTATAAAGAACAGCATAGAAGCTGGTGCACACTGGGATTCATTCGAAGTATAGCGCTCATGCCTCAGATGTGCAGCACTCTCAGTACCTCTCAGTGGATAACTTTGCTAATGAAAATTGTTGAGGGGCATGAATCTTTCACTGCTGCTTCACTTCAAAGACAGGTAACGTGTGCATTTCCAAATGACTTTGATAGACCATGAATTCAGTAGATTTTAGTTGTCTTAAAAAAAAAAAATGCATGAAAAAAGAAACAAGGTGGGAAATGTACTTAAACAAGTTTCTGATTAATTGGAAAAAAAAAGTTAACTTTTTATATTTAGGGTTCATTGTTTAAACATTGTAAAATATCTGTATAAAAACTTTCATTCTGAAATACATGTTAGTGCTAAGTTCCAATTCTGTAATTGGAACACTTCCCATTCTTTTTCTGTTTTTCTTAATGTGATTTTCTTTAATATGATTTAGTCTGTCACATTGTTTCCCAGTGTGTGTTTGTGTCTTAAATATTGCAGAGGCTGGATTCACTCATAAAGTGTGACAGTAGAACTGTTTCTGACTTCAAACTGGCACAATTTAACAAGTTTCTTAGCAAAATGAACAGAAAATCAGTAGCTCTGTAGCTTCTTTAGCCAGAGAGAAATTGGTATTGAAGAAAAAAAAAAAAGCAAGGGAAGGCTAACTTTTTCAGTGTTCTTCTGTATTTAATGTTTGAGAATTTTTGTAATATTTGGGGACTTAGAATGGAATAACAACTTTGTTCTCTTTTTTAGATTCTTGCTGTACATTTACTGAAAGCAGTACTTCCATCCTGGGATAAAAATGAACGAGCAAGAGACATGAAATTTCTTGTGGAAAAACTGTTTGGTTTTTTAGGCAGCCTGCTTAGTACTTGTTCTTCAGATATCCCACTACTCAGAGGTAGAGGAATTTTCCCCAATGGCTTATTTTTTTTTTTCATAGGAAATGCATGCCTTAAACTGATAACTCTGTGCAATTGCTTTATCTTTTCAGAATCTACTCTGAGAAGGAGAAAGGCCAGGCCTCAAGCATCTCTAACTGCAACTCACAGTAGTACTTTAGCAGAAGAGATAGTGGCACTGCTGAGGACACTCCATTCGCTAAGCCAGTGGAATGGACTCATAAACAAGTACATCAACTCTCAGCTAACCTCCATCACCCACATCTTTGCAGGAAAACAGTCAGAAGGGGTAGTTTCCACGTTTTAAAATAAGCTCATTTTTTATAGCAATATTTATTTTGAAATAATAAATGTAAACAATATTAAGCTTAATTTTGAAACCATTTTTTAATTTATATATATGTATTTGTGTTGTAATCTTTAAATTAAAGTATGTTTAATTGACCTCGTATTTTAATGCAGAAAGAAGCCTGTTTTCACCCTACAGTTAATTTTATTGTTCTTTCTTAGGCTCTTTTGGATGACTACTTCCCTGACACCGAGAATCCAGAGGTGGGAGGCCTAATGGCAGTGCTAGCTGTGATCGGTGGCATAGACAGTCGCTTGAGGCTGGGCGGGCAAGTGGTTCATGACGAATTTGGAGAAGGCACGGTGACACGTATCACCCCGAAAGGGAAAATCACCGTGCAGTTCTATGACATGCGAACATGTAGAGTGTGCCCACTGAACCAACTAAAACCAGTAAGTTGGTTTTATTGAAGCTTTAATACAGGGAAGGGTATAGCTTTGTGAAATTAAGCTTTCGTTTCGTGTAAAGAATATCTTTTCATTGGGATAAATACATTGACATTCAAGACCTGCAATGCTCTGAATGCTAATCTAAGGTGATACTGATGCAAGCCTCTATCGGGTCTTTAATGCCTTCATTTGTTGGGGAGGTGAGGAGAGGGTATTTGAGCTGAAGTTTTTTGACTTGTAAAATCCCAAGTCCTGACAACATGATTTATATCTCTTACATGAGAAGAGCTTGCTTATTTGTCTTTCATTGTATTTGCTAACTAATGTGGAGACTCTCACATGTTTTCACTTGAGTCTTAATCTCAGACTGGTTAACAAGAGTTGACAGAAAGCACAGCCGAGGTGCCTGGTCTGCTTCAGGGACTGTAGTTCTTCCTTGCTTTAACTGTGTCTTGCCTCTTCACTAAGTATACCTGGGATTATGTGGTACAGATACAAGTTTAAGAGCTTGGTAGGGAATAGAAATCCTCTCCAGTTGTTTGTTTTATTGTTCTTGACCAGGTACTACTTTATTATCTTTCTCAGTTAATAATGATGCAAACATCTGAATGACTTTGTCGAATTTTGTAAAATGCTTACCAGTATTTTTTTTTTTTTTTTTTGTCTTTCTTCTACCTCTCTGCAGCTTCCAGTTGTGGCTTTTAATGTAAACAACTTGCCTTTCACTGAACCTATGCTATCCATTTGGGCTCAACTAGTAAATCTGGCTGGAAGTAAAATAGAAAAACACAGAATGAAGTCTCCCAATCAGGGTCTTTCAGGTACAAGTTTCTTTTTTTTTTTCTTTTGCTTTCTTTGCTTTTATTTTCTTCTTAAAGGGCTCAATATTCTCTGGGAAAAATACTGTTAACAGCAAACATATATTAAAAAAATTTCTGTAACCTTACCTTTCTTCTTAATTGACATTGAATAATATGCACTTATGAGACTAGTTTAGCTAGGAGAAAAATTTCCCAGCACTGCAGGTGGAATACTGTTCCTAATTAGGTGAGAAAATGTAAATATGGCTTGGGGCTGGTCTTCTTATGTTGAATTGGTTTAACTGTTGCCTACATATAGCATCTTAACTGCACTTACTGTACCATATATGAGGTGTATGGTTGTCTGAGGTGTGAAAAGCAGGAAGGTGGTGTTTTTAATATCATACATCACAGAATGCATGCAAACTTCTTATCCAGGTACAGTTCAAAGTAAGTCATACTTCAATAGCATTTCACAAGTTTTCATATGGAGTTAAGATGTAAACTGATTTTTGGACTGAGGTTGTTTGAATATAGCCATCATAGTGTTAATGGCTGCTTGATGTTTCTGATAGGTCAAGTGGATTTGGATCTGCTGAGATGCCAGCAATTAAAGCTGTACATACTGAAAGCAGGCCGAGCTCTGCTCTCTCATCAGGATACACTACGGCAGATCTTATCTCAGCCAGCTGTTCAGGAGTGTGCGTTAAATTCTGCAGGTATTTGGAAATGCAATCTGTGTGTGTCACTGTTTGCTTAGGTGTTAGAGCACTTTGATTGTAACCCTTGCTACTGGCAGTTGTAGGTTAGAAATAAGGTTTGCCCTCTAAAGACTCAAAATTAAATATTAGAATTCAGGAATGATTTAACAATATATATTAAAATTTGTCACAGGAGATATTCAACACTTAATACAGTTTGAGTGGTATGGCAGCAATTTGGTTTATTGATGGGAAGTCACAGTGATAAGTCTACTGCATGTTTGAGTTGCTCAATCTTAATATAAATTGGGTACCTTTTAAAGATTAAAGTTTCATTCACCATCAAGCATCTCTTGACCTTGAGGAGTAACCTTGAGAGGCATCCCTGCCCAAGGGGAGATCTCTGCCATGCAGCCTGCTGCTTCAGCAAGGAGAGCTCAAATTAAGCTTTCTCTGACTGCTGTATTTATAGGATAAAGTGAGTGGGTCATAGTAGTTCTTCCTTGCTTTCATACTTAGTCTTACTGCATTGTTTTTGACCTCTCAATGTAATTCTTTATTTCTTTGTAAGGGTTTTCAATTGGTTATCTGTGTTAGGGCTTGTACCCCTTTTGGTGATGATCAAGGCTGTGTGCATTCGCCAGGTGCTTTATTATTAATGAGCTGTCCACTTTAGGGAATAGTCACATTGAGGCCTACTGTGGTTAATAAGCTAGAGCAAGACTTGTGTTACGTGCAGGAGTTGAGTGTGTCCATCGCAAATACACTTTGACTTTTTAACTTTGGCTTTGCAGAATAAGTGGGTCAAGTGTTTGAAGTTTAAATATTGGAGTTAGCTAAATTTGTAGGTTTTCTATAATTAGTACCAGGCCAGATTTTTTTATTAAAAAAAAAAAAAAGTATTAAGTTGTTTTTGCAATGCTTGCTTTTTCTGATTTAAAGCTTAAAGTATGAAATGTCATTTAGTTATTTCGTTGAATTAAAATGCTGTACAATTTCCAGAGCAACAGATACCAAGAAATAACATGTTAAACAGAACCTCAAGAGAAATTTAAGGAACTGTAGTTTTAATTAATTTGAATTAATTATCTGCATGCATTCATTCTACACATAAAAATAAAGGAAATAGCTTTACCATCTTCCAGTGTAGTTATTGATGCCATTCTAGTTCATATTAACTCTTTGGGAACTTCTGAAGCATATAATGTCTTTAAATAAGTGTTTGCTCAGCTTGTTTGTTTTGTTTTATTTTCAGTTACCAAATTCTAAGTCAACAGAATTATCAGTTTTCTTACAGAAATTGAACAGATTTTACTTTTACCATTGGGTTTTTAGGGCAGGAAGAAAAAGCTTTAATAAACGAACAAGCAAAGACGGCATTAAGTGCATGAAGAGTATAGCTACTCTGCTATTGTTTCAAATAAGAAAACTTTTTTTGGAGTTAAGAAAAATGTTCTCACTTTTTACTTAAGTATCACAGTAAAGATCTAGGAAACATGAATATTTATGACAACAAGAATATAAAATATAAAAATGGCAGAATCGAGAGGCAGTTGATTCAAAAATGGTTTATTCTTTTGAACGGGCAATGAATACTTATTCGGAGCTCTTCCCATGAGGTGTATTAGAGAGGGAGGTGACTTAGTCCAGCAAGTAGGTACCATGATTTGGGGAACAATGAAAGGAGGTTATTAGCTATCTTAAAGTAGTTTATTGTGGACCTCTGTATAATCAAGTTGTAACAAGGTTGGTTCACAAGTTACTTGAGCAGTTTCTGCTAGACGTGTTCTAGTGAATTTCTGTAAAACTAGCGTTCATGATCTACAAATTTCTCATTTGCTTTTTGTATGGAAGTGTAGCACATGTGGTTTAATCTTAAACACGTGCTTCCTGTGGAGAAGAGATATGTGAGAAGTAACAATATGGTTGATCTACTGATATGATTTATTCTGGCTCCAAAATATGTCCTCTGATGGACTAGTGTTACATGGTTTTGGTTAAAATAATGTTTTTGTTTCAAGAGGATGGAGCAGCTGCCTCTCCTGACATAGGAGATATGTCTCCTGAAGGACCTCAGCCTCCCATGATACTTTTACAGCAACTTTTGACAGCTGCTACGCAACCATCACCTGTGAAAGCAATATTTGACAAACAAGAGCTTGAGGTAGAGTCTGTCTTTTCTGCTAAAAAGTAACTTAATAAATAACCCTTTCTAAGTCACATTCCTATTGAAACTCGTTAAGCTATATGTTAAAAAGTGACACACTGAACCATTTTAGTAAATAACGTTTAATTTCAGATGCACACACAAACTGTACTAAGTATGCTCGTTTTACTTACACTAATGAGTTTGTTGTCGTTTAGGCTGCTGCTTTGGCAGTGTGTCAGTATCTGGCGGTAGAGTCTACACATCCATCAACTCCAGTGTTTGAAGACTGTAGCTCTAGTGAGGCTACAACACCCATCACAGTGCAGCATATCCGCCCCACGAAAGTGAAGAAACGCAAGCAATCTCCAATTCCACCCCTTCCCATTGTAGTTCAACTTATGGAAATGGGATTTCCTAGGAAAAACATTGAATTTGCATTAAAATCTCTGTCTGGAACATCTGGAAGTGCGTCTGGGTTACCAGGTATTTCATTTAGTTAATTTAATGATGTTAGAAGAAAATTTTGCTAGCAGATTAAAATGCTACTTAACAAGGGAACAACTGTTCTCTATTTGGATGTAATCCTAAGAATGCTAGAGAATCCCTTAGTGACAGGCTATATTTGTTTTCTGTATTAGGAGTGGAAGCCCTGGTTGGCTGGTTGTTGGATCACCCTGATGTTCAAATTACTGATCTCTCTGATGCTGATACTATCTCCGATGAATATTCAGATGAGGAAATAACAGAGGAGGTCGAAGAAGCTGAAGCTGCTTGCCCTGTGGTAAGTACCAGGTTACTAAAAAGTAAGTAAGGCTAGATGACTGTAAATTGTAATTCTTTCCTTTTATGAACTTGGTTAGATTTCAAGAACATTGTGCTGTCCCAGGCTTTCAAGACTAAAAGAAGACCACATTGGCCATAAGTTTCTAAAATAGACCATAAAAGATCTCAAGAATAATCTGTAAATGTATGTATGAGTAGCACAGAAGGAGGAGTGGAATGCAGGTTTATCTTTCACTATCAGTAACTCTAGGTATCCCATACAGTTAGTCTCAGTTTCATGTAAAGTAGTCTGTGCTATAGAGCAGTATTTGTAAAGGACTCCTTTAGTTTATTTTTTTCTTCCTTTGGCTGAAAATAAAATGTTAGCAATAAAGCATAACTAATGAATTAGTGAATAAATGGCAAAAAGATGCCAGTGAAATAACTTCCTTTTCCTTATAACAACTGTTTTCAGTGATTGGCAAAAAAAAAATAATAAAAAGCCTTTTGAGTGTGACGGCTTTAATGTAACACGTTTTTCTAAACATTCATATTAAAACAGGAATCCAGTAATTCTCAATCTTTATAAAAAATACATCTTGAAAGGAATGATATTCCATCTCGTCAGCTTGTTTTTGTAAGGGAACACTTAAAATCTGATTGTTATATAACAACAACAACAACAAAGTAATGTAGTCTAAGTAAGAGACTACTATTCACACACTTTTGTTTTTTTCCTCTGCAATCAAACAACCTAAGGAGTGGAATGTGAATGTGTATGTGTAAGGCTAAGTAGATTACTCACAAATCCTTTTTGCACTAATACTCTTTGGCAAGCAGATTTCATACAAGCAACTTAGAGATTTTTTTCCACAAATCTTGAAAATTTACAGCTTGGCAAATCATTCTGGAAACTAAGCTTTAAGGTAGATCATAAACAATAGCCCTATAAAGAGTTGACTCATTGAAGATTTTTCCCATGAAGAATTGGCATGTAACTTAGATATGATACTGTTTTTTTTTTTTTTTTATTGGATTATCTTCATTTTCTGCTAACAATCCTATTTATCTGAATTTTAAACATTTTTTTAACTGTTTTATGTTTATCTTGGATTTTTTTTCCAGTCAAATGGTGCTGTTGTAACAGAAAGCCAGACCTATAAGAAACGAGCTGATTTCTTAAGTAATGATGATTATGCTGTGTATGTGAGAGAGAATATTCAGGTAAGTGTTTTCCATATAGCTTTCATCACCATCATGCTTTCCTTCTGGTACAAACATCTCTGCAGAGCTCTGACATTTTATCGTTCTTTTTCTGTAGGTGGGGATGATGGTTAGGTGCTGCAGATCCTATGAGGAGGTTTGTGAAGGAGATGTTGGCAAAGTTATTAAATTGGATCGAGATGGCTTGCATGACCTCAATGTACAGTGTGATTGGCAGCAAAAAGGTGGTACTTACTGGGTCAGATATATCCATGTTGAGCTTTTAGGTAAGTTGGTTGCTAACTTTATTTTTTGAATAAAAAGCTTGAATGATATATTAAGGGAGATTAATTTTGGGGGTGGAAAAAAAGTACTTACCATGCATTTATTCTTGTGACTGCTAGGTTTCCCACCACAGAGTTCTGCCTCCCATATCAAGATAGGTGACAAAGTGCGAGTGAAAACCTCTGTTACCACACCCAAATACAAATGGGGATCTGTTACTCACCGGAGTGTGGGAGTTGTCAAAGGTAATGTATATTCAAAATGGGGCATGGGAGATAAAATGGGAAAACACACAGACTTTCTGCAGTGTTTAAGGACAGAATCTTTTAGACACACTAAGAAATCATACTGTTGTGATTTCTCTCTTACTGATGATAAGAATAGAATGTATGTGATGTCCGTGATGGGTTTAGAGACGTGCCCAGGGAGGTGGTGGAGTCACCATCCCTGGGGGTGTTCAAGGGAAGGTTGGACCTGGTGCATAGGGACTTGGTTTAGTGGGTGACATTGGTAGTGGGTTGATGGTTGGACCAGATGATCTTGAAGGTCTTTTCCAACCTTAATTTTTCTATGATTCTATGCACTCTGTACTTTTTTGAGCTGCTGTGTTCACATCTAGTAAAGATCTTAGGAATCTGTGCGGTTTCCTGCACGGTTGTACTTCTCTTGTATACTTTGTCTGGATGAACCACAAAGGTTTATTATGGTTTCCCTTTAAGAAGTAAACATGACTTGAAGACTCCGTATGAAAGTGAGGTAAAAGTGAGGTACACTAACAGCAAGCTGTAGTTGATGTTACAGAAGTAATCTTTGGGGTATTGATTTTTTTAAGAGGTATAGCTTTTGGTCTTTCTATTTATGCTTAGAAATGCTCTCTCCCTTTGTAATATGAAGTCAGGGAATTTTAATATATTTTTATCTATATTCTATTTAAACATATATTCTATTTATAGAATTCTTTTGTACTCCTTTTCTCTCTGCACCTTCCCAGACTATCTGACTAGGTTAATACGTAGTTCCATTAAAACAAAAGATTGCTTATGAAAGAGACTTCTGTTTTTTTTTTCTTGTCTGATGTTGACTGTAGCACTGGACTCTGCTGCATTTCATAGAGATTTGTAGCACGTTTTATTTCCTGTATGTTTTTGTTACAGCTTTTAGTGCCAATGGGAAAGATGTCATTGTAGACTTTCCTCAGCAATCTCACTGGACTGGATTGTTGTCAGAAATGGAACTGGTCCCCAGCATTCATCCTGGTGTCACGTGAGTGATGAATTATGTCTTGTTTAATGTATATAGTTTATTATTTGGCCTTATTGTCTTGATTCCATTATCTTGACTGCTGGTATAATTAGCTTCTGTAATGAAAACTGCTAGAAGTGTATTTATATTTTCTCCTTTTGTGAAATCAGGTGTGATGGCTGTCAGATGTTTCCTATCAATGGGCCTAGATTCAAATGCAGAAACTGTGATGATTTTGACTTTTGTGAAACCTGTTTTAAAACTAGGAAGCACAATACCCGACATACTTTTGGCAGAATAAATGAACCAGGTAAGTTTCAGAATTCACATGCTTCCAGGATTTACTCAAAATGAATTTGTTGTAAAAACTTTTAAAACTCAGCATAGTATCATAATGAAATTAATGGTTGGACTCACCCTCTAGACAACAAAACGTTTTTAACACATCACAGTGCTGTAGCAATTGCTTGTGATGAACTACACCAAAATGCCAACCCTTAAGCTTTTGTTCTAGTGTTAAATAAGTTTAAAAAAGGCTGCCTGACAACTAACTCTTTGTTAGAACTGAGCTATACCAAGAACCAAAATAGTGTAATTCTTTAATCTTCCTGCCTTTTGCTGTCAGTTTAACTGTAGGTGAATGGATCCTCATGACAGCAGTTAAAACTTTAAATATCTCCTCTAAGATTCATTTTTAGAGATCTATTGCTCTGTAATAGTGTTGCCTAGCAATGTGTGATGACTGTTGTCTCGCTTCCTCCATGATTTGGAGACTCTAGATAAATTTGTAAGAATGGCCTGTTATAAGAAAGGGAAACCTTTTGAAAGACTCATCAGAATTCTTTACTTTCTAAGACAAGAACAGTTGAACCCATTTTAACTCCAAAACTCCTCGGTTTCGCATCATCATTAATACCTGAAATTGGCTTTTGTTTGTTTTGTTTATTTTCCCACCCAGCTAAAAATCAGTCTGACATCAAGCTTTTGCAAGGTGATGCTGGCTTTTGAACTAAGCTTCATATTTACACATAGCCAGTCTGATTAGTTTGGAAAATAAATAAATACTTACTACCTACTAGAGATCTTGAACATACACTGTATTTATATCATGGTCTCTTGAAAGGGCAAGAAAGACTTCCCATTAAGAAATCAGTTAGTATGGTTGTGTATTAGTAATCCTGCCCATTGCACTGGGTGTAGGTTAGAGAAGTTGTAATATTTTTGTCAGGCTTACTAGAAGCTACAAACATCAGGAAAGTGCTTGTGCAAGGAGGAAAACTGCAGCTCTCTAACCTTTCTCATTCTTGACTAAGGTTCAGAATGTTTGAGTGATGTAACTTAGATGCATATTCTCCTGTAAAGGATTTCTCTCGAGGGTTGGCTGAATATTTTTCACATTCTGTGGTGGTATACAAAGCTCACGTGCTGTGGGCCTATGTTTTGAAGTGTATGGACCATCAAACTTTGATTGATATTTCAAAAGGAAGGGACATTTTTCAGAATTACTCTTAGTGTTTTACATTCCTAGAGATCTTAGAGCTATTTTCCTTAATTTTTTGATAATGATTTTTTACAAAATCATGGATGTTTTCTTGGTAGAAATCAAACCTAAGAATAGAAGGTGTGACATCCTGAATGACAGGCATGAGAACTTGTCATCAGATAGAGTGCTTGGAACTCATAAAAAGGAATAAATTTCAAGCTATGCCCTTTAAACATGAATAATATTACCATATATATGTAGCATGCTTTCTTCATGCTTATGTGTCACATGTTCTACTTTTAGACCACATCTGAAGTCTTTGGTTTCTTCTATTTCCTTTCATGTTGCTTATGGATTTATTTAAAACAATTTTCCCTGAGAGGTGCATGCTTATGATTTCATTTAACCACTCAGGTCAGTCTCCAGTGTTTTGTGGGCGTTCTGGAAAACAGCTTAAGAGACGGCATAGTAGCCAGCGGGGAATGTTACTGGACGATTGGTCAAGAATAGTGAAGAATTTGAACGTCTCGTCCTCTGTGAATCAGGCTTCGCGGCTTATTGATGGTAGTGAGCAGTGCTGGCAGTCTTCTGGCTCACAAGGAAAGGTAACTTGAAACCGTAACTGGTTTATTCTGGCATCCTTTCTTCTCAAGAGGATAACTGTTTACCTGACTTCGCTAATATATTTGTTTGTTACCTTCATGTAAGATAGAAAAGTAGTAAAAACAGACATCTGAAGTACAAAGCTATGTTTCTTCATAGTAAATGTGCCTGTTTTTAAAGCTGTGCTTCATTACAATTATTTCTTGTAAATTATAAGGAACTTTTGTGAGTTTTGAGAGACAAGGTAATTATTTTATTCTGTGGTTGGTGATATGATTGCAATAGCCTTTTCAGTGTAGTAACTGACATTTTTTATCATATTGATTATATTTTTACTCAAGAGGGAAAGCACCAATGTTTCTACTAAATAAAACTTTTCTGGCTGCTTCTCACTTGCACTCCTTCTTAATCTATTGGCCCACAGAGCTGCTTTGTGGCCAGTGTAGGCTTCATTTGCACCTAGGCTTCTTTCAAAGATTTATGTTGTCCCATTTCGTGACCACCAAGGGTATTGTGTTTTCTCAGTCTTCTTGATGGTGTTGCTCTTGAGTGAAATCAATTGTTTGCTGCAATTGTTTCTCTTGCCCTGGGGGTTGGACTGCCCAGATTCCATGTGTTACAGATGTGTACCAGTGTACCATTGGAGAATGTTTTTTCACTATTGAAAAACACGTTTACTCTTCTTAAGTCATACCGTGATTCTACAAATACCATCTGAAAATTGTTTTTTTTTTTTTTTTTCCTTAGCACTGGATTCGCTTGGAGATTTTTCCAGATGTTCTTGTTCACAGACTAAAGATGGTAGTGGACCCTGCAGACAGCAGTTACATGCCCTCTTTAGTTGTAGTTTCAGGTATGTGAATGCACTCTGACAAGCTTGAAAAATACATTTTTGTACATCCAAGAGTAGGTATTTATCTGGCTTCAGTCAGTATAGCCATGTATTCAACATGTGTTCCTGTTCATGACACAAACTCCTTATTTTAATGTGTTTTTCTTTCAATATTTTGTTTTCTAGGGGGGAATTCCTTAAATAACCTTATAGAGCTGAAGACAATCAACATAAATCCTACAGATACCACAGTGCCTCTTCTCAGCGATTGTACTGAAGTAAGTGAACTTTGTGTTCAGAGAATTATTCCTGTATGCGACTGAAAAATATTTTGTTGCAAGAGATGGATCAGAAGAAGTGCTGTTATTATTAAAGCATGGTATTTTACTTTTCCTCTCCATGAGAAGCATTTCTGGCAGTGGTAAAGTTACTTATCCTGATAAGTTTTACTGTAACCACAGTGCAATTCTGTAATAGCTATAGCAGTCATATATCTTATTTTTTGTGTGTGATGTAAATCAATATACTTATGAACCAAGGTGGTCTCCCAATAAACTTAAATCTGGGGATCACTTTGGTGGGTGATTTTATTTTGCATGGTAGTTCTGATCATTTTCAGCAACAAGAAGGAATGAGTACTGAATTTTTTAGATTGGAAGTGAAATCATCAAACTAATGAGGCCACATGTTTATCTTAGAGTACAAATTATTTTGTGCTGAAAAGCCAAATAATTGAAATTACAAATTCATTTAGTTAATGGTTACAAAAATCAAGCAAAAGTTCTAAGTCTTTCGTAAGTTTTGTAAAGCTATAGAGGATGCAGAAGACGGCAATTTTTTTTTTCTTCTTAGTATCACAGGTATATTGAGATTGCAATCAAGCAGTGCAGGAGCTCTGGAATTGATTGCAAAATACATGGCCTCAGCATACTGGGACGTATACGTGCAGAGGATGAGGATTTGGCTGCAGTCCCTTTCCTTGCTTCTGATAATGAGGAAGAAGATGATGATAAAGCTAACACTGGGAGGTAGGTAACTGTAGGTGGGACAAAAAATTATAGAGAGACTTAGCATCTATATATTCCATTCAAGAGATTACTTGTAAGCAATGCAATTTAATTAGATTGAATGGCAGAAAAAGAAATCAGTATCTTTGTCAGAATTGTAGGTAGGCCATTTGTTAATTAAATGCATTTTGTAAGATTATCACACTGGTAAGATGGTAGCATTTTGTACATCTCCTGCTTCTTCTCAACCTGGATTTGTAATCCTAGCTGAAAATTTGATATATTCATAATTGGTATTGTAGCATGTATATATTTACCACTGCTCAAGAGAATACACACTCTGGGTTTTGTGATGTTTATTTTTCATAGCAACCTCTCAGCTGGGATGATGTAGTCTGGGTACCAAAGCTATTCCAGTATTACAAAATCAGTAGATAAAGTAAAAAAAAGTTTCTATGTTATAGCATGAAGGTTGCTTAGACTAACTTTTTCCCCTTTTTTTCCTACTCCTAAATATCCTCAGTCTTGTTAGAAAGAAGGCAGCTGGGCTGGAATCGGCAGCTACAATAAGAACCAAAGTTTTTGTTTGGGGACTGAATGACAAAGATCAGTTGGGAGGACTAAAAGGTTCTAAGGTATGTTTGTGGTTTTAATACTTCAGTATGACATGGAGCAGCTAAAAATAAAATGTGCAAGTCTCACACAACTCAAAGTTAATTCAAACATAATCAGAATTTTAAAGTTTATTACCAAAATCTATCACAGGTAGATTTTCATGGGTTTTTGATGTTAAGAAGTGTAGATATATGCTAGATGGAAAGTTTGGAGCAAATACTCATTTTGGTTGTTACTCTGAAATCTTTTTTTTTTTTTTTTTTTAGCAGTCACTTAACTGTTTGGTTTAGATGATAACAAACTAATTGTCTTAAAAATCTGTAGTGCACTCTGTTTTATTCCTTTTGAGTTTATTATATACTTTAAGTGTCGATAATAGTGAACTTCTCTATGTACTACCTGTAAGTGGAGCTGGTTCAGTAATCAAAAAAAGAAGTTTAATTCTAATTTTTCCATTAGTGTAACTTGATTACATTTTAGTGCATTTGAAAGGAATTTCAAAGAGCATTAATTTCTAAATTAAATGTGTACTGTTGTGTCTGTGGAGTGCCTTTCACAAAAACAAAAAAACAAAAAAACACAAAGTTAAGCACCCTCAGTAAGTTTGCAGGTGACACCTAGTTGGGCGTGGGTGTTGATTTGCTTGAGGGTAGAAGGGCTCTGCAGAGGGCTCTGAGTAGGCTGGATCAGTGGTCTGAGGCAAACTGTGTATGAGGTTCCACAAGGCTAAGGGCTGGGTTCTGAGCTTAGGGCACAACAACCCCAAGCAGCACTACAGGCTGGGGGCAGAGTGGCTGGGAAGCTGCCTGGCGGAAAGGGACCTGGGGGTATTGGTCAATAGCTCCCTGAATGTGAGCCAGCAGTGTGCTCAGGTGGCCAAGAAGGTCTAAATCAAAAATTAGCATGGCCAGCAGGACTAGGGAAGTGATTGTCCCTCTATATTCGTCTGGACAGTGATGTCAATATTAGCTTACAAAAGGCCTATGGAAAGTTTTTTTCCCCTATATACTGCAATAAAGAAGTCTGCTGGAAACTGTTTCTTTATCTGCATAAAAATAAATAACTGATATCTACCCTTCTTATAAAAGTGTATATGCCAGGTTTGAATATGTTAATTTAAAACACTTGAAAAGGTAGTAGTATTAGTATCTATTCATAAATATTCAGCTTGATCAAAGACTTCTTTGTAGCAATGAGGAAAACAGGTTGCTTGTTTGTTTCTCTTCTTGACTTTATCTCTAATCCAGATAGCTAAAGTGTTTTGCTATTGAAAAACTTAGTTGTGCTCCAGTTCCTGCATGCTGATTAGAAGCGTGTTGGTCAACTTGTGTTTGTTTCAACTTGGTTTATTTTGCTTTTTGCCTTTCTTCAGAACTGAGTTGTATTTTCTCAAGAAAACTATACTAAGAAAAATCCTTGTTTTTATCCCATTTCATTTTCTTTCAGGCTTCATATTTATCATGGTTTCAGTATTGTGTGCCTTTTCTTGGTTTCTGTCTTTTGCCTAATGTATATTAACGGATGTGTGAACTGTCTGAATAATACAGGGAATTTTCATGTATCTTAAATGTGGCTGTCAGGTTAAGTGGATGATCACTTCAGAATAGCTCTTCTATTAAAAGTATAAAACTTTAAAATGTATTGTAATAATTTCTGTTTCCTGTCTTCTCTAGATAAAGGTTCCTTCCTTTTCTGAAACCCTATCTGCCTTGAATGTTGTACAAGTAGCTGGAGGGTCCAAAAGCCTTTTTGCAGGTAATACAAGTTTAAAATACGTATTGGGTATTTAAGAGCAGAAATAAATTTCCAGTTTCAAAACATTAACAGTATTACAAAATGTTTTTTCCCCATTTTAGTGACTGTAGAGGGTAAAGTATATGCCTGTGGAGAAGCTACAAATGGAAGGCTGGGTTTAGGAATATCTAGTGGAACTGTGCCTATTCCTCGCCAGATTACAGCTCTCAGTAACTATGTTGTAAAGAAGGTGGCTGTTCACTCAGGTACTGGCTATTGCTATGCTTACATACATAAACAGAACATATTAAGCCTAAAAATAGAAGTTGTTTTGAAGTTTCTTGGGTGCTGTGATGCCCCAGCATATTTCATCTTTTTTTTTTTTTATTTTTAATAAGTAGAGAGTCTTACATTCTGGAAGCCTTATGGTAAAATCTGTGAATTTTGAACATACCCATATTCTTAATTTCTGGAAAAGTTTTTGCAGTCTGATCCAGATAAAGTATTTTCATTTTTTTGAATACTGCTAAATAGTGTGTTTGATACTATTTCTGTTTTCCTTGCAGCATTGAAAATAACCAATTAAATGATTATTTTTTTTTAATGTGCCAGGAAGTCTACATTCACAGTTGTTTTGTGTTTTAAATTAAATCGCATAAAAGCTATTTAGAATGTGACTAACGTGTTGGGTAGAAAGGCTCATACAAATAAATTGTAGAAACAAAGCAGTGTCAAATTTCTGAGATTTTTGCTAGACCTCTGCCTGCTTTGATGTTTAAATTTGTTTTTACTTTCAGGTGGCCGGCATGCTATGGCATTAACTGTTGATGGAAAGATATTTTCATGGGGTGAAGGAGATGATGGAAAACTTGGTCATTTCAGTCGAATGTAAGGATACCTATTTTATCTGTGCTTCAGTTAGAGAGAGCATTGCTATTGCGTGTCATAGCACGACTAACCACCACGTTTGACAATTACAGGGTTCTTAATTTAATAGGAATAAAAAATTGTGTCCAAAAAGACTTTCTCAACAGAGTATGACAACTTACAGTGCAGCATTTGTAGCAGTTTCAGTCATTTAATAAGGCAGCATTCAATTAATTTTAATTTAATGCTTGGAAATAATATATTCGGTAGAAAAGTCTTTATTAGTATTTTTGGAAGTTATTGGTGAAAAAGTATATGAAGGATATGAAGATTTTGGTTAGTGTTATGAGGTAAGGATTACTGATCTAGCCTGATGTGTAAAACTGTAGTGGTTTTACATTCCTGAGCTGTAACAGTCCACAAGTCTGCAGCTATTTTGTAGCTCTATTCTTAGACTTCTATTCACAAACTTGTTAGTCAGAAATAAGTTTCTTACTTTTCAGTAGAATACAGTTCAATCCTCCACATGACAATGGTAAAGAAAATTTAAATTTGTCAGGATTGTATGCAACATGGAACAGAGTTTTGAAAGAAAAAAGATATAGATATAACCAATGGGGAAATCTTTGTTTTTCATTCTGATATTTTCTGAGATGTTGCTCAGAATACATAGAAAATGAAAGTGCTCAAATCAGATATTTAATATATGATGATACATAAATATTAGGGGAGTGTGTGTCACTCAAATCTATGAAAATGGAAGTCCAGATTAGAGCAGTATTATAATTTCCTTGTTCAACTGCCTCATGTTTTCTGTGATGTATTAACAGAGAGACTTGGAATTCTTACCATGGGCATTTATTGGGAGCTAACTTTCCAAAAGTCACATGTATATTTATAAAACATGAATAGTGGCTCTGATATAGTCAATATTAGAAAACCTTCTTGAGTTGAAACTCTTCCCTATATTCAAAGTATATTGTTATGATGTGAATAGTAAATGTTTCCAGTACTCTCACAGAAACCTGACAATAAATTCCAGTTCTGATTTCTCTTATTAACAAGCAAAATTGGGATGGAAACGTCATCTTTTAATCTTATTGTCTACTCTGTGTCATCACGGTGGAAAAATAGTTATACCTAACAAATCACTCAACCTTGGGTAATGATAGGATATCAGTTTTCACTTTATATATATGCTTTTTAATTAATTCATAGTTTTGATTTTGATATTTTAGTTTTGTCACCTAAATTTTGCAGTGTAGATGCTTAAAAAAATTAAAATCCGAACAAAACCTTTGGAGTACATTAAAACAGTATAAATTTAAAATGTATGGTGCTACTACAGGATATGTCTTAGAATTGTAAGCTGCATTTTATTTTATCTTCAGGATACTGTTAGTTTTACACAAATATTTTTTTAGGTTATAGAGGTTGGTGTATTGTGTAACTCTTTCAGAAGTGATGCAATGATATATTCTTTACTCACTGTCTTTAGGAACTGTGATAAACCCAGACTGATAGAAGCACTGAAAACCAAACGGATCCGTGATATTGCTTGTGGCAGTTCCCACAGTGCTGCCATTACCTCTAGTGGTGAACTGTATACATGGGGTCTTGGAGAATATGGAAGGCTAGGACATGGAGATAATACTACACAGCTGAAACCTAAGATGGTAAAGTAAATGTTTCTCATCTCTGATGAAATGCGAGTGTTTAGTGACTGACAAAGTAAAGCAAAGCCGAAACTGTAAAAGCAGTATGAAGACATCATTTTGGAGCAATCTGATGAGGTTTTGGTACACACACCTCTTTATTAGGTATGCAAGGTATTTCAGAAAGGCCAAGAATCGCAGAATGATTTGGACTGGAAGGGACCTTAAAGATCATTGAGTTCAAACTGCTGTGGTCAAAGGCTCCTTGCTTAAAGCCTCATCCAACTTGGCCTTGAACGCTTCCAGGGATAGGGCATCCACAGCTTCTCTGGGCAACCTATTCCTGTGCCTCACCACCCTCTGAGTGAAGAATGTACTCCTGATATCTCATCTAAATCTACCCTCTTTTAAATTTCCCCTTGTCCTATCACTCCACTACCTGACAAAGAGTTCCTCCCCAGCTTTCCTGTAGGCCCCCTTTAGGTACTAGAAAGCCACTGTATGGTCTTCCTGGAGCCTTCTGTTCTCCAGGCTGAATGTCCTGATCCAGTTTCTCTTGCTTTGTCGTGGAAAATGATTCAGAGCAGCTAGTGCTGTTCTGAATATCCATGTCATGCATCTACTTTGACACATAGCTGGAAGCTACTGTTGTCACTGAGCAGTGTTGGATATTGACTAAGTGGGGCTTGATTAAAGCTTTCCTAAATAGCACGCTCAGGCTGGACATAAAGAACAAGATTAATTGTAAGAGCTTGAAAACGTTTGTAAAACTTTTAAAATATAACGAATCTCTTTGAAACATCTTTTTTCTGTTTTGTAGGTTAAAGTGCTCCTTGGCCACAGAGTAATTCAGGTTGCTTGTGGAAGCAGAGATGCTCAGACTCTCGCTTTGACAGATGAAGGTAGGAATGTCTTGTTCCAGAAGCTTTCTGGCACGTAGGACTACTGTGATCATTGTTTGACCTGCAGTTTGGTGTTTGTTAGGTTTGGTGTTTTCTTGGGGTGATGGTGATTTTGGAAAACTGGGCCGAGGAGGAAGTGAAGGATGCAACATTCCTCAGAACATTGAAAGACTAAACGGCCAAGGCGTTTGTCAGATTGAGTGTGGTGCACAGTTCTCGTTGGCACTGACCAAGTCAGGAGTGGTATGGACGTGGTACGTTAAATATGCTGGAAAATATTAACAAAGCAATTGCTAAGTATGTGTTGTATTTGCTGCTCTTTGTTCATCTTAACCCCATCTGTGCCTTCTCTGTGTGCTGACTTTGTCTTTTAGATTGGAATCTCTTTGAGACAAGCTGTGATCTGTTCAGTTACTGTCTTGTAGCATGCCGAGTTGTCTGTTGTACTTTGTTAGGATGCCTGGGTCTCACTGAATCAGTAGAGGAAGTGGAAGATCATTCCCTCTTAGGAACAATAAAGCATGCAAAGAAATGTTAATTTTAGACTTCAGAGCAGACTGTGAAAGAGAACATGACAATTGTATCATGGAGTATGTAGCCTACAGTTAAAATAGAGACAGAGTAAGGATGTAATAAAGTAAGGACTCATCTAGTATTGAGAGGAGATGGAAAGGACTGTATTGGAAACACATGGGACATTGCAGAGTTCATTGCTGCTCAGAAAGCCACTGAATTCTCAGTAATGATCCTTTTTCTTCTCTCTATCTGTCCACTTCTGCTTTGTTATGAACACAAACTGGCTTTTTAAGTTTATAAACCTTTTGCAAAATCTTTGAGTTTCCTGAGTAGCAGATCAACCTCAGAGCCCTACCCATCTTTGTGTAATATGACTGTGAGCTGTTTGACGTATATCAAAGCTAAGAAGATGTAAAGTGATCCTTTTTGTTTTATAAAACAGCAATTAATGAATAATACATAGAGAAATTGACAAAACTTCTATTTTTATAAGTTGCTTCTCTTCTTAAAAGGGAGAATTGCTTTTAGGAGAGTTGTCATTTCTGAGTGCCTACTGGAAGCTGTATTTGTCTCTCACTTTTCCCCATATTTTAAGTTACTGTGGTGACAAAAGGAGTAAGAGGAAAGGGAATTTGGCAGTCTTTAAGAATGCTTTGCAGAATTCTTGTTCATTCTATCCTTCCCCCTCTTTGTCTTAACACTTACTTTTAGTCATAAAATCTACATCTATTTCATGACATTTCATGACAGGATTACAATGAGATTTTTTGTCTTTCTGCTGTGCATGTCTGTACTTTAGGGTGGCAGAGTTCCTTCTCACTTTTCTTATATTTATGGGTTTGTACTGATTTGAGGGCAAAACCGTAACTTCTGTATTGTGTCCTTAGGTAGGCAATAATACATTGGAGGCAAACGTGATGTACAGTAACATCTTTTCTTGAGATATTGGAATTGGTAGTACTGAGCTGCAGAACTGAGTGAACGGTTACTAAAAACACAGTGGAAGAAGTCTGTCGTCTTCGTCTTCACTGATGTTATTAGAGAGATTTTAAGCTGTCTGTTACTTTTTGTCTATTGTATATTTTTAGTGCAGTTTTAACTTTTGTATGACAAGACTAGATAAACTGTGGAGGCTTGAGAACCTATACTGAGGCTTGAAGTAGTGTGAAAAATGTCAGTTCTGTCAACATGGTAGTTTTTGTATTATTTTTTTTTCAAGTGAGTGGACATGGCAAATGCTCTGTTACTTTTAGGTGCATCTTCAATACTTGTCCAAACAGACTTAACAAATGAATTTTGTAAGTATACAACTGCAGCTGCAATATATACAAAAAGTAGTCATAAATGATGCCTGTTCTATACTGAGGTGAAAAGAAGTGAGGTCTTAGTATTAGAGTTACGTTTTGTATCCTTTGTATATGTGATGAGTGTATATCATTTACCCAATGATAACTGAGGAGTGTTGATTTTGGAAGCTGCATTGACAAAGGAATGTGCAAACAGTGTAATTGTCCTGAATTTTGCTTTTATTTTTCTATCTGTTTTAGGGGTAAGGGAGATTACTTCAGGCTAGGCCATGGTACTGATGTGCATGTCAGAAAGCCGCAAGTAGTGGAAGGATTGAGGGGTAAAAAGATCGTGCATGTGGCAGTAGGTGCGCTCCATTGCCTAGCCGTTACTGACACTGGACAGGTAAGCTTCCCTTTATCCTTGATCCAGAAAGAAATAAACTGAAGACTGTAATAGCATCAGTGCTGATTAAATAGAAGAAAATTTCCTCACTATATTTATTTGCTTTTTGAAGTACTGAATAAATATGTGCATTTATTATAATTTGAAATCCATTAGCCTCCATATTACTGTTGGACTTCAAGTGTTGTTGTTATAGTAATTTTTGTTGTATTTTCTTAATTTGTGGATTATTCACATGATCTGTTTCTGGCTTCCCACTCTTAAAATGAAATAGTAGTCATAGTATTTGGATAGCTGCTTCTGCTGTGATCCAGCATTGTTACTATCATAGTATTGAGATCTCCAGTGTAATTACTGTGCAACTGATTCTTTTAATTTAATTGTTCACTGTGAACATTGAATAATTTATGTATCAACCAATGATTTATGAACCTGCAGTAATTTTTGAATCACCTGATAAAGGACTGCTTTGATTTTTTATTGTATGGTAATTCCTGCATTATTTAAAATTAAAAAAAAATAAGTCATGGCAATAAGTTCTCTAAATTATCGTGGGTTAATAATAAAAATCACTAAAACTTCTCTGCAGAAATTTTAAAGAAAACAATTAAATGAGGCAATCAGTCAGACAAAGTAATAAATAGAAATGTTTATTGGCAGGTTTACGCTTGGGGTGACAATGACCATGGACAACAAGGCAACGGAACAACTACAGTCAATAGAAAGCCCACTCTTGTACAGGGCTTGGAAGGCCAGAAAATCACCCGGGTTGCTTGTGGATCTTCCCACAGCGTAGCTTGGACAACAGTGGATGTAGCTACACCATCTGTTCATGAACCAGTTCTTTTCCAGACAGCGAGGGACCCTTTAGGTGCTTCTTATCTTGGTTGGTATTCATTGCCTTATGTTTTCTTTATGCCACTGCAGAGCTCGTTGTGTTCGTGGTTTAACAGTTTAAGAGTGCAAAAAGAAAAGTGTCTTTCAAAAATAAAATATATATTTAGAGGAGAAAAACAAATGAAGAAAAAAACATTCCTGCCCCAAAAAGCAAAATCCCTTCTTGAAAATGGAAGTTAAAAAGGATTTGTTCAGAAGAAACATTAGTTTGAATCTTTGTTTGTCTTCAGGCAATTAAAATGCAGCATAATTTATCAAATGCCCCAAATTCTTTGTCTTTATTCTGTGATAGAGCTTTATGAAGATAATAGTAGATGGATGCTACTGTAATATTGGTCTTCTTACATTGTCTTTTACTTAAATTCTGTGCTACTATTACCTTTTTTTTTTTTTTTTGCTAAAGTAGGTGACAAAGAATTAGGGAGGCAAGAAAGTGATGTTTTTGTGCTGAATATAAAAGGGCCAGCATTTTGCTAATTATTTTCTTTCAAAACATGGGTATTTGAAACAAGATCAAAAACTACATAATAGAATATTTGTTTAGAATTGCAAGGGTACCTAATAAATATTAATGCTGTTTGGGAAATTTCTGGTTAAGAAAAACATGTTTTAGATTCCAATAGAGAAAATATTTATCTGTATCACACCATTGTTCATGACTAAGTAACAAGGTGGAACACTTCATTTTATAAAAAGCACTTGCTGAGAAGCCTCAGTATTGACTTTAATATTGCAGCTGTAGGAGCTGCAGTTTAAAAATCTCCTGTAGACTTAGATTTACAGTCATCTTTACTGTGTGATGGAGCCCTGGCACAGGCTGCCCAGAGAGGCTGTGGGGTCTCCTCCTTGGGGATCTCCAAAAGCCGCCTGGAGATGGGCCTGGGCAGCCTGCGCTGGGTGGCCCTGCTGGGGCAGGGCTGGGGCCTGGTGGCCTCCAGAGGGCCCCCACAGCCTCAGCCATACTCTGATATATGATCTTTAATGATTGACAAGAAATAAAATAAAATAACATAAAAATAAATACTTGCTTTCTCTTTTTTCCCCTTACTTCAGGTGTTCCTTCAGATGCAGATTCTTCTGCTGCCAGTAACAAAATCAGTGGTGCAAACAGTTCAAAGCCGAATCGCCCTTCCCTTGCAAAGATTCTCTTATCGCTTGATGGGAATGTTGCCAAACAGCAGGCACTATCTCATATTCTGATGGCATTACAAATTATGTATGCCAGGTAGGCATGCAAGTGTTCTTGTGTCTTAAGGAGTGAACGATGATATAGCTTGCTTTCTTTTAGTGCCTGTTGAGTCAAATATAAATGGTTTTACCAATTTGGAATCCTCAGGATAGGGCCAAGCTTCATTGAAATTATGTTTTGATGTTCCTGTTAACTTTATGATGTTGTGGTTTCTTCAGAATGAGGAAATACCAGTACCTAGGGAAAAACAATTGTTTATTCAAGAATGCTCAAGTAAACCATGTAAAAGGAGCATAAGTAAATTGTGATAGGTGAAGTGGAAGAAGCCGTGGGGGACAGGGTGAAAAGAATAATAAAACTTTACTGTGCCCTCCTTGTTGGTAGAGAAGAGAGTATATTTGTGCTAAAATTTATAAAGATGAACTTATGTAAAATAGTGTGGCCTTAAGAAACAGCATTAACCATCTGACTCGAAGGATGGAGATAAACTACTCTGTAAATTCCAGAGCTTGGAAACCTTTGGTTATTTTATTAAGACAGGTTCATATTTTTTCTAGTTTAACAAGGGAGTATAATTAGGTTTATGTTCATCTGTCTTAAATGATTTCAGGGATGCAGTTGTTGGAGCGTTGATGCCTGCAAGTATGATTGCACCAGTAGAATGTCCCTCTTCATCACCAGCCCCCCCGTCAGATGCCACATCTACAGGAAGTCCTGCAAATGGAGATGAATGCATGCTTGTAGGAGATATAGAAGAGAGGCTGAGCCCAAATCCATGGCAGGACAGGAGAGGGGAGGTAGTATCAAATGAATTTTCCAACATCATTTAACAGTAAAGCTGAAAAATACTGCTCAGTGCTTAGTTTGATAGAGAGATCGAACAATTCTTTTGTACTATAATCTCTGGAGTGGGTATGCTGTGTGCGTCAGATTTGGAAAAACTAAGATTTTAGTCTGAAAGCAATTGAGAACATAGAATATAGTATGTCATTAAAAGGCAATTATGATTTTTTGTAGTATTTTAAAGTTGATTTAAAATATTAATTATTTGATTAGATATCTAAGTAACTTTACAGGAGTGATGTTAAAAAAAAAGAAGTCTGGATTAAGGGAATCTTCAAGAATTACTTAATGGAACATAACTTGTAAACTTATGTCAACTAATGTAGATAGGAGAGCTTGAATAAAGTTTTACTCTCTTGATGCCCAACTGCTAAGAGAAGCAGATAAAAGGAAAGGCTTGCTACTGAAGATCTTTCTTTCCCAGGCTTTTAACATGCAGTGTTTGGGGTTGTCTTCTGCACTGCAGACTCCTGTGCAGGCACTCATGCTTTATTGTGTTTTTGTAGCAGCTGGCATTTGCAGGGGTCAGGACTGGTTTGCCATGATAGGAATATAAAATAGAAGCCAGAAAAACAGGGAGTGAATCTGTTGTGTTTGAATTTGTATGTTTTTGAATTGCTGCTGACTTTGAACGTAAACCCTTCAAACAAATAATTAGACTCCTAAAGGATTTACAGCATCCTATTGCAGCCTTTGTTAATGACTGTTCATTTTGGCTAGGTTGTTTCTTCAGAAGATGCTGTGACGCCATCTGCTGTAACTCCCTCAGCTGCTGCTGCTTCTTCACGTCCTTTCATTCCAGTCACAGATGATCCTGGAGCTGCCAGTATCATTGCAGAGACCATGACGAAAACCAAAGAAGTAATGTTGTCAATGCATTCCTTAAGTTCTTCCAGTGTTTTTATTGAGCACTTGTGCTGTTTTAATACTTAAACTATTCTATATATGACTGCATTTTTGAAGTATATTAAAAGACAGGGTAATTAATATTACTTCCTTTTCTAAAGCTGAACAAGGTTAGTTTTAGAAAAGCCTTTCCACTTGAGAAACAAGTTTAACAATAGACTAATTCTGCACCCATGTAAACCCAGAATTACAAATTGTCTTGAACTACCTTCAGACTTCTTCAGACAAATTATTGTGTTTAGATTTGGTGAGATGTCTCTTTCTTCTTCGCACTGTCAATCTTTCTGCAATCTTTCTTGTTTTGTAGGACGTAGAAAGCCAAAGTAAAGTATCTGGCCCGGAACCTCAGTACTTGGATGAATTTACTAGTCTCTTAGTACCAGATGACACGCGCGTCATGGTTGACCTGCTAAAGCTTGCTGTGTCCAACCGAGCAGGTGAAAAGGGAAGAGATGTTCTCTCAGCTGTTCTGTCTGGCATGGGCACAGCTTACCCACAGGTCAGGTTTTGTTTATCTTGCAGTTTAACTGTCCTTTTTACTCTTAGCTTATTAGAAATTTTTCTTGTATTTGAAATATAGTTTGATTTACTGAGAAGCTTACTACGTATGAAAATTAGAGTTGAATGTCATGTATGTAAGCCTTAATGTTTTTAATAGAAATATGATACGAATGTATGTATTTGCAATAAATGTCAGTATATTTCCTTGGTTTGTCATGCTGGCAAACCATGAAGCTGAATTAACCAAACCCTATTTGATGAATCTCCGGAACATTAGTTTGAAAAGTTTCATGTTGGTTTTGTTTTACACTTAACTTTATTTCTCAAATTGGTGCAGTCATTATTGCTAGCTAAAATGTCAGTGTTGTTAAGAATATATAGTTCTTGATTTTTAAGGTTTATATTTGATGCACTGAAGCTTATAACTCTTTACAAAGTATCTATGGATGTGGGTTCCCTTGGGAAAATTAACAAACAATTAATAGATGTTCTAACCCTGGATGCTAACAGCTATACAAAAGAATAGGACAAATCACAGATGTTTTATATAATGTCTGCTAATAGGAATGAACTGAAAGTTGTTTAACATTTTCCAGCTTTACCCTTTAAATATTTCCCTAATGAGCATGATGCATTTGTTTTAAGATCCTTATGTGATGTAGTTCATTTATGGCTTTGCGTTGCTTAAAGACTGCTTTGAAACATTGGAAATGATGCAAAGCTGGTGTTTGTGTTCCTTTTTAAAACTTGGATCACTATCCAAAAAGATAAATAATGATTCTAATAAAGATTGTATATTGAATTCAGAGTTTTTAAAAATAAATGATATAAATGACAAGACAGCTACACTTAAAAAAATTAAAAATAAAAATGTCTATCTGTCCTAGTAAACCAGGATTGTGTGAGACCCTATCTGATGTGAATAGTATAGAAGTAATAAAGTGACATTTTTGGAGCTGTTTTTTTTTTTCCAGTTTTTAAATTCCTTATTATGATCAGTTCTATGCATACTCCTGTTCTGGATTTGTAGTTATTTCCCTCCCACCCCAGTGAAATGCAAAGTATATGCACTAGCATATCAGCATTTTCCCTTCTGGCATTAATAGTGAGTGGCTAAACAACTTTTTTCTATCCTTCAGAGTCAGAATTTTTATTTGAAACTGCTCTTTAAAAATGAGTACTATTCTCTCTAAATTGTATGTTTTAATGTTACATTTTGGCTAAAAGATTACATCTTACACTAATCTATTGGCCTATGATTTAGTTATGCTCTAGTTCAGTTTTTCTGCAAGGGAAAAATATTACTTGTTCTGGCTTTTACTTATTGGAGATTTATGGTGTTTGGCTTCCAGTTTTAAAACTTTTCAAGCTTTAGCAGCATTAAAATTATTTTTTAATGAATACAATAGTTTATGAGTCAGAGAGGAATTTTTTTTTTTTTTATTCAGGAAGAATGGTAGTTGGCTTTAGATTTCTTGGGCTAACCATACATACTTTTTGTAAACTTGATTTTAGGTTTGTCTCTTTCTTTTTTTTAGGTTGCTGATATGTTGTTGGAGCTATGTGTTACTGAGTTAGAAGATGTGGCAACTGATTCACAAAGCGGTCGCCTTTCTTCGCAACCAGTTGTGGTAGAAAGCAGCCATCCATATACTGATGATACATCTTCTAGTGGCACAGTTAAAATACCAGGTATAGAATTCCTAGAGTTTTGTTACTGAAATCCAGTTACTTGCAAGCCTACATGCATATTTTTTTTCCTCAGCTTACAAAAATATGTGTAAAACTTTTCACAGAACCATTGACTCATAGAACAACTTTGGTTGGAAGGGACCTTAAAGACCATCTAGCTCCAACCCCCCTGCCATAGGCAGGGATGTCACCCAATGCACCAGGTTGCCCAGGGCCTCATCTAACTGGCCTCAAACACCTCCAGAGATGGGGCATCCACAGCTTCCCTGAGCAACCTGTGCCAGTGCCTCACCACCCTCTGAGTGAAGAATTTCCTCCTAACCTCTAATCTAAATCTCCCCTCTTTTAGTGTAAAACCATTCCCCCTTGTCTTGTCATTGTCCCCCTTGTCTACCTGAGCAAAAAATTGTTCTCTGTCTTTTTTATAAGTCCCCTTGAAGTATTGGAGCCTTCTCTTCTGTGGGCTGAACATCCCCAGCTCCCTCAGCCTTTCTTCAGCCCTCTGATCCACTTCATAGCCCTCCTCTGTACCCATTCTACCAGATCAACATTACAATACAAACAACAATACACACAAAGATACAACAGTATAAAAATATTACTTTTAAAGTAATGCTACGTATCCTGTTGCTGTAATAATATATTTCTTAAAACACTTGCATACCACATGAACATCTCAGTCCTGTGAAATATACTTTTACCCAAGTTTGGGTTCTCTGTGACGGAATTCTGCATACCATTTCTCTGCAGCTATGTATTACTGCTGTCTTCTGTTCAGTTACAAAGCTGAGAATGACCTGAGTTGTTTTCAGGGTCAGTAACTGAACACCTTTCTTTCAGCCTTGATCATTAGGAAATACTTTTTTCCTTTCTTTACTGTATTTTCATGTAATGCTTCCTTCAGTATGTTATCTGGTACTTAGTTCTCTATTGCCTATATCTTTTGATATTTGTCTTAACTGTAAATAGACTTTTTTTTTTTGCTAGGGCAACTTCAGTTGGGAGTGTTCTTAATATAGTCTTCTGTCTCCTATCCCCAATTCATTCAACATGAGCTTTCTACGATGTAAGTCTTTCAAAGAGAAGATATTAGACAAACAATGTCATGAAACCAAAGCAAGTCCACGTTCTCATTTTTATTAATGAGCACTCTGGCTTCCAAACCATTGCATTTGATTTCATGTGGATTTCTAAAATACTGCATTTGTTTGTGGTATTGATTGCTCTGTAGAAGTGTGTAAATTCTTTGTTGCTGTTTAGGTGCTGAGGGACTGAGAGTAGAATTTGATCGCCAGTGTTCTACAGAGCGGCGTCATGATCCACTCACCATCATGGATGGTGTCAACAGAATTGTTTCCGTCCGATCAGGTGCTCTTCAAAAGTGTCTTGTGTGATTTACTGTTAAACGCTGAATGAAATGTACCACTGTGACATACTCCTTGTCAAAGATATACCAATAACAAAGAAGAAAAACTATGTAAATTGATATTCTATTTTAAACTAAAAAAAGAAGACAACCACTGTATGATCTACATACAGACATGAAAGATTGCTTTTCCGAAGAGCAATTAGAGTGTAAAAAATTAATTACTAGCACCCATGGCACCATGTGTGAATTTCTGTATAATCAAAGCATATTTTAACAAATTGGAAAAACAATTGTAAAACGGTATTCTTTAGCTAGGTTTTGTCTTTTTCAAGTAATAATTATAGAGATTTGAGCTTTTTTACAGTCAAGACAAATGCTCTTCTGCTGTTGAATGCCCAAAATATAATCTAGGCTCTCTCTTTCTGTTTTCTGCTCTGATCTATGTAACTAACACTACATAAAATCTCACATCTTTTATCATATCTGTAATTTCATTTCAAAGCACTGTTGATTTTTCAGTAGATGATGGAGGAATATTTTTAATCAAATCTTATATTGACCTACCCATACATTGTGTGCAAGGGTCTAAGTAGTTACTGCCTATGCTTAACACTTCCAAACATTCGTGATATGGGCTTTTACTGTTCACCACTTATTCCTCAACCTGCTTCAGTTGCACATGATTCATCATTGAGCTGTTTTTGGTTGGAAAAAGACCTAAGGTTTATGAAAATCTGTTACAACGTACTAAAAATTAGCATGAAAAAACTTGAAAATTCTTGCAATTTTCAAACAGAACAAGGGATTCTAATAAGGTCTCATAATTGTCTTTTGAAAGAAGTATTAAAAGCACTGAGAACATACGTTAGAAGTGCTAATTGAACTGCTTAAGACTTGCATTTTAAGTTTTGTTAATGTAACATCTTTATAGTTATATTCATGTGCTCCATATACCTTTTTCTTTTGGATTGTATTTGTGATGTTTACAAGACATAATCATTGAGGGAAGTTACTGTTGGTGAGTGGCTTGCATTGGCTCAGTCAGTGTACGTGACTATGTTCATATTACCTGCTGTAACAGGTCGAGAGTGGTCAGATTGGTCTAGTGAGCTGCGAATTCCAGGGGATGAACTGAAGTGGAAGTTCATCAGTGATGGCTCTGTAAATGGATGGGGATGGCGATTCACTGTTTACCCTATCATGCCAGCTGCAGGTAAGCTCATCACATTTACATAAGGATGAGAGAGTATATTTACTAGTTTAGTTTCTACAGTTAAATTTATTCCACAATCTAAATATTTACATGCTGTTTAAATATTTAATTAACATTTAAATATTTAAATTTATATTCATAGTATGAGAAATTTTTTTCATACCTGGGAAAAATTTTCAACAAAGTCCTGAGAGGTGTACTTGTACAGGAAGGAGAGAAAGAGATATTTTTTGTAATTGTTGTAACCTCTCCATCAGTGAAGAGAGGTTACTTCTGAGGCATAATTCATGTGATTTTTTTTCTAATGAGCCTTTGGAATTAGGTGAACTATGTTGTGACTGGTGATAGGATGCAATGGAACGGCTTAAATCTGACTTGAGGGAACTTCAGACTGGATATTAGGAAAGAGCTCTTCACTGAGAGGAGGGTGGTCAAGCGCTGGAATAAGCTCCTCCTGGTCATGACCCCAAACCAGTTGTTGAAGCAGCGTTTGGTAATACTCTTGGATAGAAGGTTTAACTCCTAAGAGCTGCCCTGTGTGGAGTCACAAGTTGAACTTGATCCGTGTGGGACCCTTCCAACTCAAGACATTCGATGATTCTATGTCATGAAAGTGCCTCTTCCTTCCTGTCCCTTCAAAGGGAGGTGGAATGGACCAACTCAGATGTAGACTGTTGCATTTGGTCAGCTAAATCCTGCCCTTGTTCTGTTCTTATGTCAGTTCAAAGGCAAATCTTCTCCACCTTCTATTTTCTTAGTTTATTTTTTTTTTCTTGCAGGCCCCAAGGACCTTCTCTCAGATCGTTGCATTCTTTCATGTCCCTCAATGGATTTGGTTACATGTTTGTTGGATTTTCGCTTAAATTTTGCTTCCAACAGGAGTATAGTTCCTCGCTTGGCAGCTTCTCTTGCAGCTTGTGCTCAACTGAGTGCCTTAGGTAGGTGTAAGTCTTAAGTTTGTCTGCTTGTTTGAAGTTAAAATGATTGTTTGAAGTAATTCTGGGTTTTGTGTGCTTATGTTTCCTTAGCTGCTGGCCACCGAATGTGGGCCTTGCAGAGACTACGGAAACTGCTCACAACAGAATTTGGCCAGTCTATTAACATCAACCGGATTCTTGGAGATAATGATGGGGAAACACGAGCTTTGGTAAGCAGGCAGTGATGCTCTTCTCTGACGTTTTTCACATTAAGATATATGCAAAGCATTAAAAATGTTGGCCCTGCTGTAAAAGGCTTTTGTTAACCACAAAACAGGATGTGCACATGAAAAGCCTACTTTCACAAGTCTCTAAGTCCTTGTAAAGGGACTCCATTTTGGGGGGGAAGCTAATTCCAGTTTTATATGTGGGATTTTGGAAATGTCAAAAAAAAAAAAAAAGCAAATACTTCTGTATTTGGAAACAATTCGTCACAAAACTAACGGTAGTTTGGTAAGTTACTAATTTTTTGTTATATAAATAACTTGTTGCAATGCATAGACAAATGTTCTCGCTCTGTGGTTTCTCCTAGAGTTTCACAGGGAGTGCTTTAGCTGCTTTGGTTAAAGGTCTTCCAGAAGCTTTGCAGCGACAGTTTGACTATGAAGACCCTATTGTGAGAGGTGGCAAACAACTGCTCCACAGCCCTTTCTTTAAGGTAATGCAGTCAGTAAAGAATTAATTGCACAAGTTATTCTGGATTTTTTTTTGTGATACTAGCTCACGTGGTAGTGATAGAGAAAATGCTTGTGAAGATTGCTCGTAATTGTGAAAAATGGGTCTGAAGTCACAGATTAAATTGCATAAAGATTAGTAAGAATGCTGCTTCTAAAAGGGGAACCAAATATGCAAATACAAGATCAGGAGTACCTAGCTAGGCAGAGGTAGGTAGTTCGGAAAAACATCTTGAAAGTATAGTAGATTACAGTTGAAGCCATGTTTTTGACAACTGATTTGAGTTTCCCTAACAGGAGTATTGTATATTTTTATTTGTTTAAATACCCTGAAGATGTTCGAGACCTCTGGTTGGAAGAAATAAAAATGCCTTAAAATTAAGGCTCTTTAGTTTTGGGTCTTGTACTTCAAAATGCAAAGAGCTGAGGAGGTCTAGGGAAAATCAACAAGAGTAAGAAGGCTGAAAAAGCCTCCCCTGTAGTAAAAGTTAAAATAAGAGGGTTTATCTATCTTAAAGTCTTCCAGTAAAAGGTTTTACAGAGAAGTAATCTATTGTTCACCATCTTCACCAGTAAACTAAATTGATTTCATTAGTGGAAAGAGTTTAGAAATGGAAGGTAAAAAGTTCAGCATGTGTCATTTGATGTTGACAAGATAATTAATCTAGGAGTATTTTTCACAGGGGTACTGTGAAAATTGTTGGATTGGAGGAAGAAATTAGATAGCTAACTCTGTGAAATTGTCTGGGTACACTTGATGCTGCCCAGTCAATGAGAGTAATGAAGATGGATAGCTCTTGATGTCCCCTGTACTTTACACTTCTTTGAGACTGTGTTCATGCCCTGCTGGTCTGAGCTGTTCTACTACATCAAATGCATATTACTCTTTATTACACATTTTTGATGCATCCGTTTCGTTTGTCTGCAGGTGCTTGTGGCTCTCGCATGTGATTTAGAATTGGACACTCTCCCTTGCTGTGCAGAGACACACAAATGGGCTTGGTTCAGAAGATACTGTATGGCATCCAGGGTTGCTGTGGCTCTTGATAAAAGAACTCCATTACCTCGCCTTTTCCTCGATGAGGTATTGCAGGAATATTTTAAATAGCTCATGGAACATGTGAAAATGTTCCCTTTAAAAGAATATGCTGAGATTTGAAGTGTTTTATGTCAACTACGGTAGGAGTAGCTGATAATTGGAATAACATTGTTTAATCCAAAATATTTTACAGGTGGCAAAGAAAATCCGAGAATTAATGGCAGATAATGAAAATATGGATGTTCTTCATGAGTGCCATGATGTCTTTAAGAGAGAACAGGATGAACAGCTTGTCCAGTGGATGAATAGGTTATTGATTTCAACTGTCACTTGTTTTGTCTTGTGATGCTTCACTCTTATGCAACAAACAACTTTTTTTTTGTGACTTCCTAGAAGCTCTTTTATAACTTTTTTGTTTTGTTTCAAATTTTATGTAGACGACCTGACGATTGGACACTTTCAGCTGGAGGCAGTGGAACTATTTATGGTTGGGGTCATAATCATAGAGGACAACTTGGTGGGATTGAAGGGGCAAAAGTCAAAGTCCCAACTCCGTGTGAAGCTCTTGCTACTCTTAGACCAGTGCAATTAATTGGTGGTGAACAGACTCTGTTTGCAGTGACTGCTGATGGAAAAGTAAGTGTACAATAAATAATTGTTTGTTAAACTCCCTTTAAAAATTTCATCCTGTTATTCAGAATGAGTTAGGCCAAGTCAGTAGTAATATGTGTATCCTATTTAATAAATTAAATATATCTTTAAATGAAACTAAACTGAACCACCTCTGCTGGTACAACACAGGAATTCAATGTTCAATCGCATTACATCTTGAAACATTAAATCTTCAAATCGCATTAAATGCTTGAAACAAGACATGAATACTTTAGTTTTCAATTCAGAACTGTGATCAGATTTTGGAAAACAAAGAAGAACAGAAACAAAAACAAAGAAGAACAGAAACAACAGGCTCATGGAGTCCCATAAAACAGTACAGACAGTAAAATATGATGGTGATGATGCCTCCCTGGCAGAAGAGAATTATAACTGGAATCTGAGATTGTGCAGGGCTAACTAAATGCGTTTAAGTTAGATATTTCAGGACAAAATAAGTTTGTGAATTTGAAAACAACTTAATTTTGATACAGATGGCAGCTTTGTGTAGAGGACGTGATTGAGATTTTTAGCTAGACTTCTTGTAACAGTTTCACTATAGTGTATGACTAGATTAATGTTTCCGTCCTAAGCAGTCAGTATCATCCTTTTTAATGATTCACAAAAGGATAAGGAACGGATTAATTGCTTGACATCATTGTGTTGAGACAAATACCTTTTGGATAGACAAGAAGAGTAAAAAATGGTACTGTGTTTAAAAACTGTATGTATGGGATGGAATTGGAAGAAGCAATTGTGTTTACATGTGCTTAATTGCAAGGAAGAAAGAAAGCTACAACAGTAATGCTTGAAAGAAACGTGTGGGTGATAGATGATATTGTAATATTATCACACACATTTATGGTTTCTAGATACTTTTACAAAATCAGCATTAAAATTTAAAATAAAATTCATTAGATTAGTGACAGCTCATACTGACTTGAATATAGCCTTATTTTCATTCCTGGCATGAGAGGTACTAAATTTCATTAGTTCTACTTCCAGGTACAAGTAATTGAATGTTTCTGGCGGAAGGAAAATTAAATGCCTAGCAGACTAGAAACTGTGGCTTATGGCGTAGGATTTAGAAACTTTGAAAATGTAAAACCTTCTTTAAAAAGTTCTTATTTTAAGGGGAATATGTGCAAACAGAATCACAGAATTGAAGGGGTTGGAAGGGACCTGGAAAGATCATCGGGTCCAACCCCCCTGCCAAAGCAGGTTCCCTAGAGCAGGCTGCCCAGGTAGGTGTCCAGACAGGCCTTGAATAGTTCCAGAGAAGGAGACTCCACAACCTCCCCGGGCAGCCTGTCCCAGTGCTCTGTCACCCTCACCGTGAAGCAGTTCTTTCGCATGTTGGTGCGGAACTTCCTGTGCTCCATCTTGTGAACGTTACTCCTTGTCCTGTCCCCACAAACCACTGAAAAGAGGTTGGCCAAATCACTCCTCTTTTCAGAGGGGAGGGATTTTTAAACCATTTTATCTTTTTTATTATGAAACTTGTATTTCTCATAAAGCTTGAAAACCTAGAGCAGAATTTTCTTTGCATAATTATATAATAATATTTCACTGGTCAATTTTTTGGCAACACAGATTGAAACTGGTGACAAGAAATCGCTGTGCTTAGTACTTCCTTGATTAAGGTTAGATTGTATTGCAGTAAAAAGAAGCGTGGAAAATGTTTTTTCAGAATGCGTTTACATGCACCTGACAGGGAATGTTGGAGCAGGCTAGCATAAATTCCTCTTGTGAAACTGAATAGTTGCATGCTACCTGCAGCTACTGAGTCTGCCTTGTTTGGGTTTGAAAGGTATTCTGAATTGCCATGGGAAATAGCTCCTGTGAGTGTAGAACAGTTGATTAACAAAATCAAGTCACAATTGCATATATAGGTAGAATTTTCTCTTTCTTTCTGGACCAGCTTGTAGAATTGGAAAAGTAGATAGTTTCTGGAAATGTAAAACCTTCTTGAGGTCTTAAAGGGAAGCTGAAGGCTTTAAAGCTAAGCACAAACAAAGTGGTTATGAAGAATTTAATTATGTGTCAGGTCATCTCTGAAAGCAAAAAAAGTTAATGTCTATGCAGTAGAGATGACATGAGTAAGGGGCCTTAGATGATAAATATGGTACCTGCAAAGGGGGAGAAGAGGTACACATACTGGAGGAGTTTGTGTTTGTTTGCAGCCAACTGTTTCTACTTCAGATTTTATGAAGAATTTGTTGCCCAAAGCCAGCCTACCTTTTCCATCTATGTTGATCTAGTAAGAAAAAGAATGTAACCTCTGTTTCAACTTTAGTCTTTGTCCTTAGACTAGTATAGAGGCAAGCAAAAAGCTGTTTTTTTTTCAGGCTTTTATTTTAGTATACATTCAATAAGAATTCTTCTCTACAGTTCTAGTGAATGTTCTTCAAGACACAAATGAAATTAAATCGTATTCTTCATTTTAAAGCTGTATGCCACTGGATACGGAGCAGGTGGTAGGCTTGGAATTGGAGGAACAGAGTCGGTTTCTACTCCAACTTTACTGGAATCCATTCAGCACGTGTTTATAAAGAAAGTCGCAGTGAATTCAGGAGGAAAGCACTGTTTGGCGTTGTCTTCTGAGGGAGAAGTTTATTCTTGGGGTGAAGCAGAAGATGGTAAACTTGGTCATGGAAACCGAAGGTAATGCTTTGAGGTGTTATTTTGTTAAACTGCTAATGGCTATCTATTATAGTTGCGATGTATTTAGGTGTTATATGAGTCTGTATGTTGAAGTGTTAATTAGTGATATGGGAAGGCATTTTTTTAGATTGGAGAACTACAAAATACTTACCAGATAAAGTTACTTGGATTTCTGTGACTAGATCCTGGTAGATGCCAAAGGCCAGTGGAATTCTTTTGGAATTTATCTTGTGGGTATGTGGATCTTCATGGCACTTTAGTAGGGAGCAGAACTGCCATTCTGCTTGTGATGTTCATATGCACTGTTTCCTATGTTAAAGGAGAAATTCTGTTGTGTTTGAGACAACAATAGCCTGAACCAAAAAGAAAAAGGAATGTTTAAGTCCATGGAGAAAAGCAGTCCAATGCAATATATGTTATCAAAATTTCTAGTGTTAAATTGGACTGATCTTCTAGTGTAAATGCTTCTGTAATTTCACTTAACCTGTAATGCTTTAGTATAACATATGGTAAAATAATTCTAGTTTAATAATTAATTCATATTTCTGAATGAATAATGAAACACAAATCTTGAGGAAGTTAAACTGGAACAAAATTAAATTCTGAAGTAGATTCCCTTGTACTCATTTTATAAAGCTCTTTGTACATTGATGTATGTGAATGGTCTATCCTAAAAGTTCTCAAAATGATTATTTTCATTTCAGCCCTTGTGATCGTCCTCGTGTAATCGAATCTCTGAGAGGTATAGAAGTGGTTGACATCGCTGCTGGAGGAGCACACAGTGCATGCATTACAGCTGCAGGAGACCTTTTTACATGGGGAAAGGGAAGATACGGACGTCTTGGGCATGGAGATAGTGAGGACCAACTAAAACCTAAACTGGTAAGAAACATTTGGAATTCTGTACGGTTTTAGTCCAGTTCTTAACTTCTGATTTGCAACTTCCCATTTCTGTGTATAAAGAATAGAAGGAAGGAGTGGCGGCGTACATTTGTAGGAAACATACTGTTGCTTTAGGAAACAGATTTGAAAGAATGAAGTAAAAGTAGAGCTGTAAAGAGATCACCAAACAACTTATTAGTAATTTGTTTAACCCTCCCTGTCAAGCAAAACAACATCTGTAGGGTGTGTAAAGGTCATAGCAGTTTACAATTGGTACAGATTTACAAGCTATTGTTGCTTCCAGTTTGGGTGGAGATGGGGGAGTGAAGTATCTTAAATGCACTTCAACTGCCTGCACTCCCTTCACATAAGTACTTTGCACCGAAAATAACCAGATGTGCTCATTCCCCTGCTCACAAAAGCAGGGTCTACCCACCTTTGTTATGCATCCTCCCCTTCCTTTCACTCCCGCCCCCTTCCCACCCCATTTTCTTGGTTATTATGAAGGTAGCTAGTCTGTAGATGAGTTTGAAGTATGTGAAGTTGTGGATGATGGATTGGGCTACCTCTAATCCCTCATTTCAAGTAGGGGTATGGATTGGGAGGATGCAGTTCATGTGGATCAGTATCCTTTTACTTTGTGATTCCCAATTCCATACCTCATCACTAGATGGCAGCATTTCAGAAGTTAAGATGTTGATTAAATTCAGATAATGCAAGTGCTAGGAAATTGTAAACTACTAAAAGGCTATTGGAAAATAAGTGGTGTATACAGGAAACTGAAATTATGTGAACAGAACATAGTCTTTGAAAACCTTACATGTTTTGTATGAGTTATTTTCCCTGACTTCTTCAGTAAAAAAATTTAACTTGTCAACCAAGTAAAAAGAATAATCCAGTATTTTAAAATGTGTAGTCAGCTTTCATTTTGTTAGTTTGAAAAGAGCAAAGAGCAAAGGCCTTTGACTTGAATTCATTTGCATGATCCTGTGGTATTTCAGACCCACAGTTCCAGTGAAGCACCTTTCCAAGCTGGGCTTGTTGTCTTTTATGAAACTAAATGACTGAGTCTTTTGTTGTAAACAAGAACTGGTGATTGCTTTACAGGTGGAAGCTCTCCAGGGCTATCGTGTGATTGACATAGCGTGTGGCAGCGGCGACGCACAGACATTATGCCTTACTGATGATGATACAGTCTGGTCCTGGGGTGATGGAGATTATGGAAAACTTGGGAGAGGAGGCAGTGATGGCTGTAAAGTACCAATGAAGGTATTTGAATATAATTTTTTCATTGTTTTAGAAGCCATGAGGTTAAAGAGAACACTGAAAATAGATTCATTAACATAAGCAAGCTTCCACCTTCCTTGGGATATCAGGCTTCTTCTGTTGTTAATGATGGGATTTGTAGGATACAATGACTGGTCTTCAAGTTTTGTGCTGACTGAAGAAGTTGTACTTTGGTTTTCTTTTTGATGAAATTGCTGGCTCCAGGAATATTTCTTATTTTAACTGGTTCCTCTCTTAAGGTTGGATTTTTCCCAAGAAATCTTTGTATTTCATAGAATCATAGAATGTTTTGAGTTGGAAGGGACCTTAAAGACCACCCAGTTCCAACCGCCCTGCCATGGGCAGGGACACCTCCCACCAGACCAGGCTGCCCAAAGCCCCATCCAGCCTGGCCTTGAGCACCTCCAGACACCCACAGCTTCTCTGGGCAGCCTGTGCCAGTGCCTCACCACCCTCTGAGTGAAGAATTTCTTCCTTATACCTAACCTAAACTTACCCTGTTCTAGTTTAAACCATTCCCCCTTGTCCTGTCACTACACCCCCTGACAAAGAGTCCCTCCCCATCTTTCCTGTAAGCCCCTTTTAGGTACTGGGAGGCTGCTTATAGCAGAGAAGAGTCTTCTCTTCTCCAGGCTGAACAACCCCAACTTCCTCAGCCTGTCTTCACAGGAGAGGTTCTCCAGCCTCTTGATCATCCTTGTGGCCTTCTTCAGGACTTGTTTTAATAGGTCTGTGGTGTTCTTGTACTGGGGGCCTCAGAACTGAACACAGTGCTCCAGGTGGGGTTTCACAAGAGCAGAGTAGAGGGGGGGAAAATCACCTCCCTTAACCTGCTGGCCATGCTTCCTTTTGTTAGTAAAGTTGCGTAATACTACCTCATGCCATACTTTCTCTGTATGTTATCAATTCAAGTCAATATCAATATTAATTCAAGTATCAGCACTTGAAACAGAGATGAGTGCTGTTTGTGTTGGAGAATAATATAAGTATGTAAGTGTATACCTGTGCACAGTGGATTTTAGATTCTTAGTCCAGAATCACATCTTTTTATGTAGATACAGGTGTCCACATTCAATTTCTCAAAGGACAAAGTCTACCAGACTATCCCAAATAAGTTTTTTATTGCATGATGCAACACAATATGAAAGTAGCTTGTTTGTCTCATAAATCATCAGTCCCATAGCATTGATGGTAAAATGACATGAGGACCTACACAGTGAGTAGGAACGGTGTATTGCAGGTTTAAGTATTTTTTTACTGTCAGCAGAATCACATCCAATGTCAGAGGAGCTAGGGATGATTAATGTTAAGAATTTGGAGACAAAACCCTACCATTTTTACTAAGGAGCAATTACTGCAGGTAAAATAGTAGATAAGATCTTAAACAATTTTCCAAGTCTGAGCTTCTTTTGAATGTTTAAGTAGTAAATAGTGGAAAGATGAAAGGAGTGGAATTCTACTAAAAGATCTATATGCATATTTTAATTCATAAGCGCATACACAGACACTTTAACACTTACACATCCTATTTGACTTACATGTAAGACATTCCTAAATACAAGGCAGTTGATGAAACCATAGCTTCCTTAATTAATTTTGATTTAATTTGCTATTATTTTTCTAGATCGATTCCCTCACAGGCCTTGGAGTGGTTAAAGTAGAATGTGGATCACAATTTTCTGTGGCTCTTACCAAATCTGGAGCAGTGTATACCTGGTAAATATCTTACATTATTTACCGTTCCAGTCTCTGACGTCAGTGAACTTACTGTTTTTGCAATTGGATCTGTGGCCTGGACACCTTTAGAAGACACAAAATACACATTGAAATGTGGTGTAAGGACCTGCACAGTATAAGCAGGAACCACGTTGTGGGGTTTTAAGTATTTTTTTTCACTCTGTCAGCAGAATCACATCCATGTCATACGAGCTGGGGTTGATTAATGTTGAATAATTGGAGACAGAGTCATATTGTTTCCCCTAAATATCAAATATTTTTGGTTGTTGGACTATTTATAAATATACCTACAGGCCTAATATCAGACAGAGTCTGTCCTCCTGTTTTTTTCTAAGAATAAAATGGAGTTTTGAAATGTTTTATCTTCTCTGTGCAGGGGCAAAGGAGATTATCACCGGCTAGGCCATGGATCTGATGACCATGTTAGAAGACCACGACAAGTGCAGGGACTGCAAGGAAAGAAAGTCATTGCAATTGCTACAGGGTCTTTACACTGTGTTTGCTGCACTGAAGATGGTATATCAGATATGTTACTTAGTACTGCATTTGGAGGGGGAAAAATATTTTTTTAGCCAGATGTTGGTAGGCTGACCTTGTTAAAAATACTGGTCCTTTATGTGCATGGGCATATTTTGTTTGCAGTTGTTGCATAAATCTTGAGTAGAAAGTATGTCATTGATTTACAATGATCACTTAAAAAATAACAGAAGGCTTTTAATTGATAAAAATTAAGAGTTAAGTTTCATAAATACAGACAGTCAAAGAACAATACAGAGCTCTAAAAGTTACTACAAGTTCATCAAGGAGTTGAATGGTTGGATTTAGTGTTTTTACAGTTTTTTTTTTACCTGTTGAGGTGTTTTAACCTGGTAAATGAAACATTGTGCAAACAATACTGCTTTTTATAGAGTAGGTTGAGATACAAGATACTCTTTACAGCAGACTCACTCCCAAATTTAATTAACAAGTCTGCACAATAACTGGGTGTTATAGATGCTAGTGAAATAGGAGATAACTGTAGAAAATGAATGCTCAGAAATGAGGTTGGTATTTTAAAAAGGTTTTTCTCTTCTGGTCTGCCATTTCCTACTGCTCTGCAGCAGAACTTTGTTGTACACACTGTGAAGAAATAGATGCATCTAATACTAGCTGCTGTAGGAATGTAACTGTTATTTTTACCTGCAACAGATTGTGGTTTTCAGGGTGACTAAGGTCCTGGAAATCTTAATTATAGTTTAGAGCCTCATTTGATTAAATAGTTTATAAAATTTTATTTAAAAAAATCAGACAAACTTCTGTCTTGGCTTCAGAAATAATTACTTTTATTGTTTTAGGGGAGGTGTATACATGGGGAGATAATGATGAAGGGCAGCTTGGAGACGGAACAACTAATGCCATCCAAAGACCACGCTTGGTTGCAGCACTTCAGGGCAAAAAGATCAACAGGGTAGCCTGTGGCTCAGCACATACTTTAGCATGGTCAACCAGTAAACCTGCAAATGCTGGCAAGCTCCCTACACAGGTAATATTTTGGCTTACTACATTCGGATTCTAAATGTACTTAGTATTCTTATTGTTCATCCTCTAGCAGACATATTTCTTTTCTAAATCCCTGCATCAGTTTAGTGTGCTTTGATTTGTTTTGAGCCGTTGTTTAAATTCCTTATTTCCAAAGAAAGATTCAGTTGGTAATCCAATACTGAACAGTAAATTGGAGGGAATTTTAATTCTATATTCTACCAGTGAGGATCTTCCTAGTGGGGTTCATCATTGCTTGCCTCACATTGAGAAGATTGGTTCTGAACATTCAGTTTTTCAACTGTAATGATGGTGCATAATGCCTGGGTGTAGTGGTAAAGTATGTCTATGGATAAAAATAATTGTGAATTTTGGGATAACATGAATAGTCTGTCATGTTTCTAATACTTGCAGACACTTTCAGTCTAGATAATTACTATTAATATGCTATGAATATTTTTTTAGACACAGCTGGACTCTGTATTAAGTTTTGACAGGGTGAATAAGCAATACCTGAATTTAATACAGATTCGCCTACAAATCTTAAATTATTCTGTTTAATAAAATGAAGTATATAATAATTCTAAATTACTTTTGGATATTGTTGCCTTATCGCAGGTTCCTATGGAGTACAATCATCTACAGGAAATACCCATCATTTCATTGAGAAACAGGCTTCTGCTGTTGCATCACATTTCTGAACTCTTCTGTCCTTGCATTCCAATGTTTGATCTTGAAGGAAGATTGGATGAAACTGGCCAAGGACCCTCAGTTGGGTTTGACACACTGCGGGGAATACTGATTTCACAGGGAAAGGTATTTATCAGGATAGTTTTTTAAGGCAGTGATTTGTAACTGTAAGAGAAATGTACTGCTTGAACAGTTTCTGAAGAAAGTAGAACTGTTTATCTCGTTTTGTTCTGTATGTTGCATGTCAAATATTTGCATATTTGCAAATATAGCTATTCTGTTCATGACACTTTTATATGTTAATGCTATTAACAGGGAGTCTTTAAGTAAATTAAATATGAGAGTCGGTGTGTAGGAAGCATATTTAATGTCATTTACTTTAGAGTGGGTAGAACTGTTGTAGAAAGGCTTCAGATACAAGATGAAATATGGTAAAAGGTGTATTTTTTGTCCAAGGCATTCACTGGGGACAGCAGAAGTTGTGATGTTGTACTTGTATCTAGACATTTAAGTCAAGCTTACCTTCAGAGATTCTAAAGACTTAAACAAAAAACCCACCTTCAAATTGAGAGTGTAAAATTGTATCCAAGTATCTACCGAGTTAACCTCAGATATTTAAATTTGCATGAAAAGTTTTCCTTTTATTTTTTTGTTTATTCCTTTCCTTAGCAGAATGGTTTCTTCTTTGGCTTTTTTTTTCATTGTTTTTCTCTGACATTAACTGTTTGCCATATACATATGTTAGTGTGGTATAAATCAATTTATACTCAGTAGCGTGTTGGTTGCCTAGTAATAACTGAAGCTGGATGCAGTACAACTTTTCAAGCCATGATATTGAGTGATGCAGGAGAGACTTTTCCTCTTTACTTTTTGGTATCCCACATGTTTCAGGCTTGAATTCTATTAGCACAAATAACATGCCCTTTAACATCTCACAGCTTCTTCTCCTGTTGCTCTTACTTGTTTGTTTGTGAGTATTTCAAAAGCATTTGATGCCTGTTTCCATGTCTTCTGAAGAGAGACTACGAGGCTTTATGCTTTTTCTAGTGTTTTGTGATGCACTTGGAAGAAAACTGCTGAAGGCTGGTAGTACAGGATCAGTTTCTCTGTTCCGTTGAAGTCATTTTTTTCTCTCTAAATTGAAGTGTGTGTGTGTGTGTTTATCTGTGTAATATGCGCAGCATTCTTACTGGATAGCAGTTTTGCAACTTAATTTTTTGTATTTTTCTTTTTTAGGAGGCAGCTTTCCGAAAAGTTGTACAAGCAACTATGGTGAGAGATCGTCAGCACGGGCCAGTTGTAGAGCTCAACAGAATACAGGTATCCGAAGCTGAAGTTTTGATTTTAATATGTATGTTTAGCCACCAGTGCTCTATGTTTGTCAGGTCCCTTTGTGTTTCAGCTGTTTGATGTCCTAGTATACTTGGAGGAGTTGAATTGGAGGATAAAACAATGAAGAAGCAAACGTAGCAAAATCTGCTTGTTTTTTTTTTCTTTTTTTTTTCAATGTGTTTTCATGCAGACTGTAGTTGTATAGGGGAAGGGGACACTTCTTGAAATATCAAGTGTGTGATTTGGACTGTAATGAATGAGCAAAGTCTGTCCTGCTTGACAAAGGACTGCTTTTTCAAAACTCACTATATTAGATAATTCAAGAGAGTAGTGATTCTGATGCCTTACTTACCTTCCCAAGTGGTCACATGAATTACTCCGCAGTTGCTTTCGTAACATAGAGCATGAAGGGCTGGGGAGGGTGCTGGGAAGGCTCTTCGTTATGATTAAGAATCAGGCTCTTAAACTCTTGTCCTCTGCTGGTCATCACATGTAGTCATATTGATTGCAGAACGGTTTGATACAAAAAGGCTTTTTTTCTTATAATTGATGTTAGAAAATGTAACGTTGTGCCTTAGGCCAGATGTGTCTTTCTTTCCATAGATATTTCCATAACATAGAATAGTAAAACATTGTTTCTTTAAACGGGATGAAGTCTGGTCTTACAGAATCCTCATGTGTTTCTTTCATTTAGTCATGTTTTTTCTTCCTTTTTTGATATATTAGAAAGTAAGAAAGCTACTCTTCGTAAAGTTAGAATGGAGAATTTGGGAAAATTTTGACTAATCAGCTTTCTCTTAGTGAACTGAAATATGTTCTTTTTCTCCTGGACAATATTTTCTGCTCATTTGCTATGTTTTATGGGCCCATAAAACTCATGGGAATGTGACATGATTAAAATTTGTTATTTTCATATATTATTTGTGAATTTGAAGCTGAAGGGAATGCCAATGATCTTTCCATTACTCTTTTGGGGGAATTCAGAAAGTCTAGCAAGTAGTGCAAATATTTAACTTTAAGCAGGAAACTCATGGCTGGGGTTTGGGCTCATTTCTTAATATCCTTCTACTGTTGAGGTAATTTATAAAGATGAGCTTTCTCTTGTATTCCAGTCCATTACGTGAATCTCTCTTTAAATCCAGAACAGAATTGGTAGCTGCGGGGCTTCTATTTTTCATAGTTTCCGTAGGAAATGAAATATTTCTGTAACGCAAGTCTGTCCTAGATTTAGCCAAGTGAAGACTAAAAAAGATGATCATCATAATCTAGTCTGCTTATACAGTACCAATTAGAAGCCATAATTTCTTTAGTTTGTTCTTGCAGGGAATGGAAATGTGCTTTCTTAAAACTATTCGATTGATCTTTTAAGTAGAGATTCAAAGCTGTTTTGATGGAGTCTCAAACAGCTAATCATCAATGGTGGGAATTTTCATCTTAATTGTAGTTGTGAGTCTAACTGCAGCTAGACTCAAAGATTCCATTGCTATCAAAAGACTTTTCTTACAGTTCATAAATTATATAGTTCAGTCAATTCAGTTCGTCATCTCCCTTGGTATAAAGTAAACAGATGAGGTTTTAATTGCAAGGTTTTTTGCAGATACTGACTTGTTCTTTAAAACGTTTCCTGAAATTCATTGTTCAGTGGTTTCTTCAAAAATACTGTTAACTGGTCATAACAGCTGTTAACTTCTGTGAAGGCAAGCCAGGCACGACTCTCTTGTCCTGAGGTCAAGTTTTCCATGGACTAGATTCCTTTTCGAGAACTCATTTAGCCTGAATGCCTGCTGGGAGCCTCATGATAGCTAGACACAGCATTTTGGGGGAGTGTTTTGTTGTTCCTGCTCAAGGTGAGTGAACTGTGAATATGATGGCGACTGTACTGCAAGTCACCGGAGTACCAACCTGGATTTTCTATAACATAAAAAAATTGAGGGTAGGTGTTTTTATGACTTGAGGTATAGCATGAGGGCAAGCTGGAATGCACAGCCATTTTAGGACACCATCAGAGGATTGTGTAGGGTAGAAGAAACCCAAGTAATGCAGTTTTGTTTATATTACTTGCTGGGAATGGTCTTTCAGTGAAATGCTTCAGAACAGCACCTGGATCCAGTTCTGAAGTGGCGTGATAGAAGTAGTCAAAGACTGAGCCGCAAACTAAACCAAATTATGTTGGTAGATGGCTCCAGAGCTCAAGCTCACTGACCTGCTAACTAGTAAATAGATTTACCTAGTACTTAGGTACCAGACTAACTAAAGTGGTGTCAAATGTCAGTGGTGTCAAGTGTGGTGTTGAGATCTGTAGGCAAAGATGTTCTTACTGCTGTTAAATCATACCTTGCCTTTGGATGAAAGAGTATTGAAGCAGTTGAAAGGGATTTCCTCCTTTCAAAAGACAAGCAAATTTTAGTTATTAAGGAGAATATGTACTCTCAGGAACACAATATTACAAAGGATCTCCAAAGGAAAGGTTTTTCATGTCCTCTGCTGTCCTGGGAGGAATGTTGCACTTCTGGATATATTAAATTCTACTTTAAGAGTAGTTTCTTCCTCCTTACTAGGACTACTTATTAAATGTGGATTATAGAAATCTCACTAGTATGGCGATTAAAAATTATATGGCCTTAAATTAAGCACAGGCTATCAATGAATGGATTATTTGTTCTTTTGCAAGTGTTACTCTTCAATTTAAAAAGCATCCCTCCTCCCTCCTGGTTGTTGTCTTGTCCCTTATCAAATGTGCTTTTAAAGGATACTCATTTCATGTAACTTTGTTTTCCTAGACTGAACATGCTAAGCTTTTTTGTCTTATTTTTGTAGAATAGCTTTTCTATACTTTTTTTGCTTTATTTTCCTCTGTGCCATTTCCGTTTAAGCATAGATAACTGAAACTTGAAGGCACAGATGACGCATTGTCTGTGCTCTTGGAATTACCACACTAATTTTTTTTTTTCCTCTTCTGGAAATGGATTTCATTACATATCCTCAAATTGTGTTTGTTTTCTTCACAGATGTCTCCTGTGTTAACAGTACATTTTTCTTTCTCTGCTGATTCTAACTAATAAGCTGCCATCTTTTTGTAAACGTTTTTATTAGTCTCTAACTGTGTGATCTTTGTCACTTAAAAATGCATTAACCGAATTACAGATTGACTTGAGTGCCTCTCCCCCTTTGTTGCAGTGGTTCTGCTCACAATAAATGACTATTCGCTGTTGCTGTATGCTGCTTCTGAGCTGCTGCATTTCTCTGTGGTCCAGAGACCACAGTTTTGCTATTTTCCAGTGAAGAGTCTTACTCTTTGCTAAAAACTTTTTACATTTTAATATGGGCATCTGTCAGCACAGCAATATATTATGGTTCTGGCAGAAGTGTCAATAATCCCTCATGGCATTCTTACGCTGCTCCTTTAAAGTCAAGTCATAACCATTCCTGCATCTAAAGGATCAGGTTAAATGAAAATCCTGCGTTGCTAGTGAGTAAGTACTGAATTAAACATACAATAGCAAATGTGCATACCTTTCTATTCAGTTCAGCCAAGATTGCTTGCCGTTTTATTGTCACATAATATGTATTTTCAGTCCGAGGTTTGAAAGTAACTGCTGCATTCACAGACCATCTACTCATACATGGTCTTTTCAAGAGAAGATTCACTGATTTCTCAACTTAAATTTCTTCAGTATCCAAATTCCTTAAAAGTCTACTAAATTAAAACAAGTTTGTGTTGATTTAGAACATCCTATACATGAGAAGGACTGGAGTGTGTCAGCCTTTCAGGAAAACCCGAAAGAAACCTGGCAGATCTTTTCTTCACGGCATCCAAAGCATACAGCAACAGAAGAGCTGGATTTTGAGATGTATTGTACCAAATACAGATTAGTGGGATCAGTTTAAGCTATTTCTGCATAAATACTCTTATTGATATTGATGAATTATATGCACCGTAGGATTCCCTTTACAGTCAGGGCAGGTAGAGAATATAAAATGCAGAATGCTAAGGGGAAAAAAACACTTCAGGTTTCTCCTGCCTTCTGTTTATTTTCTTTCCTCTCTGTACTGATGAAATGCTCTTTGTATTCTCAACCATTCTGTGTGCATCTCCTGCAGCAAAATATGTGGGATTACCCTTGCATGGCATTTGTTAGGAATCTTAATCAAATCTTTAAATATGCTACTTTTTTGGTAGGTGCTTAAGAAATGCATTACTGTGTCTACACGCAGGTACACACGTTCACTTTTTGTAGTGCTTGCTCATTTTTAGATGCTGCTAGTAAATACCTAAATATTGTCATTAATTAACTTAAGAAAAACCATGTATTCAGTTTTCTGGCCAACAACAGACACCCTGATTTGTTTTGTTTGTGAAAACCTTACCCTGTTTTGACAATGGATTGTATGAGTAGAAACAGGATGAAATAAGTAAGTGGATTGCAATCCAGGAAAACAAACAAACAAAAACTCTCGAACTGTTAGCAGTTTCTTCAGAAACAAAGAGAAAACTTTATTTTTTGTTAAGAAACTTTATCAGCGATGGCCCACTATCTTTCCATTTGCTTCAAAGATGAACAGATAGAAACAGATGAACAATGAACCATTTGAAATTAAAGATGAATGAGGTATTGGTGGTTGAGGGAACACAAAGTTTCTTATCTAGGGAAGAAAGCGCACAGGGCTGTCAGCAGAACTGGTAAGAATCATTCAGTCCAACTGCAGTGACTTCCCTTTTGCTTTTGCATTTTACTCTTAACAGCAAAATTACTAAGGTCCAACCAACCTACCTAGAGCAATCATTCAGCAGTCTTAGGTCGGTTCAGGACGTGTGCTAGAAGCACGTAGATAAACAGATGCTGTTTTTGGTCTGTGCCAATTTTTTCTGTTACTTGGCACTGAAGTTTGCACAGTTCATAAATGGTGATCATCACAGTAATCACTCAGTTCAACAGCTCTGTCACAGAGTTAGGAACAACATGCCTAAGTCTGGGGAGGAGCAACCCAGGCACCAGGACACTCTGGGGGCTGCCCTGCTAGGAAGCAGCTTGGCAGAAAAGGCCTTTGGGAGCCTAGCTGATAAGCCAGCAATGTGCCCTTGCCACAAAGAAGGCTAACAATATTCTTAGCTGTATTAGGGAAAGCTCTGGCAGCAGGTTGAGCAAGGTGATCCTTCCTCTCTACTCAGCACTGGTGAGGCTGCACCTGGAGCACTGTGTCCAGTTCTGGGCTCCCCAGTACAAGAGAGACTTGGGGCTGCTGGAGAGAGTCCAGCAAAGGACCATAAAGGTGATGAAGGGAATGGATGGAGCAGCTCTCCTGTGAGGAATAGTTGAGAAAGCTGGGACTGTTTAGCCTGGAAGAGAGAAGGCTTGGAGGAATCTTGTCAGTGTGTATAAATACCCAAAGGGAGGATGCAGAGAGGATGGAGCCAGGCTCTTCTCAGTGGTGCCCAGTGGGAGGACAAGAGACAGCGGGCACAAACTTTGTTGTTTGTTTTTACTGGGAGCCAGGCTGCTCACTGGCACAGGTTGGTTCAGAGAAATTGTGGAGTCTCCCTCCCTGGAGATCTTCAGAAGCCATCTGGACCATGTGACCTCCAGAGGTCCCTTCCAACCTCAGCTGTCCTGTGGTTTTGTAGTAGCTCTGGGCTCCTATCAGCCTGAAATTAACTGCTTTTGTCTTCCTGGAAAGGGTCAGGATATGTCATAGGAGTCTGTGCTACCTGTACACTGTACATTTGAAACTGGGTTCTTCCTCTGTATATGCTACAAAAATACAGGGTAGACCTCTACAGATGTTTCACTGAACACATTAATGTTTTAAATATGAATCTTATATGCGATCTGCACAGAGATGCTGGCTGAACTTTGTTCTTGCAGTGACTTCTATAATGCGTTTATTCAACAGGTAAAACGTTCTAGGAGTAAAGGTGGACTGGCTGGGCCTGATGGTACAAAGTCAGTGTTTGGACAGATGTGTGCTAAAATGAGTTCCTTCAGCCCTGATAGCCTTCTGCTTCCTCATCGGGTTTGGAAGGTCAAGTTTGTTGGTAAGAGGATTCCCTCTCTGTCTCCAATTTGTCCCAACTGTTTTGCACTTTTCTTTACTGTTCTGGTTTAATTTTTTGGAGGACCTGAAGAAAGGAAGGAGTATAGTAAAACAATGTCTGTGTATAGGCGGCATAGCATGTTATTTCCTAACATATAAGATCTTAGGAAATACGAAAACTTTGAAAAATGATTTTATTAACAAACAAAAAACAAAACAACAAAAAAAAACACACCCAAGATGAATGGAAACAGTTCTGTAGTTGTCCTTGGACTCCAAAGGCAACTTTCTTACTTTTAACAGGCATTTTGCAAAACCTAAATGTGTTCTTCATCTGTCAGAATCTGTAAATAATCCTGGTTAGCTGCTCTTACTTTGAAGTTCTTACAATTTGCATGTCACTTTGAGCTTTAAGATGAAATGCAATTTAGATTGAAGACCCACTGTACCTAAATGTACCTATTGTGTGTAAAATACATACAAAAATCTACTTTAAAATGACACTTAAGAATCATGTTGCTTAGGCTTTCTTTTACCACCTCTATTGTTCTGTTTTGATTAGGGTTGAAAACAAAAATGGTAGTTAAACTCTGGCAAAGTAATAGTTCTGAAAGTCTGGTATGTTGCTGATAATTGTTCAAAATAATACTGTTTACGAGGAACTGGAAATATACAGATACAAAGGAAAGCATAAGGTGTTTTCAGAAGAATAGATAAGACAGTGTAGCTTTTAGTAAACTTTTGCTTACCCAGTCATCCCTGTGGAAGGAAATTCAGTTTATTTCAAGACTTAATTTGGAAACATTTTTGGAAGAGTGTGTAATTTTAAGCCTGTTTTCTTCTCCAAGGTGAATCTGTGGACGATTGCGGCGGAGGTTACAGTGAATCAATAGCAGAAATGTGTGAGGAGCTTCAGAATGGGCTGACCCCTCTGCTAATTGTGACACCAAATGGAAGAGATGAATCTGGAGCAAACAGAGATTGTTTCCTATTAAATCCTGCTGCCAAGTCTCTCTTACATATGAACATGTTCCGTTTTCTGGGTAATTTCTTACTGACATGCTACTTGAATTACACAATCAGAATATTGGGACTGAGAGAAATAATAATTAAAATACTGTATTTAAACTTACAGGTGTACTTCTGGGCATTGCTATCCGGACTGGCAGCCCTCTGAGCCTCAACCTGGCTGAACCAGTATGGAAGCAGCTTGCAGGAATGAACCTAACAATTGCTGATCTCAGTGAGGTAAGTGTGAAGTTTCTGAGTAGGGTATAGCTTACAGAAGACAAGCAGACTCTAGCATAAGAAATTCTCTGGGGATTTGCTTCCCTGCTGTATGTATTTGTAGCATTTTGACTAATCTTTCATGTTTTTGAGCCAGTTTATAAAGATCACTTGTACTCACTGTTAAAACTGTACGTTTTATCTTTCAAGAGTAGCTAAATAACCTATTTGAATTGTAGAATATTCTCAAATGCACTCATAGATTTGACTAGATAAATATTTCTGCTTAAACTCCTACTTGCCAGCAAACCTTTCCATAGCTGTTACTGTCTGAAAATGAGTTCAAACTACTACTGAAAATAGTCCACACTCTCATACTGAACATCACAAACTTTCAATTTCTGTTTATTGAACTCAGTAAACGTGGAGTTCAGAATTAGGTATTTGTTACAAAGAAGAGTTCCTTTTCAGCTACTGTCATCTAAAAATATACCTACCGTAAAAGCACCAAGTCATTTACTTGTTGGTAAGGGGATTCCTTTTGTATCAAAACAGCCATCGGATTTTGCGGAGTTAATCATGTTTTTAAGCTTTAAATCTATTTTCTTATATAACAGTTTCTTGGCAAATGCTCCTCAAAAGGATTGAAATCTAGAGCACGTGTGCCTTCCAACATCCCAGCATAATGCAATTTTGTATAATATACTGAGCTATTTTACTGCTTTGGAATTCACGTAGGTGGTTACGGTCGTTAGACATTTGACTCAATGCTTTTGGTAGGTGGCACATGATGCAGTGCTTTGGTAGGAGAGAGGGACTGTTGTATAGTGCTAATAAACTGTTTTTAACTTAACGGTTATTTATTTTTTGAAAGGTTGATAAAGATTTTATTCCTGGGCTGATGTACATTCGAGACAACGAAGCTACATCAGAAGAGTTTGAAGCCATGAGCCTCCCGTTCACTGTGCCTAATGCAAGTGGTCAAGATATTCAGCTGAGTTCCAAGTACACCCATATCACACTGGATAACAGAGCTGAATATGTGAGGCTGGCAATAAACTACAGGTTTGTTGGATAAGTCATTCATATTATTTAAATGGGCAAGCATTTTATTTTAAAAATCTTTAAAAGGTTTTGAACAATATGAGTCTTTAACCTCTTATGTACAAATAATGTTTTCATGCGATTTGATTTTCATATTGCTTTTAATCTCTCCAAAGCAAAAAGATTAAACTTAAGTTTTAGGAAATAGCATTTAGGAAACAAAACAAACTATCATGCATGGCTCTAGATTTTAATAGCTGTCCTGACATAGCAGTTCTGTCAGCCAGTTTTGTGTGGAGAAATTCCCCTAGTTCATCCTATGCAATAAAATAGTAGGCTTGAAACTATCTTCCATGCAATTTCCCATCTTCATATAGATCTTTATGAAGAGTGCTTTGGTTTAGTACTACTGCTCTCATGATTTTTCCTATCATCCGTTTAAGTCAAGAGCAGTCCCAGATGAACTGTTCTTCTATTCTCGTCTGAGAAAGAACACTCAAAACAAAGTGTTCATACCTCAGACACTATCAAATAAGTGACATCTTCCTGCAGACAAGTAAGTTCATCCATAGGTGACAGAAGCTGAACAATGCACTAAAACGTGGGAAATAGTTCAGCGTTTGTGCAAATGGGCCTTTGGTTACTTAGATACCTAATCTAGACAAGTACATTGAAGAAGCAGCTGTGGGCATCTTGTTATTTGAAACAGTGAGCCCAGTGCCTGTTGTGCCTATTGAACTGTGGAAATTAGATGATTTTGATGAGAAACTGATTCATAGGTGTTTTATTCTCCTCACCATAGTTACCTATTTTAGAGAACGCTTGAGCCAGACTGTATCATCACTTATACTTGCTAGTTTGCAGTGCAATGTCTGCCAACAACTGCTTGAATTAGTCCTTGTTTTCATGTGTATATACATGCTCCAAATGGATATAGACTGATATTTAATGATGTTTTTTGACAATAGAGAAGAATATAATTTGCAATGGATAAATGATATATAAAATATCAAATGGATACTAAAAACTTGCATTCACTTGAAGAAATGTTTTTCTTGTCTTGAAAATTCTAGCTGTCATCAAAGGACAACAGTGATTTTGAAGTGTTCTACAGTTAGAAATCTTTTGGGAAAAACATTTTAATAGATTTTTTTTTTTTAATATATGAAGGCCTTGAGAGAAAAACTAGAACCTAAATAGAAACCATGTGAAAAAGTGGATACATAAGAAAGACCTTGTCCTGAGATCTTTGTTTATTTTAGTGGTGACAAGCCTGAGGACTGGACATGTCAATGATGTGAATCTCTGCTGTTCAGAGCTTAGCGTCTTAGAAATTAGCTTGACGGGAGAGGAGGAAAAAAACAAAACACAAATCATGGATGGCAGCAGAAGCACTGAAATGTTACTTATTTATCACTGTCTAAAAACACAGCAAATCCTTTTCCTTAGATGTAATGTTTTAGTTCAGACCCATTTTTCTTTTACTGTCATGTCTTGTCTAGTGTTGGGAATGTTTGAGGGCACAGTCTTAAAGTACAGATGATCTTTGCCCAAGAGAAATTCTTTTCAAATGGGGTATTGGTCTGTTCTTGCCAGGAATAGCACATGAATAATACTGGAAATAAAATGTTCAAAACAGTGGAAAATACCTCTCCACAGTGAGCTTGCTGTGCAGTATGGAATGCTGTAGAAACTGGTACAAGTCAAGTATCAGGTGTGATAAGCATTAATTTTCTTTGGCGTATAGCTGGAGACTTGAGGAGAACACCTAAAGCTCCCTTGATATTACAATAAGTATTAGTTAAAAATTTTCAGGAGAAGGCATTCACAGAATCCCTTGAAATGTGTCTCTGCAGGCTTCATGAATTTGACGAACAAGTTGCAGCAGTTCGTGAAGGGATGGCCCGTGTTGTTCCAGTTCCTCTGCTTTCGCTCTTTACAGGATATGAACTGGAAACTATGGTATCAATTTCTGTTTTGCTACCTCTGTCAGACTAACTTTTGAGTTGGAGTCTTCATTTGTATTTTACTAATCCAAGATTATCGAATAATAAAACCCACATTTAATACTGTTTACAGTGCTTACTCTGATTGCAAACACTTTGCTCAAGGAAGGACTAGAAAATATTTTATTGCTCTCATAGTGATCAAAAAGTTATTTTGATATAGCTGAGCAGTGAAGCAGTGAGGGAATGAATTACTTGTGGAGGTTAAAAAAAAAAAAAAAAAGGGAATTACAAAACTCCACCAACCCAACAACAATAAAAAGAAAAACCCAACCCACTAAAGAAAATCACCAAAAATTCCCAACCAAGAAAAAAAAACAAAACATGGTAAAACATGGTAAGATGTATTGAATTCTGAGAGCAGTTTGGTGGGAGATAAATCCTATGTTTTTAGAGGTGAATTGGAGACATTCCTCCTAGGTAAATTATTTAATTCTTTATGTGACTCAGGAAGATGAAAGAAGCGTGTTGTCCCTTGATGGGAAGATGTACATTTAGTATCATTGTAATAGGAGACTGTGTACAGCACTTCAAATACCTGAATTCTCATTTTTTCAGCGTAAAGGCTGATTAAATATTTTAAGAGAGTGGAGGGAACAAATCACCTACAATTGATTTGATCAGACTTGTAGCTTATCATTGTATTCTCTTTTTCAGGTATGTGGAAGCCCAGATATTCCACTTCACCTTCTGAAATCTGTAGCAACTTACAAAGGAATTGAACCAACTGCTTCCTTGATACAGTGGTTCTGGGAAGTGATGGAGTCGTTCTCCAATACCGAGCGATCTCTCTTCCTGCGTTTTGTGTGGGGCAGAACAAGGCTGCCCAGGACTATTGCAGATTTCAGAGGGAGGGACTTCGTTATTCAGGTAAAGTGTGTGGGATGGGGAGTGGGGCTTTAATTTTAAATAGCTAGAAGTGGAGGAGGAGTAGCATGACTGCTGTGGTTTAACCCTGGTAGGCAGCTAAACACCACAAAGCCACATACTCACTCCACTCCTGCCAGTGGGATGGGGGAGGAGAATCAAAGGCAAAAGTTTGAAAACTCGTGGGTTTCAAGATAAAGACAGTTTAATAAATAGAGTAATAAATTAAAGTATTGTTTCAATATTTATTTGTGGTGTGGGCAGTGAATCAAAAAAATACTGTGCTGTTTGTTTTTGACAGGTATTGGATAAATACAATCCTCCAGACCACTTCCTTCCCGAGTCATACACTTGCTTCTTTCTCCTGAAGCTACCCAGATATTCTTGTAAGCAAGTACTAGAGGAAAAACTGAAATATGCCATTCATTTCTGCAAGTCTATAGACACTGATGATTATGCCCGGATAGCGCTGACAGGAGAGCCAGCTGCTGATGACAGTAGTGATGATTCTGATAATGAAGATGCAGATTCTTTTGCTTCAGATTCTACGCAGGACTACTTAACTGGGCATTAAACCAGAAATAAAATAAGGGATATAGCTGTTACGAGCACTGAGGCAAAATGCCAAAATGATAATGAAGCCAAGGACAGTTTAGGGCTCAGAATATAGAGTATGTAGTCAGAGGAATCTTCTGAAAGTTGGGAAAGTGTGTTTGCTACTCATGGTAGGAATTAAGGGTTACAGCTTAAACCATCAGCTTAGAATGAATGGCACAGTATATGGGCATTTAACATTTATTTTAAGAGCTGAAAGTGGCCCCCCATAATGCTGCACTACATTTAGAACCTTTGTGTTTACTGAAGTGTTGTAAATGTTTATATAAATAAGGTAGTGCAGCATCCAAAAGGCAGTGAAACCTTTTAATTTGTGGGTGCAGTAGTTTTTTTCATATTAAGTGTTGTGTTCTGTGTATCTTGATTGTATATTGGAAATACTGTGCAACAACTGAATAGTATTATAAATATTTCAATTAACTTTACTAGAAGTTTGTTAAAATTTTTTGAACATTGAATTAACATTATTCCTTGAAATTCTTCTATAGATAATAAAAATGGCCAATAGTTTCACCTTCACCCCTGGTTTGTATATTTTAGCTTATGCATTATTTATCTAAAATTTGATACCTTTCTGTGAACAGCATCATAATTCTTATCATGGAAAGTGTACTGTATATAATTTGTGCCATGTAAATGCAAAAGTTATAATTTCCCTCCAAATAAAATTCTGCCACAGAAAGAAGTGCTCTGTGTGTGTGTGTTTTAATGGCTGTACGGCTGTCACATGGAATGAACATTACTTCTACTCATCCGAGAAGTGTTTCTGCAATCCACAGTTGTTGGTCAAACACTGCTGCTGTTCAAGGAATATGCACCAATAGTAAGGTACGTTGCCATTGACAGAAGGTGAGCTGTAGTAAACTCAGAGCAAGTCTACATGGCACATTAACAGCAATGATTATGTGCACCTTGTTTATGCAGTTGTTCCAAATGCTGCTGTTGTCAGTAATGGTGAACTTCATCTCTGGGGAAAAAAAATCTCCTTTCAGGAAACGTAGGGGACTGATGTCTTCAAGTACCTTCATGTAGAAGAAAATGAAAACATACGTAATGATATATGTACAACCTTGTCCCTGAAAACCTTGTTGCTAACAGTATTTTAGTTCAGAATTGAGTGGAAAGTGATGTTCAGTAATAATTAGGATAGGTATATGCACGTGTTTATTTGAACTCTTACAATTGAGAATTGATTCACTGTGATTTTTTAGTGCTTGTATGTGACTTCTACTCCAACTTTAAATATTAACTGTGATCATGAAATCGCTTTTCCTGAGACATAATTGGTATTTCGAAATAGTGGTGTAAAAAAAAAAAAAGGCAACGACTTTTATCTTTGCTGCTGAATTCAATTTCTTCTGAATATCCTGAGGTAGAGTGGAGAGTCTTGTACAGAAGTGCTCATGTGGTTGTCTGCTGTCCTTTGCCATGGTAACACAGGAGCCATTTAGGCATCAGCTTGATCAAAGAGATTCTGTAGTCAGCTTTTCAGACGTGATGAATGAGTCATGCCCAAATGCCACAAGCCCAAGGACTTGAGACCAAGTTCAATTGCCATTCTTGAATTTCAAAATCAATTTCAGGAGTGTACAAACTACTATAAAACACAGTTTTCATGGGGTGTGTCATTGGGGGCAAGGAGGAATGTGACTATCAAGAGTTTTTCTTCCAAAAAAAGCAGAAAGGACCTATTTGTTTTGTACAGTAGCAGTTCCCATTGTTAATTTGTGGAGGAATAAAAGAAGGTTTTTAAGCTTCCTTCTTTGCTTTCCCATCCTAACAGAAGAGTTCCGGGAGCCCTATTACAGTGTGAAATGCTTGTCATCTATGGCCTGTCTTAAAATAGTTCTGAGTAGCCAGTTGTTTTTCTTTAATAAATCATTGTTTTGAGTATTGAAAAAATGGGAATTGCTCTTATTTAGCTTTCAGATGTAGGTTCTTGAGAAGGAAAAGGGCTCAGCCTTACAAATGAGTTCATGTGTTAGATCCCTTTAAAAGCAAAGGACCAGATGGTGGTTTGATTTTTATAATAAAGCTTTACAATTGTGAAATTGCAAGATAATAAAAGAAAAATCCCATGTTCAGAATCACTTTGTTTTCTGAGCAAATTCCCCATTCCTCTAAAGCTCCTTAATGGCTGCTGAACAGCTTGACAATATGGACAGGAGGTCATTGGGCCCCTCGCGGAGTGTAGAGGACGTGCTCTATAACTTTTATAACCATGGTATTTGTTCCTAAACATTGTGTTAGTCAAAGATATTTTCAGGCCAGTGTATGTAGGTACCTGTCTCCCCTGAAAGCATCTTTTTCATGTGCAAAACTAAACTGTGCAGCACTCTTCTAGGAGAAAGGGAAGCAGGAACTTTCAATGATCTTAATGATAAAATTCAATGATCTTATTGATAAAATGCCTTCTATTTTCAAATAACATAGTTTAAGGAAAATGATCAGGGGTGTAGATCCTGTAGAAGATCCTGTAGAAGATCCTACTTCCTGTAGAAGTTGCCTTTCAAGGTTAGCCTTCAATTAAATCTTATAATTAAAAAGATTTTAAGTAAAACATTGCAGCATGGTGCTGGAATGGGGCTCAACTGGGCTCAACTTACACTCAACTGGGGCCTGAGAGTGTAAAATTGGTGGACAAGTTACTCAATTATCCAGTCATATCCTTACTTGAAGTGAAAACTGCAGTAAAAGCAACTCAGAATGTGACACAAACTGCTCAAATACTTGTAAAAGAGTCTGCTGATTTACCTCTTTGGTTCAAATGTGAATCCTGATGGCAGGTCTGCAAGTTCGTCAATTCTGCATTTAGTCTTCTGATGGCCAGAGAGCAATACAGTGCAAGAATTTCACAGAAACACAGAATATCATTGTCTCAGTTGTTTCCTGACTCTGGTAATCCCTGACCAGATCTCTGATGAGAAACCCTTCACACTGGGCAACTGGATACACTCACTACTGATGGCAAGCCTATATAACGAGGGGCTGCAACACTTCTGGAAAATAAAGTATAATCCTATCTTGGGCCTTTCTTATTCAACTGTAACGACTTAATCAGCGTGTGGGAAAAAAGCGCCAGCACGGATTGGTCTCAGTGGCTGGCTGAGTTCGTTTTCCTGATTAGCAGCCAAAAAAGCACAAAATTAGGATGCTTGTGACTAGAGCAGGCTGCTCTTCCTTCTCACTCTTCGTGAAATGTTTAACCTGGGGCCAAAACATGCCAATTAATACTTCTTCTGAAACCAGTGTGCCATTGGTCTGAAAGCAAGAAACACAGGGATGACCAAATAGACAAGGCTGTGACTTGTCTTCCTAGGAGACAGATTTTTAATTAATTCCTCTCTGTAAAGTTTTTCACTGCTATTTGGAGGAAAATATGCTACTTAGCTTCGGAAACGGATCTGTTTTGAGCAAATTCTTCCCATAATTTCGAAGTGATATTTTTTTTTTTCTGACATTTGTTCTGATATGTCTGGCATTTGTGGCATGAGCATGTGATTTGTGAACCACAAATTATGAAACTGTTCTAACACTGCTTCGCCAGTAGAACTGGCCCATTAGTTAACAGATAAGGCAGGTTCACTTCATTATGGCTTTTGGTAACTTACCTCTTCATTACTTTTGTAAGGAGACTAAAGTCTCTCAAATGAGGTGGAGGTAAAATTGCATCCACGTGTTATGTTCCATCTGAACCTTGAAAACTTTTCAAGTAAGAATTCTGCAAGTGTCTTTTCTTAAAATCAATTTCGGCACATTGACTTAGAGTCATCCCTAAAAGTACAGGCTCCATGCCCAAAATGAAGCTGATAGGTGAAGGGTTGTCTGAAAGAAGAAATTAAAAATATGAAACAGCTGGGGGGGGGAGCAGGTGGGATTTGGGCTGGCCTGGGTGAGTTGCTTTTTCTCCATGCTCTTGTAGAGGAAGGGATATTCCTGGGGGACAACTGTCTGCACAAAACCAGGAAGGAGATGAGGGGATGGACATACAAGCATGAGAGGAAGAAAACTGCACTGCACTGGTGGCCTGGCTGGTGTGGTCTGGACTTGTTCTGTCTTCTGATATTCTCATCACAACCTCCCCTTTTGTGTGTTGGCCGTGTTTGTGTGTTCTTGTAATCGCTCCCTGGTCGAGCTGCCTGTAGAGGAGCTGACAGTGTCCTTCCACACCTTACAAGTATGGCCAGACTTGATTTATTGTTGGGTTGTGCTGCTGAGGAATCAGCTGCGTGGCGCCCTGTCTGGAGATGATTACTGAGGCATGGACAAGTTGGACGTCAAAACGTCAGTGATGATGACAAGCAAGTAAAGAAGCACATTTATACCCCGTGGAGTGAAATGCTCTCTTCAAGAGCATTTTCAGAGTGCTGATGTGTGTCTCACCAGGACTTAAGTAGACAAGTGGAAGACGTGTAGAGAGGCAGGAGAAGGCTAACTGCCTGCCTGTGCGTTTGGGGAGGGTCTGGCCTGCAGCCAGTGGTCTGACGGGCTTTGAACTGTTTCCAGAGGTCTCCATCTGCAGATGTGGACCAGATTTTCTGTCTGGGGAGTGGGCTACTCTGGCAATTCACGCTCACAGACTGAATACTGTTTTTTCTAGATACGGGATGTAGCTAAACAAAGCTGTGGCCTGCATCGTCTCAAAGAACATGGGGATTAAGGAGGAAATGATTGATTGTCTGTGGTTATCCAAAGCAAGTTTAGAAGAAACAGTAGCAATACTTGACACCCACCCACCACCACCATTGGTAACTGTAAAGACAATTTGCCACCATAATCACCGGTCTAGGCAGGTCAAGAATTTGAGTTAATAATACAGGTTTTAAAAATCTTGTTAGACATCTCTTGGTGATGATCCCACAATTATTGATCTACCCTCAGCCAGGCAGCTGTCCAAACCATTCTGTTGAGTCCTTTCAGCTTATTTGTTATTCCTGCAATGCTTTGTTCTTTATCTCCAAAATGTGTTTCTGGTAAGTAGTATAGACTCAGCAATTATACCCTCTTCATCATGTTCTGACCAAGGTGCCTTGAGACATCCAAACTTACTGCAGACAAAACCTTTTAAATCCCATCAGGATTAAGCGAAGACACTGAAACTTTTCAGCTTTTCCATTGTGGACCTGCATTGGCTCAACAGGATCTTTTCTTCTTCAGCAACACCTTAACCAGATGCTAATTCTGCTGCTCACGCAGCTCTCCCCAACTCCATCAGGGCTTGGTGATTTATCCTGTGGAGTTAGATAAAGATGCGCTGCAGCTCAGTGCTGCAGGAGTCCCCTGGTGCCTTCCTGCAGTGGGTTTTTGGTTTATGGACGTACAGCACAGCTGCTCTCACCTAAATCAGCTGCTAACCCTCTGCTGCCAGCTCTGTTTAATACAGCAGTGTAGATACACCTGTCAGCCTTGGGGGAGAAAATAAATGGTGGAGCAACAAAGCAGCAGCACATGGCAGTCTTCCAAGCAGCTCGGGAAGTAGCAGCTGAGTTAAGCCATCACATTTGTATTTTGTTTCTCAAGAAACACTTCTGCACTAAAATCCTCTGCCCCAAGGTTGCTGCTGGTTGTTTTTTGATGGGATCATTTCCTTCTTCTGGTTCATAAGTTGGCCCTGCAACCAATTGCACTGGCCCAGTGGGATGGGAAGGGGGGAGAGCAAGCACCTCTAAAACATCCCTGGCCTCGAGTCCTCCCTATCATTCCTCTTTAACAACCCCCTGAGACTGTAGGTATCATGCAAAATGTTTGCCCTCCTCTAGGCTCGGTGGGATAACCATGCATGATCAGGGCAGGGGGCTGGAAAGCCCAGCTTCAAGGCTTCTGCTGTTGTAGCAGAAATGGCACTGCCCCATTGCACGGATAACAAGATGTTGTGTAAACTCATTTAACTAAGAGTGACTTGCTGAAACAATTACAGTGGGAAAAGCAAATATTGTTAAACCCAGCTTGAGGTTAGTTACTGGCTTTCCTGGAGTCTGTATGAAGCTGATCTAAATTTTTTATTGTGACAATATTGACAATTTCAGTGGGAAAATGCAATCCTGTGGCCAGGTAGTTTGTCTTTCTAGTTTGTTATGCACAAATCCAAATTAACTGCTGTGAAAATGGTGGCAACTTTGGATGGCAGTAATCTATTTAAACATGTGTGTGCGCTGTAAGAAGACTTAAATATTATGTGTTATATATGTCAGAAAGTCCCGGTAAGTAAGAAGCACATTTGCTATAAAATTCTACATAAAAAAAGCAGTCATGACTCCAGATGACATTGGTCTTGGCTCCAGGTACTTGGCTCCAAGACTGGTCTCACCTCTCAGTCTTGGTTCTACAACTAGAAGTGCCCGCATGCCATAGGATGTCAAAACAATCCTGATGTCTGCTTTTAAGATGGCCTTGCTTTGATCGCAGGCAGTTTGCAATGGTGTTAAGAAAACTTTGTATGATCATGACCAGCGAAGAAGTCTTTGGGAGGTTTTCAAGCTTCCTCTGTGGTTAAGGCACAGGACTGGGAGTCAGGAGATCAAAGTCCCCCCATTGTACAGAAATGCTATTTCAACACATAGGCTGCATTGATAGGAGTGATCTCATAGGAGTGCTACACACACTTCTTTGATGGGGCCGAGGAGTTGTTCCCACCAGCCGGTGCATGGTGGAGAACTGGCTCATCCCACCTACAGAAGGCTGCTGATCAGAACAGGGAGCAAGGACGGGCGCCGCTGGTCCTCGCTGCTCTGGTAAAACATTGCCATGGTCATGAAGGTGGCTTCAAGTGGTGAGCACGGAGCGGGCAGAGGAAAGGGCAGTGACGGCTGCGATTGCTTGGGTCACATTGTGTCATGAGAGCTGGGAAGGATGTGGTCAGCATACCCGCAGGCAGGAAATGCAGTGGCACTGCCCTTGTATGTTTTGAAACAAATGAATGTTGGGGTATTGTTTGCCAATGGAAAACGGTTTGAGAAAATATTTTTGTACAGTAATAGGCTACAGAAATAGCTCACAAGCTGAAAATGTGCTTTGGGATATCTGTCTGTTTTATGCAGGGCTTTAAAGACGGAAGCGGGGAGGACAAAATCCCTAACTAGAATTTGCTTACGGGCTGTTTAATTTGAAAGATAGTTGTACAATCTGCTTCTTTCCATCTGGGAGTGGTACAAACCTTGTTATCATCTTCTTAACTCTTACAGAATAGTGACAATTGCTGCCAAGGCCTTACTGGAGGTGGTAAAACAACTGCCTTGTGGCACCTCTGGGAAATTCAGGATATTTTGTGATCTCAAAGCTATTCTGAGACAGTAGTGTTTGCAGCAGTACTCAGGGCCCCCTCTACACATCAGAGCCTAGATCCAGCATCCCATCTGCTTTTAGGAAAGATGTGGTTTGCAGCTACTGAGCACTCATTTACTGACATGGCTGGTTTTGGGGTCATTTTCCTGAGATTTCAGTAACTTGTCTTGCATGAAGAAGATGTCAGATTCTACTAATAACATCACATTTATGGTACTGCTGTGCTGGGAGGGATTGCAAGGTATCTGCTCTGGGTTAAACATCACCTTGCTTGAAGAGCCAGCTTGGAGATGACTGACTGCTCTGAGAAGGGGCTATACCTATGTGGGGGTGGACAAAATGTGGCCATAATAATGAGACAAATAATTCTGAGGACAGTGAAGAAAATGAGACAAAAGAGATAGTGCAAGAACGAAGGACAAATTTGAGGTAGATTTGAGGGCTTTTAACACTTTGACCTCACCTGAGTGTCCTTGTTTAGGTTAGAGCAAGATGTAGCCACTGAGCTCACTGGGGTCCTCCATGAAGATCCTGCCACAAATTGCAGCTGACAGTTTTAAGCAGTGAATGTGATGATGTGCATATAGCTTATTCACGGCTTTTAATTTTTATTTATCTGTTTAATTATTTATTTATATTTTTGCAGGACTGTGTTAAAACAAAAGCAATGGGAATAGATGAAAAGTATGTCCCCTTGGTCTTGCAAAAGCTTAAAAAACCCATGTCCTTGCCTTCCAAACTCACTACACCACATTCAATACTAACTGGTCTCAGTTGGCAAAACTACTTGCTGTTGGATGAAGGTCCTGGGCAACCTGCTTTAGACGGCCCTGCTTCTTCAGGCCATTGGACCAGGTAACCTCTAGACATCCCCTCCAACCTCATCCATTCTGTGATTTTGCAATTTTCTGATTTTTTTTTTTTTCCATAATTGTGTATCGAGTAGACAATCTCCAGAAGATGAGGTCCCAAGTGCATCTGGGATTTTTGCATGGCAGAGGACTTTCATCTAGAGAGTTATGAATTGTCCTGAAGTGAAATGATGCTTTCCTACCACTGAGATGGACTTTGGTTTGCCAATGATGAGAAGGTCTTAGCACCCTGTGTGAAGAAATGCATTCTTCAGAGATGAGCATTTCCACACAACTCAGAAATGTGATGTTGGCTATCGTCCAGAGAGAATACTCCTTCAAGTGGTGCAGAACTGGTTATCTTTTGGCATGGCTTTTGATCTGATAGATTACATAGGCAAGTAGGATTTTTACTAAATTTTTCCACAGTTGTTATAGCCCTGCAGTTTTCTGTCATAGGATACTGGATCCTCAAAGAACTGAATGACCCATGTTAACCATGATGAATTAGCCCTTGAAGTGACTTGACAGTCTGTGACTAGTACAAAGAAAAAAAAAAAATCAAACAATATAGAAGATAGAAAAGGAAGAGAAGCCAAAAATAACCAGTGGGCACCGCTGCATCTGGAACTTTTAACAGCTTGGTTCCATTCCCAAAGATAAGGGTGCTCCTTTCCCAGGTAGAGTCAGAAACAAAAAACTGTGAACTGAATTGAAAGAATGACTTGTGAAATCCACTCCTCTTCAGGAGGATGAATGTGTGGATGAAGGTTTATGGTGAGGTGGTCTTATAGGAAAGTTCATGGGGCTCAGCTATGCATTAAGGACGCTGGAAAGAAAATTATTTTCACCAGTCTGGCAAATGTTGTGTTAAACCCTGCAGGGGCTGGAGATGTTTCTGCTCAACCAGGTTAGCATGATGGATTCTGTGAAAAGGGAGAGGGACATGATAGGCTATGTGTAATGTTACAACTTTCCTAGCAGAATCATATATAATGTTTGTATAAATCATATGTATTTATGGAAAATAATAACGGGAGAGAATATGTAACTTTGATGGGAAGAAGAAACCTTGTCAACCGCTGTTATACTTCATTGAGAAATGCCTTCTTTTACAAAATTTCAGAAAATTTCCCAGTTTAAGCAAACTAGTTTCATTTCTGCTGTAGACAAAAACCTATGCTCTGCCTTGCACACATAAATAATGACAGCATAGCCCTGTTGAACTGAGTCCACTCTCCTGGAGTAATTATGTCTCTTGCTCTACTGCAGATCATCTCTGGGTGGGGAACTGGAGAGGAGGCACACGCTGTTATTCTGGACTACAAGTGGAGATTGGCATAGGCGCAGAGAGACAGGGGTGTGGAGCTACAGAGCAGTTTTTTCTCAATGGAGATAAGGTATTGGCACAAATGAAGGTTTATGTTTGTAATTGCCTCAGCTGAGTTATGATTAACCCAAAGGATATGGGATGACTTTTGAAAATGAAGCTCCTCTTATACAACAAGTACCATCTCATGCTTTTTCTGATGTATGTACTCATGCATAAAAGGGTGTTCGATCTTGTAATTACTTCTTGGATAGTCACTTCAAGGTCCTAACAGCCCTTCTGGCTGCTCTCCTCTCCTCTCCTTGTGTCCCTGAAACAAGCCATAGCCACACAGCAGCTCCCTGGCCTGTGAAGACAGGCAAGTGCTCAGCATGTGGGGCCGCTGCGGTGGCCGGGGGCTGTGGCTGGAGCCAGAGCAGCGTCAGATAGGCAGTGAATGCTACCTTTCAGGGCCTGGAGCTGAAAGGCCATCATTGTTATCTGCGTCTCTCCCTGACCGCATCTCATGACCTGGTGTGCAGAGCCTTACACAGTGCATCCAGGCACAGATGGGAAGGCTGGGATGTGTCCCTGTCTCCTTGCCAACAATGTGCAAGGACTTAAAGTTCATGACCACTCTGCTCTTCCTTGGAGGCCCCCCCACTGCTGGCCAGGCATACTCAGCGCTAGGCTGACCGGTGTGATGAAACCCTCGATATGAAGCACTTGGAGACCTCCAACAGTAGCCATCAGGGGTAGGTTTGTCTAATACCAGCGGGGACTGAATGATGGGACTACCAGTACTGTCTTAGCCTCACCCTGAAAGAAAAAGAGCATGAGGTTGGCTACCAGGGGTGGATTTCCTCTGATTTTCTGTGCTGCAGCCTTGCCTGGATTGAACAATTTGTTCACCAGAAAGAGAATCTTTCATTTAAGTTCACTGGATAATTTAATTTCTTTTGTTTGGTTCCAACACAGCACAGACTTCTTAGACTGTCAGCTCAAGGTGGCAAATCAACACCTAACTTCTAACTTGCCACTGAGCACACACTGTTGCTGGAAAACTCTATTTTTTTCTGCTCACTACCAGTGCAGAGGAAGCCGGCCTGTTGTCACACTCATTATGTCTGGCCACTTTGCAGGTATAGACTAGACTAGGCATTTTTTCTGCCATGTCTGTTACCTGTCTACTCTTCCCTCTGAAAAAAAATAAATTATGCTATTTCAGGTTGGTGCTGAGCAGATTTCTGCAACTGTGTTTTCACCACTGCTGCTAGCTCCCACTACTCTTATCATCCATCTCCTCTCCAATCTCCTCTCTGTTGCAGACAGGCCCTCACAGGGACAGCAGACAAGAGGAATAGCCAGGAAGAAAGTTGAGGAGAAAGGAACAAAGCCTAGTAAAGAGCCCAGCCACTGCTGGACTTGGGCTTGTCAAAGCCTGGTGTGCATTTACTTGGGGCAGCTCCAGAAAACACGGGCAAACAAGTCTGCAGCTACAGGACACCTGCCTGAGGTGGACCAAACTGTTTCCAGTTAGGAAGACCCCATGAAAAGGCATCTCTCTCTCCCCGTTCTCTGTGCAGGAGATACAGGCATTTCCCTCCAGAAGACTACTCAGCTGAATCACCCAAGGCCTTATCCCTCATGAATGTAGGTGTCTATGGTGAAAGTGTCCACGTGTGAACTTCATGCCTATTCTCCCTGTTTTGGGATGTGAATGATTAATCAGTACAGTCAATACAGCCTTGAGAATTTTTAATTTTACTCTGAGGTGGACACCCAGATGGGGCTGGGGCATTCCTTTCTCAGACTGCATGGACTTTGCATCTCCAGGGATTAGAAGAGGGAGTTTAGACCTGCAGTTTTCATGTAGACACCTTAAGTTTGCCAGCACAAATCCCTCCTACGTTATGGTGGGATGATTTTATCCATTAGAGGTGTCTGTATCTCTATTAAGTATTGGAGACTGGTTAGACTAGACACCCAGATTTTAAACAGATTTAATGGAAGTTGTGGCCTCAAGTGTTTTCTTGAACGTGGGCCTGCACTGGTCAAAAACAAAAGCAATATAAACTCTGCGTATCACTGGCCTGGCCTTTGTGTATGTGTTTTTCCTAAATCCTGAAGGAAAACATGGGATACCTAAAAAACACACCACAAGTTCCCCAGAACTAGTTTCATTTGGTGTGAGCCCTGGCACGACCCTTCCCTGCCTGTGCCCTCTGTGCCTCACACAGGCACTGTCCTGTCATGGTGGACAGGGAGGCCCAGCACCGCTCCCTGCCTCCCCCAGGCCTCAGTGTTGAAGGAACAGCCCTGGCATGGCAGGAAAGTCTGTCAGGAATGCAAAACCCCCTCTTCAGTAGTCTGAGCCCCTCTCTGCTAGTCTGAGCAATGCCACGTCCACACAACGGCCGGCCTGTTCACAGGCTTGCTGTTCTCTACCGAGAAACTGATGTTTGCTCTGGGGCTACAGCTGGGACTTGCTGCAATCACATGGGTGATGATCTTGTTTAGTTATCTATTTATTTATCTATCCTAACTTGAAAAACAGAACTACATGGAAATTTTTTCCATAAAAGAATTTATGGAAGGCATTGGGAGCCCTGTTTTTTGCTCTGAAAATATAGATAATGAAACTAAAACCATGCCTGGTTTCCTTCCCAGCTCTGTTCAGTTTTAATCCATGGAAACTGAGCAGTTTCCAAGCTCAGTATTAGAAAAATGATCGGTTTTAATCCAGACCCCAGCTAGCTCCTGTTATACTGTACGGCCTTATGGACATGAAATCCTAAAGTCTTCTGTGGACACAATTTCGTAATGTAGCAGCATTATTTATTATCTTTTTGTTCCCATTGTGTGACGTTCCACATAGCATCTCAGTTACATGCTGAACACATTTTTAGGGACATGAGACATGAAAGTGCCACTTTCTCTAGTGCAATTATGTGATGATGCTATGCAGTTTTGTCTTAAAGAGAATTAGGGAAGGAAAATATTTTTTACCTGCAACATAAATGAATCCAACAAAATAGCATCCCCAGCTTTCATACTTCCTTCACCCAACATATTCCTGGAATGAATGAGGACACTTGAAGGGGACTTATAGAAAAGATGTTGAGCAACTCTTTGCTCAATCAGATAATGACAGGATGAGGGGGAATGGTTTTAAACTAAAAAAGGGGAAATGTAGATTAGATGTTAGGAGGAAATTCTTCACTCAAAATTTTTCCAGTGCCTCACTCACCTCAGATGGTGAGGCACTGGAACAGGTTGCCCAGAGAGGTTGTGGATGCCCCATCCCTGGAGGTGTTTGAGCTCTCTTCTTTCTTTCTTTTTATTTCTAAGCCTGTCTGCCCCAGCTGCCTACTGGTTATATTTTCCCCTCCACCTCTTCTCCTCAATCATCCTTTGATCGTTGTGCTAGGAACAGACTTTATAAACAATTGAGTGGTCTCATATTATGGATTCAGACCTTTCTGACCTCTGCTGACTTTGTACTCCAGCCTCTGCATTGATGCCTGCTTTTCCATAACTCACAGAGTCATTCCCATACTTAGTGTTTGTGTCACAGCTTTGGTCAAGACCTGTCTGGACACAAGCTGTATAGCTGCTCTACAGGGCTCCAGGGGATGAGCTGCCTGCCTGCCTCAAGGTGGGACCCATCCTTCTGTCCCCATCTGCCCTCCATTTGCCTCAGTGAGATGTCCCCACACCTGGGCTACATGGGCAGTCCCTGCTACGAGTCAGTGACTGGCAGAAGGGAAAGCTTGGTTTTGTGCAATTTTGTTGAAGTTCCTATTTCCCTTGCTTTATGGGTCTACTAAAACAGTAATAAATCCTTAATGCATTTCTGTGCCATTTCTCACCATGCTTAGACATCAGCTCCAGTTTCTCAGGACATCACTCAGGGTACTGAAGTGCTCCTATTGTCTTGTGAACCATGGAGTTTTTCAGGTCTGCCCAGGTTTCCACAGGATTGGCAGCTAACCAACTTCTGAAACCCCTTTCTACCATCATGTACTCATCTGCTTCCTATTTTTATTTTGTCCCAAACATGCTCAGTGTATTTACTTTGCCGTTATCTATTTTCCCTAAGGATATATTAGCTCCTATCTGTGCTGCTGGGCAACTGTCTCCTATTCTTGCAGATTGGTGAGGAGTAGTTAACTGACTTAATTGCTTCAGTACTCTTGTCTGGGTAGACTTGACTCTTTCAGACTCATAACCTGGGAGAGAAATGCTGCAGCTCGTTTCCCTGTGCACAGTGGCCTCCACATTATCACAAATTTATACATGGATTTTAGATTAGTTCTACATTTACCAGGGAATGCCCTCATTTCTACAGCTAGATTGACAGTTAAAGATGTATAGGAAACATGCAAATGCATAGCTTTAATTTCCCATTCCACTAGAGTGCATGAACTTTCTTCTTTAACATTGTATTGTTTTCCCATGGTGAGGTTTTGGTAGTAGACGGGTGTGGAGGTAGGGTGGTGCTGCAGGGATGTCTTGCATGAAAAGAGACCAGGGTCTGCCCCCATGTATGACACAGCAGGTTTGAGATGGCTCCAAAAGAAACCCACTGCTGGGCAGAGCTGAGCCCATCAGCTGGTGGCACCACTGTGAAATCATATTTCAGAAAGGGAAAAAACTGCTGTATGAAAGCAGCTGGTAGAGTGAGTGAGAAAATGTAGACAGAAACAGCCAAGGTGAGTGCAGCAGGAGGGCAGGAGGTGCTCCAGGCAGGCAGCAGCTGTTCCCCTGTGGCCTGTGGAGAGGCCCCTGGTGGAGCAGGCTGTCCCCCTGCAGCCCATGGGTCCCACATGGAGCAGATCTCCACGCTGCAGCCCCCCCATGGGTGGAGGAGCCCCCGGTGGAGCAGGTGGATGTGGCCTGGAGGAGGCTGCGGCCCATGGAGAGCCCCCGCAGCAGCAGGCCCCGGGCCGGAGCTGCAGCCCGTGGAGAGGAGCCCACGCAGGAGCAGGGGTCTGGGGGGAGCTGCTGCCCACCCGTGGGGGACCCGTGCTGAAGCAGTTTGCTCCTGGGGGATGGACGCCGTGGTACGGAGCCATGTGGGAGCAGTGCTTGAAGAGCTGCTGCCTGTGGGCAGCCACCACAGGCTCAGCTGGGGAAGGACGGCATCCCGTGGGAGGGACTCCATGTGGAGCAGGGGCAGAGTGACCATGAAGGAGCAGTAGAGACGAAGCATCAGGGACTGACCGCAGCCCCCATTCCCTGTTCACCTGCACTGCCTGGGGGGAGAAGGTAGAAGAGCTGGAAATGAAGGAGTGAAGTTGAGCCTGGGAAGAAGTGATGGTGGGAGGGAATACATGGGTTTGTTTGTTTGTTTCTCACTATCCTACTCTGTTTTTAATTGGCAATAAAATAAATTGATCTTCTCCATGTCAAGTCTGTTTTGTGCATCACAATAACTGGTGAGTGGTCTCCCCATCCTTATCCTGATACACGAACTTTTTCATTTTATTTTCTTCTCTTGTTTTTCTGAGGGTGGGGAGTGACAGAGCAGCTTGGTGGGCATCTGGCAGCCAGAAAACGTCAACCCACCACAAACATATAACCGTCGGAAACATTTCTTTTGATTCTTGGAATTTCTGCCTGTCTGTCCACTGTTAATCACAGAGCCATATAATCACAGAATATCCCAAGGTAAAAGAGACTCACAAGGATCATCATGTCCAACTCCTGCCTTCATACAGAATCACCCCAAAATCAAAATATATGTCTGAGAGTGTTATCCAAACACTTCTTGAACTCCTGCCACCATCTCAGTGAAGAACTTTTTCCTAATATCCAAAACGAATCTCTGCTAATGCAGCTTCATGCTGTTCCCTTGGCAAACTGAACAGTGTGCATCCCTTAGGTCTATGCCTTCCTAAAATACTACATGTATATCACTATGCTGATCAGTGTTGTCTTAGTCACTTCTTGCCCTGCTTGCTGACTTCTGTGTTGCATCTCATCTGTAGAGATGAAAACTTCATCTTTTTCTGTTTGTGCAGCATCTCCTGCTTTGGGGTCCTTAGCCACAGCTGGAGCATCTAAACAATAGAAACAAAAATAAATGGTGAAAGAGTTGGAGGGGTGAAAAATTTACCTTAATAAAGGGATTTTGTGTGTGTGTATCAGAATAATCTTTAAAAGGAGTATTGGATCTACATCCAGTGGTTTAACTCCAGTTGGCTGCTAAGCTCCACAGAGGCTCTACCTTAACCCCTCTTAGTGGAATGGGGAAGAGAATCAAGAAGGGAAAAAATGAGAAAACTCGTGGATTGAGACAAAGACAGTTTAATAAGTAAAGCCAAAGCTGCTGGCAGAAGCAAAGCAAAATAAGGAATTTATTCGCTGCTTCCTGTCAGCAGGCAGATGTTCAGTCATTTCCAGGAAAGCAGGGCTGTATCATGTGTTAGTGTTATTTGGGAAGGCACACGCTGTAACTCTGAATGGGACTCTGCTTCTTCCTTCCCCCTCCCCCAGTTTTATTGCTGAGCAGGACACCCAAAGTTATGGGATATCCCTTTGGTCAGGTGGGGTCAGCTGTCCTGGATGCACCCTCATCCGCTGATGGGGCAGTGCAAGAAATGGAGAAGGTCCCGAGGCTGTGTGTGCAGTGCTCAGCAGCAATGAAAACATTGGTGTGTTATCAGTACTATTTGGTCACTAATCCAAACCAACACCGTACAAGCTGCTGTGAAAAAAAAAATAAATCTCCATTACAGCAAAAACCAGTAAAGCTTTTCTCCATGAAATTGGATGGAATGACACCTGTTTGTTTGTAAGCTCTCCATAAACTAATATTTTCATGACAATGATGTTTATGGTGGTGAAAAAAGTATGTGTCACTGTACCTTGAGGAAGTCAGCAAGTAGTCCTTCTGTGATATTGGTTGTAGGTATAAATAGATTTGCATTCACAAAACATGATTGGGCTTCCTGAGTTACAGAGCTGTCAATGACTTCCTCAGGCCTAGGCTATTATCACCTTGATGTTTGTAGACATTTAGACTAAGTTGGAACTTATTTTACATCAAAAGAGCAGCCATTACTTGTACTCTACAACCCCAAAAAACCCAACACACACAAACAAACCACAAAACAGCAGCAAGAACAACCATGAAAAAACAAACAGACAAACAAAAAACCTGAAAAGCACACTTTGGGACAGTTAAGGACCTCCAGTAACAGCACGAATGGAATATCATAATACAAATTGTGCAATGGTCCATATTATCACATTTTCTCACCAAACTCATGCAGCAAGCACCTCTCCAGCAGCAAGAGAGAAAACAGGTCTTGGATGTACAACATGGATGTGCATCAAATGAGAGTGCTGGAGATACCTATTGATGACCTTATGGATAATCATGAGTCGAGCTGGAACTGTTCATCTCTGCCTTGAGTCTTAGAAGGTCAAAAATAGCTGCAGATCTTTCATGAAAAATTGCTTCTTTAGGAAGGCTCAGCTAGCAGAAACCATCATTTCTACTTAATAAGGCCAAATGTCAATAGTGTCATTTTATTTGTGAAGAATGAATTTTATATTATTTTCCTTTTCTCTTTTCTGCTCAAAGCTATCATATTAATGTAGCATCTGTTCTTTCTGTTGGCGTATACTGTATTGGGACTGGGACTGTAAACAGACAGGACTACAACATTGTTGTTCTGCCAATTTATGTTTGATAAGGGCAAAAAGAGCTTGGCTGGTACAGTGCTTAATTAACCTTGCATTGCGTGCTGCAGTGGAATGTGTAGATCTTTGAAATTCCAGTATAAAGAATGAGAATGAGTATTTGTCAGGATAATCTTTTTAGTACTCCCTTATGGCAGAAAAACAGAAGTTACTTTTCTTCCCTTTCAAATGCTGGCTGTTTTTCCTAGAGAAAACTGATAAATCTGCTCTTTTATAACTTCTGTGGCACTTTAATAAGGGTACATTTGCTCTGTCCTCCTCGGGACATTTTTTCCTGCTTCTTGTCTGAACTCGGGGCAGCGTGTTAAGCGTCTGCTCAGTGAAGCTCATAGCAATCTGTTTACCCTTTCAGTCTTTGCCACTTGTTACAACCATCTCAGGCTTTGGAAGACCTTTGTTTGGGCAGGGAGTAACGGGTGCTGGGAGTAAAATGAATGCTAGTTCCTCACTGAAATCACGTGATGGCAAATCTGGGAATTCCTGCTTCGTTTATGAGAGTGCACAGGATGAAATGTCACTCTCTTCTCATCTAGAGATGCTTACTACAAAGAGCTGAGCTGCACTGCACACCAACAAAGCCATTCATCCAAACAAACTTTCTATTCAGAAAAAAAAACAGGCATCTTGCAGCTCCTTCAGCTGAACCAAGTGTTTTATTTCTCACTTCTGTGCACCTTGTTTTTTTTTCTTCCTTTTGGAGTTCTTATTCTCAAACAAAAGGACCACTTCGGGACTTCTTCCAAAAAGCAGGTAAAATGCAATCTTTCTACAAGACTTTTTTTTTTTTTTTTCTTTTTTTTTTCTAGGATAGTTTAATGCAATTCTGTTATTTTGAGAGAAGTTTTAATATGCACAATAAAATAATACATATTAGAAGTTACTCTAACTTTGCAAACAGCACAGAGTTTTCTGTATAACATTTATATGTACCTGAGCATTCAGCATTTTAGAACATTAATGAAACATGTCAAGTATATGTTATAAAATTCAGTGGTTCTTTCAGCTGCATTTCCATTTACCTCTGCATTAACCTTTCCCAGAATATTAAATATTTAAAACATTCTTTTAACTTAGTTTAGATTGTAGATCCTTTGGGAACTCAAATTTCACTTAATTTATGACATTTATTTTTTGCTCTTCCTATTGCATTTATGTGTAAGAGAAGTAGATCAGACTTACTTTTTGGGCTGGGTATTCTGTAAAACACAGACACACTTAAAAATGTGTTTAGGTCTGCATAGTCAGGCGACACATGGATGTTGTAGAGTGAATGCATCTCTAAAGTAAAATGATTCAATAAAAATGAATGAAGTAGTTCACAGAATGCTACTATTACTTTTCAGAAACATTCCTTTTCATGGATTTTACTCATGTTGGTTGTACTTGTAACAAGCTCTTGTGATTTTTCTAGTTGTCTTGCTTGAGTAGTCTTGAGCAGAAAGAGAGCAGTCTGTCTGACCAACAATGCGCTGTTCTGTTCAGCGCTGCATATTTTGCAAGAGGGCAAGGGCAAAGCTGCCCTCCTTCCCAAGAGTTTGAGATTTTACAAAGATATGAGCATTTGGATTTCAATGAAACTTAAGGCAAGAGATCAGCAGATTAATCAGTTAAAGATAGCTACATAATTTTTATGGGTAATATTTGTATAATGTATTTCTTTCAAGAACAGAATCTAGTACTCATATAAAACAGAGACTAAAGAGCTTCATCTTTCAAGACATGTGGTTTGGCTGATGCATAGGAAACTCTTCATATTTCTCAATATAGTCACAGGTGGACATATTTGCTACCTGAAATCTCAGATAAGGTGTTTTCACGTCTTCCTATCAGAGTTTGTGGTAGTTACATGAGGACAGCTCCAGAGTTTTTATTGACAACTCAGCTTTCACTGCAGGCTTTGATCTGTCAGTAGGAGGCTAATTTGGACCTCATCTGTTCTCTGTTGAGACATCCGTATACTTTCTTCTGGGTTAAGCGGGTCACCATAAGTTAGTTTTAAATGTCATTGGAACAAAGCAAGGAAATCATGGATGACAGAACTGCCGAACAGATCCTGGTGAGGTAACAAGAAGATTTGTCCGGGTGACGGACTTTTGCAGCAGCTAAATCCAGGAGGAGAAATGGTTCCTCACTGCAAGCCTTTGGGAGATGCTGTTTAAGTAAAAATGGAAGAAAAATTTGGGACTGTGACTCTGTGAAAATAATGTTGAGAGACAAAGGAAGAGTGAAGTATTAGTCTAGGAGATTTGCCTATGGTTTTCCCTTCAGAAGGTGTGTTAAATAAAGGTAAAACCCACTAGGAGCACTGACACACTTAAACTTTTGCCCTTTTTTTCACTGGTAGAGAAATTAAATACAGAAGGGGTAAAAACGTGTCACCTATGAAGAGCCTTGTTAAGCCAAGACAATGCAACAATTAATTCTGTAATTTTTCCCAGTAACAATAGCTGGAGAAATACTGAGAAAAAAAAAAAAAAAAAAAGAAAAGAAAAATCCACAGTCTAATGATTTTTCCTTTTCTTTGTGACTGGGTGCTTTTGCCAGATCACATTTTCCCCTGAGGATTAACTTTGAACTGCCAATTAAAAGTTATTGCTAAATCCTGTTACAGCAGAAAGCCTTGAGGTTCTCACCGTTAAGACTTGGCCATTCTCTCTCTCACAGAATAGATTAAACTGCCGTGGCTTCAGTAAATTATTTTTACAGGATGTTGTTAGTACTGCAATAAAGTTTGCCTATTGATACAGCAATGACTCAGTTTCTTTTTCGAGAACTTTACATAACCATGTCAGCCTGTCATACTTACAAAAGAAAGCTACTGAAGTCTGTGTGCCAAAGGTTGGATGACCCTTCCTGTGATTTTTGGGCAAACAAGCCACTGCAAAAACCCTACTATTTTCTGACAGGCACCGGCTGTTATGGTTAGGGATTGCACGCTGTATGTGTCTCTGCTCTGAGCAGGGACAAATGGAGCATTATTTCAGAAACCGCTGTGTGGTAATGGTTGGCAGATGTTTGCATTTTTAATGTGGTCACTATAGGATCATCACAGGCTTTCAAATCTCTATGTCCAGCTAGGAACAGATCAAACAAGAAAGACGAATGAGCCTACTGACATTTTAATTTGCCCGAGAGAAGAAAGAAAACATTCTGTGTTCACTAGAAGAGCTGCAGAGTGCTGCCAAAACCGTTCATTCACTTGAAGATGTGTGGAACATAAACATATTCACTCATAAATCAACATTTGGACTTTCATGTCCCTCGCATTTCCATGCCTTACCTCTGATCCTAGACCTGTGATCTCACTGAAAACACTGGAATTCTTAAACCCTGCAGGAATATGACTGCACCCAGTGTTTTCCTTCAAAAAGGGCAGGATACAGCAGGATACAGCATCTTCTGGTTGACCAGTGACCTTTTTTTTTTTTTTTTTTTTTTTAAATTTCATTTAATTTTTAAGTCATCTGCACAGCACCTATTGAGAGTAAAGCTAAGCCAGCAGAAATCCTCCCACAGCTATCAATGGGTTTAGGTACCCGGTCTGTGGTATTTCAGGAGCCTACAAAAAAAGAGCAAAGAAAGTATTGGAGAGGGGACCGAGATAATTGTCAGCTTTGGCCACAGCAGGGAATAGTGAAGCCCTGGACGTATCTCTCAGAGAAGATGTTTTTTAAAATGGAGCCTCCCTAGGAGCAAAAGTACCTGATCCTGGATCTATTGCAGTGTCATAAGACTCTTTAGCTACATGGCGTGGAGGGGGTCTGTCGTGCACAGATTTTTTCTTCTGCTTTGCCTGCCTCGCTCTCCATCAGCAGCAGATACCCTTATCTTCTTCCACGGCCATATGTGTCACATATCAGAGGTTTGCAGTGTCACCCAGCTCCACTGTAGCCATCTTATTTGATGATCATTGCCTTTCATTAGTTTGCATAAACACATGACTTTTACTCTCTTGGGAAGGCTTATTATGGTTGTGCTTTCTTGATCTGTAGAAATACCAGCACACCCTGTGGATGCTACACTTGAGGTCTCTTGTGACCATTTCCCTTCACTGATGCAACCTGTAGATAGCAGAGAACTTCATCTCTTTACATATATCATTACAATTATTTAATTTAACATAGAAAACCCACCTGCTACATTTCTGTTTCTGCTACATTTCTGGTTGAATCAAATAAAGATTCTTGGCAGGATAAGCCTTATAACCTTGTAATTTCAAAATTGAAAGCAGCATTGATGATTCTTTTTTTAGTTGACCAGGCTGTGATCTCTGTTGTTTCACACAAAGGAACAGCATTTTTGTTCTTGTTGCTGTTGTCGTGGTTGTTTTTTGTGCTAGTTCCCAGCTATTGAATTCTGCCCAGGCCCAACAGGACTGCCTTCTGCTAATACCATTGCTGTGGTCCTGCAGCATGCAGGAATGAGCTGGGGCCTTATTCATGCCCCAGCAGCCTGACAGGGATGCCCTGTACAGAACTCTCTTCCTGGAGGAATGGTGTTGGGATCATTGCTTTTCACTGGGTGAAACAACGGCACCCTCAGAAGTGTTAAGTCAAATATAACATTGCATTGACCTGTGCAGTATTTTCTTTTCCATCAATCATGGGCTGATTTGTTAAAAGCTCATTTTCTTTACCTGTCATCAGCCTAGGAGGACTTGCAGCATACATTTTCCTCCCAGTCGTAGAGCCATTTGCATGACTTTTGTTGGATTCGTGGTGACGGATTAGTGTGGATCTGTTAAGCACAGTGCAGGGAAGCGGCCATCCCTCAAGACAGCTGCACAGCTGGGCTGCACTTTGTGTCCTGCCAGGAGCAGCAGGGCGAGCTCTGTGAAGCCACTCTTCTCTCTGCCTGGGGCAGGGGCTGGCTCTGCCCCATTGCTTCAGCAGAGATGCCGGGAAGTTGGCTGGAAGCTGGCAAAATCAAAGCAGAAATGCAAGTGCAGCAGTTCCTGTTCCTTGAACATCCCCCAAAGGGCATTTATGGGTGATTTTTTCCTCTGAAAGAGGTTCCCTTTCTATTGCAGTGAGGTCCGGCACTTTGTAATTGCTTGTCACAAAAATCCAATTTAGTTATGGCTTTGTTAGCTTAAAGGTTTGTTATTTCTTTTACTTTTTATTTTTATTTTTAGCAGAACAGCACAATCAGTGAAAATGCTTCTTGAACACTATATTTAAGTCATAACACAAGCACCCCAAATATGTAGGAATTTTGTAACATTTTCTTGGGGCCAGGGCAGTGATCAAGGGAAAAAGTACCCAAAGCAACTACAAGTAAAACTGGGGAGGCATTGCAAATGTTCAGCATCCAGCATGACAGACTTCTCTCAAACTACTACTGCTCTTAAACCACAGGCTCTGCTATGCAAAACATTATTCATAACCTGTAGGCATATGTATAGCTGGGGCAACTCTTTGTCTTGGCAGAGCCAAAGGTTCTGTGCTTCTGAATGAGCCATTCCAATGTTTGCACGTCTATTCCTAGTTATTTGTCTTAAAATTGGTGTCTGGTAATTTCAGCCATTGTGGTTCTTTGCAAGAATGCTGAATTTTTTAGTGCCATGTAGGTGTTATTCTATAGGAGCTGCTGCAAATTTCACAACACTGGAGATATCACGACTGATGGCTAATTTAGAGATTTGTCGTAATCAAGCTAAGCTGTGTTTTGCAGACAGAAATATTTGCCTAAGTGGTATCCATTTATCATCTGTACTCTCCATACCATATAGCATTTTGAATACTTTCCATTTGTATTTAGGAACATATGCAGGAACATTGCTGGTTAAGAAGGCTGTTTTTAAAGCAAGAACAGTTTCTACCTGTTTTGTAGCTCTGGCAATCTGGTTTTGTGCCCCAGTATGGGGCACAGAAGGTTTGAGAAGAGGATAGATTTGCTTGGGGTATGGAGTGTGCTAGACTGAATTTATAGATGTTATAGCTGTTTAGCTGCTAATAGGCAGGCTTTTGTGCTTGTCATGGGGCTTGCTTGCCTTACTGTACGTTAGAGTCCAATGCTTGTTAGTGGCTGCTTTTGCTTCTGCCATTTGCTCTACTCCTTGCCATCTCGCTTTGCTGTGCCTGGGAATGCTTTGATAAGAGCTGTGGCCATCCACCTGGGCTGGCTGGTGGCCAGGGCATTGCTGCTGTTCCTGTGCTGCTGCTCGGGACAGGCTGGAACTCCAGAATGAACTCGTGCTGGAGGGACTGGGACCTGTGGATGAGACCACGTAGAGCATGTACATCCCAAAATGTCTCTGGTCATGGGTAAGTCCACTCCAGAGCCAGCATACCTTGAAGCATCTATGGCCAGGGAGAAGTCCATGCTGCAGCAAGCACACCTTGCAGTGTCTATGGCCGCAGGTAAGGCCTCAAAGTGTCTGTGGCCATGGGTAAGACCACAACACAGCAGAAGTGTCTGAAGACACCTCTGAAGGCACCTCTGTGGCTGATGGAAAAGGCTGCATCAGAGCAGCCATGAGCACCTCAAAGTGACTGTGGCTGTGGATGTCCATGCCACACGTTGCTTTCGCCTGACCTAGTAAACTGTCATTGTCTTAACCCATGAATTCTCCCACTTTTACCTTTCCAATTCTCTCCCCCATCCCACCTGGGCAGAGTGAGCAAGTGGCTGTGTGGCACATAGCTGCCTGCTTGGGTTAAGCCACGACATAGTGTTTAATACTTGATTTTAGATCTACTATTTATTTTTTCCCCAAGATCCACAGTTTTGTGTTGGTATGCCCTTGCCTGATTTGCTTTAAAATTTCATAGCAGGTTGAATGAGGCTAATTTAATTTATAAGCTGTTCCTTCACCCCGGAGATACAATTTCCTGCTGAAACCACTTTTCCTGGTGCATTGCACTAGGAAGCCGAGCAGTGCAGGAGAAAAAATATGTTTCACCATAGTCAGCAGTGGACAATTATCTGTCATCTGAGCTGGAGCTAGGTTGTGATGGCTTCTCATGTTGACAGCTCAAGCCTCTGGTGGAGCAGGGTCTCAGGGGACTGCTGTCAGTGTGCAGGGAAATGTGGCCTCCTCACACCGTGGGTTCATACTCAGCTGCTCCTCAGGCTGGCTGTGTTTTACCAGGAACACTTCTCTGCTGGCTGAGGAATTTTACCTCAGGGTCAGGCCGGTCAGCTGAGGAATGAATGTCAGCCAAGTGATCTCGCTGCTGTTGTATGTTGCTTGGCCCTCGCCTGGTATGGCTTGCTGCAAGCTTTGTGGTCGTGGTTTCATGTGCTTCTAGATGGATGGGGGCCTGGTGTATGGTGTAGTTTCAGCTGGGGCCTCGCAAGGAGGATAAACTTTTCAGAAAGTGTTGATAAAATAAAATAACTTCTATCAGGTTTGAAAACCGACCTTATGGGCTGATAGGGAGATACCCAGTTCTGCCTGAGCCCTTCCAGAACCGGAATTAAGCTTGTGGTCCTCAGAAACTGTAACATTTCCAGAGCTTTCCCATTGGTTCTGAGAAGAAATAAAGAATTTGGGAATAAGAGGCAGATGACTTCCAGAGGTCCCTCGCAGGGTGAATTGTATTTTGTTCTGTTTCCCCTTCATTGTGGGGCTTCAGATGGCTTTAAATCTTTTGGGGACATAAGAAATCTCAAGCTGCATCATCCACACAGGAGATGAATGCCCTGACCACAGGCTGCCAATTCTCCTTTGCACCAGCCCAAGAGATACGCAGAAATTTGTACAGACAACTCCTCTGCAGAAACTGGTACAGCTCCAGCAGCTCGTACTGGTAGATAGCAGCAGAATACCTGGAGTCATGTCACATGCTGTGCTGGAGTGACGATCAGATAAAAACTGAGCTTTGGACTGAACAGAGATTTTAATCCAACTCCGCTGTATTTGCAGTAACCGCTTGGTCTTTTTGATGTTTTAGGGTCTGTCTTTTGGTTTGCTTTTAACCAGAATGTTTGCAGTTTTCCAGGAAAACCCTTCTATTAATAAAGCATCACTTGCAGTGAATTGCCATGGACCAGAAGCACTTTGCAAGAGGAAGTTATGAATATTTGCATTTTTTTTTTCTGGATTCAGAAAGTGGCTGGTCAAATTCATGCCACAGAAATGTCATAGAACCACAGAATGGTTTGGGTTGGAAGAGACCTTAAAGCCCATCTAATTCCAACTCCCTGCCCATGGCAGGGACACCTCCCACCAGACCAGGTTGCCCAAAGCCCCATCCAGCCTGGCCTTGAACACCTCCAGGGATGGGGCATCCCTGGACAACCTGTGCCAGTGCCTCACCACTCTCAGAGTAAAGAATTTCTTTCTAATATCTAATCTAAACCTACTATTTTTTTAGTTTAACACTATTACCCCTTGTCCTGTCACTACACTCCCTGACAGCTTTCCTGTAGGCCCCCTTTAGGTACTGGAAGGACACTGTAAGATCTCACGAGAGCCTTCTCTTCTCCAGGCTGAACAACCCCAACTCCCTCAGCCTGTCTTCATAGCAGAGGGTCTCCAGCCCTTTGATCATCTTTGTGGCTCCAGGTGGAGTCTCACCACAGCAGAGCAGAGGGGGAGAATTGCCTCCCTTTCCCTGATGGCCATGCTGCTTTTAATGCAGCCCAGGATGCAGTTGGCTTTCTGGGCTCACATTGCTGCATGTTGCTGGCTCATGTTGAGCTTCTTGTCAAATCCTACAAGGGTCATGGAGAACAAAGCTACCATCACCGGTTCAGGAGCCGCAAAACCCTGGGGACTGGGGAAGGCAGAACATGAGATTCAGGGTGAAGGAGGGCAGCTCTGAGCTGCCCTGGGATATCTACAAGCAGATTCACTGAGCTGTGCCTTAACCTTTCCTTAACACTGTGCTTCTCTCTTTATTAGGTCAGTTCTCTAAAACCTCTCTCAGCGTCTCTTAGCCATGTTGTCTGCTGCTTTTCCTTCCCTTTTAGACTGTCTGTGTGTGACACACTCAAATGCAATGGATGCTTCAACTTCTAATAGTCTATGAAACGCCTCACTGGGAAGACTGTGCTTTAGCTTGAGCCTAGAAAATGTCCTTCTCAATAATCTGAATGGTAACTGGCCATAACAGTTCTGGAGTAGCTTCACACAAAATCACGCCTAACTTGGCCTGGGGTTGAGAAGGGATCTGATGCGTGAAGAGACAATTCTCACACACTTTTTTTTTCTGTTTTCAAGGAATTTCTCAGCAAGTATGTTCTAATTGATGCAGTGTGTCACATGATAGCTTGTCTTTGGCCAGCATGGGATATATTTGGTGTTGTGTATGCACAGTCTAGCACCAAGACATGCCAAATATGAGGGTTATTACTTCAGACTGTATATCTTTACAAAGGCTGCACAACCATAGTGCCTCAGGAATACCACACTCTGCTAAATTTTTCTGTGTATCATGTTTTCATTACATAGTCCTTTTCTTGTCTTGGACATACAGGCTGTTTGAGTGCTGGGACCCAGTACATTTGGGTAAGTCTCTGTAAGGAAATGATCCTAGATGACATGCCCCAGATCCTGATGAAATTTCTCTCAGCATGCATCAAAGATTGTATGACCAAGGATTAAAACAGTGACTGTGTTTTGTACCTTCCCTCTCACTGTTACCATTTTTTGCATCTCTTTCTTATCTAATTGTTTATGGCGTGGCTGTGGCAAACTTCAGCAGCAGGCTGAAGTCTCAAATCTGTCACAACATGCATGCTTCACCTTCAGTAACTCAACTGCTCTAAATTAAATAGTAAAGCAGTTCATTTGCATGCATGTAAGAACAGCAGTGAAGCTGAGCTTTTCCAGCCTTGCTCAATCTATGAAGCTGCAGCCACCTTCACTTTGATTTCAGAAGTGTGTATTTTTCTGTTTTGCCAGGGGTGCAAAGGAGAAAGTATTTGCCATTGACTTCAATAAGGATGAATTTCAAGGGCACCAAGGTTTCATCCAAACCATTTTTCTAAAAAAAACATTTTTGCTGTTGGATGGGCAGGCCAGTTGCTCTGTCTTAGGTGCCTGGTGTAAAAACACAGTGTTGGTCAGAGACATCCTCTGCACGGCTGTTGGACAGACTGTACTTGTGCTGTTATGCAGGAAGAGCAGCACATACCTGCGTGGGTGCCGGGACAGGCAGTGCTGTCTTCCTGGCAGTTCATCTGCTAAGCATAAGTGCCCATGAGCGCCAGTGACCCCATGGCATCCCCTTTGTCAAAAGGGTCTGTTTTAGCAGCTTCCCAAGGGGAAGCAAGGTCAAGATATTTCAGGTTTGAAACAAGAGGTGGGTTGACATGAGGAGCACATAACCAGCCCTCTTTTTGTTTATTAGAAGAATTTCTGCAGGTTCAGTGCCTCAGGGCAAGGGAGGGAGGCTGCAGACAGCAGCACTGATCAGTGTGGTTTCTTCCTCTGCAGAGTGGGTGAGGTGCTCCACTGGTACCGGAGTCACAAGGAGGAAAGATCTGCACAAGTCCCACCAGCTACAGGGCCTGCAGAGAAAGAGCAGAGTCCTGCCTTCTCCTCCCTTGGAGGGTTCATTTTGAGAGTGTTTTGCTCTTATTGCTGGGAAATCCAATTAAAATACAATATCTGGCTAAACTTGCTATCTTTATCCCAAAAGCATAATGAGCTCTTTGCATTTTGTGTGCCTCTCAGCTAATGAGTTCTCCCCTTTTATACGGAAGTTCTGAAGACAGATTTTTATTAAGAAAGGAAAAGAAGAGTCTGAATACAGTACCTTTCAGACATCCTGCCCATGTCAAGAGCTGCCAAAGCATGTAGAGTGCGATTACAGCTTCCTATTTCATTGCTGAAGTGGCTCTATAAATAGCAGTGTTCAATGAAAATTGCCAGCCGAAGCATTGCTTTTTAAGCATGAAAATGCACAAAAAAATCTCAGTAACTAGATTTTTTTTTTTTTTCCCGAAGCATCCTAAAGGTTTTATAGGTCCAAAAGGAATAGATTACTGTAAGGATTTTTGAAATAACTTCTTCTACTGTGATAACGGTATCTGTTTTTTTTTTTTTTTTTTTTTTTTTCCCCAAAGATCTGCAAAGCTAAGGTCTAAAAAACAAATTTCAGTTGATACTGACAATCATTAATACAATCTGGAAAATGAACCCTAAACGATAGTGAGATCAGGGATTGAAAGGAAATGTGTAAAGCCAGACTTTCACATAGCTTGGGTTTAAAGGGGACTCTCATCTCTAACTTGCACTCTTGTATCACACATTTTCACATTTTATACAGTTTTCCCAAGTCTTGGATTGAGTAGCATGTCTTGTCCCAGTGATAAGTCTAGATGGGAAGATATTGCTAGTCTGCTGTCCTCAGTAGCTTGTTTCATGTTTCAGCAGTTAATCTATGTGACCGCTTAAAAACGTCATAAAAAATTGCTGTATTTCCTGTTTGGATTTATCTGGCTTCATCTTCCAGACATCAGTTTTTATCTTGCCTTTCCCACTAAGTTAACGTATGCATTAGTACCAGATATTTGCTCTCTGTGGAGGTGGCCTAATAACTGAGTCATCGCTCCATTTTTTTTTTTTTTTTAAATGGGACTTTGCAGTAAGGCATTTCTCAAGCCCTTGAATTATTTGCATTGTGAGTTTTCTGCACTGCCTCCCTTCTTCCAAATTCCTTTCCAAAAGGAGAGCCCTAGCACTTAGTAGGAAACAAATTCTAACATGGCAAGAGATCAAGCCTCAATACCTGTGTGCTATTTGGCCTTAAGCCTTCAGGGATTACATTTGTCCTTTTTGCTCCACGGTGCAGGCGGATGCAGGCTGAGTTCTTTGTTAAATGCTGGAGCACCTTGCAGGGCCACTGCTCCTCGCTATATAGCTTCACTGTCTGGTCTGTAAATAGGCTGCACTCTTTGGTCCTCGACCTATTATGTGCCTAGGTCTGTATGCAGAGATCCTTGATTTGACTGGGCCCAGATGGCTGCCTTAAAACAGGCTGTAATAATACAAAATTCAAACTGCAAGGCTATCCATTAAAAAAAGTGTATCTCATTAATATCAGGGCATATAAACTTAAGCTAAAGGTCTGTATTCACACAGGGATACTTTTCACAACAGCTGTGGCCAATGCAGGACTTCCAGTTAAATAGCTGTTACCATTTCTCCTTACATTTAGAAAAGAACAAACTTTTGCATTCCTTTTGAAATGTTTTACCTATGTTTATCAATCATTCATGGACTATAAACACCTTTTCCCTCTTCATGCAAATTGGTTTTCTTTAGCCATTTATTTACTGTTCTAGAAATCAAACTAGAGTTCAATTTATCTGTCTTTAATGATACAGAAGAGAAACCAATCTTTTTGGCAAAAAGATTTTTCTGCGTCTACCCACAGACTGCTGTAAAGTCCCATAAACCAGAAAAAAAACACTTAACATATTAAATCTAACACATTTCATGAACACTTTCAAAAAAAAGTTGAATGTAGTAAACACAACCATTTCTGGACTTTGCTAAGGAATAAATTAGTTGAACTACAACTCTGAGCACCAGAGAGACTTGATTTACTTCCAGATAAATGATATTTAGCTTTAAAATGCAGACTACTTGGATGTCAGAGGAAGTTAATAATTTAGAATTCTTCATTGCTGAGTTAACTCAGAACTATTTCGCTATGAGGTAACTTTTGTGAACTCTGATAAGTGAAAAGAGTATTTTATCTAACAATTATCCATAATCCAGCAATTATCTTTCATGAAGTAAAAGAAACAAATGTCTGCAGTCTGATATGAAATTCATACATATCTTTAAATAACACATCCCCCGAAGTACAATCCATGATTAAATTAAAGACTTTGGGATGCACCAAATTATCTAGTCATTGTCTTCCACTTTCTCATGACTGCTAGTGTGAGATTTCCACAATGTGTCAGGGTAAAAAAAAAAAAAATTACAGGGGAATTGCTGCAAAGTTTAGGTAGGTCAAACAATCACTTTGAAGATAGCAGTCCTTATTTCCACCAATCCCAGCAGTCATTTACACTGCTTTGACTGTGAAAAGAGGATTTAGAGTAAGTGCAAACACATCTCTCACTGGTTTTAGCGTAGGGAGAAGAGTAATTAGTGTGAATGTCAGACCCAACAGTTTTGTCTCCTTTTCCTTTTGCATTAGTTCCCGTGACCCACAGTGGGAATGAGGTGTCACCTCCTGAATATAGGGACAGGTACTAGGAGCACAGTGGATCCAGTCAAGATATTAGTTTCTTCCAGCACCCTGTTGAGGTCTATGACCAGCAAATTGTATTTTCTAAGGGTTATTTTTCAATAGGGATTCTTAAAAAGAGAGTATGATGATGAAGGACTAGAGATAAAAAAATGCACTGAAGGCTCTGCTCGTGGACTCCCAAGATCCTTCTTTCTGGACCCAAAGTATGCACACTCATCCCAACGTCTCAAAAGCTCAGAGCTGTCCTTGCAGTGGGGTCTGCCCTGATTAACATCAGTGCCGTGCTCACACAAGCCCTGTGTGGATTGCTCTGCATGGTCAGGAAAAGGATCTTGCCTTTTGTCAGCCAGTAATGCTGCGCTGCCCAACAGCCAGATTCCCCGTGGGAAGTTTTCACTTCTGTTTGAGTAGTTATAAGGTAAAATCTTCAAATGAGGAGACAGAAAGAAAGGGAATTTGGATACTCATCTCCCTCCCTCTTCTGGTTAACCTTCCCAGTATTGCATTGCTCGGTTGGTCTATGGTGAGTTTTTGATTGTATAAGGCTGTCAAGTCACGTTGGACTTAGTGTTTGAAAGCCAAAAATTCTAAAGGGGATGGAGGATCATGTGGCTATTCCTCCAGCCAAGTTTCCCTCAGATCTTTAAGTAGCTAGTTCAGAAATGCATGCTTGCTTCAGACCTTCTGGAGACTTGGAGGGCACAGTGTTTATTGGGATTCACAGAAGGACTTGCTAATGAATCTTCTGTGCAATGAACTTTCTGCCTAGGAATGCACCATCTGAAGTGAATGCCAAGGAACATAAGCACTTGTCAGAGGTGGTTTGGTTAAGATAATCTGAATGAAGAGGCCACTCTTATTCCCCCTTCCCATGAAATGTACTCTCATATAGAGTGCAAACATTTTGCTGAGAAAATGCAGTTACTATTGATATTACAATGCACTTCCCAGTGCCTTCTGCCTGAGAACTTAAAAACAATTTACAGCTTTGCTGAGCGAACCCTGCTGGATGAAAGTTACTTAGCAGACAAGGCACATCTTTGCCCCAAGACAGACAGACAGCAAAGCAGGGAACAGCAATCCCAATTCTCATCTCCAGGTTGGTGGCAGCTGCTGGGCTGTGGTTTCACTCCCAAGCACTTAAAGCAATTCCTAGTTGCTGAAACAATGAAGTCGCTTGATTAGTTTTGAGATTTTAGTGCTCTTTATTTTGGTAGGAAAGCTCTGCTTCTGTGCTGTATTTGAAATATCTTCTTCCCAGGGATACCTAAATAAAATAATTCACGACCCAATTCCCATCAACATGAAACGATTGTCTGCCATGAGAGGAGAAATGCTGTGGACCCGGAGGGGGTGGTCTGACATCCCTCCCTTCCTGTATGTCCCCTGTGCATGATCCTGGCAACTTCTATCTGTAACCAAGTGTCTCTTGCAAGCTTGGCATTTTAAGCCTCTGTTTTACATATTTGAAGGGCTTGATCCAAAGTCGAGTGAAGACAGTGGAAGGACTCTCACTAGCCTCCATGTATTTTGGATAAAGCCCCAAGGCTCACATTCCACACATTTTACCTTGGATTTGGATTTTCATAAGCTTTAGCACTCCAGAAAGCTGCCAGCTTCACAAATCTACATCTCATAGCATGTGCTTTCAGCTTCTTGGTTTTGTAAGAATGTTTTAAAGCTGAGGGAGAAATTAATGAATTTGTCAGGACTGTAACATGAACCAGTGCCATCAACAGTATGGGCACACTAGTTTTATCAATGAAGCTGTGCTTCTTTTTAGTGCATGACCATTTGAAAGAAGTAGAAATGTATAGAAAGGCAAAAAGCTGTGTACAGCAGTAGGGTGCTAAGGGAACACCCAAATTCCAGAAAAGTAAGTGCTAAATATGTCTCTCTACCTTTTTTTTTTTTTTTTTTTTTTTTTTTTAACTTTTTTTTTCCTTGTTTGTTTAGTGTTTGATTGATTTTTTTTTTTTTTTTTAATTCACACAAGAACAGATTGTTAGAATAACACTGAAATTTCTAGCTGAAACTGAAGTTTAATAGCTCAGTCAGGTCTTACCCTCTCCCAGCTGAAATCAAAGTATAATTTTCATACAGAGTGAATCAAATCCCTTTGGTTATCTGGAAAGAAGAATAAGTACTAATGATGCTTGAAATCAGTACAGATATGTCCATTTACAGTGGTCATTTTCTGGTTTCTGGAATGTTTTGCTATTTGCCATGGCTGTCTCAGAAGAATATTATTTTAGCATTCATTTCATTGTAGTTTTGTCCTGTGGTGATGATTAATTTCTGAATATAGCCATGAAACCTGTTAGTACAGGAAGGAAAAAAAAAATTAATAACTCCAACAAATTATTTGTAGAAAGCAAACAAAAACTTTTCTTTTTTTTTTTTTTTTTGATCATAGAACATAGATACATACAAAATACTTAACTAGCTCCCTTAATGTTCCCTCTTGGTTTAATTATCTTGAATATATTATAGCCAGTGTCAACAAATGAGGGTCAGTTATTTTTACCCACAGGGAAGTAAAAATTCCAGCCACATTAACAGTGTATGAAATATTTACATTCACTTTGTAAAATATAATCATACCTAGTATGCTGCTTTGTTTGTAGTTGAAATAGTAGCTGTGCCAAAGGACATTTCACAAACAAATTCCAGTCTGATAGATACTAGGCCAAAGAGGTGTGCTAAAACTGTGTCTATGTCACCGCTACCTCTATTTGTGCTGGGGTTCTGTATGAAAGAGATGTATTTTATTCTGCTTTGCTGTATATTTAGAATATAGGAGAAACCATCAGTACCATGAACTCTGCTCTTCTGCACCTGTTGGTATTTTATTTTTCCATGGTACAGCTGCCAAGGCATATGGATGCTCTAATTCCTTTGTGCAAAGAGACTCCTTATCATCATCTTTTCTATGAAGTAAATTTAGGCTAACAGCGGACAGGAGAAATGTGACATGAACACTTATTGCCTATCAGTATTCTAGCTGCTGCAGCAATTTCGAGCACCTGCAGTTTATCAAGTTAGACATAAGAAAGATTGACACTGTGGGAATAACAATCATCTAGACATGTCATTCCGGGGGCAATAACACATTTTTCTGCACTTTGTTTTAGGGAGTTTGGTGTTCAGCTTGAAAGTCTGTAGAATAATTTGTTAAGAACTTGTAACATTTATTAGCAGAGTATGGGCAAAAAAGTAATATAAAAAGGTCCCTTAATATTATTCGTTTTCAACTTGGCAACCTGAATTTTCTTTTCTCTAAAACACCACTGAAACTAGCCAGGGTTATTTTAATGATTTAAAAGTATAGTGTCAATTAATCAACCCCTTCCTACAGTCTTGCTTTTTACTTAAAAAAGTATGCAAGTAATATTTAAAGATATAAAGACCTTTATACACACCCAATATGAGACTAGAGCACTGCTATAAACTGTGATGTGTCTGAAGGATAAGGAACCCAAAGTAAAAACAAGACCAGCAATCTGCAATCACCAACAAAGGCCTGTTAGAAGTCATTTCAGATTTCAGAATACTCTTCTCCAACAGCCTTTCCTGCCTCACCTGTGGTCACCCTGTGCTGCCTTTGCCTGCAGCAGCTGGAGAGGCCCAAGGCCTTGGCAAGGGCTGTGGAGCCAGGTGTTCCTTGTCAGCCTCTGCCTTGGGACCTCAGGGGTTACCCACAGACGTGCTTCAGGGTGCTCTAAGCACATGAGATCTTGTTGCTTTCCCGTAAATATGTAATGATGGGTTATGAAAGTGCCAGAGAGAAGTCAAAAAGACTCTCAAAAGTCCTCTAGCAATGCTATAGTGCTGGAGTTTTCCTCATCAGTGTCAATCATTTCATATTCTTGCACAGAGGCTTCATGAAAGGCCTTCGGCATCTCAGCAGGCTAGGTAGCTTTCCTGTAACATGGTATTTGCTATTGATCTCATTTTTAAAAGAATACAGAATACATTTTTAAAGGAATAACATTAACTTTATGGCATAAAAAGAACTTTCATAGCTGAAGGAGAGAAGAAAACTGTCTCTGGGTTTGCATATGGGTCATGACAGGAAAGATACTGTTTTTCCTTTCAAACCTGCCCGGTTTCTTAGTATGTCTTAACTAAAGCAAACTGCATTTCCTGAATAGTTTTCAGCTAGATTTCACAAGTCTCTTCTAGATTATTTTTTCTTTTTTTTTTTTCCCCTAAGTAAGACCAAGCCCTAAATCCAAAAGAATCTATTTGAAAGTTGTATCATCTTCCTTCTGATATAGCTTCCTTCTAACACAGCACCCTGCATCTCCAGGCTCATCAGGAACGGTGCTTCTCCCTCCCATTCCCTCCACGAGGTGGGAGCCATTTTGTCTCCAGTGAGGGTGCTTCACAGGCCCTGTGTGCTGATGATGCATCTATAGTTCTTGAATAGCGTTGCCTGACTAGGTTGTCCAGTGACTTGTATTATTACTGACTTTCATTCTCCCTCTCCCTTTACCTGGTCAGCTTACCAGCAAGAAATCTGCTTCAACAACTGTACTGTTTCAGAGATGTGACAGCATTAGGCACATCTTCAAATGGCCAAGCACTGATGTTGGCCTCAGTAACTGTACAGCATTGCTTTGTGGTACAGTACACATCTCCCTCACCCCCAGGTCCCTTGGTGGTCAGTGGGAGATGCAGGAACTTCTGGAGTATGATGAATTTGCCCTGTCTCAGGTGCCCAGGTGAGCCTGGTGGCCAGGGCTTGTTCCTTTCCATGGGCTGTATGTGGACCCAGGGCATAAACTGGGGCCTAACCATACAAAGTATTGCAGCTTAGCTATCTGTGTCTGATCAGACACTTGAGAACTGTGCCTATTGAGACAAAAAAAGGAAATTACTGTTTTTCTGGGCTTTTTTTTTTTTTTTTTTGGAACTGGCTCGTTTGAATGTCATAATTCCTACAGTGCACCCTGCTCCTAATGACCAAGCTGATAGCTCTTCATTTAAAATTATTCCTTCATCAAGAACTCCTCCTAAAGGGCTCCCCAAACTGACTATTTAGATAGAGCAAGAGCAGGGCATTGTGATGCAGTTATGCAGAAACATTTTTTCTTAAAAAAAAAAAAAAAAAAAAAGCCTAATTTCTGGGGTATCTGAAGCTCTCAAACAGGATGCTTAGTTGCTGTCCTGGTGATGACAGGACTCTCTGTGTCAATGGCATCTTCAACTTGACCGAATGAGACCCCCTAAACAGTTTCACTTTTTTATTTTACTGATCCATAAAATCCAGCTGACCACTGCTAATCAATATCTCAAAATACATTACAAACATTACCTGCCTCAGCTGTGTACAAAAGCCCTATGAGACCATTCCTGCCTACCCAGAAACACTGTCTCCCAGCTATTTATAGATATTTTATCCATGAACAACCAGGTGAATTCTGCAGCGGGGGGAGACTCAATGACAGCCAGACTCTCCTCTGCACACCCTAAGTGTGCAAATACTTGCTCTGCGATCACCCCTCACCCCACCAGTGGACCCGCGTGCGGCTTGGGGGACACCCTGCTTTAAAAACGTGTGTTCCTGTGTATATATGCATTTATTTATTTATTTATTTTTCTGGGGAAAACCCTTTTCTGGCAGGCGGCGAGGCTGCCAGCAGGGGTCAGCGTCTGCCCGCGTACCCGCAGTGCTGCGGCGGTGGCGGTGCCGTGGCTTTCCCTACTCGCTTTTCAGCTACTTTTCTCAGCCAGCACAGTGGTTTTACGCTTTCTTGGGATGCAATTAGACATTTTCGTTCTGTAAAGGAGTTGCCACCTGGGCTGCTTGGGGTTGCTCCTGTGCTGTGGTTTGCTGCCCACGGAGTTGCACTGATGCAGCTGTGTGACTGCACTCTAAAAACAAAAATAGCACCAAGTCTTTTTCTTTTGTCTGATGGCCTGGAAGTGGTTTCTCCCCTGAGTTACTTGTCTATGGTCTCATAGCCTGCAAATGGTGCTACCTGTTTAGTTATTTGAATCAGGACTACACAATAAGCTTGCCCACTGCACAGCCCTCTCCATCATGACCATCACCATCATAACCAGCCCAAAATCTTCCTCCTCGTACTCTGTCACCAGCCATGCCCAGACCCCCCACAACTTCCCTCACTCCTCGTCCTGAAGCAGACCTCCCATTTACTCACTCTGACTTTCCAGTCCGTCTTGCCCCAGCTGAGGACCTCCTACCCTGGCCATCACCCCTCTGCAGCGAGGCACATCCGTCCTGCCAGGCCATTGCTCCCGTATCTTCCCTGAGCTCTGTGGTTGCATATGGGATGCCAGTCCAAAGGAGGCAAGGCACCAAGGTCATGGACCCGTGTGTGAAAGGTCTGAGAAGCAAGGTGTCAGGGCTTTTGCTGAGCTGGGAAGTCTGTAAGACTGTGAAGTCTGTGAGCCATCCCAAATGCAGGAAGTCTGTGCTGCCTCCCAAATGCAGGAAGCCACCAAAAGGGCAGCCACCGTCTTGCAGCAGTGAGATTTAGGGGCCTCTGCTGAATTCTTGCAAGGCACTGTGGCTGGAGCCCTTCCTCACTTTCCTGGACACATGTGGGCCCATCCCTGAGTGACAACATAAAGTGTGAGGCCACAGCAAATGGCTCCATGCTGTCTCACCGCCAAAGAAAAGAAGACATTCAAGGAAAAGTAGTGACAATCTGTTGTGGCCAGCCCTGCTCTGTAGTCTTCCCACTCAGACACACAAGGGAGGACTGCTCTGTGCAGCATTATTCCATGCAATCCCTAGTGCCACCCTATGGGATAATGGAGATCCTGTAAGTAGGATAGGCACAGTTTTTGTGGAAAATAGCAGCAGTGGGATATACTGTCAAATCATGTATGTCAAAATAATTTGTTACACCCTCTAAGCCCAAACCAGTCTCACCTGCTTCCTACGGTTAGAAACACTTTCTGTTTATGAGACAAAACCTACCAAATAAGAAACACTGAGAATTCTTGCTTGCACATCATAGTGCTAGACACCCCAGCACCTTTTCTTCAAGCAAAGTAAATAAATATAAATAAGCATATTTTGGCAGTGCTGGTGTGGGAGCTTTTGTGTGTGTGGTGTCTTTTTTTGGCTGCAGTCTAGGGTAAAGGTTTTTACCCAGTCTTGGGAACGGTTCTCGCCTGTCCTTTGGGCAGCAGGGTCAGGGTTATGCATGGCAATGGCCTTGCAGGAACAACCCTGCCATGGGAGGACTTCTCAGCTGTAGTGCTGAAGCCCTGCTGTTTCTCAGGGCCATAGACTGGTAGTTGTTACTTTCCTCCCTGCAGCTGAGAACATTTTTAGGCATCTTTGCCACAGGAGGCCAGTACAGTATTACCTGTCTGACTTGTGGCGAAGCTGTCATGAGATGCATACCCAGAGGGAGATGCATATATAGAAAGCTGCCTTGGCGGCACATCTACCTTGGGGTGCTCTGTGAGCACTTTGTGAGCTCCTTCTCAGCAGCTTGTACCTCTGGCCTCTGCTCCTGGCTCAGGGGTAGGCTGAGGGAGGATTTGGTGGTAGAGAAGTTTATTTAGGCTCAGGTGATGTAGAGAGCCTTCCCAGGCAGGCAATATCTGGCTTTAATTTGCCTTGGGAGAGAGGCTCCCTGGCACATCTGAGCCCTGGGGGGGTGAACATGACTGTTGCTTAAAAAGCCACGCTCTCCTTTGCCTGAGCCAGGCAGGCATGGTGGCATATCCTGCTGGGCAGCACCACACGTTCCCTCTTCCAGTATATATTTTTTAGAATTTGGCTTTCTGCCTGGTAATTCAAAGGTGACTGAGTGTAGAGGTAATATTTTTTCCAGTCTTGGTGGGAGAAAGGCTTTGATGGATCATGAGATGCACAAGACAGAAAACATACTGCTTATGGATATTTGCTCAAGAAGATGTCATATTTTGTAGCCTCATGGGCTCTAAGATTAAATTCTTCTTCATTTTTGATTGCAGAGATACTACATTGTGCTTAGTGATACTCAGGAAAATAATGTTTTAAATGATATATTACCAGCTACATCATTTGCCTCCAGCATTACGTTTTGCAACTAAAATGCATGCTACACAAACCCTCTTAAATAAAATAATTCAGATAGCCTGTTGATCTTATTAACATCTGAAAACTTAACAAAAAAAGAAATTCTGTACTAGCACTTTAAAAACAGATGTTCAACTGCTTGGACTGGGATGAAAAGGATGAAAAAGGATAACAAATATTGCTTAAATACTGTATTAGCCCTTTCATGGGCAAAGTCTGGATGGGTGGTTGCTGGATCAGTTTCTAGCTGTGGCTAAAAACCTCTTGCTGGTGTGTGGCTCCAGACAGATGAACCCCAAATGAACTTTCCTTGGCTAAAATCTCTCCTCACCTTCACATGGTAACATCTCACCTATGTCTCATTGCTGATGGAGGCATTGTAAGGTAAGAAAAAGGAAGAAGAAAAAAAAGTGAAGAAAAGTTCTGTAACTACAGAGAAGTGCAGTCATTTGAGATTTTCTTGAATGGTAAATGCACCGATGTCTTAGAAGCTTAGATACCATGGTGATAGTTGCCTTAGCAATGTTTTAGCTACGTGGGTAATCACAATCAAACCTGTCTCTTGTGGCAAAATGATGCTGTATTATTTTATCTTTTTGCAAAGCTTTTGTGAATGTGCAATAATGTGATTTATGATTTGGTATCCAGGCATCAGGTTTTCTCTCAAGCTTCTTGTCCTTGGCATTCTTTTATTTTTCATTGATGTTAGTTCTTAAAATAAATTTCTTTCAGGCTAAGGCTCTGTACTTATAAGACCCGAACTGATTTAGTCCTTACTCAACTCAAGATAAAACTCCCATTTTTTTGGGGTGACATGGGATCAATTTTAGAGGTTGTGTTCAGGTTCTCATCTTTAAAAAAACTAGTACAGATGGAGCTCATGTTTCCACAGCCTGACATCACTTGAAGGTCTGTATACTTTCACAGCAGGTGCTCAGACAAACCAAATGTTATGAAAAATGTAACAAGTGGGAAGATAGCTCAATTATAATTTACAGTCTTAATAAAACCGGTATGTAAATATATATAGTGAGATTGAAGACAAGAACTATTATATTTTCCATGTGCAGTTGGAAATATTTGCATTCCAGACTAATCTATTAGAGTGGAAGAAAGACTGTGATTTTAGCACAGGCAGCAAGTGGCTACCTAGTAGGGCAGCAGCTTACCAGAGGTGGCATAAGGGTGTTGATGGGGTGGTGTTGGCCTCCATGTGCTTTGAGTTGGCCTGCCCCACACCACCAGCCTTTTATCTCAAGGTACAATGCAACAAGCCCAGCTTTCCTGGACTTTTACTCAGGATTTTGTCATGGGTCACCAATATTCAGTGCTTTCCAGACAGTAGAAAATGCCTGGACCAGCTCACTGATGGTGTAGTTGGTACTACATCAGCCATGCTTCTGCTCCTTATACTGGGTGACAAAGGGACTTGTCCCTTCAAGGAAATATCTGGGGGAGAGTATCATCCATCGCAAATTTAAGTGTCATTAGTGTTCTGTGATGCGTGCCAGCCATGCCCCAAAGTGGGATCCCTGTGAAGGGAGTAGCTTTGCTGACTTCTTCCAGCAATTCAGCACACTCTCCCTACTGCCTTCCCTTTCTTTCTCCTCTCTTTCCAAGAAAACCAAGAAAGGACAAGTAAGCAAAGTCTTATTTGTGCTGATGTTTTCCAGGCTGCTAATGATGGCAAGAGTCAAATTAGACAATCTAAGTGCAGGCCCTTATAAAGTCAGGTGAAGAAGATTAGGATATGAGAATGAAGGATACTGAGAATAGAAAGGACTAGAGAAGGATATGCCACCTGGGGAAATTCTGATTTAGATTTGTCTTGCAAGCCCATCTTTGCTTGGAGCCAAGATCTGTGTTTCTATTACTATTTCAGTCATTCCTTTCAGGGTCCTCTATCCTCTTTGAGCTGTGAGACTGGGAGAGCTCAAAGCTGCACGAAGCCACAATTGTCTTTCTGTTATTTCCATTTCCAGTGATTTCTCCTGCTGGGCCTATTCCCTATTACTGTGCTATTTCTGCCCCATGGCTCTGCAGGTCTACCTGCCTGTTCTTTGCTGAGGTCCCTCGTGGGAGGAGTGGGGACATGCTCCAAAATGGCTGCTGTCCCCTGCCTTGGGGACACACAAGGCTGGCAGGCCTGTGTCCTAGGCTCTTGCTGTCCTCTGTGGTGGTTTGCCACTTTGCACTTAAATAGACCCATAATTAGGTTCCTCAGCATGTGTTCAAGAAGGGCTGCTCTCTAACTCGGTCTCTGTGTCTGATTTGGGCACTTTGTGGTATTCTGAAGTGCTTTTTTTTGTAACTTTTCACATCAAATTTTAATGATCAAAGTATAAAAGCTTTTTGACTGTTACGCACTAAGTTTTATTATAATCACTGTTAATAATCATATAATAGAACCTAATTTTCATCAAGGTTGGATTCACATTTCATAAGCGCCGCTGGCAGCTGGTGAAATGGCATTTTGTCTTCAGAAGCCTTGAATATCTGATCTGCTTAACGAAGGGCTGCTGCCTGTGGCAGCACTTCAGCCTGACAACGGCTTTCTGAGGGAGCCTGTGGGCCGGGAAGGGAGCAGTGGTTTCAGTAGGGCCATGGCCACTGCTGTGGTCAAGGTAAAAGCCATATGATGTGGTGAAATGGCATTAACACAACCCCAAGTATTCTGCAGGGGGAGCCTTTCTGGAACTGTGGCCTCTGCGCCAGTCCCTGCTGGAACCAGGCCTGTGCCCAGGTGCTGGGTGGCAGAAGAGCTGGCATGAGCAGTTGCTGCATCCAACAGGAGCTTGGGTCTCACTGTCTTCATATCTGATGTTCTGTCTTCACATCTGATTTATCAGCAGATAAATCTCCCCTTCAAATTTGGCCAGAATTTTGGTCCCAGTCCCACTTTCCCAATGTTAAGAGGTCTGTAAATCTGAGTTAATTCTTCCTGGCATAAGCTGGATTTCCACGCACACAGATCTTGAAGAATTGGTATTTTTGTGCTTCTGAAGTAAAACCCAAAGCTCACTGATAGCACTGTAGCTGCATTTGTTTCTCATTAACCAGCCACAATGCCAGCCCACACTGATCCATAGGTGATTATGGCTTATTTTGTGGGACAGGTCAGTGCAAGTTCCTGGAAAATTTGTGGGAGAAAATCATGGCAGACATGGAAAAGGTCTCTTTATATATTTCTGTGCTTTTTATAATGACTAATTTTGAAGTTACAAAGAGGTTTAAAACTTTGGATTTATTCCTGGTGGAAATAAACCAAGAGAGATATCCAAAGGTGCACAAAAAATCTACTGCTTGGCATTTTTAACACGCTTGTACTGAAGTAAACATTGAGTCAATTCAATTTAGTCCTAATATATTTGTTTTCACTTTCTTTAGGAGAACACCCCCCAGGGACAGATGTACTTGGATAACAAAGATGACAGTACAATTTCTAGACAACAAGAGATGGAGCTGAATCAGACCCCTTCACATGAAACTGGTTTATCTGCAACAGTGGCATCCAAACCGGGGACGAGAAGTTGCAATGAGCTGCGGCTATTAAGAGAATATCATGGCATGGTAGCTAGTCTTGGAGAGCCACAGATGCTTTGTGAAAATAGAGCAATAGGGGAGGATGACTGTGTTGCTTTGGGGAAGGATTTCACTCAAGTTCCCATACAGGGAAGGTAAGAATTAGGACAAACAGAATATTTTTCTTCTTATTCAAATTCATTTTTACTTCCTTGCAAAGAAGATATGTATTGTCAATAAGAAAATGTTTTTTCTCCCACAAAGTGAACAGAAAGCTTAATGGGACATCAGAGCAGTCTTAATTGCCTTAGGAGGGTGGTGGATCACTGTATTTCTGAACTAATCTCAGCTTTAATAGCAGCTATGGGCCCATTTTGCTCTTTTCAAGATTAGACATGTGGTTTTTCTTCCCTGCTTGGTGTCACAAAGTGATATAAAACATACAGGGATAAAGCAGTCTTCAGGCCTCAGCCCCCATCTTTTTCAGAAAGCTGCACCCACCTTCCCGCAAAGGCAGGCAGTAGCTCCAGGCCTTCTGATAACACTTTTCCCGTTGAGTAAAATGTAGTCACCGTGAGTGACTCAGGAATAGGCGTAAAATTAAAGAAACATCTCTATGCTGTCTTACAGACAAATGTATATCTGATGTTTTATAGTAATATATTAGGGATCGGGAAAGAATCTCTTGAAAAGATCTTTAAATTAATCTCCTTGTTTAATTTTTACCTCTCTTGTCCTGCAAAATATATATATGCATATTATATATATATATATATTTATGTGGAGATGAATCTTGTCTGGCTTGTAGTGTATATTTTAGCCAATGTATGTCAGTTGCAATTAAAATACTAATGTTATCTATGTGACCCCTCTATTATGAGTAATAACCCTTTAATCAATGTGACTACTCAACAGAATGCAGATAAAACCATGGATAAACTTTTGCAGGTTCACAAGTTTTTTGATGAGTTTCAGTAGAATAAGTATTAACTTTTAATGTCAATTGTTCTTTTGCTTGCAAAGAAGTGTACTAACCATTAAAAAAGGAGGAGAGTAAATCTTTTTTTTTTTTTTTTTTTCCCTCCATATAAAGGTTCACTAAACTGGCATGTCTTTATGGTTTGTTTTAATGCATCTACTTAACTTAAATTGCTGAATTATCTTTCAGGGAAAAGATTCCAAGGCTTTCTGAATTGTTCAAATGTGAACTGAGACAAGACTTTCTAAAAAAACATTTAACAGAACAGAGGATTTATCTCAGTTGCAAAAATTACCTTTAGGAAGGTGTTCTTGAATTAACTGAGGTCCTTTTTTTTTAGGGAAGTAGATATCCACCCTATTTTGGACCAAACATTTTCATTTAACTGCAGCATAATCCTCTAGGTGTTTTATGGTTAGTGTGTGTGTTGTCTTGAGCTGCCTACCTGTCAAAATGCTTTCTAATTTCCATCACATATTGAAGAACAATACCCTCCAGCTTTTGTTACATTGCATTAGGTTCTCTGGGCTCTGTATGAAGACTGGACCATCCACAGTGGTCCTGGACCATGCACAGAACATCCTTCACACTGAAATGAGTCAGCCTTCTTGTTAGGAACAGGCTTCCTCCAGTACTCCTCACTATAGGAAATGCAGGCATGTTCCTCTGAACTGCACAGCAAATGAGGTCTAGTGGTGTTCAGTGGGACTGCATCTGTCTGAGGTGTTTATTTACACTGAACTGCACTGTGTGGTATATAGTGGTCTACTAGAAATATAGGTTTTAACATAGTGCAAAACACTATTGAAGTTTGGATTTTGATTTTGAACTTCATTCATTCTCCTCAGCCTTTGCATAATGGGTCGATCAGGCTCTTTTTCATTAATATCTTATTATCATCTTGGTACATGAAAGTGCCTTTCAGCTCATAGACACCGTGCCATGACACCTTCCCGAGTCCCTTACCTTGCAGGAAGGTTCGACACTGCTCTGTGGCCATGCTTTTTAGGTTAGCCCTGACGTTTCCAAAAGCACAGGCTATTTTCTTCCATCTTGTATGTATAATAATATATATAATAAGCATGTATAAGCTATGTCCACAGAGAAAGGCTCTTCGGTCTTCTTGGTGTCATCAGCAGCAGTGCTGCTTCCACAGGAGAAGCCAAACATATCTTTGTGTCAACCAAATCTGAAATCCTCCTTTTTGATCCACTGGAAGGGGTGATGTCAACTGCTTTCAGCCTAGGAGTTAGTGAGCTTCAAAGGTCACCATAGAACTAAATTTTTCTATAGAAATAAGATGAATAGTAATCCCTTTTAACCAATTACTTTCTGATGCTATTAAAAACTATGTTACCGAAAAAAGAAAGTTCTTCTTTGGAATACAAAAGTGGTGGAAGAGTGGGTAATAAAGTAACCAGACCCTGTGGCATTTATTTCATGTTGTCCTTTCGGTCCCTCTCTTTTTTTGATGTACCTCTGGCTGTACCTCTTTTAGGTGGTCAGATAATCTTGTTATCTTCTTAAAATAAAATAAAAAAATGATGGCAGTTGTGCATTGAGTATATTTGTGAACTTTTCATGAGAAATTAGACAGTGAAAAGAAGGTGATGAAACCAAGCCCTAGAATAACTCCACTTTAGTTACATTTAGATGAATTTGGCCCTGGAATTTGTTGGTTATTTAATAAGATAGTCCTTGGAAATATCTTCTTTAACTTTAATGCCTCATTAAGAAGATAGATCCCCATGATAAAAAATAACACCTTATTTTGAATATGCTTGAATTTGTGTTTCATCAGGCAAAACTCTTTCTCTCAGTATTTCTCTTGTCTTTCTATTTCACTTACGTAATGCTCATTTCTGTAAGGAAAGGTAAAAACAATCAACCAATTTCATCTCTTCCTTTGCCCTGAATCTGTGGTCCCAGTATCAGTAGGGAAATGATTGGTTTGCAGTGAGAAGGTCAGTGAGTTAAAAATCTCTATCGAATTCTTGGTTTGCACCAATACAACAGAAAGATTGCAATTGCATTTCCTGTTAGTTGGAGAAGCTGGGAGAGGATAAGCTATTGTACTGTATTGTAAGAAAGTGAAATTATGCCTTTAGGAGTGGGGGATTATAAATCTTAGTTTTGATTTATAATTATGATGACATATTGCTAATTTAAAGGACATTTATGCGAGTTAGAATTTGATGTCAAAAGAAGACATGGTTACTGTCTAAATAAGTAAAATTTATGTGACAATTTAAAAGCTTCTTCAGACAGGGGAAAATGACTGAGGAAAAAATAGCTCAGAAACATTCAAAACATTCTTTATGTGTCCTAAGACTAATTTTGATCTTTGGCTATTAGAATAAAGTAGGATCTTCTTCTATTCAACAGCCACACAGGGAAAGCAGTTGTTTTCACATTATAATTGCATGTTTATGTAGGAACCATTCTGATTTTTCATGTCAATCATGCAAACATTAGAGAAGAGTCCAGGACAGATAAGTGACTTCACAGCAAACTCACACATACATCATTCTCGTGTAGCTTCTAGTGATATTGCTCGCTGCTTGACTGGTGACACTTTTGTCTTTCTTTTCATTTCTTATCAGTAGTGAATGTTTCTGAGTTTTGAATTTCCTGTGAGGATCCTGAAATGATGTGACACTGCAGTGAACAAGTAATGTTGAAGAAATTTTAAAGTCACGTCTTTGCTAATTCATCTAATGTGGTTCATTTGATGCTGAATATGCTCTCAAGTGTTCATTGCTAATATGGAGGCATGTGGCCACAATACAGCTTGCTGTGAGCACACTGTGTGGGTGCGCAGGACTGCAGAGACTCTGTCAGTTCAGATTACAGTTCTCTGTTGTTGCCCCAACAAAATCCCCCTCAAAAACTGAAGCTGTACCTTGAAAGAAGCAGTCAGCGCTTCTAGCAAACTTTTAGCTTGAAAGGTAGGAAGTATAAAAGAAAGACAATGTTATGCAAAATAGGAAAACAGATTATTGGAAAGTTCTGCTACCCCTTTCTAACTAGATGTTCCCCAGTTCCTGGAAAAGAGCTTCTTTTCCAGAAGAAGGATGGCAGAAACATGGTTGTATGACATAACTTAAGGGCAATGTTGGGCTTCACTTGAGCAAAAGATGCATGTCCCGCATAAGACTGATTTTAACTTTTTTTTTTCCCTTTCTGTTAATGAAATACACAGACAGAAACCTCACTCATGATGAATTTTCCTGTGTTCAGAGTTCTTTAGTTCTTCTGTTTCTGTGTACTATTTTTCATCTCAGTGCTTATTTGTTATAATTATTTACAATGTTTCAAATTAGTCATGTATTACTATTTCTGTTCTGTCATCAGCAGACTAAAACCCTAGCAGTCCCCTGTAGACACTCAACTGCTTTTTGATTTTGACAGGATATTTTTGTAAGCAAAAATCCACCAATATTAATTTTTGTTTCACAGTGCTTTGTTGAAGGAATTAGGAGGCACTAATTAACAGCTTCACACGTTTTCCACTGTCAAGCTAAAAACTGAACTCAGCACTAAGTGAAAAATGTACAGTGCACCAACCTACAGAGATCAAATATTACAACTGACTTCCTGTGACATTGCAAACAAAAACAATTTTTGCAAACAGCTGCTCTCTTTCTAATGGTTAATAACATGGTTATGTTGGGTGTTGGGTTCTTCTTAGTTAGACCTCTTAGACCGATTGTGGAAAGAGTAGCCTACAAGCTTCAGTCCTCTTTAGGGTCTGACAGCTGTTTCCTCATGTAAACCTCTTTTTCAAGAGGAGGGAAGGCTTTTAATGTCAGCTATGCTTTTTTTTTTTTTTTTCTTTTTCTTTTTTCTTTTTACATTATAAGGTTGAAGGGTTAAGCCAACAAGACAGCCAGACTTTGAGAAGAAAGACGTTGCATAGAGGCAATCACAGCTGAGCAGGAGGGCATGCATGGGGCTTAAATAGCTGATGTGAGGAGCTATCAGTGTAAGATGAAGCAAATAACTCAGTCACTCAGTATACGTCAGTGAAGCCTTTTCTTTGAAAAACTGTTCTGTATGCCTTGTTCTGCATGCTTTTATCTCTCTAAATCATGAAACATCCATTGAAAGAGGAACTGTAAGGTAGGTATTCTAGTTTCTAAGTAAATCTGATAATCAGCATTGTTTTATTTCTTTCTCTTGTTCCTTCTTCCAGTGATTATTTTGTTGAAGATAAAAGGGTCTCAAGGGAGAGATGAAGGGTTTGCAGGATACTGTTGTTCCCAGTAGTTAGGGTAGCTAGGTGAGAGCTTGGATATCTTAGTTCATACTGAGTGTTTGCCAAAAAATATTGCCACAGCCTCTGCCCGGGACTGGCTCCTGGAGAATTGCTGCTGAGCACAGAGGGGGCTCTGGGACACAGGTGGATGGAGAAGTATCTGGCAGGAGAGATATCATGAAAATGCAGGCAGTAGCAATATTGAGGAGGATGAATGCAAGCCCTTGTATGTGGCTACAGAAAGACACTGGGCGAAGCCAAAATGGTGTGAAATAGAGTGAGACCAGGGTGTGGTGAACTGTGGAATGAGACAGATAAAAGGAAGTAAATGCCATGGTTGTAAGCCAGGCTTTAATGTGACCAGTCCCCAGTTAAGATAAAATATCCTAACATTCCCAAAGCTGCAGTTAAACTGTCAGTCCCAAACCTTGAAACGAGCCAGCAGACCTGATGGCACTCCTTGTTTCCTCTGAATACCTTGCACTAGTGAGTATTTACAACTCCATCTTCCAACAAAAGATTAGAAATGTTAGCAAAATAAAAACATGGATCCATGATCCCTCAAAAAACAAACAAACAAACAACTCCACTCGCACCAAACAGTCCTACAAAAATATACATTTGGTTCCTTTCTTTCTTTCTCTCTCTCTCTTTTTTTTTTTTTTTTTACACCCATAGTTTACTGTTTTAGGGCACAGTTCTGCTTGGTGGTAGAGACGTGTTTCAGTCTGCCCAACACTTTAAATGTCTCTCCATTAGAATTAATTAGCATCAGATTGGTTTGTCCTTTTGCATTAGAAGCACTGGAAATCATTCCTCAGCTACAGCAAAAGTTTCCAGAATGGTGGCAGTCATACATTTAAGAGCTGAAGTTCATGTTAAATTGAATGTACTTGATGGAAAAATAGGTAAGTGGAGATGGCAAGAGTTAGCCAGTGAATTAAAAAAAAAAAAAAAAAAAAAAAAGATCAGAGTCTGTAGTCTGGCAAATCATTTTTTTTTTTTCTCCCCAAAACTGTTATTCATAAGGAGCTCAAGTGATTTACTCTGAAATCCAGCAAAAGCTGATAAATGAGTCACCGAAATGCTTACAGTGACCAAGCAAGCAATTCTCTGCTTGATAGGTACTAATGGGACTTCGTGGGCAACCTGGAATAATTGTGCTAATGGACCAGCAGAAGTCAGAGACCACACAGAGCTCTGTCCACAGCAGGTCAGAGCTAAGTCAGGGACAGAATAGTGAGCTGGAGCCAGGTCCTGTCAAAAGTGGGTAGGTTCAGAATTAATGTACTTGATCATTTTTTTTTTTCCTTTGCACATTTTATATTTCTTTCAGGCAGGGTGAAATAGAAAATAGATAGATTGGCACTTACAGAAACTCACAGTTTTCATAAATGCAGCAGAAGATACTGACTCAGTACTGCCTGTGAATTAGCATCATTCAGAAGCAGCTGTGAAGGGCTGAGGGTTTTGCTCACACTTTCTGAGCAATTCCCTTTTTCTCTGCCAGTTAGTAGGGACAGTAAACACAGTCCATCTGCCAGTCACTTCCTGGTGTCATCCAGGAGAGTTTTTGTAAGGGCTCCCCTGCCTGAAGTGAAGCTCTGGCAATGATGGAGTATGAAAGCATTTGTCTCAGACAGCCATGCTGGCAGTTATATTGAATTGGTATGTGTGGCAAAACATTTGCTGCATTTGCTGTTTGAGAAGGAAGCGCTATATTATTGATAAAGTTATTGTTAGAAGTCTAATCCTTACCTAATGCAGTGCTTCCTTTAATGAGGTAGGTAAATATTTCTCAGTGACTTTTCTACCCACTCTTGTGGTCTTATGCAATTGATTTTCTCTTATAAAATAAAAAAGCAAAAGCAGCTTGAAATATTCTTTTGTCTCCAATCTTTCTAGTAGTGATAGGAGCAACTCTACCTCCTCAGCCATGTCAATGACATGTGAGCTGCAATCCTCTTTAGGAGTGTATTGACAGCTGGTACAGCATGTAAACCTCTTAGAGTGAAAAGCATGAACCTGAATTTAGTCTGATAAAAGGAACTGTAAACCCAGAAGGGAGGGTAACAGAGAATACACTCTGTTTTTGTCTGATGCATCTTTAATTGTGTAACCTAAACAGCAGGGATATGTCATAATATTACATAAATACACAGTTTTATAACATCTATTGGTAGCACATGGCTTCTTTGCCGAGCTGTACAGAGTGGCTGCACAGTACACTTCTTTGTCTACTGTACAGAGTAGCTCCCATTGCTTGTTTGTGCAGGTCAATAAGACCAAACTCTCAATGTGTTGTGGCACAATGGACTGTCCCCAGATACGAGCTAAGCCAGAGCTGTAAGTAATAGGGATGTTTCAGAGTAAAAAAATTAAACACCAGCTTGTGGAAAGCTATTGTTTTTGACCACAAATTAAATAACAACATACACCCATTGCAAATCTGTTCATAGTTGTATAACAGTACTGAAGAGGATTATAGGGCCAGAAATATTTCAACTAGCCTATTTTTGCAGAAGACAGACTATCTTTGGCAGAAAAGAAAGATAGATTGTCAGAAGCATTTGTGTGTTTGGATATAGTACTAGTCACAGCTTTGAACCTGTAGGTCTATCAACAACAGATGAAAGAGCTCCATTAATGTCACTGGACCTGTCATGCTTTTCTTCAGCTGGAAATATGATGTTTGTGAGGCAGAACACGAGTTCCACATCACAAGCAGTTAATAAATGTACCAATTTATATACAATTTGGAGTAGGACTGAATTTTCTTGTTGTGTCAATCCAACAAATGTTTTAGAGGCTCAAACAGGCAAGACAGAGAAAAGAAAATTCTGGGTCTTCATACTTGTCAAGCACTGTATGAATCTAGGGAGATTTAGGTCATACAAATAATGCCTTGAGGTCATCCAAATAAAGTATTGACACCAGCTTCCTTATATGTAAAGGTATTTATTTACTTGTATGCAGAATTATTTATCAGGTTCCTGCCCCTGCTGTCTATGCATTTCGTCATGGACAAGATCTTCATAGTATCATGGTCTACATCACATTTGGTCTTTGTTGTCAAGTAGGATGATCTTAGTGACATCATAACCTGTCCTGTTGAGGTTTCAGTGTTATTGACCAAAGTGAAGTTAATATATAAGCTGCAGTAACACTACAGGGTTGAGATTTTAACCATACTTATAGCAATGAAGAAGGAATGTTGATGGAGTCTATCCTTCCTTTCTAAATTTATAGCATTTTAAAAATTTAATGTCTATACATTTTTGGCTTAAGTTAAATTTCACTCTTTTATCTCCACCATGAATAATGATATTTCTCCTATCCAGCCCACAATTTTACCTAATGCTTCCAGGGGAGATAATTCCTGTAGCTTTAGTTCTTTCACTATTCTGATTAATTTTCAGATTACATAACCTTAAAGTAGTATAAAACATACTTCTGCTTCTCATACGTTTCATTTTTTGTTTGTTTTTTTTTAAAACGTTTGTTTGAAATTGGTGGATGAAAAGCTTGACATTAGCCAGCAGTGCTTGCAGCCCAGAAGGCCACCTGCATCCTGGGCTGCATCAACAGGGGAGTGTCCAGCAGGGCGAGGGAGGGGATTGTGTAACTCTGCTCTGCCCTTGTGAGGCGCCACTTGGAGTGCTGCATCCAGGTCTGGGCCCCCAGCACAAAAAGGATGTTGATCTGTTAGAGCAGGTCCAAGGGAGGGCAACAAAGATGATCAGAGGGCTGGAGCACCTCTCCTATGAAGAAAGGCTGAGAGAGCTGGGGGTGTTCAGCCTGGAGAAGAGAAGGCTCCCGGGAGACCTCGTTGCAGCTTTTTAGTATTCAATGGGGTCTTACAAAAAGGATGCAGGGTGATTTATCACTTGGGAAGATAATAATAGGACCAGGAATAGTGGTTTTAAACTAAAAGAGGGGAGATTTAGATGAGATATTAAGAGGAAATTCTTCACTCATAGGGCGGTGAGTCACTGGAACACGTTTCTCAGAGAAGCTGTGGATGCCCCATCCCAGGAAATGTTCAAGGCCATGTTGGACGGGGCTTTGAGCAATGTGGTCTGGTGGGAGGTGTCCCTGCCCATGGCAGGGGGCTGGAACTGGGCAATCTTTAAGGTCCCTTCCAACCCAAGTTGTTCTATAATTCTATATAATGTAATCTACTTTTAAGTGCCATGAGTCAAGTGCAATGCCATTATCTGTGCTTTAAAGTTGTTCTGTTTGTGGTAGAGGAACAAATGTTGTTCCATACTGATTACGGAGGTGTAAAAGAGCTACCTATACATTACAACTTTTAAGAGCAATGACTAAGAAGTGATTGGACTGTGCACTTAGTCACATGGTCTAAAATTTTGGGTAGACCTGTGGGGTGCCAGGAGTTGGACTTGATGATCCTTATGGGTCCCTTCCAACTCAGGATATTCTATGATTCTATGATTCTATGGTGGCAGTCATTTTATTGTCTCTCTTTTGTCTTGTTTTCTCTCTTTTTCCCCCCACTTCATTGCTCCTCTGCCTAGTGTATCTGCTTACCTTTCTTTTTCCTTTGTGTTTTCATATTGTCAGAGTGCCCTTCAGATTTCATGCTATACCATGCCCTATTGATAATTTCTTTTCTGCAAACTGCTTGTGCAGACTATATTAAAAATACATTTGTTAGTGCAGTGGCTGTTTATCTTTGCAACAGTTTCTTCAGTTGTTTTATTCAAAAGATATATGTGAGAAGCTGTGTTTTGTTGGCATTACACTTTATCCAGCTTTCAGGCATCTGATGTGCCTTTCAGACTTCTCTTATTTGGAGATGCTGTTAATTTCAGAGCACTAAACCTTTTCGATATGTTTGATTTTACAACCAAACAGCTGTGTAACTGGTCCAGTGCATAGCAAAGGACAGGCTTTGCTTTTTTCTTTTTCTTTTTCTTTTTCTTTTTCTTTTTCTTTTTCTTTTTCTTTTTCTTTTTCTTTTTCTTTTTCTTTTTCTTTTTCTTTTTCTTTTTCTTTTTCTTTTTCTTTTTCTTTTCCTTTTCCTTTTCCTTTTCCTTTTCCTTTTCCTTTTCCTTTTCCTTTTCCTTTTTAATATTTTTTTCTTTTTCTGATAAAAAGCCTGTTAGTTCATGCTTTTCAAAATGCTAATGGGTGTTTTTGATTGAAAATTAATAGATTATTCAAGCAGTAACCTTTTTCAAGAAACAAAACACTTATAAACTTTCTTCTATCTTTAATGGTCTGAAATAGCCGTGCTCCGTGGCACCTCTGCCAGGACGGGACCAATAACAGAGATTCTTTGTCTCAATTCTTCTGCTTTTGGAGATAGTCATATTTGTCTTGCTTCTTTAGTGGTATTCATTTGTAAGGACCTGCTGGTTTTTCATCTCTCTTTGTGTAGCAACTTGGAGCCTTCTGCCTTAATGAGAGGAAGAAGACAGAAAGAAGCTGAGGGCAATGGGCTGCTCTGTCAGCATGGGGTTTCCCCTTTTCTGCAGATACTGTCTTGCTGGAGAATTATCTTTTTGTAGCCAGCAGCGTTGACTCTCTCCCTTTTCTCTTTTCTTTTTGTTTGGGAGCACAGAATGAGGTTTTATTTATGTAACCTCCTGTCTGGATAGTCAGAAATTTTTATGTGGATGCAGACTTATTATCCATATGCCTACTGAGCAGAATCCTATCTTTTTATGGTGATCAATATCCAGGTCTTGTTTAGCTTTGGGAGGCCACTGATTTTTAGAACATGCATAGAAAATGTCGTGACATTTCTCATCAAGAATATGCTAGGTCAGGAGCAAGATGGAAAGAAATCACCTCTGTGAGATTATGGAGTAATCAAAGTGTCACTCTGTAGAGGTCCAGAAGGAATGCAGTGTCTGAGAAGAGAGAATCTGGCATCTGTGTGATAGGGAGGGAAGTACTGCATCGTTGCTATCAAGAAGTATGATGTACAGTTAAGCCGTGTTGCTGGAACAAAGCCACCTGCCAAGTAGGAAAAGGAATTTCCTTCTGAACCCTGAAAGACCTGATTTTGTTTTGTTGACTTTTTCAGTGCACGGGATGATGTTGTTAGCTGGAGAATGATAACAGCTTAAATCAGGAGGAAAGGAAGCTGAAATGGCATCATTATTCTTTACTTTTTCTGATAAGTCTCACCCTTTGGGGTGAGACTTGCAGATATAATTTTCATGCTAGTCAGAATGAGACAAGGAAATTCTCAGAATTTCTTGGAATGCATAATTTATAATAGTTTATTATTATTTTTTTTGATTGTAAAAACCTATATTTACTGTGTTTGCGGACTCTGATCTTATGTTTCAAATTCATATTCCATTCCACTGAATCAAAAACCTATGTTTTAAAGCTTCTTGTTAACATAAATTAGATAGCTCCTTTCTGACACTGTAGCCTTGAGGTCCCTACAGATATCAGCCTTTAAGGGCAGAAAAAAGATATCTGGTAGCAAAACAGAACCCAACACTGTGGAACGACTTTCCTGAGGCTTGGAAACTGTATGTGTTTACATGTTACAATGCTCTTAGTGAAGGGCTGCTACAGGGAAAAGCGTAATCTTTGTGAAAAATAAACTGCATTTATTCTTGTATCGTTTCAATCAATATTCTGCAAATGTTGACAGTAAATAGTGTATTATTATCAGCTACCTTTATATTCTGCCTCGTTTCTTTAATTTGTTCCTCTGGGATTTTCAGTGTTTTAAAAAAATACATGAAAAAGAAGCATGAAAATCTGGATGCTAATATAAACATTGTTTGTGTGAGGCTTATATATTTTTTTTAATGAGTAAACTCACTCAGAGTTCATAGAATCATAGAATCATTCATGTTGGAAAAGACCTCTAAGCTCATCTAGTCCAGCCTTTAACCTAATACTTACAAGTCCACCATTAAACCATGCTACTAAGCTCTACATCTACACACTTCTTGAAGACCTCCAGGGATGGTGACTCAACCACTTCCCTGGGCAGCCTATTTCAATGCTACACAACCCTTTCAGTGCAGAAATTTTCCCTAATATCCACCATAAACCTCCCTGGTGCAACTGGAGGCCATTTCTCATCTTATCACTTGGTGTTTGGGAGAAGACCCCAATCCACACCTCTCTACAACCTCCTTTAAGGCAATTGTAAAGTACAATAAGGTCTTCCTGAGCCTCCTTTTCTCCAAGCTAAACAACCCCAGCTCCCGCAGCTGCTCCTCATAAGACTTCACCAGCTTTGTTGCCCTTCTTTGGCCATGCTCCAGCACCTTGATGTCCTTCTTGTAGAGAGGGGCCCAAAACTGAATGCAGTACTTGAGGTGTGGCCTCACCAGAGCTGAGTAGAGGGGGGTAGTCACTTCCCTAGTCCTGCTGGGCATGCTATTTCTGATATAAACCAGGACTGATGTTGGCCTTCTTGGCCACCTGAGCACACGGCTGGCTCACATTCTACCACCTATCTACCAATACCCCCAGGTCCCTTTCCACCAGGCAGCTTTCCAGCCACTCTTCCCCCAGCCTGTAGTGCTGCATGGAGTTGTTGTGCCCCAAGTGCAGGACCCGGCCCTTAACCTTATGGAACCTCATCCAGTTGGTTTCAGCCCTTCAGTCCAGCCTATCCAGAGTCCTCTGCAGAGCACTTTTACACTTGAGCAGATCGACACTTGTGCCTAACCTGGAGATGTCCGCAAACTTACTGAGGGAAGTAAATTTGTCAGGTTAATTGTATAGTCAATATGAGGGATGGGTGGAGGAAAATGATTTCAGGAGTTCTGTCCCTTGCCAGTGACTGTAACTATCCTAGACCAGACCTTTAGATGGCAAAAGTTATATGAATAATTTCAGTGTCTTATGCTCAGCCAAAAGCTGAAAAGGAAATTTTAATACCTCCATTGTAACCAAAATAATGAAAAGATTAAATATAATGGAAGAATTTCCATTCTAGTGAAAAAAAAAAAAAAACACTTTATTTTATCAACTTAATAGTGCTATTTCAATATATAATAACTATATCTCTCCTACAAATGATTTTTTAATCTTAAAAATTTCCTCATGTTTCTGCCTACTCTGAGTATTGTGTCCTAGATTTGGAAAGAATTTTAACATTTTTTTGCTGGGTCAAATCCACTGAGATCAAGGTTTAGGTAAAGGCCAAATGAGTTACAGTGTAATGTCTTAAGAGGACCTAATCATTTACCAGATATGTGTCTGAGCTCTTGAACTTGCCTTGTTTCATTTTATAGTGGACAAAGGACAAAATACAAGTCCCAGCAAGGTTACAATAGTTGGGATCCAGCATGTGTTTTTTAAAATAATGCTTAATTTGATGAGATCTTGAATTTTATAATCTATGGGGTGGTCTGTTGCTTGCCTTTGCCTTCTCTCTCCAACATCTCTCCAGGCACAGGAACCAATCATGCTTTTTTCATGTTGTTAATGAGTTTTTTTTTTTTTTTTCTTTTTTTTTTTTTTTTCTTCTATATCTGTCATCTGCCAGGCCTTTTCCTTCCTTCCTTCCTTCCTTCCTTCCTTCCTTCCTTCCTTCCTTCCTTCCTTCCTTCCTTCCTTCCTTCCTTCCTTCCTTCCTTCCTTCCTTCCTTCCTTCCTTCCTTCCTTCCTTCCTTCCTTCCTTCCATCTTCTTTTTATTTCCCTTCCCCTTCCTCTACCTTTTTCCTTTTATTTTCCTTTTTAAAGTCTAAGCAATGAAAATACTTTGTTTTTCATTACAAAGTTAATATTTTTTTCTTTACATGTTGCAGGTATGAATAGTGTTATCTCCTAATTCCTGAAATAAAACATAACAGAGCAACAATTTAAAAAAGAAGAAAAGTGGCTTCTTTATGATTTCATCTCTAAGTATAGCTTACTAATTGCTCTTTTCAATCTCCAAAGCTGGGGTGAATAGCATACAAAACCAAATTTTGAGTATGCAAGGCCAAAAGCATAATTACATGTGACAGTTTGTCAGTACATCACTTGGATTAACGAAAATTATATCAAAAAAATCCTTTCTCATCATTCTGTAGGGAAGTGTTCCCTAATTTTGGATATGGTCAATGGTCTTCTTCTAACAGTACTTAATTTTCTTTTATTGTCCTTAAATTGATCCAGTCTGATAGTGAATCTTCATTCTTCAACATACATGCCCCAAATCTTTGAGAGTATAACATTTTACCAATGTAGTGCTTGGAGAATAACTTTCTCTATAGTCACATTGTGGAATCATAGAATGGCTTGGGTTGGAAGGTACCTTAAGTATTGCCCAGTTCCAACACCCCTGCCATTGGCAGGGATGCCACCCACTAGATCAGGTTGGCCAAGGCCCCATCCAGCCTGGCCTTGAACACCTCCAGGGATGGGGCATCCACAGCTTCTCTGGGCATCCACAACTTCTCTGGGCACATCATCCAGTTCCTTTTCAGACCTGTCTTTCTGCTCAGGTTTTTGTCATCCCAGTGCCTCTAATTTCATCTTTAAGAGATCCTGGTTAGATAGAAAGTTAAAACATAAAGTTGTGACTACTTTTTTAACTTTTGAGATTCTTGGAATTGTCTCACAAACTGTGAAAAATTATGCCCCTCCTCTCCACCTGTTTTATTTGCCATAAATTCAGTCAGCATTAGAGTTGGTTAAGCTAAAATCCCATAGCGAATGCCAAAGAGAAAAGCTGGCATTTAAAAGCCAGGCTTGCAGAATATACTAAAGTATTATGAATGCAGCCATGCTTAAAGAATTGCTGATAAATTGCCTCCTTGTAGCAGATTCATTTTTCAGCATATTCTGCAGTATTGGAGAATAATACCTCTTAACAGGTTATCTATGTAATCCACAGAGAGACTGGGTTTTGGAACTTGGACCACTACCAACCCTGGCTACTGCTGCCTATTTCAGATTTGTAGCTAGCTGGCAGTCACCAACAGCTAAACTGTTTTGGCAGCACCTGCTCCTGAAATGTATTTTCTCCTTCAGACTATCCACAGTTTTTGTATGCTGCCCCTGGTAGCTTTCCAATTTTCTTTGCTGAAGCAGAGAATGGAGAGGAAGAAACAGCAGCTATGCTTTCTCAATACAACCTGTTAGTCTTTCAAAGGGTGGTCTTTTTGTGTCTGCCCGATCACTGTGTTCCTGCTAGGTGGTCACAAGGCTCTGGGCTGGCCCTGGTTCCTGTCCTAGTCTCATCCTTATTCCTCCACTGCTTGCTGTGGGATGGGCCTTGGCTGTGGAGGGCACAGCCCTGCCAGCCCCATAGCCACCCTCTGCTCCTGGCTTCCTCCTGCTGGGGCAGTCAGCCCTTGTGGCATCATGACATGGGAGCAGAAAATGCACAGAGAAGAGTGTAGTCCTCTCAGGTAGAACCAAATGAGCTTCAGGGCATTTTATGGATTGGGGCAGTTTAAGGATGAAGTATTTTCTTTTAGCTTCACCCAGTGCAGTGGAGTCCTGGTCGATATATGTTGTTAACCATATCCTGAAGTCTTCTTGATGGAGATTTCCCCTGGCAGAAGCAGGCAAATGCTCTTGAGGAAAAGGAGCAGTCAAGTCCTAGAGGTATCTGAAAATTGTATTTTTCAGGGGAGTTCAATAACCCCACAAGGACTGATTTGATTTCAAACAAACAAACAAACAAACAAAAACACCAGAAGTGTTCTATTTTCCAAGCTATTTCTGAACTTTAAAATTGTCTTAATTCTTCAAGTAGCAGAATATTGAAAAAATAGAGGAGAAGACACCACTGCCACATCTTGTGGGACATATCCACCTCCCAAGATCCAGCAGTACTGAATGAATTCAACACATTACTTAAGTCCTATATAAGGAACCATTTTTGTCTGGGACAAGCTCAGCACACATTTCACTACATCTGTCTTAAGCATGCTCTTTATTTGCCTGGGGACTTGGCACACAGCAGGTGCTTCTCAACATGAGACCTGCCAGTTGACTTTGCCTCTGGCAGTGCCTTGCTGTCAGGTAGTGCCAGTACCACAGTCCTCTGGGGAATCCTGTACAGTCCTGTCTAATAAAAAATTAGGAAAGTCAAAGAGAAAATGAGCCTGGATTAAGTAATGCTTTCATTGCTAAATTTCCCTGACATTTTAATAGTGCATGCTTTTAAAGGGTTGAGAGGTTATTGGCTGATTTAGTTGAAGCTACATAAAGCAGTCATGGGGAAATGTCTGGAGCCTGTTTAGAGATGTGAGCTGTGGAGTCTTCGATCCTTCCCTTGACAATTAGTATATCAGTTGACCATATTTCATTTGGTGTGGGTAGTCATAACAGTTCCTCCATGACGTGCTACCACTAAGGACAAATCATGATGGAGGGTTGTGTCTCTGTGTAGGCACTTACATATCATGAGGTTGATGGATGTATGCATACTGCTGCTTAGTCCACAGTCAGTGTTTAAAAGCTGAATACTAGGGTTTTGGTCAGCACAGTTAGTACCACACAACTACTGTCCAAAAGTGGATTTGATTAGGTACTGACAAATACAAAATCTGGTGGAAGAATGTGTGTTAAATGCAATCAAATACTGGTATAGGCTTGTCTTTTTGTATTTTTCTTTTGTTTGTTTGTTTGATTTATTTTTGTTTTGTTTTCATAAAAAAAATGTTTTTCAATTTATTTCTACAATGTGCTTGTTTACAGCTATGATAAGAGTAATTAGTTCAGTACACATGACTTAGTGTAAGGATAAATATTCTCTAATCAAGGAAGAGAGTGCTTCTGAAACTAGGCTTTAGCCTACAACAATGTAGAAATGAAAAATTAAAGTCTTATAGTTGTTTCTAGACTCCTGCATGATTAATTATCTCTCATGTTCTTACTCAAGTCTTTTCCTCTAGGAAACTTTCCTTAAGTTTTTATTAACTTTGATATAATCTCTTGTCTCTATAGTAATTTTGGTCTTTTGTTTATGAGGAAAGCTCACACAATGTTTTAGCGACTATTAATTCAGGAAAGTATGCTACTTTTTTTTTTTTTTTTTTTTTTTTTTTTTTTTTTTTTCTGAAGAGATTCTGCTTTAATGTTTTATATAGTGAAATTCTCAATAAGTTATGTTCAAAACTGCTAATGTTCTTGCACAATATGTATGCTTCCATATTCACCTCTTCTGACCCAATCCTTTCTCCATAAGTGAGAATCATTGCTTTCTGTTGTCATAGAAATAGCTCTTTTACTGATATTTGCGTGCATGACTTAACATATGAAGCATTATATTTGCTGATGTTTAAAATGTATGCTTTTTTATTATAGGGAGTGTGAACTTAATGCATTGTGTGTTGTGATTAATCTTTTCAATATGAGGCTAAATAATAGGCTCTAACCAAACCTAGTGAATATTTTAAATGTTTGCCAGCTAACTAGGATGAGTGTGGTCTTTTTCTTCCTCAGGTTCCTGTAGGTACCTTTTGGTATCCTCTACTTCAGTGCATTTGGGATTGAAAGGTTGTTCATTGCTGAAAAATTGTTCCTAACAAAATCATTTAAAATGGCATGTATAAACACATCAGGAAGGTCTGAAAAGGCAGTGCTCACATGGTCAAGGTACAGGAACGGAGTTCTCTCTGTGGACTTCATCCCAAGTCTCCTGCATGTCCAGGAGGTCAGGGGGAGCCTACTTCTCCTTACACTGCCCAAATGAGTGTAGGAGATTGAAGGTCACATCTCCGCTTACAGCTGTAGTGAAGTACAACTTACCACTGCTTGGGAGCAGTGGCACATCCACAGATTGTGGGGGCTTCTGCAATAGATACCTTTGGCTTGTATTCAGACCCTTGTATTTTTTAATGTGTTGGTGGGATCCTTCTCCATCTGCTGTCAGACAGCTGGAGCTTCATCTGTGGACACCATGGCTTGGCAGGACCTGCTCTATCATCTGTGGCAGGGATAGACCTCCTACAGCTCTGGTTCATCTTCTGGGTTACTATGGAGACAGAAATTGTAATTGCTTGAAAGATTAGCAATAGGAAAATATGACTTTGACTGCAAGTAACGAGCTCAGAAAATGCACACTTCCTCAGAACAAACCTATACTCCTGTGGAGAGAGCCAAAATCTGTATATAAGGCTGTCACAGCAGTAGCCAAGTGGTTAAGAACACAATCTTCTCTTTGAAAGATTTCTTTTAATTAAAAAAAAAAAAAAGCCCAGCTGTAGCAAATGTGAAAATGAATGTGACCACAGCTGCAGTTACACAGGAGGCAGGTCATACTCTTCTTTTTATAATGTCAGCTCTATATGGATCTTTCCACATGAATGTTACTTTATGAGTCTTTGAAGGAATCCTCATCAAATACTTTCTACTAAGATTTTGGTTGGTTGGATGCTTTGCCATTTTAAGTTACGGTGTCTCAGAAGAATGAAGGTGTTTCTGCAAAAGTATTTTTCTCATCTCTTTGGAAGGAAAGTGAAATGGGAATGTTTATCTTTTGTGCGAAGGTCTATGTGTATGTACATATAAATTCACACATATGTAAATGCAATTTTTTCATGCCTCTTCTCATGATGTATAACATGCTAATGACTTTTGACTCTGAATCATGAGAGAAAAACAATGGGCACAAGTGTTATCCTGCTTACCAGCTCCTCACCTGCACATAGTATAAATCTTCAGATCTTAAGAGCAAATCTATTCATAATATGTTAACCAGCTGACCTAGTGATTAGCTCCTTGGTAATGTTGATGAATTGCTCACTAGAGAGAGACTGCGCTCCATTCTAGTGCATAGGTATGATCAAAGTTCCCATCTGTTTCGGTTGTGAATATAACATTCAAAGCATGAGCTGATCTCAGGTTTTGAAATACGTCACACTGATTACTTTCTCTTATTTACACAGTGTCATAATTGTCAGCCACTTGCAGGGCCAAAGAGCATCGAGAATGATGCTGCTAGCATTTTTGAGCACTGCAGACTTGCTTTCGTAATAGCAAGGGCTCTTTAGGCCTTCCCACATTTTGTTTGGAGAAAATCTGAAGCTGATGATCAAATCCTGCTGTAGTGTCTCTGCAGAAGTGTGAGAGGTGCAAAGGTGCTTGCGTTAGGCTTTCTACGTTGGGATGATGTTCATTTTTATAATCTGTGCTATTCTTTCATGATTTTTTCCCCAACATTTCTTTCTAGAGCTTTCAGCCTTCAAGATTTTTTTATGCCCTAATTAGCTTTATTGTTTATATTACTCTCATACTCTAATTAGGGTAATCACATCATGGGGGAGTTGAAGCTCTCCTGCTTTTTCTCTAATTATTTTTGTTTTGTCAAGCCTGGCTGTTTCCTGCTGCTTATTCTTGTCCATGTGTTTTTACTCTTTACAAATTGATGTTGTCATGTACTAATGGCTTTCATTTTATCTGAAGAACCTTCCCAATTTTACTATATTGGCCCTTCTTGGCAATCTGTGAAGCTCTGTAGTCCCATTTAAGTATTGCAAGACATATACCAGTCAGCGGGGATAACAGATGCACAGAATAAAGAGAGGGTAATGTCTTTAACTAGCCTTCTGGATTCTTCACTTCATGTTTGGTCATTTAAATAATCTTCCACCAAATCTTGGGCCTGTGCCTGGTCGCTGTAGCTGGAGTTGCTTTGCCTTGCAGCACTGTTTGCACAGTGGTCACTCATTCATGGTAGTGATGTGGACTTACTGTGCACTCTGGGATAAAGAGCAGAACATGTCAACTCTGACATGTCTGTGATGAAGCTGAATGTATGCTTACCCGAGGATGTCTACACAAAGTGCCAATTTTTAACTTGCCAGTGTTTCTGTACTGCTCCAGCTGTTCTGCTATCAGTACTTCAGCTCAGTATTGGGAAGCTTCTCAGTTAAAAGCAGTTTCAGAACTAGTTTTTCTGAATTCACATGTAACTACCATGCAAGAGTCTTTACACAGAGGCAGCATGATCAGTTGTTCCACTCTCTGCTTCCCTTTTCATGCATGTGAGGAGTGGTGTGTTACGAGTCCCTGCCCTGCTCACCATGCAGACCTGGGCACTGTGGCAGGACATGGTGGGTTTGTGTTGCAGGAAGCACGGCCGAAAGCACGACAGACACCAGTAGAGTCAGATCATGCTGCATTTTATTGCCCGAATAGCCTAACTTTTACAGAGAACTTAACAGGGGTGGACAGTGTTTCACACAAGATTATTGGTCAAAAGCACTCAGACAAACAACTACAAGAAAACAACCCCACCTGCAAGAAAAGAACCCCCCTTGTGATTAGCAGTCACGTAGACCTTGTCCTTGAGGCCAGCTGCTGGTAACAATATTTTTCTGAGTTCCTTAATTGGGCGATGTGGGAGTCATTGCCGTGGGAGCTTCTCACAGTTACTCTGGTAGCTTGGTTTGCTCAGCTACAGCAGGCCATGAGATTTTCTAAGGCCTACTCCTGGTTGCTTAAGGCAAGCTCAGATTGAACAATTGTTCCACGGGTGCATGTCCACGTCCTGTATGCCAATTCCCAACAGGTTTGTGGTGGCAGCACGCTGTCATCAGCCCTCACTGGTGCTTGAGGATGGGGATTGTCTATCTCTCTCTCTCTTTCTCTCTCTATATATATACACACACAGAAAGATAACACAAAGCAGTTTAGGTAATACACTAACAATTAAATGGAAGAAAATGGATGTTTTTGTAGAAAGTTTTCTGGTTACTGATCTTAGATTTTGCACCTGTCCTATGAGGAAAAGAAGTAAAGTAAGTGTGGAAAGGTTAGTGGTACGCACAATGTAAGGTTAGAGCAGAATAGCATACAATACAATACTTTTTGGAATCTTTTTCTTTCTTTTGTGTGTGTGTGTGTGCATGTGTGAAACAAATGGCATCTTTTTTTTTTTTTTTTTTTTTTTTTTTTTTTTTTTTTTAACATCGGAAACAGCTAATCAGTCTTTGCATCAGTTAAATTTCTGAATGTGCAAGTTCAAGGCCTACCATCAGAATTTTTATTAAATGTGTCACCTTGGGATGCAAATTCCAAATGTAGAGGAATGCCAGGATCAGCCAGAAGCATATCAGTATTGCTTGTTGAGTACACGCTTAAAGTCCTAATAGTGTTTTTACTCTCCTTATGGATTCCATTCTGTGAAAGCTCTAGGTAATCTTTTACATCTAAGGCTATGATAAGATTAAAATAGCACTTGCTGTAAAATATCAGAGTTTCTCCACTTAAAACATTTTGTGTGAATGATGTTCTCCTATTTAAAAAAAGGAAGTACTTCGATAGTTTCAAAGTATGCAATCATCTCTTCACAGATGAAGTGTCAGTGCAATGTAGCACCTGAATTCTAATCTGTCCAGCATTTGACCTGATGTACTGGATAATTCAGTCTCTCTAGCACTTTGTTCTCTCTTATTGAGACTGCAAATATGGTGCTTAAAGCAGAGTTTGAAGAAGTACTTTGCCCACTCAAGGCTAAAATAACCATATCCATTTTCTACACAACTAGCATGGCTCCTGAATTGGTAACACTACTCAACAAGAAAGCTGAAGCATTAACCAGAGGTTTTAATTTTACAAAGTCTGAATTTTCATAGTTACAGAGTGGCTGAGGTTGGAAGGGCCCTCTGGAGGCCATCAGGATCAAGGCCTGCCCCAGCAGGGCCACCCAGCGCGGGCTGCCCAGGCCCATCTCCAGGCGGCTTTTGGAGATCTCCAAGAAGGAGACCCCACAGCCTCTCTGGGCAGCCTGTGCCAGGGCTCCTCACCCGCACAGCACAGAAGTGCTGCCTGGGGCTCAGAGGGAGCCTCCTGGGGGCCTGTTTGTGCCCATTGTTTCCTGTCCTAGCACTGGGCACAACTAAAAAGATCTTGGCTCCATCTTTGTACCTTCCCTTGAGGTGTTTATAGACACTCATGAGATTCCCCTCTGGGCCTCCTCTCCTCCAGGCTTCCTTCACAGGAGAGGGGCTCCAGTCCCTTGGTCTTTTTTGTGACCCTATGCAGGCTCATATAACTCTATAAACTGAAAGGAATACCACTATCTTCCACTGTATTATAAGGTTAAACACACAGATCCTTCTTTTTAGACTTCCTTTATATTTAAAGGGCTGCATTTGAATATTAATTTGTTCGTCGATGACTTTATAATTTTTTCCCTCACAGTCCAGGAATAGTAAAAGACATTTTAGGTTTTCTTATAGTTGTGGCCATCAAATCTAGATGTCTTCTGGAGTAAAGACATCTACATATTGACTATATGTCTAGGAAATTTCTTTGGAGCATTCTGGTGGTGAGTGCCTGAAGTTATGAAAGGAATGAATTTGAATGCATCTGAATAATGATTGTATTGATGGGAAACATCTCTGGAAGAGCTGGGTTTTGGAAAGTGCTCTAAATGGTTCAATTATTTCATCTCTCCCAGATTCCTGCTCCAAAGTCAGACCCCCTTTATTGTGTTTGATTCTCTTCAGCTGTCCCTTAAACTTCAGGATTTATATTTTAGCAAAAAAAAAGTAAAAATGCTAAGCTGCAATATGGCAAGACATAGCTCGATCTTGGTTAATTATCTGCAGCACCAGTACCAAGACTTGACAGAAACTGTTTGGAAGTGGTCGTGCTGTAGGGATGATGTACTTCAGATAAAACTTTCTTCCCTGTGCAAAGGGGGGCATGGTTGCTGTAGAGTTTACTAGATTTCTGTTATCTACATGTATGACCCAAAGGACACATGTGGAACAAATATTATCATTTTATTTTGTTTTCTATGATATACTTACATCAACTTACATGAATATATGTAATTATTTTCCTTGTTTTCCTTGAGATTTTTTTTTTTTTTTTTTACAGTGCAATTGTTCCACTGTAAATTTAAGCTCTGTGAAATGTAAGCATCCAAGTGTTGATTATTTGTATATTGCTCATCTGGCATTTGGAGGGAATTTCATTGACTATTTTAGACACCACTTTTAAGATGAGGTAAATTTCTAGTTTGGTCACCAAAGGAGTGTAAGGGAGTAACTACTATGACTAGTTCAAGCTTTGTGAAAACCATAAGTTAGGCAAACACCATTCCTAAATTAAACTAATTAGATGCTCTTGTACCAAAATATTCTGTAGAATTGCAGTGAATTGTTGCAATGCAAACTAACTGTTCTTTTTTCCCTCTCTCCAAAGGTATCACTTCAATTTTTCCAAATTATTCAGCTCAAGGTCAAGAAACACTTGCTTTACAGAGAAGACACCACTGCTGAAGGTCTCCTCAGAGGAAAATGGGTTGGTTACTTTCATTTTACTCAAAATACTTTTTTTTTTTTTCTAAGTTCTCTTGTATTTAATTGTGCATGGTTCTTTCTTATATCCTGACAGCAAACCTGATGGGAAATAAAGTGAATGTCAGGGGTTGCAAGCAGAGAATTACTTTGGAGGAACTTGAGTGGAAAGAAGGGGCTATAAATGGGACAGGGAATGATGTAAGGTCTGAGGTCAGGGTGATTAGAGAGTCCTTAGGACAGGCAGCTGCTCTCCTTTGCTTCATGTGGTGTTACATCAGGTGCATTGCAAGATATAGCAAAGCTATATGCCCAGTTCTGATGAGGAGTTTACACACTAAATCCTGAAGCATGTATGCCTGGTACTTCAAAATGCTGATTCTCTCAGGTACACCTGAAGCATCATGAGGTCTTTATCTTTGATCTGCTGTCTACCCAGCTGTATCACCAAGGGGAGCTCTGTACTGAATACATGTAAATCTATGTTTTTGTTTTTCCATTGAAATACATCATAATGAAGCTAAGAATATGTAAGGTCAGTTACATATACTGTCTGTTGAAATAAACCACTGTTTTGTTTTATTTATTTTTTTTATTTACTGAAAATGCGTGACAGGTTGCTGTGCATGGCTATTCACAATCCAGATTTTACCACAGATGATGATTCATGGGACAACAGCTCTGCAGAATTTGAGCAAAGATTTCAACTGGGAAGTGAAATGACCAGTTTGTCTAGATCTGCTTCTTCTGAGAAATATGAAATCTTGGACAACCTTCATGCCAAGTTCAATTTATCAAAGATGAGGTCTGAATTCAAATCTTCAGTTACTTAGCTTTTGCATTTTTTTTTTCATTATTTTTAGTTTTTAAGTGTAGCTGGCTAGAAAATGTTTTATTTTCTGCAAATGAATAAAATAACACTCCATATTTAGGCCATATTTTACTATTGATAATTTATAAATAAACCCTGATGACATTGATTACAGCCTAGTGATCAATAGCCCCTTGTTCTTAGAAGCATTAATCACAACTCCTATTCTAAATTTGAAATTACATACTGTCTTTATTGCTTTTAACATTTTGAAAGCCATTTCATAAAAGCCTCTTTGTTTACTCCGGATTTATTTTTCAGCGTGCTTTTATGAAATATTTGTCTTTAATTAAAATATATATATACATACACAGTCTTCTAGGTACTAACAATGATTTCTGGAGTCATGACAGTAGCTTTTCACAGATACACAATGCAAAATATAAACAAGGACTTTTTTTTTTTTGTCTTTAGGTACATTGATATATTTCATTCTTTGATTACTCTCAAAGTAATCTTTTACCTCATTTAGGCGAGGATAACCTTGAATCTTTTAATGTATTAAAATATGTCAATATAGTAAGAGCTTAAATTCAAATTTTCTCAGGATATTTTAACCTGGGGTTGTAGCTAACAAACTCTTTAATCTCAGATACTAATTCTCTCTGTCTTTTCTGGAGTTTCAGCACTTTTACCTACTTTGGTTTGGACTCTACTAATAGTGCTAAAGATTTGCATAGAGCCCAGTACTGCATGTCCTCATCTCCGTATTGATCCATGGAGCTTTTTTGACAAGATGTCCATGCCTCTTTTCCCAATCTGTATGTTGTCTTAGCTCATCACTTCACAATTGTTTTCCTTCTTTCATTGTGCATATGGTACTGTGTGGAGTGCCACTCTCCTGCACCGCTGCTAAACAAATGGAGCAGGAGAATTTCAATGGCTGCAATTAGTGCAATATGAGCAGATGTGAAGAAGTTTGGCAGGCGTCTTTCTTCACGCTCGCAGTAGCTTTCCCTGGTATTTCATGGAACAAAGGCATCGAGCGGGAGAGCAGAATCAATTGTTTCCAGTATAGCATACGTTTATAATCTGGAGAGTGGTGTATTTCTCTGGCAGAACTTCCTGTGAAATATTTTCATTGCTATAGTGCTGGTTGTACATATGGGGCCAGCTTCTTGGCTGTCGTAATTCAGCATAACTCTGCTGAGATAATAAATGGAGCTAAACTGCCTGACACCACATGCAGATCAGACTAAAAATCATTTGGTTTAGAACAGGGGGTGAAATCCTTCATAGATTTATACTTCATGCATTTCCAACTGAAGTCAAATAGGATTGCGCCGGAGGCATATATCAGCACAGAGTTTGGCATGCAGTTTGTGCTTGCATCACCGTGCCAGATTAGCACTCTGGAAAGAGACAGATTGCAAAACACGGACGAGTCAAAGGCTCGTCGCTTCTCAACTGTAAGCTGTTAAAAGCACTGCTTCCTTAATACAAAATGCCATGAAAACAAACAGATGGGAGGAAAAGAGGCTTTTAAATTCTACATTTAATAAAATAACCATTTCCAAAAGCTTTTTTTATTATATCTTGACAGCTCCTTAAGATGAGTTTCTGTTATTTGCAGACAAGTGTTTATAAATTTATGAAGTCTTAATTAATGCTTTTTGATTTCTCTTATGTTTTAAAATCTAGTTATTGCTGTTTCTTGGTTCAACAGTAATTTGAATTATTATTATTTGGAATGATAATTTGGAAGTGCAAACAGAAAATACAAAATACATTAAAATTAAACCAATCTGGACTGGGCTTTAGTAGTTCACAACATGATAAGTTCTCAAAAATACTGAAACAGCTGTGATGTGAAGATAGGAAGACTAGACAAGTAGGAGAGAGGCTACATGACAAAGCTAGCACTACATATTTTCTATAAATCATACAATACTAAAAGAATCATCAGCTGAAAGAATTATCAGCTGTGGGGTGCTGATAATGACTTTTGCTGTCATTCTTCTCTTTTCAGATCTTTATTATACTCTCTCCCACCCTACCTTGTTTTTTGTTGGAGCAGGGCTCTCTGGTGCTTCTGGAAGAAGAAGCCCCCTAGCTGTCTTCTGGTCTTCCTTTGCTTTCTCTGATGTTTCTCCTGTGCAAAGTTCTCATAAACTTGCTACCACTTCTTTTTTTTTTTTATTTGTAGGATGTTTTAGCCCCTTTGTACCACTTTGACTGTGGCATCATATTTTAATCAGCTACTGTTTTTTTTTTTTTTTTTTTTTTTTTTTTTATTAAAAAAAAAAAACTCTAGAGGAAGGAATTTTTAGGAAAAAAGGTTTTTCAAAAAATGGGTCTCCGGTCACTCATATTACTTTCAGTCAATGAACTCGATTTAGGGACTTATATCCACTGTGATTAAAAATTATTTCTGACTCCAGATTACTCCACTTTAATATTTTGTTCTATAGCATCTGTCAACAGAGCTATTTATTGCACTGTTCCCTTCTCAACTAATTATCCTAGTGACTTGAAATGTTTTTCTTCTTGCTTGTCATCAGGCTTAAATCAAACCTTGCATTTATCATTCCCTCAGAAAAGCAATGATTTAGTGTTTACTTTTGAAAAAATGTGATGAGAACATCAGTGGCTTCAATTAGTGAAGAGATGTAATAAGGGCAAATAACAAAAAGAGTTCTGTAAATTAAGACATCTGTGTAACATTCTGATGGGCAACAAGAAAATAATTAAAGAGTTGCCTCTTATGGTAAGATAAAAGAGCTGGTAATTTAACAGTGATAAATCTTAAGATTTCTTACTTGAGAGCATAATTTTTCAACATTTGGATTTAGAGTTATTCTTGCTTTGCCCACTCCGTAGTAAGCTCTGACACTTCAGAAGATTTTATGGCATTGAATCTCCAGAACTGGGCATTCCCTCAAAAGGAACAGATGTGCTATGGAAAAAAAAATTGAGTTTTGCTAGACGGTTTATGTAGAGATGCTCACACAGCATATTTGGTTTGAAGATATACTATTAAAACTGGGAGATTATTAAAGCTTGCTCTCGTCTTCAAACTATCTTTTCAGGATGCCTATTGGGTATCCTATGAATAACTTTCATGATGCATATTAGAAGTCTGGTTTTGGGGAATTCATTCATGACAGTATCCCTTATGCAGCAATCTGTCATTTCTGCTCAGATGTGCCACCCTCCTGCAGTGGCTATGGTTTCCTTTGCAGCCCTGGGAGAGGTCAGGAAGAATTAAAGGTGCTTTGGGTCTCTGGGGAGCCATCAGCAGCAGCAGGGAAGTGGCTCCAGGTCCCAGCACCAGCTCATGCTGCAGCATTCACTTGGCTTTCCTGAGGGATAAAACCTCTTTCCCATGCATTAAGAGCAGCCTGGTGGCAGAGTGGGGACAGAAAGCCCTTATAGTCACCAAGGCTTCCTAATCCTTTGCTGACCCTGTGTAGTTTTGTTCACACTCTGACATGGTGTGATATCACCTGTAAGTGCTCAACATGATATTTCTGAAATGGCAGAACTATTAAGAGTACTTTTTTTTTTTTTTTTTTTTTTTTTTTTTAATTTCTATTTTTAATTATCATTCAGTAAATACATGTTTCTTTCTTTTCAGGTGCTGTCTAAAATTCCTGAAAGTTTCAGGTCTTTTTATCTTTGTAGTTGTCTGCTCTGTAAGTATTGAATTGGCAATCCTTTCCCCCTCTTTCTATTAAATTTCTTACAATTAGTTGTAATATCACAACAAGTTGTGATATTTAGTCTTTGGTAATAAAAAATGTATCAAGGGTGGGAGCAAGATGGCAAAAAAAAAAAAAAAAACAAACACAAAAATGTTGTGCAGGTTCTTATGCCTAATCAGACAACTGCTCAGTGCACTAGCCACCACCCTGGACAATGTAGTAGGGCAGGTAGCTGGGTTTGAGCAGTCAGTTTTAACTTAAATTAGTGTGTCCTCAGTGTTTCCTTCTTGAAGTTAAGACGGGTCTTCAGATGTTGCTTAAAACTTGGGGAATGTTGGTAGGTTTTTCCTCTAGAAAAATGTGTATCTCCTCCTATATCCCTTTGAGCAGCCATTCTTTCATGGAAGCCACTAAAATGTATAAAAAATTTTTGTGTCCTCTGCTTTTCTGAGCGGCTGCTGAAAAAGGGCAGCTGGGAGCAGTTCCCACCAGTGAGCACTAGCAGTCAGTAAGAGTAGGCAGGAACTCCCCAGAATATGACTGTTGAAAGGAAAATCTACAAAAATACAAGAGAAGATCTGTGCTCTCTAGGCAGACCAGAGACCCCAGCATGTCTTTAAAAAAACCTCTCCCATTCTCAGTTCTTTTTTTCTGACTTCTTCTCCCTTTTTCACCACTCTGTTCTCCTTCCTTCTTCCGCTGGTTGACTTTGTCATTCTATGAGAAATGTTCTCTCCTTGGCTTTGTTTGCTGATATACTCCAGGCAAGATTTTGTTTTCCTGTCCTGTTCCCAGCACTTTTCAGTCTGCTTTCCTTTCCTTCCCTCTCCCACTAGAGCTGTTCTTAGTCTTCATCGTACCTCCCTCTCCATGTAAATTCATCACCATTTTGGCTGTTAATTTCACCTATCCTGTGATGCTGTGAGACAGTTAGTTGAAGAGATTTAGTTCCTTTGTCCTAAGAAACACTTGGATGGCATATATTGAACAAGTGCCTTTGACAGTAAGTATTATTTGTCCTTGGTATGTGTCTCTGGGCCACTTTTCAGCTGTGGGGAAAGCATACCTGAAAATATGGAAAGCAATCTTAAGATTTAATGTACTGTTTGAAAGAATCTTCTGTAAGTTTCTAAAATAAGCTTAACAGGTATTTTTGAATTTTTGTATGATTAATGTATATTTGATTTTTATCCTCATCCTAGGTTTTATTTGGCATTTATCCAGATCAAGGTATGTCCTGGCAGATGTTGGCTGTCTCGCCTCTGGAAAGCTTCTGTATCCTTCTTTCATTGAAGAAAACTGAACTGGTTTCATTGATAAAGTGGTTGAATGGCTGTTTTCTTGCTTATACCCAGGAAGGGTTCAGTGTCCTCAGAGCATGGGCTGCACTTAGACTCATTACTTGATGAGCACAGTCATGCTCCACATTTGAGCTATAATGTATAGCACATGTCTGGGATGTCTTGTGGTTCCCATCCAGTTAAGTTCCATCTCTTTGTATGAAACCTGAAGTGTGTAAGTGGGACCTAGTGGGATCAAGCCCCAGAAAATAGCTCTGACCATGACTAGCGCATGCCCCTGGCTGTAGCAACTGCTCTCCAGCCCGTTTGCTCTGGATGCTGTCCGTGCTGTCCATGCTCTCCATGCTGTCATCTGTAGCATATCTGTAGGGTATACTTGATCCATGATGCTACTCAGTGAACTCCTTCAAAAGCAGCAAACTAGGTGATTCACAGACCTGTTTCCAGAACAGCTTAGCACAGGCATATGTTTGGATTTGTGTATCTGTAGATATTTTTCAGTGGAGGTGTGGAATCTTTCATTTTTTTTTTTTTTTTCCGTGTAAAATTGCTCAATAGTGAATTTAAGTCCACAAATCTTCAACAAACTCTTCAAAAGAACAAGCAACAGAATAATCCAAAATAAAAATGATTCATTGCAGGTGAATGCAGACCTGAATGTCAAAGGTCTTTGAAGGATGAGCATTCAGTTATTAAACAAACAAAAATTGCATTTCTTATTCTCAATATATTTCTAATTTTATCACTTTGGTCTACAATTTACTTGTTTATTATTTCACTAATGTTAGAAGATGATTCAAGCTACAGATATACTTTATGGGCTCCTGGGAAGTGTCTTGTTCTGAAAAAGTGTGGTAAGAATTCCATTTTAAAAGAGTGATTTCTTCTGCTTAACTGGGCAGGTCTGTAGCTTTGAGCAGGGAGAGTCCACTTTAAATAGCTTTGATTGTTAGCATTCTCACTATTGCAAATAATGACACGATATTACATGACTGCTAGGGTAAATGAGGAAGAAAATGTCTTGAGGGCCATATATAATGAGAAGTGGAGATTGTTTTTTTGGAGGAGTGCAAGTGAATAGGACCAGTGGGACCAGTGACAACTTCAATGGTAAACTCCCATCAGTATCTTGTTCACACTGGTACTTTTTTCCTCCTTGAAACTGTTGTTGAAAGGTCCTATTTACATATGCATGTGGTCTTGAACAGCACCAGAGCTGTAATGACAGAGACTGCCAAATCAGGGTGCATTGGTGGCAAGTCTTTGAGTTCAAATTTTAGTCAGCTCTCAGAACATAACTTGAGGATTAGATGTCTTTCCACAGATGTTGGGTTAGAACCATAGCTTCTGCATTGTGCCTATTGATTCTGTAGCCAGTTATACTTTTTGCTTGTTTCAGGAAATGCTGTTGGGACTGGGATATGAGAACAAAAACAAGTATTCCCAGATTTCACATTTTACCTGTCATGTCAGGATGCTTTAGCCAAGTAGCTGTCAGACAGAATACAGCATCCCCCTTCTTTACTTGACAAACCTGGAGCTGCGTCTTCTTAGTTTGTGTCATATGTGTTGAAAACTGGATGTTCTGTCCTTGCATTCCTACCTGAGGTCAATGAGATAGGAGAAAATATGTGAGAAGAAAGCTATGCTTCATTTTCAAGGTGACACAGTAATTCAAGCAGAAGGGTCAAGGAGGAAGATTTCATTCCTAAATGAGGTTTTGAAAAGGCATGAGCAATTCTGAATGTCATCTCACCATTGCTGCTAGTCTTCATTTATGCAGATGTAAGCTCATGTGTTTGTCCTCCACTTTCTCACACAGTGAAGAAAGTTTTCACCTTTTTGGCTAGACTTGAGTAATGCTAACCATTCACACACAAATGTCAAATATGCGATTTATTCTGGCTGACAGACTGTAGTATTCTCAGTGGATACTGAGCGCTACTCTCTGAACGTCTACAAGAATTTCATGGTAGGCAGGCAGGTGTGTTGCAACTGTCCTTGTCACAAAACCCTCAGAGGTTATTATACAAGACTGCCTTGGGTGAGAAAGAAGTGTCCTAGCTCATATGATGCTAAATTATGCAAATGAACACTTTGCCTCTTGTAGCTCAGTTCTTAGAAAGCTGTTAAAAAGTGTCAAATTGGTACTAAGTGCCATATACTCATTATGCTTTAAAAAAAATAAAATCCTTAATTTCTATGCTTTTCCAGAAAAGCCCATGTAAATTGATTTCTGTATGTACAGTCTCATGTATACAATGTCTGCATACACTAGAAAAATCTATGAAATCTAAAGCCAAAGATGGAAATATTTTTAAAATCAAACTGAGTAGTCCCTTCGGACTTCATTCATTAGTGCCACTTAGTTTTTTTTTTTTTTTTTTTTTTTTTTTTTTCTTGTCATGGCCATTAGATCTCAGACCTGGTGGGACTTTCAGTCTCTGGCTGTTGGGAGAGACTTGCTGGCATGGCGGTGACCTGCTTTTAATGTGATGTCTCTGTAGCCCTTTTCCATTGCTTTAGTTCCTTTTTGATGTTTCCGTAGTTTAATCTATTGCTTGGATTTACTCTATTTTTTCCCCCCTCACTGTCTTCTGTGTCTTTTCTAATAGCTCACTTGTACCGCCCTTTGCTTTGTCCATCCCCATGGATACAAACCTGACATGTAGCACTGAGGAGTGCTGGCTACAGTTTCTGAATGCAGCAGCTTGCCTCCCCTGAATTAATAGAAGCTTTCTGAGTACTTAAGATATTTTTTAATACTGGTTTCGCTATTGCCACCAGGTCCAAATTCAGTTGACTTAGTATAATTTTTCAAAGTAGTGGCAATATTGTTCCTTTTTGAAAACACTCGGAATTTATTTGCTTATAAATTCTAAGAGTAAACTCTTTAACAGCAGAGAGAAGTAAGTTTAGTATAAAGCCAGGCTGAAAGACCCTCTTCTGCAGGAAGTAAGATTCAATACCTCTATTAATGTATATCTATGCAGCATTTTCAGACCTTTGCTGAAAGGCTGTATGTTAAAAGGAACACATCAATAATTAATAAGATGATGTACCTTTGGAAAGTGGACATAAATAAAAATAGAAGAGATATTTCCTAGTTTAGTTACAGATACCTATTCTAACACATGAACATATTTATTTTCTGTAACTCTTTGGCCATTCAAACATTGAAGTAACCTCGGTACATTAGCTGGTTGACCTCAGAAAGAATGAGAACTATTCCCCCTATTCTTTCCTAACCATGTAAGTTTTCAGTCTTAAGAATGTTCTGAAATGCTTACAATACTCTGTGTTTATTCCTTCATTTCTAAACTATTCTGCCCTGACCTAAGTAAAATTTTAAATATTTCTCAAACAGTAGGGAACAGACAGCTGGAGCAGAGCTGTGCATTAACCTTTAGAATTGAACAAGGCTTTATGAAATTAAAAAGTAATGGGGATTTGTGGATGTTACTGAGGAATTACACAATCAAACTCTACCTGTCATTTAAAGAAGTGTCTGCCTCCCTAATGGACTGTCTTCTTTTCTTTCACTGCACCTGATACAATTATTGCTATTTCTTCACTTCTCAATAGTAGAAACTTTGGCTTTTTACAAGAAAAGATAAATCTTCCAGTGCAGTACTGGGGTGATGGGTCTCACACCTACCTCTTCGAGTTGTGAATTTCCATCTTTACTCTGTCCCGGGCAAGTATTTCATTTACAATCTTGTTTGCTTCCCTCTCAAGAACATCTGTACTTGTGCCAGTTACTGCTATAGGTGAGGGGAAGTTAGGTTAGTCTAGGTGCAGCAATTCCATTTTCCCTTTTCAGATTTCTTGTCAGAACTTACTTCAGGTCCAACTATTGTGGACCTGAAAACTAATAATAACTGGAGAGAGGACTTTGAATTCTTTCTGAGTCTGCCCCCAAATTTTTCATTTTTTTGAATGTATTTTAAATACTTTCAGTCCTGATCTAATTGTTTGCTTTATATGCTTGACATCTTCTCATTAAAAATTTTGGAGTGAGGACTGACACTTTGCAAGGTATATATTTCCACAGCACCTACAGTAAGGGGTTCCTTACTCGCTTGCTCCTGAAATATTATCACCACAAAACAAAAGTTAGAGAAAATACTCTCAAGTTGTGACTGAACATGTCTCTGGTCATCCGAAAAACTATAGATATCAAATTGACTAGTCAGTAGCTATTTCATCTGGCTTAGCTCCATTCTCAGTGGCTCTGAGCAATTTAAACATGCCCTGTCCAGTGTTAAGATCTCAAATTCTCAAGTAGAAACTGTATCTCAGTAGTATATTGAAATTTACATCATAGGCTAGATTTCTTATTTTATTTGAATTCAGTGGAACCATTTAGAAAAATTCCACATATGGAAATTGATAGGAGAGGCTTTAGACAGAGAAGACGAAGATATGCTGACCTTAATATCAAATTCCTCTATTAGGTTGCATGAGTTTGAATGGTGGGTCAAATATGTTAATCAAGTAGCAAGAAAAGGTCACTAGGTAAACTTGTAATCATGCCATGACCATTAATGACACTGAAAATCACCTTTTCTGCTCCTTGAACCAGAGGTATTTACAGAAAGAACAACTGTGAGGCAAAGAGCATATACAGAATTTATCAGACTTTTCAACTTCCATGGAAGTTAAAAAAAAAAAAAAAGGGGGTTCTTTTTCCAAGAAACATAATTTAAATGAATGAATGAATGAATGAATGAATGAAACAGCTTCTCAAATCCCTTTAATTCTTTTTGCTCTTTGAATTTATTTTGTTTGTTATTTTAGCCCTCTACTGTCAGACACTCCTTGGTAATTTTTTCCTTGCAGAACACATTTAAAAATGGTTTATGTTTGTTGTTGCTGTTGGAAACAAACTAAGCATTTTGGCCCGCAGGCAGTGTTCAAACTGCTAAGTAGATGGATGAAGATGAGGACCATCTACAGTGGCAGGCAAAGAAGCAGAATATCAAAGTATGGTTGAGAAAATGTTATGAAAAATAGTTTATTAAGAACCATAAAACTTCTGAAGAGTTATGGAGAATTCTTCAGATAGGGAAACCAACAGTTATAGAAGAACTTGTGTTTCTACATACTACATTTTGAAGGGATGATGTAAAAACACCCTAACTAGTTACAGCAATCTGCTTTACATCAAGAGAGAAAATTGAAAAATGCAGAAATAATCCCAGGGCAACGTGTAAAAATGTAGTAAGGTCCAGGAAAAATGTCTTTTAAAAACAGCAAAACCAAAGAAACCAGCCTGAGCAATGTGGTCATAAATCAGAATCAATAGCATACATGTACATGCATATCAGAAACTTGGTGAAAAATAATCAATAGTTGTAATAATGTCAAGCTACATTTTACAGTAGGCAGAGTAGGTGATACAAATAGATAGAATATAGAATATAGAATATCCTGAGTTGGAAGGGACCCTTAAGGATCATCAAGTCCAACTCTTGACACCGCACAGGTCTACCCAAAAGTTCAGACCATGTGACTAAGTGCACAGTCCAATCTCTTCTTAAATTCAGACAGGCTCGGTGCAGTGACCGCTTCCCTGGGGAGCCTGTTCCAGTGTGCAACCACTCTCTCTGTGAAGAAGCCCCTCCTGATGTCAAGCCTAAATTTCCCCTGCCTCAGCTTAACCCCGTTCCCGCGGGTCCTGTCACTGGTGTTAATGGAGAAAAGGTCTCCTGCCTCTCGACACCCCCTTACGAGGAATGTTAAAGAAAGATTGTTAAAGAAAGAAGATGTTAAAGGAAGTGTAAAGTCAGCCATCTGCATGCAAATATAAGAGAGAATCTCTGTCATTCATAGCTTTTTGGTTGGTTCTGTACATACTGAATAAATGGCTTGATGCAAGGTAACACAGGGACTCTACTTAGGGTGTGACTCATCTCAGCTACACCTGAGTTAGTCATCCTGGGCTCTCTTTATAGTTTACAGAGGCAGCTGGTGCTTCTAATGAGTGATTCCTCTTAACTTAATGTGGTGGTCTAAATTAAGGCAATGAATTCCATCTCAAAAGCACTCTCTTTTCACTGATTTTAAGGGAATCAGAGTAACCAGCTGAGATGCAGATATCATCAGTACAGAAGTAGAAACTGTGGTGAATGAATTATAATTTAAATATTTAGCCGCTGCATCCCGTTCTATCATGTTGTTTATGTAAGCTACAAAAAAGTAAAGTGACATGAGGTGACTCTCACACTCTCTTCGATACCTTCTCTGAGCAGCTAGTCAGAAAACGAAGAATGGAAAAAAACAACTCTTGGTTTAGCTTTGAGCGATGCACCCAGGCTGGTGCCAGATGTAAATACAGAGAGCCACTGTGTAATAGTGCACAAAGCATATGCAAACCAAAATCCCTTGACAGGATAATTCACAGCAGTAATATAATTTCAAGAATGGAACTAAAGAAAAATGAGGCAGCTTAGCTGAAGTGAAATAAAAAATAACAACTCCAGCTGTAAATCTTGTCAGGGAGATTTTTTTTTTTCTTTAAAGGCAAATACTGCAAAAAATGTTAAGAACAGAAAAAAAGTACCAGCACGGTTAAATTGCAGAGTAAGAGGGGATGCTAGAAGTAAAAAGATAGTTTTCCCAAAAGTTGAAGTCACATCTGAATGATTGAAATGGAGAAGAGATCACATTCTGGCAATTTAAGGGCAATATAAAACCAAGATAAGGCAGAACAAAACTATTCTGAGGAGCTGCCTGGTAAAAAAAAAGTGCATTTTGACTTATCAAAACATGGCTGAAGTTTTCTCCCAGGTTAGTTTGATTCTACCTTTCATAAAGGCTGTGATCTGCTGCAGTCTAACAATGGAATTATGACAGAGTCTCTAAATATTTTTTTTGGAGAAAGATAACTCTGATGGGATTTTAGCTCTAAGTGCCTCATTGCAGATCAGTGAATGATGTTCAGTTCCACTTGCAATCAAAGGAGAACCTTTTTTTTTTTTTTGATAGTTTTATAAATGCACAATGCACAGAAAGGAATGGAAAAAACATCTAAAGTATCCTCATCTTCACAGGAAAAGAAGGAAGGAAGAACTCTTCTTGGAAATAAGGTTTCATTTTTCCCCCTTTAATTTCAAGCATCCTTTATAATAGCTTCTGAATGTGTCATCTGAGTAATTACAGGATTTATTTTAAAAGTATTGCTTAAAAGGGAGCTGCCATAATTATATGCACCTGAAGCTTTTTGAGACATAAATTACTGGCTACACTTCTAATAAAAAGCAGACTGTCAAGAGGTGTCCCAAATCATTGGGTTAATGACTTCAGGTCAGCAGGCCTCTTAGAAAGTATAATTAATGTCTCTAGCTAAAGGTATACATTTAGTTCCAGTGGACACTAATATCATATATTAGGACACCAAAAAACTATGGTGCCAAGTCACACTTAAAACCTTTAGAAAGGGAAGGGAACTGTACTAATTTATATTTATGTTTGCTAAGGGCTGCGCGTGTAAATTATCTTGTCTGGAATTAGTTTCCAAGTTTGTTGCATCTGGGGTTATTTTCTGTGGTTTCCTATGCAATTTCTTTAAGCAAATAGATGTCTGGAGCTGGCTGGGTGGGTCATTCTTGACGAACAGTGTGTGAACAGAGGTGGTTCAAGAGTTTGGCAAGTTCAGACTTGCCAAACTAAGCAGGGTGAAATTTATATCACCTTGCAATGCACTGAAGTCAGAAGTTAAGGCTGTTAGGATACTCAAGCATGTGTCTGAGTTGCGTGATTTCAACAGGGCATATATGTGTAAAGTCAAGTGTCTTCTTTCTCATCTTACCCATATATATCCATAAATATACACACATATATTGATGATGCTTTTGCTCTCTACCTCATCACAGGCAGCTGCAAAACAATTCCACTGTCTCTCTGTTGTAGCCTTTTTAAAGTCTGTGAGGGCTTTCAAAGCTCAGGTTTTCCTTTTTCTCCAGGCCTCCAGGGATAATTCTTTCTCATCCAAGCCAAAAATGAACTCCTAACAATACTGAGTCTAAATAGTCCTAGATACATTGGATAAGTAATGCTAGGCTTTTTAATTTTTATTTAAATAAATAAATAAATATATAGTTAATGGATTTGTCTCTCACTGTTGGCTGATTTCTTAATTATATTAGACTAGAAATGTAGTTTGACCACACCTCATGCTATACCTGAGAAAGAAAAAGTAGAAAAGGAGCTGGAGGAGAAAGAGACCATGAGTATTCTGGCAGAAGCTGAATATATGTTTTTAGATGTTAGCAAACTTGTGAATGAAGTTTTGGCCAAAAAGCAAATTCTCCATCATGAATGGGGCATTGATTCTGATTTAGTTTCCCATGTGGTTGTAGCTTACACAGTATTTTTCCCAGTACAATTTCTGTGATGTTTAAATTTCTGAGCTAATGATGCAGCCTTTCATCTATACAAACACTTAAAGAACTTTCTCAGTCTCTCTGCATATTTCCATACACTCTTTTGGAGCTTTGGTAGATCTGCAATGTCAGCTGAAACTGATTGATCTTAAAAGTTGCTAGGAAAGGACAGAAGTATTGTGATCCTGTAAATTCTGTTTCCTTAGGAAACCAGGCTAAAACAGTGTTACTTGCTGAAGAAGAAAATGTTTGTTTTGTTCTTTTCATAATTTCTTGATTAATTTAGGTGAATGTGGTTTGTTGCCTTTTTTTCTTCTGGAGTTGGTACAATTTATACTCATTTTTACTGGAAATTCAAACCTTAACAACCTTATTAACAGCTATGAATCTGACAGATTTTCATGATTCTGCTCTGTTGAGGTTAGACCTTGGAGGTCCATTTGTAGCAGATGTAGAGGATGAGCAAACAGAGGAATACATTTTAGTGCAAATCAGCCAGACTGAAGATGCTGTCCCAAGGAGGAGACACCAGCAGCAGGTGATGGCCTTTGCATTTTCTTTCACTTATTCTGAGATGCGTTTTATCTTTTGTATTTCCGTCATTGGTATGTGCATTAGTTGGTCATGCTTTTCCCTGTGGGAAAACCTGTGTGAAGGTCAGCATTGGAAAAATTATTAGAAAAATAATTAGAATAAGCCTTTGCAAGACTTTCCTTAACTTCCAATCAAAATTTTCTAAACCTGATATCTCTTGACTGACATCTTGCATGAAAGTTCAAGTGTTAAAAGTTGGCAATATTTCAAAAACTGTCTTAGGAAGAAGAAACAAGTGTAAAGTGTCTTTTTGCACTCACTGAAATACATTTTCACATTTTGTTGCAAATTATTTTCTCAGGCAAGTTGTCACACTTATTGGCTTTTTTTCTCTTAAGGCTTTTTCATTGCTGATGTTGTCTGTAGCAACTTCCTGCTGCTCCCTTCCTGAGAACTCAGTGAAGGAGGATCCTTTATGAGGTGTCATTGTGTATCACTGAACAATGAAAATAAGCTTCATCATTTAATAAATAGTATTGGCATACGAACTGCTGCTTCTCATTCTGTAAAGGTGGTGTCCTGTACCAGTGATAATTTAGCTGAATAACGTCAACGGTATGCCCACTTACACCCAATACCACAGGCTACAGAGAAGGATTAATCCCACTACCTCGGTGTGCCAAACAATATGATAATGGCAATTACACCCTTAAACCACTGAACTCCCTGATGTGGAGAATGCTGCTGGCAGTGATCCCCAAGGAGCCTTCGCACTGCTGCAGGTAGCCAGAGCACAGTTTGTTGTAGCAGCCCACCTCCCGCTGGCACTCCAGTGGTGGTCCTGACATGGCCAGATTATGCTACTCAGAACGACTTTCTCTGTCTGCGTGCTCCTCAGGCATTTCTCTGCATCAGAGGTTCCAAGTTGGATGATTATGCTGTTTTTTTTTTTTTTGTTGTTGTTTGTTTGTTTTTCTTCTGCAATTTGTAGCACATAGGGTCAAGACAGATTCAGGATTTACACTACAATTAATGGAATCTTACATTTATTTACATTTATTTTCTTAAAAAAATAAATTATGTATCTGTATGTAATGACATTTGACTAAGTTTGCCAGTATATCAGTGTATTTTAGTGGGTAAAGTTTCAGTGTTTTATTTTCTGAGGCTCTTTTCACTCTCCTTGCTCTTGTTCTTCTCTCTCATTCCTCTTCCTAGATCAGCAAGGGAAGGAATTCTGTTTCTGTTTGCTGAAATTCTAGCATGTACTCTTCATAATGTCTGGGGGTAGGATCTAGCTGTTGGGCTTCTCATCATCTGTACCTTATGTCTGTTAGTTTTCTTCCTAGGCAGTCTTTAGGAGCAAACCACATTGTCTTTTCTATGGCTTAGATGACAGGTCACTCCAGGGACTATTGCCTGTGGGAGGACAATGGACACTTCAGCAACTTTGGCTGTTTTCCCTTATGTAGTCATCTAATGCTCTCCTGGCAGGTCCTCTACCTTAAACCTGCCAAGAAAGAGTATCTTTAGCATCATAATGTAAAAGCACCACACTGACTGTCTGTAATTTTTTTTTTTCTCTCCCAAGCCATTTGAATTTAAGAAAAAATATCTTGGGCCACAAGGGCACCACTCAGAGCCTGGAGGACACCTGTCCTAAGTACCCAGCAGTTTGTGTTGCAGGTCAAAGAGGACTGTGCAAAATTCAGAAACTCTGTACCAATTGTCTGGAAGTTTGGGATTGCTCCTGGGATTTGTGGCTCTTGCAGTGTGGAAATGCCCACAGTACCCTTGTGTTGTGTCATCTAGCTGAGATGCTTAGGTGAGGAGCCTAGCTGCCCTAGATATTCCCTAAAGCCAAACAGAAAGTGTGATGTGGTCTCCCCTCTCTAGAGCATCTCCTGGAGTTGTTTCCAGCTTCACTCATAGAACGAGGGGATGAGGATAAACTTGCTGAAGGCTGTTAACATAACTAACAAAGTGGAATGAATTTAGGGTGGTGTGTCTGATCTCCTGTCCATAAAAATCCTCCAAGCTGCAAAGGAGATAGAATGAAGAATAAAAGCCAGAACAGAGGTTTATCACTTTCACTGATTTTTACTAATATCACCAAATCTGACCCTTTTGCAGGTGGTGTACAACTGGTCTCTACCTTTAAGTTCAAGAAGAAATCAGCAAATCATCACAACTAGAACCTTTCAGATGCCAAACAGGTTGGCTACAAGACTGAGAAACAAACCATTGAAGTTTACATAGACTTGACTGCCAAAGAATAAGATAACATTCTAAAAATAATCTGTCACTGACTGTTTCAGAGGGGCAGGAAAGCATGACACCTCCTTTGCTGTTTAAATGCATTTCCAAGGGTGGCTTGCTGAGTTATCTTCCAAGCAAAGCTATCTAGAGGGATAAAGTGAAAATATTTGAAAAGTTGCTTGTAATTGCAAAAATATAACACATATTTATAGATTCTTAATATAAAATTAATGCATAAGTAAAATGAATGAGTTGTCATTACAGAATAAAAACAAAACTTTTTTTCCTTTCCCCAGAGGCACCATCTTCATAAACATTCAAGCTTTCCTGCAGGAGCCTGGAAGCGTTCCTCTCTCCATGAAACATCAATACCTTCATGCTAATATAGAGGCACAAGTAACAATTGCATCCATCATCTTAGTTGGTGTCTATGTGCTGATCATACTGGAAGTAAGTCATGTTTTGTGCTTTGGTTTTATTTTTTGACCTACATTGCAAATGGAATGTGAGGAAGAGTTTCATTCTTGAGCTGTAACATACTTTTAAGATCTGTATCTGAATCCTTGCTGAATCATTATCATTGCTAGTGGAATGAACAAGGTATGTGTGAGGAAATTGTTCTGAATTGCAACTGATTCTGGCTAGCTATCCAAACATTACAGTGATTCTTGCATGTTCTTCTACTAGCACCTCTTAGTGTTTTAGTATTTTAGCAGGATTATAACTTGGCTATAAGAATTAAAAAATAAATTTGGTTTATAAAAGATGCAGAAAATCTTAAAAAGGTTAAAAGCAATTAACTTTTTTTTTTTTTTAACTTCGGTTATTCCCTTTTTTAAGGCACCTCAAGCTATAATTTTGCTTACTTTTAAAAGGTTAAACTGTGCACACTTCTTAATATCACTGACATTTAGAAATGCTTTTACTGTATTATTTGAAGAAAAAGAGTCTGAGTTAACATGAAGAAGTCAAGGGATGAGGAACTTTAAACATATATTGTAACTTAATTCCAAAGCCTTGAGTTACCAGACCCAAAGAAAATACCTCAAATCAGCACTAAGGATGAAAAACATGTCAGAAAGAGCTCCGGCTCCTACAAACTTTACAAACTTCTTTGAACTGAAATCATTAACTGTTTGATTATCTTGAAATACAGTACAAATACAGGGGCCTACCTTTTTTTTTTTTTTTTTTTTTTTTTTTTAAGATTTTGTGAGCATATACATTCTCCATGAATTTTCCAGGAGTTCCACTAGTATGAAACAGAGAAGTGAATCAGGTCTATAAGGTGCTTAGTAATGTCTGGCATGCTCACTACTTATACATATCCCTTGTGTACCTTAAGCTTTTCATCCTGTTACTTGCTGAAATGGTAAGAAAGATAGGTAAATGCGTTCTTATCAAATACCAGTAATAGGCACATGTAACATGACAGATGCTTCAGATGCTTAGATTATGTGATTCAAGACTGGTGATTTATTTATGAGGCTAAAACTGGTTCTATGTATTTTCTAAAGGAACAAAGAGACCTAATATTAAGTGTGAAGGTGGTTTGAGCTAGATCTTGATGTATACATAGGTAGGAATGCAACACAACACCAAAATAAGCTTTATAGTCTTTAATGCATCTTTAAAAAAAAACCCACAACCTATGCAATCCTATAACAATTGCAAAACTTTTTTTATTTTATTTTTTTAATATGCAATGGCTGAGATTTCTTGTTTCATCTTAGAAAGTCACTTTTGAACAATTCATGTGTGCACAGGAAATAAAGGCTTGAAACTGAAGAGCAAAACTAAAAAAAGCATGCATTTTCCTGTTGTTTCTAAGAAAAAGCTCTGAAACTACTCATTAGTTCATTGCTTCTGTGAAATGATCATGGAAAAATTTCTGTTGATGGCAGAAAAATTATTCCAGCAAATTCAAAGACAGAAATAGATCTTTATAAGTAAACGTTTTTTGAATATTAAAGTGTGGGAAGTCACCTATTGCATCACAATTTTAGCTGCTTTCTCCATAATTTTTGTAGGAATGACAAATGCTGCATCTAGAGTAAATTTTAAACTATGAATTTATAAGCTGGCAATAACTAACATAAAATAAAACTTGACTGTTTGGTTCCATCATGGAACTCTTCCAAGACATGGATGTTAATATTCTTAGTATATGTAATAGTGGCTTACCTTATATTTGATACTTATTACTTTGGTGCCTGAAGTCCTGCTTTCTCAACACATTGCACTCTAATGCATTAGCAGTTATCACTGTTAGAAAAATCAATTGGTGTTGCTGCAGGAGCGATCTCTCATGGATTTTCATTTTCTGTGTTGCTGCTCCCCTTTTTTTATCTGTCTTTATTCTAGTTTCCTGTGTTTTATTCATTATCATTGCCAATATAGGTTCAACTTCAGGCAGTGAAGAGCTATATCTTCACATATTTTCTTGTGATGGTAAAGAAAGAGGAAGCCTTTTTTCTGTTACAACACATGAGCTATTCAAAGGTGTGCCTCTTGCTCCACCTGCAGAGCCCTTTTTCCCCATACAGGAACTCCAGATCTTGTGCCCCCAGCCTCCTCAAAACCCACTGTCCTCATCTTAATCCTTCCTTCCCCTTCTCAGCCTGCCCTTTGCTACCTTATTCATCAGGGAGCATACAGGAAACAGACTGCAAGATCTTCTGCCTTCCACAGATACAGAGGAACATATTCTGAATGAAAAATGAAATGCATTTGCTGTAAACAGTCTCCTCTAAACTTGCAGCAGTGTAAAAACATGTGCAAAATTCTGCTCTGAATTAGCTGTTTGCATCTTTTTTGGCACTGAATTTGTAGGAGCTCAAAGTATACCAAGAACCAGTCCTTGTCAGAGGGGGTCTTAGTATCTTCTGAAGAACAGCACATTCTGAGACACGTTAAGCCACTGAACCTGGTTTCTTCATGCATTTAAGTGCTACTTCTTTTAAAACCGATTGTGTTATTTGATCATAAAAATATTAATACATTTTTGGTAAAGGAAGATTCCACTTTCTCATCTTCAATTTCTAATAATTTCTTCTATATGCTTGCCATAAACATGAATATTTTTGTACTCACCATCCTACTCTACTCCTTGGAGCTTTCATATATTGCCTTTAACTCTGGACATCTCTTAGTTACATTTCCTTTGTGAAATCTGTATGTTCCTTTTTCTTTCTTGCTTTCTTTTTTTTTTTTTTTTTTAATTTTTCTTCACATAATCATTCTTTCCTTCAGTAACTAGACATTCATTCTCTTGAAATTGATTTTTCTTCAAATATTGAACAGTTACCTCTTTGCATTTCAGGCTTCTCTTCCCTTCCCTTCTCCCAGAGGAGAAAAAAGAAAAAAAACTGCTTCTTGTGATATTTCTGAATTAATCTAATCTATACTATTTTATAGTGTTGTAGAAAACAATGAAGTATTTCATTTCCTTCCTGGAAGGCTACACTGCACAGGAAATTAAAGCAAAGGTACACTTCAGGAGGTTCAGATCTACCTGTTTTGATGTCAGCTCTGACATCTGATCCTTCAGGGTTACTGAGGAACAGGTGGGCTTATAGGTGTGTTTTGACATTTTCTACAGGATCATATGGTGTAAAGTCCAGATGTCTGGAGTTTTACATTGATGTTGCTGTGCTAAATTAGTTTTATGGTTAAAAATCTCATAGGTTCCCTTTGCAATACAGTAAGATACTTTTGATTTTTGACTTCTCTCCTTTTGTGTGTGTAGATAATGGAATAATACACTGGTGACCTCGAAAAGAAATCTATCTGCCTATCCATATCTTAAAATACTTGTTAATGTTAGAAAGTTTTATTGGTGTTTAGAAAAGCTTCTTGAGTTCATAAAGTTCTTAATAGTAATTACAAATTGCATAATTGTAGCTACGCTGAACATGCATTAATTAGAAATATATAAGAAGGAATGTGTAACATTTATTATTAAAGGACAGAGATCGTTAATTTGAATTAATTATTAATTGTGTACACTTGTCTACTGTTTTCTATTAATTGCATATTTTATGTTGTGGACTAAAATGGAGTGTTAACTGTTTATGATACTTAACTTCATATTTTCTGGTTTACTTAATAATCTTAAAAAAAAAAACACTAACAAACAATAAAAATTAAAATAAAAAACCAACACCTATTTTATGAAGCATTTTATCTAGTAAGGAATAAAAGGCAGAATAATAGTCATTTTATTAAATAATAAGAAAGTACTGCTAGTACTTCAAATGGCAGAAAAGTGATACTGTCAGGTGCCTAAAATTCTGTGAGAACCTCCATTGGACCTAGCATTATCACAGCACCTAGCATTTATTTTCATATCCTGTCCTCTAGGTATCCCTAAGAAAGATCTTGTCAGGATCTTTCAAATAGTATTTTAGTGATCTGGCATCTTGAATAACATTTATAAGTCTGTATTTCTCCTTAAAATGCAAATACATGAAAGTGCAAGATCTGGCTTTAAAAGATCTAGCTTCTTGTTTTGTGAAGCATGGACTATTAATCACGATTTTCAATTTAATGGAAATATGGAGTATCAGTTTCTTTCCATATCACTTTTCTATTATTAACTGGTTTAAATTATGAATAAACATCCCTTAAGCTCAATTTCTTTAATATAGAGTTTTTTTTTTTTTAATAGCATTTAACCAGTAGAAACTAGCTGCAGACATAAAAATTTTTTACATTTTAGTATGTGGTTTAGTACAACCATTTTTTCTAGCACTGTGGGCTGCTTAAACCAATGTCAGAAAGCTCTTTTACAAATGAAATAACATGTTTCTTATTACTACTGTCTATGCTCAGACAGTCCTCTTTTTTTTTTTTCTTTTTTTTCTTTTTTTTTTTTTTCCTCCAGTAAGAGGCTATTTATTTGCACATGGGAAATTATACTTTAGAGAGGGAATAGGAAAAGAGAAGAAATATTCACTGGTGTACAAAACATAATACAAAGAGATTGCAATAGACTAAATTTAAGGTAGATTTTTTTCCCAATGAGGAGATTCACCGAAACTGGAGATGAGCTTATTCAGCACGGTTTCTCACTTCCCATCCATCCTCATATTGATCTGTGCTTAAATATAGATAAGGAATAGAGTAGACTAGAGTCTTCCCACTTACACGTATATCCTACCAAAAGATTGTTAGTACAGGGATGGAAGAAAATCCATAGTCTTTAGTTGAAAAGACAGCATAAAAAAGAAAATCGGAACTGCTGCTCTCCCTGGCCTTAGTGGGAAATAAATAAATTCCTGCTACTATTATTTCCCGTTGTGCTAGGATGCAAAAACTGTGAAGAGGCATTAAAACACTGCTGTAGGTGTTGGCAGAAAATTAGGGCAGATCAGAAGAAACCATCTATCCTTTTTTTTGGGTGAAGAGTCTGAACCACACCTCATAAGGCAAGATAAAATTTGTCCTCTTCTGCCCTCCTGTCTGGGACTGGGAAGAAAAAAAAGCCCAAGTTGGGGGCAGAGCTGGTAAACCATTGCCTCCTGGGTGTGCCAGCCAGCTTCCAGCAGCACAAACATGCTGGAGAGCAAAGATTTCTTGACTGTCTTGATCATCTGCACTGTTTTACAGTGAGGTAGAAATGGAGCCAGGAGCTAGGGCATAGAGAGTGAACTTGCTGGATGGAGGCAGAGATCATTAATGTCATGATGCTGTGAGTTGCATGGAATCTGAGTCCACATTGGTGACATCTAAAATGTAAAATCCAGTAGAAAAACCTAACTTTCTACGGAGCTGGCTGACTACATCTTTCCTGGGCAGCAGGTGGTTGCAGGTCTGCTTTGGAGACCCCAGTACCATGATAGACCATTGCCATTCAAATGTCTCCTTTTTCTATTTTTCTAGCTGAAAATGTGTGAGGTAATGAGGGCTGTCTTGCTGTGTCTGTGAGTAATGTGCTTTCATGACATAAAACTGATGGTATGCACTGGGAACGGTGTTGAGGCCTATGAAGCGAGTGTCAGGAGGCAGCAAAGCTTGCTAAGATGGAGGACTGGATTGAGCAAGGGGATCCAGATGTAGGGCAGATCTATCTCTCCTGTTTCCCTGAGGGAATTTTTCTTCAAACTTTACCCTGGATGTTCTCCAAAAGTGTTTGTGAGGCCCAAACAAGGCTTGCGACTGAGCTAGCAATTAAGCAACGTGGCCTGTAAGGATAATTCTTTTTTCTTTTTTCTTTTTTTCTTTTTCTTTTTCTTTTTTTTTTCTCCCTGTAATTTAGGAAGATGATGTGACCTTATATTGAGAAGCTCAAAATCACTTAATGCAGCTTTGCAGGAACTTTACAAGTTGTTCCTTATGAGCAGCAGTACTGGCCAGGTGCTGGGATTTCTACCACTTGGGTAGAGCAGAGATACTGCCTCCAATAGGACAGATCTAACACCAGTTAGATGAACTACAGCCATTTTTCCTGTCACAACTGCAACAAAGGAAGTGTAAAGTGGGCAACATCAATAGGTGGACAGTTAAACTAGATGATCTTAAGAGGTCTATTCCAACCTTAATGATTCTGTGATTTTATGATTTAAGTAAAGGAAGCACAGAGTACTTAAAGACAAGGACAGGATAAGTTTAAATTCAAACAAAAATACAGTATAACAGAAAGCAGAATCCTCAGTTTGATCTCAGTTTGCTCTGTTCTAAAAATAGTTTTGTATTATTAATTCAATATGACTGTTGATTTTACACCCACTATTGCCTAATTGTTAGCTCCGTCTTGGTAGAAGCCTGTCTCTGCTCTGTGTGTGTGTGTGTGTCTACATGTGTGCGCTTTAAAGAATACTATCTTAGATGATGGTACTTCTGTAATGTGTAAGTTGGCCTTAATTAAGAACTTAATAAAAAAAAAAAAGAAATTGCCACAGGATGGTGCTGCTTGCTATTCCAGGGAAGGGATGGCATTACTGCTAGCTTTAAAAGATGCTGGAACCCAGGCTCCACTTTTCACAGAATGATATATATTTTTTTTTTCTGAAATAATAGGAGTCATATTTCCAATGCTGTGTAAAAACTAATTTCTAAGTGTCCATTTTCTATTCACTATTGCTTTTTAAAATTAATTTCAAACTGCATTTTGTTCAATTTGTGAGACTGTCAAGCATAAATGTCTTGCCCTGCTTTGCATACGACGTATGTTGCTTTTTTTTTTTTTTTTTTTTTTTTTTTTGAGATGGGCAATAGAACATTAAATTAGCTTAATTGAATGTTGCTGTTGCTGTTCAGCTTCTACCCCGCCTACGGCAAACAGAGGGGCAGAGAGCCATGAAGTCTTAAAATTTTAACAAGGTGTTAAAACTCACATACACTTCTAATGCACGCAAATGGGGATGAGAACCACTTGGCTTCTTCTGGGGCCTTAGATGATTTCTTCCTTCAGCACGAGCAGGGCAAAAAGGAATAAACAAACACAAGGCAGTGGAGGGGTACTGAAAGCATATTTGATGGCACAATCTAAAGAGGAAAAAAATACAGAGAAGAAAAACGGAGTGAGGAAGAGAGGAGATGCCAGAGATGAGAGATGCACCAGAGAAACAGCCAGGTGGAGCAGACAGCTCCCTGTAAAGGCAAGGTGGGTGCTGCAGTTAGCCATACTGTTCACAGTGCATGGCTGCAATTCTGTACGGTCATAATATGCTGCTGTTAAAGAAGAGTGATGAATATTCACACCAGGAAAGTAAAATAGACTTACACCTTAGTTTTGTGGTTTTCTCTGTGTAATTTCTTTACATTAGAAACTCTAATGTAGTTAGTTTTTAGGATGTTGTGATAACTGGGAAAATACAGATACTGCCATCTTCTTTGGTTTCAAGAAAATGTTCCACAACTGCAAAGGTTTTAGCAAGACTGGAAACTTGTTGCCAGGCCAACCTGTCAACATCCAATGGCTTTGGTTATGTTAGTCTGCAGTAGTGGTTTGGTTTATCATCTTCTAGGTAGCAACACTAAGTCCTTTACTGGCACAGGACCTGATCTCTCTGCTTCAGTCATATAGCAAATGTTTTTGTAGCTAAAATATCACAGGAACAATATGCCTTGGCACATAAAAATGATTATCATCCTGTTTTTCCACAGGGCTCTGCTTTCTATTCATCTGACCTGACTCAAGGCCTTGATTTACAAAACCTCAGTTCATTCATCTCTCCGTGTGCCTCTCCAATTTCACATTAAGACAAAACTCCCAAATTTAAAGCAAATAAAAAACATGCTTTTAAAATTTGAGTCTGTGTGGCTCTTAAATTGTCAGATGTTACTGGACTTCCACATCCAGTAAGTCCTGGAGGGGTCTGAAAACAGTTTTGTTATCAGTCATCTCAACACGTAAAGGCTGGAAAACACACACCAATGTCTGTAATTATATTGGTATGACAGACTGATAGACTTTTTTTTTTTTTTTTTTTTTTTTAACTCCAGCTCTTAGCAATATCCTGAGCAGGGAGCTAATTTTGAAAAACATATTCAACCTTGAAGTTTAGCAGTTATTTTAGCCTCTTGATATAGGAACAAATCTTCTTCTAGAGACTCCAGTCAACATTTGTATGAGTACTGTTGCCCTCCCTTCTTTTCTCCAGTTTAATGGAAGAAGGGAATAGATTATTCAGATAATTTGACTTTCTTAGTTTTCCCCTCAGCCCTCTTTTTTAATGCATTTTTTTTTTTAAGTAGGAAGAACTGATATCAGTTGGTGAAACTTAATTTATTTACTTAATCACTGAATTTTGAGGCTGTTTTACCTAGACAGAGTTCCCAAGATATTTGTGGCCTTGAATTTATCTTATATTTTGAAAAATTGCATGAGGAAGTGCAACTGCTTTACTTTTACTTATGCCTTTACCTTAAGGCAGGGTTGTTTAAACCATGACTCTCTGCACTGACATTGAATTAGAACAAGTAACTTGGCACACTATCTGAGTGAAAACATCTTTTACAGCAGAATGGCTTAGATTGGTGCTTTCTTACCTCGTGGTTGTATAGATGTTCTTTAAGACTTATGCAGTTTGCTGTAGAATGTAATGTTTGCGTTAAAAAAAGCCTTTTTGGGTTGGGAATGTGCCTGTAAAAACTGCTTATTGAATGTATGTTGAACATTATTTTCAGAGTTATAGGTATCAACCGTTTATCATATGATTAATGAGAATGCATGTTAATTCTAAAATATGTAGCTTATGTTTACAAGTCCACAGCATTCTTGTCTATATTCTTAGCTGAACCTAAGCACACATTTCATGTATGTGGCAATACTATATTGAATCACCATTGAATTCTTGTAAAAGTAAACCATCTGTTCAGTTATTTTTTTCCAGCAAGGCATTCTTATGTCCAGTTGTTTTGATATTACTAAGCTTATTTTTGTAAGCCAAAATAAGATTTTCTAAAAATTTAACCTAGTGTAAATTCTTATTTTATGATTTGCATAGTCACATGTATAGAATACATATAGATAGTATCCTAATCTGCAGACAAAGCTATAAATAGCTGTTCTTGCTGTCATTTTTTTTTTTTTTTTTGTGATGCTTCCAGTCCCTTTGGGATCCTTGATACACATCATCTTTCAGCAGCTGTACCCTGCGTGTTTGCCTCAAGAGATGCTTTAGTCCTTCCCTGAATACTTCATCAGTATAAGTTATACTTTCTAAAATGTATCGAGCAGCTCCCTTTTGGCTCATTAGGCTCCCTGGAGAATTTACTCGCTACTGCTTAGCTATGTAATTCTGAGGCAATTAATTTTCTGTTATCATTCATTTTGCACTAGCTGTTGAGACAGGTCCCCTGTATGGGGTTCCCAGGCACTGGGAAGAGTGCTTTGGGGCTGAAGAAGCAGCAGAACTGCTTCTGAAGAGCTCTTGTGGGGAACAAACAAAAGGACATAAAGCATTATCTGCCATCACCATCTAAAGGGAAGGTATGTTGCTATGCCTTCAATAGCTGGTGCTGGCTAGATGGCTTCTTTAATATAGGTGAGCATGAAGAAAATAAAATAAATATGACTGGCTCCATTGAATCCCCTTTTCTTCTGCTCTGATCTCATCTGTACCTGACTATATCCTGCATTTCTAGTCTATTGGTTTGTATTGTGTCCAGATTGTGCAATTTGTCAGAAGACAAGCACATTTTCATGTACTGAGAATTTGATGTCATTCAGCTTTGAAGTGGGTTTACTGCAGGGTATTGCAAAGCTTTTTTGACCCATGTTTTTTTAACATAAACTCATATTTTCCATTATGTTGCTTGACAGAGTAAAGAAAAATTACCTAAGTCGGTTAGCTAAATTACCATTGGTTTTCTGGAAATGTCAGTTTTGATTTCAGTTTCTGATGCCAGTTTCAGTATTTGGTGTTAATTTTTCTAGACCATCAATGGATTAAATTTGTGTGACATGAAAGACTGAAGTTTTGTCTGTATCCTGCTATTAAAAAAAAAAAAGAGGGGGGTGTGGTGGGGGGGAAGAGAACTTAGTGGAAACATTTAAATGCACTCTTAAACAGCCAATCCAGTCCAGGGCAATGCAGAGTACCAAAATTTATAAAATACATGAAATCTCCATTGCAGGGATCTGAACAATACATTTCCAGAGGTAATCAAGGTAATGCTGTCTTGATTATCTTTAGAAAAAGCAAACTATTCCTCTCTGGGAAAAAAAAAATAAAGAAATGAATGTTTCAAAAAATTCTCTTCACTGCTGAGGATATTTTTTTTAACCCAATAAAGACTTATTAAAACATAAAAAGGAAAAGATATAAAACATTAAGTCAGAAAAACCTATCCTAGAGCAAATTTTATCTGCATTCTCTTCCTCCCTGTCCCCTGAGAATAAATAATTGAACTAGAGACTTTGTGAAGTCTTAGAGGGATTTGGATGTTGATTTTTATAGCAAAGGTCTCAGCTACTCTGAAGGTGGGAGGAAAATGTATAAAACCCATATGTGAATATAGGCTTGGGAATAACCACCTCCTGAAATGTAGCAATGCTGCCATTCTATCATATGAAAATGAATTTTTCAGGAAAATAAGTATTTTAATGCAACAGGCTTCACTGGAAAAAAAAAAAGATAAGAAATGAATTGAGGCTGCGTTTGAAGCTTTACATTAAAGTCACTGACAGTCATATTTCAACTGCCATTTATCACTTACAAAGAAAGACTTGTGGAAATAAAATGTTTGTTATGATGTATCATTTATCAAATATCTTCAGAAGCACATTTTAGAAATATGCATGCCCTAGATTTCAGCTAGGAAGTATATGCTCTGAAATAGCATACAGGTCATCATTCACTGGGCTCCTAAATAATTTTCTTTTACCTCCTGGTGTGCTTTACAGGATAAAGTCTATGGAATTTTGGATCATTTTTATAATGAAGCTATTGTAGTCTAACACCCTCTGCCCCATCCCAGTGCAAACATTTTAAACTCAGTGCAAACATTTTAAAACATGTTCAGATGGATAAAGAAATTTAAATCTGAAGAAGGTCTAAGTTGCCTAAATCCAATTTGCATTAAAGCTGTGGAAATGTATATTTTTAATTTATATCAAGCGCAACAAACTTGGGTCATAAATTATTTGGGTTGGTTTGATTTCTAATGTTAGAATTAACTTCTGAATTAAGAGTATGGAAACTATCATACAGTATCAGCATTTGGCACATTGTCACACATTGGGCAGTCATGAGAAAGTCTTTCTTCAGATAATTACGAAACAAATCTCTTACAGAAATTTTTCTAATATCTGTCCATTGTGTTTTGACTTTATAGCACGATCCTATGTTGTTATCACAACACCTACATTGCTGATGTTATTTTTAATAGCCTCCAGTTTTGCATCTTCGTATGCTTTCATTATTTATATAATATGCTGTAAATTACCATTCTATTTTCTCAGCTCTCAGCCTAAGTGTTATTCTGTGCAGGTGAGCTTAAGGTCTGAGCTTTGCTTTGTAAAGGCTGCATTGTTTTCAGAAGCAGTTTCCATTGAGATAACTATCCCTTTGTAAAATGCAAGTGCCATCTTTTGCTGTTTCATTAAGTAAGCACTGCTAGGTGTTCTTCAGACAAAAACAAAGATGATGGTGACGATGAAGGTGTCCCTTCTGAGAAGAGATTATAAGGCTTGTAGCCAAGGAAGGTGAGGAACTCTAGCATGCAAACTGATAGACCAAAGGCTTTGCATCTTCTAGCATCTGTTCTGCCTTTTCTTCTCAATGGCCTTATTTTTTTTAAATATTATTATTATTATTATTATTTTTTTTTTTCTGGTAAACTTCCCAGGAAATCAGGAAAGGAACTTTTATAAGAAGTGCATTTTACAGAATGGCCTGAAATCATTGCAATTGCTGTGGGGATCCATTTGTTGGATGGAATAAATGAGTGTCTTGAAAATAAGATGTCATTTTGGTATGTGCCTTTGACAGAATGAGCATCAGAAAAGACATTAGGAATAATTACTTTTGAAACAGAAATTTGGGCAAGAGGCAAGTTGGAGAGAGAATGAAAAAGAGAAGAGGTGCTCTGATATGCAGTGTGCAGTATGGAGTATTTTAGTGATGGTTTTTGTCAAAGGAATAATGAGTACTGTGTAGCTGAACTGTGGTCCAGTCAAGAGGTTATGAGTGCAGGAGATGGATTCTTGGAAAGGAGAGATGAAATAGAGAGTAAGGTTCAGGTACCATAGAAAGGTCTATAAGAGTTATTGACTATACCAGTGTATTTGATGAGGACACATTGCACTGAGCCTTGTGCAAATGTGTATTACAGCCCAAGCATCCAAAACTGTGCCTCTCAGTTATCTAGAACTAGTGTGTCACTGGCACTACTGTATGTAGAAGGACCCTAGGGTCTTCTCTTCCTCCAGCAAATGCAACCAGAAGTAAATCTTTGAGCTGCTCTGATTGCTCCATAACTGGTTATCTCCAACACCAGAAGTCTACTTAAAACAGCTGGACTGACCAGAGTTTAGTGCTATAGCCCTGGGCTTACCACCCAACTTTTCCTGTCATTTGTAACTGAAAGAAAGTAGAGGCCAGTCATTTGCCTATACTTACATTCTTAGCTTATAAAATGGAGACTCCATCCAATCAGGCTTAGACAGCCAATCCAAATCTTTGAAATTTCAGACAATTTCTGTTTGAAAGAGAAATTCCTTATAAATCATGGTTCTTTCAGCATATTGTCTTTATTTACAAAAGAATGTACAAAGATACACTTTCCCAAGTATGAGAAGGACCAATTTAATATGGATGATTTCTCACTTTATATTTCAAAATTTCTTTAGATTCAGAAGTTCATCAAATCTCTCAGCTTTCCTGGGGCTAAAAGGCTGTTAATTTATTTCTGAGCTCTTTCAATTCTGTACCTGGGTTGTTGCTTATGCATATACTCAGATTCATCCTGAAATGATATTCATCTTCTTTTCAGACTTCAAAAAGGATTTAGATTGGGTCCACAGTGCTTTCCAAAAGAATAATAATGGATTTTTGCCCAACTTGATATCCTCCATATGTGAGATTTTCCAGAGATACACGATATAGATATTAGATGGAACCATAGCTCAGAGTATCATAGCTTTTAAACTGTATCTCTTATTTTCTCCATTTGTAAGTTTTTAAAATGCATCCACAAAAACTTTGTTTGATTGGGGTTTGATTTATGTGAAAAGAAAATCAAAGAGTAATCTACTCTTTCCTAAACCTCCCCCAGATCTCCTCAACTTTTGGATAACTACATTTGTTGGAGCTTTCTAGTGTTTATATTTCTGTACAATTTCCACTTAATAATTTGCTGGAGTGAAGAGTTGCACATTTGACAAGATTTTAGCAGTAGAGCTTTGTACCTGAACAGTCTTTTTTCATTCTTTAGGATATACTTTTGTAAATGCCTTTTGAAAGATCACCAGGGTGAAGGAGCTGATGGATGACTCCATTTGTGCATTTGTCCCCATCTTTCTGCAGAAACAAAAGCAAATTTTAACCATAGGTGCCTCTTGGAAACTAAAAATGCTGTCAACCTAATACATGCAATTAAGTGTTTAATGATATCAAAAATGCTTATGTGGAAATATGCCAAAGTAACAAAACAAAGTATCTAAGACCAGTCAAATCTTGGAAAATCCATGATGTTTTTTCTGAGAACTGTAAAAGAACTAATCAAAAGAACTAAATTAAACGGTGACTTATCACCCACTTCTGTGGGAGCTGGTTGGAGACGTAATCTGTGCTACACACTTTTACATCATTAGGACATAGAAATGTTGGTCCAATTTCCTGCTTTGTTATTTGTTACTATGAATAAGTAATTCTTCAGTGCATTTTGAATGAAAACAGGAAAATGAGACAGATTTTCATGTGATTCCTAAAATTAGTCAATTAAATATTTATTTTTCTAGTCATTTGGTAAATTGCCTTGTTGTTTAGCATTAGTGTTAAAATTTTATGTTCAAGGAAAAAATCAAAGCCAAATGTTTTCTTTTTCTTTTCCTATATAAGCAGGTGGGAGGGTCTTGAGATGTCCATGTCCTGTTCTTCTTATCAGCAAAATATTTTTTATAAAATTAGCAGCAAAGGAAATATTTCTAGACTGTCTTATTTCTTTCTGAGATATAATTCTTGCTTCTGTCTGAATATTTAAACACATTAATAGTAAATGCTGTTGATTAGATTTGGTCTTTTGTAGTGTGATTTTTATTAATTACATTCTAACTTTGAGTTATTTTACACAATCTGTGATCTTCCAGACATGGTGGATTAAATAATTACAAACGAACACTTGGAGGAGGAAAAAGCACATTTTTCAGGGCTTGTCTGCTTTCATACTTTCTCCTTGAGAATTTTAAGTGCAATTTGTTTATTGGATATATAGACATGGATAAAAGTCTATATGTTGTATGAACTGTTAAAGTATTAAAACAATATCTGCTAAAAGTTGTGTTGCAGTCCGAAGTATGGATCCTGTTTTCAGATGCATTGCTCACATACTAGAGAAACAGTAGAGAAGGGCAGAAGCACTGTTCAAGGGCTGGTTAGTCTAGACACTGGAAGAACCTTTTGAAGAACTACAAGAGACAACGGTGTCCAGCAGATTTTAGCTGAAGTATATGGCTTTATTGAAGCCAAAACTTTTTTTTTTTTTTTTTTTTTGGTAGAGAAAACACTGATGTAAAAAAACACTGTATGAAAGCATAATGCTCTGTGATGTGGTGGTTTTACCCTGCTATGCAGCTAAACTCCAGTACAGTCATTCAAAGGATGTTCCTTTGAGAGAAAATACTATGGAAAAGAGCTCAAGGGCTGAAATAAGGATGGGGAGATCACTCACCAATTGCTGTCACAGACAAACAGACCCCACATAGGGAGAGTAATGCAATGTATTGTCTTTCACTAGCAGTGCAGAGCAGTGTCAAACTAAAAATACCCTCTTCTATGTCATTCCCCCCAGTGGCGCAGGTGAATGGGGAATGGAGGCTGCAGTCAGTCCCTAATTCTGTCTCCTCTGCTCCTTCATGGTCACTCCCTGCCCCTGCTCCCTGTGGGGTCCCTCCCACGGGATGTCGTCTTTCCCAAACCGAGCCTGTGTGGGCTGCCCACAGGCAGCAGCTCTTAAAGAACTGCTCCCACATGGCTCCATACCACGGGGCCCATCCATCCCCCCAGGAGCAAACTGCTTCAGCACAGGTCCCCCACGGGTGGCAGTGAACCCCTGCTCCTGCATGTGCTCCTCTCCACGGGCTGCAGCTCCGGCCCGGGGCCTGCTCCTGCTGGGGCTCTCCATGGGCTGGAGCCTCCTCCAGGCCACATCCACCTGCTCCACTGGGGGCTCCTCCACGGGCTGCAGGGGAACTGCTGCTGTGTGCCTGGAGCACCTCCTGCCCTTCTTCTGTGCTGACGTTGGTGCCTGCAAGGCTGCTTCTCTCACGTTTCCTCTCTCCCAGCTGCTGTTGTGCAGCTTCCTTAACTCTGCTCTCCCAGAGGCCCACCCAGCATCACTCCCTGGCTCGGCTCTGGCCAGAAGTGTGTCCCTTTTGGAGCTGTCTGGAGCTGTCTCTGATCTGACATGTTCAAATACAGTGTGTGAGAGTGCAAAAGCAAGTATGCAAGTTTGCAAGATTTATTGGTGCCCCAGGCCGCAAAATGGACCTATAAACTCAATGTAGTATATCTGTGTACGATTCATCTGCCCCAGGTCTGAGCTATGTGCTTTGGTATTGCTTTATATTTGTAGATCATTGTAGTTCATTGGATATAAACAAGTGCCTAGAAAGAATGAGGTAGACCACCTCTTGGCCATGTGTCTTCTTCCCATGGGCTGTGAAGGGAAACCAGCAAGACTAGCTCAGGCAGAGATGCCTGACTTTTTGATCCTTAAATTGGGAAGATTAATGGCTTTCCTACTCAAGCCACTACGTGGCAAATATAGGAAATGCGTGACCAAATTCCTTCTCTGCCTTGAGATCAGAGTTGAGACTTCCTACAGGGTTCCCACAGATGTGGCATTTATTTTATTTTTTTAATCCTATAGTGAGTCAAAGTAATCAGCCATTTTCACCTAAGCTTTATTTATTTATTTATTTGTTATTGAGAGGATAGTGTGGTCAAATGAGGAAAAAAAAAAACAACAAACAAAACAACAAAACAAGAAAAGATTCAACTACAGAATTTTTTATTATTTTAATAATAATGAGATGTTAAAAGGAGTCTTTGGTCACTTTTTAAACTTTCTTGCAGATTGTTCACAGGACCCTTGCAGCGATGCTGGGTTCTTTGGCAGCTTTAGCTGCATTAGCTGCTGTGGGGGAGGTAAGTTATCAAACTGTAAGTGCTTACTTCCTTACTTCAATTCTGTCTATGGTATCACAAAATCCAGGGGTTGCCATGTTGTGAGTGGACACAGGAGACAGCAGCCTTTTTAAATAGAACAAGATGGTAGGGCAGATATTAGGATGGGGAGTCACCATGGGGAAAGCAGGAGAGACTATGGCATAGACAGAAGAGGAATAAAAGTCTGTTGATGCATTTAGTTATGATTTGCAGGAAGCTGAATACAGCTGTTTTTATCATAATTCAGATTTATTTTAGCACTGTTATTTTCAGTAATGTTAGGTTACCAATCAAACCTAAATGGAAAATACACTGCCTTATGCTGCCCTAAATATTTACACCTCCTGCTTATACTTTCCAATCCCTTTGTTCCCCCCTGTCGCCCCCACTTACTCTTAGTTGATATTTAGTGAAAAGTCTGATTGATTTTTTTTTCTTCATTTTTTCTTATAAATAGTCACCACATCATTGCTATGTTCTTTTAAATTCAGTCCGATGTGTTCACAGGTGAAGCTGTATGCTTTTGTTATCTTATGAAAAGGAAAAATGGGGTGTACCATATAATTCTGTTGTAATTTATTTCTCAAAGCTACATAAGGAACAAGTAGATAAACGAAGATCTTAATGTAGGCTTTTGATAGTGACCCACTTAGGATGCCTGCAGTATTTTAAATACATAGTAATAGTAATAACAATAATAATAATGGAGTAATAAAAAAGAGTCCTTTTTGTGTGCCTTGTAGGAACACTTATTAACTTCTGTCAGAGTTTATTTAAATGTCTCATCAGTTAAGTGAAGTTTATACTTCATAACTAATCACAAGTTAGATGTTCCGCAGTATTTACTGGTAATTGTATTTTTTGATTGCAGAGGCCAAGTATGGTCAAAGTGGTAGAGTGGATTGATTATGAGACACTGGCGCTACTGTTTGGAATGGTAATTAAAATGTATCTCTTGCTCTAAATGCGTTGAGATAATCACATTCAATATCTAGATGTTACTTTTTAAAATGTTTTGTTAATTGCACTTTACTGGGACGTGTTCTGATGAAAATTTGGAAGATATTTATCAAAAAGGATGATGAGCATACCTTTGAAGGAGCCTTTGAAAATATTGATTTTTTTTTTTAAATCTGTAGAGTCATATTGGTAACACACAAAAAACATGACTGAGGTCTATAAATTAGAAAACCTGTTTAAGTGTCAAGTTTTATCACTCTCATTTATCTTGTTAATTTTGTTTACTCAAAAACTTCCTCAAACATGCTCTACTGTCTTTCTTTGTCTTAATGTCATGTTTGGAGCCAAAAAGAGAAAACCAGAAATGGAGGAGAAATATATGATTAGATTATAATAATATGCTATATTATTTTGCCCAGAGCTATTTATGATAAAAAGCATTGTCCAAGTGTGATTAAATGCTGATATAAAATATGCAGTTTATGCAGGAAAAATTACCGTTTTCTGTTTCCATTCTGAGCTTTTTTTTTTTATTTATTTATTTACTGACAATGCTCTGGGTCCCTCTGCCCTCCCCACAAAAAAGGAAAGCAAAAAAAAAAAAATAATCATTTGGGAGGAAAGATGGAATCACAGGCAACAGCCCAGAAAAGTGGGAAAGTGCAGGTAATTCTTGGAGCTGATATTTTCTGTAATCTGTAGAGCATTACTGCAGACAACACACAGTTATTGGCTTCTCTTGATTAATGATGCAAGGGAGACACATTGATTCTTTAATGTATGATGCCTACTTAGACGTTACAAATAAAATTCAACTAGACTAATTTATAGACTGCTAATGCTGAGAACTAAATTTCACCATATGATATCTGAGATAACCAACAGCTGTAGTAGTTATCCTGATATGAAAACAATCAGATTCTCAAAATGGTGGCAGATACAAGGGACTTTTGTTAGGGCCACAAACTATATGACACTGTTTTTGCATAATTCAATTGCAAGCTATTCTTTTTTTTTTTTTTTTTCTTCTTTTGGTAGATGGTTTTGGTGGCCATATTTTCAGAAACTGGATTCTTTGACTACTGTGCGGTAAAGGTAGGTTTGTTTTGGTACTCTTAATTATTTCTAGTTTAATCAAGTTAGCATTTAATAAGATCATCAAAGAACTTCAATAGAACTTTTTTTTGGGCATTTATCACACTACAAATACTACAAAATAATATTTATCACACTACAAATGACAGTAGTGTGACTTGTAGTTTTGCAAGAAAATCTTTTAGGGATGAAAGGAAGTCTTTAAGGCAATTCTCTTTCTACAGGAGAAAGGCAAAGGCCCCCAGTAGGATACACAAGCATGTGGACAATATAAAGTTGAATTATCCCACTAACTTGCCCAGGACTGCAGTTCCTCTGTAGCTGAAATCTGTATTTATGTCTGGCAGTAGGAGAGAGGAAATATGGGAACAATCATTAGCTTTACAGTCACACATGATAAATGGCCACAGACCTTTGCACAGTAGCAAAGATTACATGAAAAGGGTAATGGATTGGCTGTAAAGCAAGTATTACCTATAGTGAGGGACTCCTGTTGCAAAGCTTAATTTTCCTGAGAACTGTGGAAAGAAATAAAACAAAAGCAATAAAGAGGACTGCTTTGAGCACAGAACACCCAAGCAAAATGCACGTGGACAAAAAACCTGTCTAGATAGATATCCAGACTGTGTAGCCCTGGTGGTGCTGCTGTGAGGATGAGGAAGGTGTCCCAGCTTGTGAAGGTGATAGGAAGGCTGAACCCTGTCATGCAGGCAGAAGGTGGGGGCTCAGGCCCCACCCATGCCTGGCTGTGGACTATGAGGTCCTCCGCAATTGTATGATGGAGATGTTTGCCAGCTTCCAATATGTGTTTTGTTGCTAAATTAATTCATATTGGAGAGGGCAGTGATGGACGTGCATGGAGTAGTAAATGCTCTGAGCTCACTGTTGTTTCATCTTTCGTGAAGTAGTTTATCTGTCATTTTTTGACAGCTCAGCTGGAATGGTGTAGTCCCTTAATTTTGTTGTTATTTGCTTGTTTTTTATTAGGCTTATCGATTCTCTAGAGGCAAGGTGTGGGCCATGATTACACTTCTGTGCCTTATTGCTGCAATTCTTTCTGCATTTTTGGACAACGTTACCACTATGCTGCTCTTTACGCCAGTAACCATAAGGTACTTTACTGTTATGGTTTTGGACTTAGTCTTTTATAGCCAGCAATCAGTAGCAGGCATGTGTGCATAAATGCTTGTTTGGACTTTTTTGATTGTCTAAATGGAAATTAAAACTTCAAATACTCCTATTGTATTAGGGTAAAGAGCTGATGTTTTCAAAGGGATCAGTTGTTTTCCTTTTGTGTTGTTTGGTGAACATATATCTGAAGCCTGTTTAACCGCCTCGGGAGTTAACCATCCTGGTTCGTCTCCATATCTGAACTGCAATAGGATATTGCACCAAATGCTCCCTAGCAGATGACTTTTTGTCCTATAAGCAGGGAGATTTTTTTTTTTTAATTAATATTGTCTTGTCCTTTACGGGCTATATACAATTTTGTCTAGTAACCTATGTTTTACATGTGTTATCCCTTCTAATACTTGTTAAAAGTATTAGAAGGGATATTATGTATACTGAGTGGATATTGAGGGATATTATGTATATGAGTATTATGTTCCGACCCACTTCCATAAGCTGGGATGGCACCCATTAGATCAGGTTGCCCAGGGCCCCATCCAGCCTGGCCTTGAACAATTCCAGGGACGGGATACCCACAGCTTCTCTGGGCAACCTTTTCTGGTGCATCATCACCATCACAGTAAACATTCCTTATTTCTCATCTAAATCTTCCCTCTTTTAGTTTAAAGCCATTATCCCTTGTCCCATCTCTGTCTGTCCATGTGAAAAGACACTCTCCATCTTTTTTATAAGATCCCTTTATGTATTGAAGAGCTACAACAAGGTCTCCCCAGAATATCCTCTTCTCCAGACTGAAAATCCCTGGCTCTCTCAGCCTTTCTTCATAGGAGAGGTGCTCCAGCCCTCTGATCAACTTTGTGGTTTTTGTCTGGACTTTCTCTAATAGAACCATGTCCTTCTTGTGCTGGGGACTCCAGACCTGGATGCAGTGCTCCAGGTGGGGCCTCACAAAGGCAAAGCAGAGGGGCACAATCACCTCCCTCACTCTGCTGGCCACTCTGTTGATGCAACCCAGGATGCAGTTGGGCTTCTGGGCTGCAAATGTGCACTGCTGGCTCATGTCGAGCTTTTCATCCACGTGATTATGACATCATTAAAAAAGTATTAAAGCACATCATTAAAAGACACAAAATTCTATTAAGATATGCTGCCATTTTAAAAGGTAGTGTAAAGCAGTAAAAGCCAATTTTGCAAGTGGCATTTATTCTAGATTGGGAAACAGCTGGTGAGTGAAAGCTCCATTTGTCTTCTGTCTGATTATATTTTAAAGAGATCACTTTGCCTTACTCCAGTCAATAATTTCACCTCTAACAGTAAGCAACATTGGAATTATTAAACACCAAGTTTTCTTTAGCTGTGTTGCAGAATATTTTGTATTAACTATAATTGGGAATGGATTGAAACACAGATGTCAGTGCATCATGAACTACAGTTCACAGGCAGAGTTACTGTAGCATTTATTTCTTTTTATACCAAATGAGTTTGTAACACTGAAAAAGGGCAAATTCAGTGTGCAGGAAACATTTGTATTTGAATTACTATCAAAGTGAAAATAAAATTTGCTCTAATCAAAACAAATAATAGCCTATTTCTAAAAACATCATGCTGGGGGTCATTTGTTGTTTTTATCTTACTGTCATTGTCTTCAGCCCTCATCTAAAGCTTCACTACATCACACTGCGCTGCATTGCCATGGAGATAGAGCTTGCAGAAAATGCTACTGATTCTGTGAATATAAGGATTTAGACTGCCATTAATAAGGCATAAAACATGATATTTGTTTCTCTCTGCATTTTGAAGTAAGCTGATAAAAAATTAATAAATACCCATTCTTAGCTATGGTTTATTTTCAAAATGCTTTGTTGTTGGGAACTGGAAAAGGCTAATGGTTGTTCACATGGGAAATTATATAACTAGGGTAAGTGTACTGAGAAAGTTCAGTCCTATGGTACAGCTAACACACTGTAATTGTTCGGTACTTTGGGCTTGGCCTTTCTTGGAGTACATCTGCTGTTCATTCCTCAAGCTACCACGAGGCACATCAAAACAAATCAACACCAAACCCAGCCAAACACTAACGAAATGTTAACATTATTTAGAAATGCTGGAAACAATAGAGTGATGAAGTTCAAAGTATGATTGTAGTATTGTGCCACAACTTGTGCAATTGGGCCATCTGTACTACAGAGTACACTTTTAACTGCATAATTTTACTCTGTTTGGGAAATAATGCATTTTTGCAAAGTTACTTTGTTCTGGACTTTTTATGTACTGATATATGTACAAGCTATCAATGCTTTTTCTGATTTTTAAATTGATACTGTTGGTGACAGAGTAAGTGTATCAAGGTAAGCTTTTGTGCAACACATGCTTTTCTCTTTGAAATATAAGTTTTAATAATATAGACTTTGGTTGAACCATAAAGCTCAACTTCCTTCGGGGAAATCACTGACAGCACTACAATGAACGAAATCCTGAGGATGAATGCTCACTGCCCAGGCTTTCCCACATCCTGTATTAGGTAGAGGGGGCAATAGTTTAATTTAAGCATGCCCCCTTGAAAAACAGAGGAATTTCTCTCTGGGCTTTTACCCCAGCTGCCGTGCTGTGCTCAGGAGTGGGTAACTGAGATGTAGGCTCCCAAATCACACTGGCCCCAATCCTTACTTATTATTAAGCTTTAGGGAAGGGGGAGAACCAGGAGCAGAAAGAACTGGGTAAACTTTGGCTGAAAATTGAGGTCTCTGATAGATGGATGATTCATGGCTGATAGGTGGCCTGTCCTCTGCTTCTGCTCCCCACACGATAGTCAATAACTAGGGCTGAGTACAGAGCTTGTGTTTGCGCAGAATAATTTTCCATATGTCAGTGCCACCTGGGAACCATGGCTTAAAAAGCTGTATAGCACTTAAAATGGGGCTTTAAATTTGAAACTTTCCGTGTAGTTCAACTTTTGGAATAATTGATTACTTCTAATGAAATTCTGTTTAAAACACATCAGTTTCATTTACCATTAATTATTGCATTGTAAATGTAAAATGTCTATATTTTTTGCATTGATATTGCTATAATTACCAAAGTATATATAAAATGAAAATTTCAACTGTACACACACACAGCTATTATGTTTCACATCCTGAAATTTTTCAGTTGAAGAACTTTGTTTCGTAAATTTTATAGATTTTAAGATTCAAGGGAATATAATTATAGTTTTAAAAGGTTAATTCAATTTTCTTTAATCTGCAGGCTCTGCGAAGTACTTAATCTTGATCCCAGGCATGTCCTGATTGCAGAAGTAATTTTCACAAATATTGGGGGGGCTGCCACAGCTGTTGGGGATCCTCCAAATGTGATTATTGTTTCAAAGCAGGAGCTGAGGAAGGAGGTACGTACTGTAAGCTACTCTGCTACTGAAATTAAGTGCTAATGCTGATTTATGCTGTGTTGAACCTTTTCTTCCCCCAGACAGCCATATGAGCAGAACACAATCCGCTTGTTCTGCCACGCTATTTCTTTCTTAGTAGGGCAATCAAACAGGACAGAGTGATCTTCTGGGGAAAAAAAAACCTGTGATGAAGAACAGACTTTCTGATATAGACTGAGAATACTGGTTTCCTTTTATTTTGGGGGTTTTTTGTCAATGACCAAGTAAAGAAGGAATCAAAACAATGGAGGGCTGTAAAGGCAGAAAGTTGGATAAAATAAGAAAGGGACATGAAAATGAGTATGAAAATCCAAACTTTAAATATATTGAGACTGTTTGATGCCTTATTGGGACTTTTAAACAAGAAATAACTGTCTGAACACACCTGTGCACACCGCAAGAGACCACATAGCCCCTGTAGACCTGTCACACGTGTCCCCGCTGCAGGTGGTGGATTTGTCCTCTAGCTGCAGCCCTTTGGGAAGTGGGGGTGAGGAGAGCAGGGGCTCCTGCCATGCACAGGCTCAGCTGGCTCCCACCTCCTGCCAACCTGTTGATATCCTCAGGCTACGATGAGGGATTTTAACTTCCTGCACTTGGCTGTTTTATTTATGGATAAAACTCTTTTCAGTTTTGTAGATGAGTGGTGCCAAAGGGAAGGCTATGGTGACAGGTGCTGGGTGGGAAACTCCTACCCCTGCCAGGGGGACTGTCCTGGTCTTACCATCTTCTCTCCGTCCTGTAAGGGCACCAACCATGTGCTTTCTATTTTTTCTAGGTGTCATAAACCCCAAATTACTTTGTGACGCTAATGCCATATATGAATTTAAAGCAATTTAGTGTAACATATGGGCTAGTGTGAAAATATCTGTGCAAGTGGGATAAGAGATTTTTAGTATAAAACTTTTTTTTTTTTTTTTAAATCTGGAGTTAATTACATTTCTGTTGTACTAAAAAAAGTTATCTTCTAATTAACTGCATACACTCAAATTAATTAAGTGCTGTCCAGGTTGGAAAATGTCTTTGAAAGTTAATAGTGTTTAATGAATTAAACATTTACTTTCAAAATATTTGAAATGTGCTGCAATTAGTTTGGTTGAATGGTGACTTTGGAGACTCTGTAATATTCCTGGCTGAGGATTTGATTGCTAAATTTTACATTTTAAAATATAAAATCTGTGCAATTATTGCAACCTCCTTTTCTAAAGGAGAATAATTAGCACCTGCCACACAGGTCATTTTCCTAAATACTCAGAAACTCATCATCTCTGTAAAACCTTTTGCAGGGGCTATAAACACAGTAAGCAATTAAGCAATCACATTGAAAGGAAACAATTTTATATTTTTCTTGAATGAGATATTGATAATTTTAGGAGGACTCAGATGTATGCATACTCTAGAAGATGTGACACTATCGCAAATTCTGTATTTTAAACAAGCAGAAAAACTTTGCATACATTTTCACTCTGGAGCTTTTTCATACCTTTGTTGGATCAAAGAAGTAAGAATGTAAGAAAATAGATAAGATGCAGCACAGGATTGTGTGACTTGTACTTCTTCCTTCCTACGTTGTCATCTGTTATATCTCAATATATATATAAATAAGAAAGGGTCAAAGACCCGTCCTGGGCTCTGAGGTGGCATGGCTTTTGTGCTCACTATTTATGTTCTCAGTGCTTAGGTCTTAGCCCCTCTGGAGGGGATCTGCCTAGGAGAGTGATAGCGGGAGAAGTGGGATAAAGCCAAGGGGGAGGGCATGGAGAGACCTGGACCATCTGGACTCCTGCAGTCTATGCTGTTGAACTAATATCTAGATTCTTAATTTTGTCCATCCACTCTAGCAAGCTCTCTTTTATTCAAAGATGAAATGTAGACATTGTTTCTGATGCTAGTTCTAGTAGCTGCTGAGAGGGTAGTTTATAGGATCAAACTCAAGTCCGCCACCAAAATACGTGGAATGCCAGCTATATTTGTACTAAGTGATTTTTTTATTTTTATTTTTTGGTGTTTCAGAGGTACAAATTTTTGAATGCAATTACTTATTTTAGTGACATTTTGGAAACAGCACTTCATGCAATGTTGTTTGAAGTATTTATTCCTATGCTTTCTAAAGAAAATAGCTGTATTTTTTTCCTTCTTTTTCAGGTCCTCAAACATGGTTTTATCATTCTATGAAAATTTTCTCCTGCTAAGGAGAATTTTCATTGAAATTTCTCTTTTCATTCTCTTATGCTTCTTTTCCAGTGTTATTTTTGCTCTACTAATACAGGAGTACTTGGACAACTGCCCCTATAAGAGGCCGATAGCTTATTGCACTGTGAAGAGGATTGTTTTTTTCTATTTTAGAAGGTGTGATAAGAATGAGAATTTTACCAGTCTTTCTGATTTTTTTTTCTGTTGTACTTTTACCTCTAAAAGCAGCCTAGTGAGACATTATACAAATTCACACTTTCTTAGGAAACCTTGATTTGTTAAATAAATACAAAATGAAGTGCAGCCCTGTTACATTGGATGCTGTTGTTGTGTTAAAGCATTAGAAATGTTTTACTCTTTGTTTACTGTAGTGCTGAAGAGATTTTTTTACCTAGGTTCTAGGGAAAACTCATGCCATATAAATATATTTTATGAGAAGTATATTTGAATAAATAAGCATTATGTTAAACCTTACTCATTAAAATGTAAGGATAAGTCTGTTTATTTGTCCTGAGGCATGAATGAATACCTAAGGGTGTTTTTTTTTTTTTCTATTTTGTTTTTTAATAGCAGCAGTTAATTTATGATAGCACAATCGTGTCTGGAATTAGTGGAACATTTGCATAATAGGAGATAAAGATTTGTTGTACTCTTACTTCTTCCTAGGATGAAGCTGGAAGAAATCTCACAAAATAGCATTTATATTGTGATATTAGGAAAAGAAAATGATGAAAATAAAGAGATTTCATTAAGAGCAAGCAAGAAACTCATTCAATGAATACAAAACTTCAAAAAATTTTATTACTTTCAGAATACTGCTACTTAGTGGCCATTGTTAGCAAAATTATATTTTTATCTTGAAGAGGTGTTTGCTTTGGAATTTGGGAACTCTGTTTTATATACATAGTACGGCACAAACTGTTTCAAACCAGCCATTGCTTTCAGAAAGGTTGAGTGTTAAGTCCTCTGTATTTGGGAATTTCCTAAGTATCTGCAATCATGCCTTTGATATCTGAAGTTGTTTGGGCCCTAAGCTTAGGCTGTGATTACATGATCTTTGGACAAGGGATGGTGAATAGGTCTCCAGTGCAAAATGGCGTGAACATAGTGTGTATTAATGTATCGAGCTTTATCTAGAAGAGGGAAGAGGTAATGATAAGACAGTTTTAGCTTTTGCTGGATTATATCCTCTTGAGGGTCCCCGTTTATTTACAGTGTTGGTATGTGATAAAGCTTGCACTGTTTATCTGATGTTTGCTGAAGATTTTGGATATTCAGCAACCCACTCAGAGTTATTCTTGCCATTTGACAGGAATTCCCCAGAAAATGAACAGCCATCGGGATCTCCTGTCCTGTTGTTGTGGTTTAACCCGGCTGGCAGCTAAGCACCACACAGCTCTTTGCTCGCCCTCCCCACCCCCCCAAGTAGGAAGGGGGAGAGAACCAGAAAAAAAAAAGGAAAGTTTGTGGGATGAGATAAAGACAGTTTATTAGGAAAGAAATGAAAACAACAATAATAATGATAACAGTACTACTAATAATAATGTGTACAAACAAGTGATGCACAAGGCTCACCACCTGCTGACCGATGCCCATCCCATCCCGAGCAGTGGTCCCCCCACCCTGGCCAGCCCCCCCGTATTAATTGCTCAGCATGACACCATATAGTATGGAATACCCCTTTGGCCAGTTGAGGTCAGCTGTCCTGGGTCTGTCCCCTCCTAGCTCCTGCTGTACGACCAGCCTGCCTGCTGGCAGGACAGAACAAGAAGCTGAAAAGTCCTCGGCTTAGTGTAAGTGCTGCTCTGCAACAATTAAAACATCAGTGTGGTATCAACATTATTCTCATCCTAAATCCCAAACACAGCACCACACCAGCTTCTGGGAGGAAAATTAACTCTATTCTAGCCGAAACCAGGACACTTACATTTCAGAGGCTTTCAGTTTTCATGCTGAAATTTAGCATAATGCTATATTAATTGGTTTTATTGTATGATAAATTTTGGTGCCAAAAAATGTATGAATAGAAGTAGATAATTCTGACCAATGGAACAGAGAAAATCCTATATGTAAGTCTATTAAGGTATTTCAAGCACTGGCAGACTGTGAAATGGATTCCCATAGCTTGTAGGCTATTTTTGTTGAGGTTGCTGTATACAAGCTTGGTAAAACTTTTAATCAGTTTGTAAATCTTCTGCTTATTCTGTCAATGTTTCATCGATTCCTTTCCTCAAGAAAAATGAAACCCTAGGTAAGGTATATGAAATAAAATGTATGGTTTTATGGCTGATTTTAGATTTCTTTTTTCCCCTATCTCTGCATGTAGTAATCATTAAAGAATACAGTGCAAGGCAAAAAAGGGTTCTCATCAATGTCTCAGGCATTATCTTTACGTAGCTGTTAGACCATCAGTGATTTGTCTCTCAGCAACATCATGAGCAGTTCTTCCTGACACAACATACATCTCAGTCACTCAGCTTGAAGGGATGTTTAAGCCAGTGTAGAAATAATAAATTACTCTTGCTCTTCTTCATTTTATTAGCTTAAAAAAAATAATTGAAGGGCACTCTAACTAGAAGCACAGCATTTGGTGATCCCTGAATTCATGCATCTAGCTATAATTTTTGCTTTCTCTTTTCTTTAAAATGGCTGCTTTCTTCTGGAAAAGTCTGAAATACTGCAATTTAATTTCGCACCTCCAAAAGCAGTCAACCCCTCTCCCCCATAAACAATCAAAACAGGTCAGGATGATGGAAAGCTAGCATTTCAGGAAAACAGTATGACACTTCCTCCTAATACGAAATTGATATATTTGACTTCATGTTTAAAACCATAAACTAAAGAAAGATGCCCACTCTGTTTCAGCTTTGAGTCTGTAGGCAAGGGAACCTTTAGGCTGCTGTCTCAGTAAAACAAAATCTTTAGATTTTCATTGTTGTCTGGGGAACAGGAGAAATTTAACACAATCAGCATAGCCTCAAGTAGGGGACATTTGAGGAATGTATTGTATTTATCTGATGGATTGAAATCCCCTGGAAGAAAAGTATTTCTTGCCTTTTGTGCATGTCAATTTTATTTCAGTCTATTGTGCAGGAAAAAAGAAAATCTTTATGAAAAAGACATTTTGTTGTATGCAGCAGACATGTGGAACGCTTTAATGTGTTTTTATAAATGCTGAATCTTGGTCCCAGCAGTGCAGAGAACTCAGGAGGTATAAAAGGCACACAGAGTATGAATACAGGCTCTGTGTAGATGTTGCATGCCCTTACCAGAGTGTGGGCAAGGGAGCAGGAGCAACAGGTGAATTGTCTGTGCCACCATCTTGCGATCCTCTGCTGTGATATTGGTATCTGTGATCTGACCTAAACTCTTTGTAACAGAGCAGCAGGAAGCCTGAGGATCTCTGTCATGATCGTTCCTCTGCTAAATTAACAAATCAGTATGTTGCCCTATTGTCAGAGCTTGGTTTTGCCAGCCTCATTCCTCCTCATCCTATTCCCTTTCCTCTTTTCTATTTCCTTCTCAGAAAATAGAAATGGTCTTTGAAAGTTCTCCAGAAGCTGCCAGTTGGCTACTAGTTACCTGAGAATGTCTGGTGGGAAATAAATCTGCCTGCTCCTTCCCTGAGAGCATATTCTGTGTGCTGGAGAGGCAGGTACTAAGCACCCAGCCCAAAGCATCAGGGTGGGCGGTAAACTCATTTGCAACACCAGCGCTTCTGGTATCAGGAGTAAGAGGGATTGCACATGGTAGTCCTCAGCTTCCTCGTACTGGCAAGTTATCCAGGGTGCTACTGATCATCAGGTGTCATTTTCACATGCTGACTTCTATGGATTGCTGTAAGGAGGAAACAAGAGAAAAAGCTGGGAGCAAGCGAAGAGAGAACTGAATCCAGCCTTGCACTATTGTGGGCAATATCATTGTGCAAGCTCTTTCCTGAAATAAACACACTCCATGTCAGAAAATGATTTGTTTCAGCTGAATTGGAAAGCTATTCTGCAGTCACAGCAGAGAAGCACATTTTGTTCTTCCCCAAGGATCTCAGATGTAAGACAGATCAATGGGGTGATATTATGAAGTTTAACAAAACTCTGAATCTCAACCCAGCTGCTCTTTGAAAAGTTTGAGTAAGCTCCCAGATAGGATGCTAAAAATCAGGTAGATATTTTTTTTTCCCTCTTCTGATGATGTCTGCAAATCACTCTTCAGACTGTGTCAGCTGTTATGTTGTGAAACTATATTAAACCTGATTTTTAAGAGTATTGTGAGCTATATCTCATTTTGATTCCTTTCATCTCTGTCAGTCCTGAGACCTCCTTATTAACCTCAGTATTTTAGTTTGTCTTTCAGGTTGATGTGACTTTCGTTTTCATAGAGAAATTAGTTTTATGTGTTTCAGGGAGCACATTTCTTTTGCTGTATTTTTTGTTTGAGAAGCTTCTGCATTGTAGTACTTCAATAATAAAGCACAGTTGTTTTGCTTTAAAATTGGCGTTTGGTATTCAAAACTTCCAGGAGGCGACTTTGTAAATCTTAGCAGTTGTTTGCCATGAGCCACTTAAGTTCCATTAACATATGGTGGGGCAATCACCAGCTTAAACTCTAGTTTTCTGGGATTCTTCAGGTTCCTATTTTATTTCTTTATCTCCTACGCTAGCAATTAGCTTTATGCCTGAGTATCTCTGCAGAGAATACTCCACCTGGTAGCTGGCACCCTCCTTCAGGATGTGAACATGTTGTTGGCAGCCTAAGAAAGCTTTGTGGCCACTATGCTTATTGACACTAGGTCGGATGTAAAAGTGATTTTCCTGGTTCTGGTAATTGTGGGTTAGGTATATTCTGCTAACACTTTATTTCTTTATTGGTCCTCAACCAGCTGTTTCCCAGCCATTTGGTTAGTCAGAGGCTTTTTTTTTTTTTTTTTTTTTTTCCTTTTCAGTCAGATTTTCAGGCATTACTGTTTTGTCTGGTGTAGCTACAGTGCTTTTACAGCTTAACTCCTTTCAAGTTCCTAACTCTCAGATCATTTTAAAGACCACCTAAAACTGAATACTTATTTTCCATAGTTCCAAGACCCTTAAATGGCATGTTGTCAATATCTGAGCGATTTCTCTTTGGTTTTCAGGATTCTCAATGTCCAAACAATGCTTTCTGATTTTTCATTTTGGCCATAATCTTAGAGACAACCTGTATAAAAATTAGTTTCACTGTTCATGGCAAATGTCTGTAATTAAGGAAAAAAGTGTGGGGGATATAGACTTTATATACTTTGGGAACAGGTCTTACAAATATTGATCCTTTGTAGATTTTTTTTTTCTTCTTTCATTGCTATTTGTAAATTTCCCAATCTATGAATGGTGATTTTATCCTTCATAGAAATATGCCTTATAGTCTCAAATCTTGACTTGATGCCTACAGACCAAACTTTCTGAGCATTAATAAAAGTTTGGTAGTAAAGAGCATCTTGCAGCGGTGTCAGACATTCAACTGGCTGAAATAATATTTAGGCAAACTGAATGAAGGTATATTTTCCATTGTGGTATCATGTTTTTCTGTCCTATTCTTAAAAAAAAAAAAAAAAAAAAATCTTGTTCCAGTTCCTGAAGAATCATCTTTCTTTTGTCATAAAAAATATGGAACTAGCTGATTTATAATGAAAAGCCAGTGCATGCAGTTTTACCTTTTAGTGCCTGTAGAATAGGCAAAGAATCTACTACTAAATAGTAACTAATGACAAATTTCTTGAGTTAATGTAGCCGAATCCTGTATTTTTAGTAGGACTAAATTCTAAACCCAGGTCTGCATATTTACTTGATTGTCTGCAAACTATGGATTTATTTATTTATTTATTTATTTATTCTAAAAGACCACTAATCTTTATCTGTCTATGAAAGTTCTTAATTACTTTAATCAGTTTCTTGTGCTATTAAAAAAAAAAAAAAAAAAAGTATTATTATTATCTTTTATTATGCCCTCTGATGTAATGGGGAAACATTTTTCCCCCCTTTTTTAAACTGAAGTCATTTCAGCCAGAACATTTTTATGTAAATTGTTTTAGTAGGAGACAATACACAAGAACCCATATTTCAGTTAGTAAATCCTCAGTAGTCTTAACACACAGGAGGTAATGCTGCATGGGAAGCTGTTTTTAATTTGTATTGGCATTACAGAAGGTAGCACACAAATATTTGGTACAAGACAAGTCACTCACTGTTGCACAGACATAGGTGGCATGGGGAGATCCCATGACTTTCTAGAGACTGGAAAGTCAGCAGAAACTTTGAAGGTTCAGTTTGGACAGTCTGAGTTACCCATAGAGTTACTGTGCTCCCAAGAGTCAAGTAGCTGCTCTGCAGGGATCGCCATTTCAGGCAACCTCTGTCCTGTGGATATGGGACAGTTCCTTGCTACCCGTATGCTTGGACATGATCCCCCTTAAAGCTTTGTGTGTAACTTTTTTTGGACAGATTGGTCCTGACTAGTTCAGAATATCCCAGCTGAAAGGCTAACCTTGATCCACTACAGCTTGTATAATACAGAATTACAGAGTAATTCAGTTGAAAGGCTATCTAGTCCAATGTCTAGTCCAGAAGGCTGTCTAGTCCAATGTCCTAATCAAAGCATGGCCAACTTCATAGTATTAGGGAAAATGGTCACTATCAATTTTAATTGTTTAAAGCAGCAGCTTTTTAACATATTACACTTTATATTTTAAGAACTTCTTAATTAAAGGGGTTCATTATGCAAAATATAAAGAAATATATGTGTTTATTAAGCACGCAGAAAAATAATCAGACTGTTGAGGTATATTTTTATTGTAGAAGAACATTACTTACTTTAAATGAAATCCTGGCTCTGATAGGATTATTGTAAAATCTATGTTGTCTTCAGTTTAAAACAAAGCTGATCATTAAAAATACCTATTTCTGTGATTCAGTATGATTTTAAAATGAAGTTAAAGTGATGAAAGTAATTTTTTTTTTTCTTTTAAAATCTGTTTTAGGAACACTGAATGCATTTCAGAATAACTCCTAACATTGTTTTTGAGTTATCTGAACTAAATTGTAATGTTGCTTGTCTCCTTGAAACAGATGAAATACAGCATATACTGTACTTGGAACTGATTTTATTGCTTTCTATTTGTTATTGATCACTAAAGTACATATAGTTGAATACTTTTCCCTGTAGGTATTATAGGAAAATAACTTTTTTTTTTTTTTTTTTTTAATTTATGTTTTCATTTTTATTTCTAGGGATTGGATTTTGCAGCCTTCACAGGACATATGTTTGTTGGTATCTGCCTTGTTGTTCTGGTCTCCTTTCCTTTTCTCAGACTTCTTTACTGGAACAAAAAACTTTACAATAAGGAGCCGAGTGAAATTGTTGGTAAGTGTGAGCATGAAAACATTGTAATAAACACTACTTTAATAGGAATATATGTTAAGCAGGGACTGATTAGTGCCTACAGCAATGTTGTCCTCAGAGGATGTGCCCATTCACCTTCAGTCTCTGAATATTACATTTTAAGGTTTGATTTTTAATTGTGATATTTTCTGACTTCTAGAAATAGATATTTTTCTTGATGCTAAGCTTGAGGTATTGATATGAATAATTAAATATATTTCAAATTTTATGGGGATAACTTGCATCATTTATAGCCAAAGGCTTGAATACTGGAGTGTTCTGTATCACAATAGTTACCATCTGCTCAAGGTGCTCACTTCACAGCTTTGTTTTAGATATATGCCAGGTTTCCCTTATGAGAATGCACTAATATATTCCCTCACTGTTGGTTTCTCCCACTGGATTTTTTCAGCCATATTTTCCTGGTCTGCAGTCAGTGAAGAATGTTTCTTCAATGCTAGAAGAATTTTTCCAGCTTTCCTCTGTGGCTTTTCCAAACTTAGCTTTCTCTGGTGTATAATTTCTGTAATTTAGTACGTCTAAATGCATTTTGTTTTTTAGATTGCTTACTTCCGTAGTTTCTAGAAGTCTTGGTAATGCTGTTCCACTGGCCTTTACAATAGCTGTTGAGTACGTCAGTCCCTTTTTGTCTTTGTGCTTTTATGTCTTTCTATTTGGTGGTTTTGAAGTTTTCGTCATTGTTCTCAGGCTTCTGTTTGAGTGGTGAAACTTAATAATAACACCCAAATGTCTATAATTTCTTTATGAGGTGAGAAATGATTCACAAATCATAATTTCTTAATGGGTTTTGTACTACAAAGATAGCTGAGTGTAACTGTTTCTTCTCCAGGAGTGAAGGTTTTTCATTTTTGCTTGTTGTAGACTTGGGATCCAGGCTACCACAGACCATGTGAATGAACTGTGAATGTGGGGTCTGTTTAGTATGGTGAGGACAGATTTTGATATGGCTGATATAACTTGGCTTCTTTTATAACCCACAGAAGAAGATAAGCCCTTCTAAAGCTTAATATAGCAGTCTACAGTAGAACAGATATATCACATCCCAGAAAGTTTATAACTCTCCTTTGGGTTTAAAGGGAGTCCAAGGTGATTGAGTGGTAGAGATTTTCACAATACATGCCTAATTTAGGCAAGATGAGTACCTCTTGTAGTGACTTGCCTTGGCACAAGGAAAACTAGCTTTAGGAGTATTAAAAAGACAGAAACAACAGTCCTCTCTCCTCAGCAGATGTATCCTGTCTCTTGAATCTCATCTGTAAGAAAGTTCAGACAGAGACTTCACCACCTGGGAAGTTGGCTTTTGTACAGATATCTGGTTTTGAGGGACTGAGGGGCAATGGCCACAAACTGAAGCACAGGAAGTTCCAACTGAATATGAGAGGGCACTTCTGTGCTGTGAGGGTGACAGAGCACTGGCATAGGTTGCCCAGAGAGGTTGTAGAGTCTCCCTCTCTGGAGATATTCAAAACCTGCTTGGATGCCATCCTGCACAATGTTATGAACAATGGTTATCCTGCTCAACAGGGGTGTTGAACTAGATGATCTTCAGAGGTCCCTTCCAACATCAACCATTCTGGGATTCTGTGACTGCAGTGCCCATTCAGCACAAAGTGCTCTCAGCCTATCTGTTCATAGCTCTAGGGGTCAAAGTCCTGCTCAATGTTAAGAAGAAAAGAGTTTTTGGGGTATTCTGCCTAACGGTTTTCTAAGAAAATTAAAGAGAAATTTCTTTCTGTTTGTTTTCTTGGTATGAGATACACGTATTCATTACTGTGCTATTGTACAGCATGAGGCTTTCTACATCCTTAGACATTTGATCCTGAGAGCAAGAGACATAAAGCAATGAGGTCAGTCTCTACAATGCCTAAATATTTATCTGTGACACCACAAAACAAGATTTTTTTTTTTTTTCAGAAATGCCATTGAGAATCTTATTTTCCTAACTTCTCATACTGGAGAAGGCAATGCAAGAAGTTTCCCTCACCTGATAGATAAATCTATTGACCATGTAGTTCTGGGTCAAAGAGAGAAAATATTTTATTTGCTGATAGACAAAACGATAAGACAATTCCGGCTCACCTTTATATACTACATCGGTATACATTCAAAAAGCTCAATTTTTATCTTGGGAGCCAGGAATGCCTTTAGAGGAAATAACTAACTCAATGAAAATTGGTGGTGCTAGCATGCAGAAGAGGACGTTCTCCTCACCTAGCCACAGATATGCCTCAAATTTGTCCCCTTGAAATACTTAATGTTGAGTTTTGCCTTATGGGACGACACTATTGCTGAAAATAATGCATAATCTGAACATGTAGGCAATTCGCTCATGTTTCTATTGCTCACTCTCTTCTGTAACAAAATGCTGAAGTGTAAGTTCCCACCTGTTCTACACAGGACTCAAGAATGACAATCCTTTGTGGATGAGATCATCTCTGGGAGAGGAATTATCTTTTTGTTAAGGAGAAAAGGAACCCTTTAACCTTCCAGATAAAGCCATTTGTAATTATGCATCATTATAAAAAATGATTATTTTTCTTTGTTGCTTGGAAGTATATTATTAAAATCTTTGGTACTCAGCATTTTTTGCAACTTGCCAGCTTTTTTATTTAAAGAGAATTAATTTACTTTTATTCATTTCTTATTTTCTAATAAAAAACATAGCTTTGTGGACCTTTCCATGAATAACTAGAGTTATATACTTCAATTATCTTTAAAAATGCCACCTTGAAAAGTGTCCTGAGATAAGTAATATCTGCAAAGTCAGAAAATTCATTTTATCAACTCTGAGCAATTTTACTCCTAGCATAACAGCATTATTTTGTGAATACACATTTTAGAAAATACAATTATTTTTTTCATCTATAAAATTTAAAACATGCTTTTAAATTTATTTTATTTTTTAATTTTTTTTTAGAAACCAAGTACACATAATAACTGTTGGGTTACCTTGAATAGCACAATCTATTCACGTAGATAGCATTTTTGTGAATGAAACACTGTACAGAAGCTAACATATTTCAATTCATCTCCCAGTAATCGTTGCTACTTGCAGCTTAGTATGTTCAGGTATAGCAGCCTTATAATCAGTATACCATGTATCTTTTCTCATAATCGGCAGCTCCTCCATTGCTGCAAAGCTAATCAGTAGCCGTTCAATTAGAACAAATGCTAAAGCAGTACTCCTTCTATTGAAATTTTCAGTGAAATGGGAAGAGAAAGCGACAAACATGGGCTCTATTAATAGGTAGCTGGAGCAATTTGGATTTGCAGAAGGAGCACAATGTGTTCCAAGGTGTTTTCAGAGGTCCTTGCATTTCAGATGGCAATGATTCTGTGTTAACTTGAAATGGCTTGTTTGAAGCAGCTGCTTTAATCAGCTAAATTTCTGCCATCCCTCATTCTGCCCCCAATTAGCAATTAAGCAAGATATGTGACACTTGTATTATTCTCCTAAGATATTTTTTTTTCACTTTTCCTTGTGCTTTAAGATTTTTCTGTTGTTTTGGCCTATACTGAAAAAGGATAAGAACTAATTTTAAGAAAAAACAGTGCTGTTATTCTGATAATACATTGGCAGATTGATTTCAATGCAGTGTGTTACCACTGTCTTTAAGTTGTTGTCTTTGAACTGAGCTGTAGCACTTGTGCAGCAAGAAAAACACACATCTCTTCCCCAGTAGTACCATTTACCTGCAGTGACTTGAAGTGTAGCATATTACAACATAAAAAAAGAATCTGAAGATCTCAACCATGGAAGAGATAAATTCTTCTGAAAAATGAAGGGATATCATAAGGAATTTTTTGAGTTTGACTTTCATCTGATAAACCTGCACCTTGTTCTGTGTTGTGGAAAAAGATGCTAGGACTGGAGTAGGCTGCTATGAAGTTTTAAAAGGTATATGTACTCTTTCCCAATAGAATAAATAAGGCAAAATAACAGTATATGAGTGGCAGAGGAATTAATGTAGCTGTTCTGTCCCCTCTCCTTCACACTCCCAAGACATTTTCTTACTTGAAATCAAAGTTTTTACATCCCTTAAGGGTTAACCTAGTGTTACTTAGTCCCTGGGAAGCATGAAAAAATATATATATGAAATATGAAATGATATGAAATTATACATATATGAATATGAAAATATGCTGTTATGTTTCAGTTATGAGGCTGTGGAGCTGTGGACCTTAGTGCTTGAGAAGATCCTTTTCCCCAGGACAGTGGTTGACATGTAGTTTGGTGACAAGTATTATGCTTGACATTTTTTGCCAAAGAAGAAGAACATTCACTTGCTGTGATGACTGATTTGGCACCAGCTCCCAATTTCTTCTGTGTTGCTTGCTCCAGTTCTTGATTGTTTTGCTTGTTAAAAGAGAGACCCACTATTGAAACAGGAGGGGTGATGATAAGAGAGGGGGGAGCATGTTTATTCTCTATGTAGTTCACTGTCTGCAGCATCTGGGAAAATAATACTGTGGTAGTATGCAAAACCTACAGCAGAAGGAATTTTCTAATTAATCACAGTCGTGTGTGAAACGCTTAATGTGTGAAAAAACACGACACTGTTTCCCTCAACGTGAAATGTGGTAACCAGATGAGTGAGCAAATCTGTTTCTTCCATGTGGAGCTTTGCAGCTGCTTCTATAAAGGAAGAACTTAGAAAGGAGGAGGAAACAAACAAACAAACGATCAAAAAGAAAACAAACAAAAACAGGCACAAAACTAGCAGAAAATAGGTAGAAACTTTAGAATGGAAAAAGAGAAAAGAATAGGGGAGGGATAATAGGGTTGTCAGATGTGCAACATATAGGACTGTGCTGGCTGTGTACACAAGATGTCCAGATGTTCCTGGATGTAGAGTGTGTTGCTTACATCAGGCCTCATTTCGCATGAAACTATCCAAAGGATGACACAGCTAGAAAGAAAGTCAAGACAGAAGGGAAGATGGAACTGAAAAACCCGTTTAGCACTTAAAGTCTGACGAATTTCTCTGGGTCCCATAGTAGCATAGGCATAATCAGCTGTAACTGTAGCTAACCACAAGGTATTACCCAGTGTTGTCATTGTGAACCCCCTTGCCTGTTGTGGTTCTGAGGTGCTTGCCTCGGTGAACAAACCCCAGGGCACGTGGCTGTGGTTTAACAGCTTTTGTGTTTTATTATGGCATGAAATGTCCTGCCTGCTGCTGGAAGAAGTCATGTACTCTCTCTGTACCAGGCTCTCATGGCCTGTGACGCTAGCCTGGGCTTCCATGTAGACACAGGTTGGTCCTAGGCCTGTCAAGCACACTCAAGCTATAATTCTTTTGTGATAATCATTCAAACAGATTCATAGTTTCTTTCTGGCCTTGAGACATAGCTTGTCAGTCAAAGTTCGTCAGTAGGCACTTAGAAGTGCTGATAACAGGATATTTAAAAAATGATTTAGTCACATCAGTTGTGTCAAATAAATGTGTGTTTAATTTTGTATTTTGCTTGGTTTTGGGGCACTTGTAGGATCTCTCTGCCTGTCATCACCCCAGTTCAGTCTAGGGACCACTTCCAAAGATGTTTTTTACAAGACCACAGGTTTGGCTCTCTGAGTACTTACACAGTCCTCCAATGCTACCCTGGTTGCCTCTGCATCCTCTAGCACTGTTGTGTACCTTCATGCCCTGGCCTGCAGTGTGGTGTACAACCTTTTGGTTTAATGCTAGTGAAGAACTACTCTGATGATTTGCAAGACAACCCCAATGCTTGTTTTGGACACTTTCAAATGAAAAAAATCCCACATAAAATAATAATAATGTCCAGGGCCACAGGGACACTGCAGGGACACAGGTTATAAGGTGTCATGGCGGATCATTGCAACTTTGTGTGATGCTTTTCCTCAGGGCCAGAGAAAGATCTTTAGCCCTATTTCAGTTAGTAAGGTACTTGTAACAGTGGGGACCATGTTAGAATCACTGAGAGGTAAGTCATGTACTGAGCTGGATTAAATACATCAGTAAATCTCTGTCCTCTGGTGTGTTTGTACCTATGTAGGTACTAACTGCCAGTAAAGCACTATTGGTGTTTCAGCACAGCTGTTGAAAGCAGTGGGCTGGCTTACTTGGAAGTTGGTTCAGGTGAGATATTCAACAGTCAGATTATGCAGAGAATAATGTCCAAAGAAACGAATATTTTAAAATGCTTTCGAGCACTCAACTCCAAGCTAGATCTGGCTGGCAGTTTTGCAACATACATTGCACTCTACTGTCCTCACCCAAGATAGGAAATCTATCACAACTTCTTGTGAATTTCTTTTTCAATCAGTTATGATTAAAATTAGATTAGGAAATGTTTCTCAACCCTAGAATTGATTTTTCTGCTTAAAATCAAAGCACGGAAGAGAGAGATCAGCCTGCCTATGTGTACATTAGCACGTTCCCTTGAGCTTCAGAATAAAAAACGAGTGATTTGATATGAAGGATACATGAATACTCCAAACTTTGCCCTATTTGACATTATAGGTAATACTCATATTTTGAGCTTGCTCACACTCTCTCTCTCATCCCAGTGTATGGAAAGCATTTTTAAATCTTGAAAAACAGTGTGGAATAGGAAAACTTTTTTTTTTTTTTCTTCTCTGCAATCCAGTTGTGTATATTAACAATGAATAGTTAATATTTTAGCTTTCCTACTGTAGTGTATAGTGTGCTAAGCTAAAAGATGTAGCTTTCTTACAAATTATGTTGGAATCTAAGACCATATATTTATTGTACATTTTACATCTTTTATTTTAAACAATGGTAAGACTTTCAGTTTAAAAGGAACTAGTCTTACGGTCCCTGTGGACCTGTCTACTCCTGTTTCGGCAATACAGTTCTATCCACCAGGGGTCATGGTTTTATGTTTGAAAATATAAGGAAAAATAATCTCTTATTATTTTCACCTTCAGTAGCTCTTCTATAATCAGGAATACAAATAATTGTAGTTATTTACTTTACATGTATTCAAGATTTTTATATTTTTTTAAAGATTTCAAAACATTTTATGTTTAAAATCCTTGTACATGTCCTTTGTATTCCTTTAGAGTTGATGAAGTATTTCCCTTGGAAAGAGGGAAATGTTGATCTGTCTTTTCTTGTTTTTTTAAGTCATAAAAATGATATTCTGACATTGCAGAATAAGGGAAATATGACAATTGCATTTTATTTGCCTAGTGTATTGATAATGCAGTTGTCAGAAGAAGGTTGCGGTAATATTACTTTACCTGCCTTATTCAGAAAGAAAGTATAATACAGTGGTATTTTGAATCAATAGAGCAGCACTTCACAATTTTATTATATACATTTTTCATTGAAGGATTCAGTACAGAAAAATCTCTGATGGGAGGTAAAAATTTAGGAAGCGATACCTGCAGTTTCTTTTACAGCACTTGTCCCCCTAGATTTTTGTGTGCATACTGCAACTGCAGAACAATAGTACGGATATACGGATATATGCCAGGAAGGCCTGGGCATTCTTTAACAGTGTTTTATGATACACTATGGCAAAGTTTTCACTTTGCTCTTTTGGTGCTAAAGCTCCTAAAATCTTCCTGGTATACAGCGCTACATATTATGTTAATTTAGTACATGCCCTGTATCATTTTGCTGCAAAGAGCTTTCTCTGTGATGACTGTTCACAAAAAAAAAGTATAATCTTGGCATTTTTAAATTATTTTTGCCATTTTTTTATGTATCAAAGCTGAATGAGCTGAACTTATTAGTAACCATTTCTTACACTTAAACCAGTAGCAAAAAGATATGCTAGTTCTGAAGTGAGCTTATTTTGCTCTTCATTTTGCCCTTAGATGAAGCATTTTCTTTTTTATCTTTTGGATTATGAGAGGTATCCTCTTGAGGCTGTATCTTTTCATGGTTCTTTTCCCTTAATAGGACTCGGGGAATACCATCTTTCAGTCTTTGCTTGCAGCACTTTCTTTTTTCCTTGGTATTGAAATGACCTCAGCAGTTGTTTGGTTTACTGCAAAATGTTTTATGATTGGAGTTTATCTGTCCACTTCTAAAAAAAAGGATAGTGAGTTGAACATTTTTTTTTTTTTTAATTATGAGGTGGTTGTACTTTAATGGAAAACATTGGCTTTTAATTGCTAAGTCTAGCAGTCTGAGTTAAAACGTCTTGATAGAGAGTAAACAGGAATTATTTTTATAGATTTCAGACCAGATGACTTTTCTTCTGAAATAAACTGTACTGGGATTTTAGATAAATTTTAGGCTGAAAATACTTTATTCTTTACTTCCTATGACCCTTTGCTATTCTCAAGCAGAAGAGATTATTGTGATAATATTGGGCAAGTGCTTATGGTACACATGGAGCCTAAATATACTCATATATTTTTGAAGGATGGGGAAATAAAGCACAGGAAATTAAGGGGCAAATCCAAAATGACTGAAATAATGTTGCATCTCTAAGTCGGAGAACAGAGTATATATTTCCTGAGACCCCATCTCTCGTTCAGTAAGAAACCAGCTGGAGAGTAATGTATGTCTTTTTCAACCACCTTGAAACACTGTGAGAGACCTAACTCTCTTTAATATCTGCAGATCACTCCATCTGAGTGTTATGTGACCATCATAAAGGTATTGAATTGACTACTCTGTCATAAAATGTAGCGGTGATCTTGTAGTGTTTTGCTGAAATTCCTCATGCTTCTTTTAGTAGTTAAAATTACAGGGGACAATCCAAAGCACAACTAGGAAAATACATTTCAGTTTTTAAGAAAGATCCTTGCTGTTTTTCATCTTTTTTAACAGCCTGGCTCCCGTGGCTGTTGTTGTCTGCCCTAGCTTGCCCAGAAGAAAACCCTACAGAGGTGGTTTAAAAGTGTGGCTCAATCTGAAATACCATGCAGTTTTCTGCCTGGGCTTCAGCGGCTTTATTGCAGGGACAGGGGGCTCTTGTACTTCTTGTGCCATGGCTGCAGTCCCATGCAGAGCATCTGAATGTGTCCTAGGTGCTTCAGTGACCAAATGGGGCCCCAGCAGTCTGAAAGCTGATATAAATCTTCTGTATCACTTTATGCAGCACTGTGCAGATTTCTTGCATTCCTTTGCAAGTATTTAGCTGAATCAGGCAAAGTGTGTTTTGTTGCAGTTTTGAAGACCCTGCAATATTTATGCGTCTGCTTACCTCTATCCACATGGCTTATAAATTGTCCTACTCAAGAGAATAAATACAAGGACGTTTCATATATATACATATATATACATATATATATATACGTATATATAAAATTATTATTTTTTCCTTACCAGAATTAGAGTTTATGCTCATCTCCTCTTGAGGGGTGCTGCCTCCAGGAAAGAGGTGTCGGTTGTTGAGCTGGAAATTCCTCAAGGCAAATTCTTTCCACACTTGGACTTCACCTTTCTAACTTAGTTTCTGAGCTTTTAAAATGGAGATGACATTTACTTACACTCTAATAATGCTGAGAAAATAAATTACATTATATCAGGGATTTAAAAATTTACTTAAAGTTATAGGTATTAATATTGCTAGATTAAGCTATAATTCATAGTACTTAATTTACTTTTCAGTTAACATTTAAACAGAAGTATCCTTGTTAGCTAAGTTAGCTAAGAAAAATAACTGCTTCACTGGAAAAAGTTAAGCTACAATATCATGTGGAGAAAAAATGCTTTCACAGGAACATGCTTTGAATTTTGTTAGTCACAGCCCCAAATTGTCTTGCTTGCAAAAAGGTAGATAATATATTTAGTGCACTTGCAGGTTAAAAATTGTCATTTTATGATAATTCTTATCATCTCATCAAGATTGGTCATGCTCTTCTGAATATCTTCAATTAACAAGACTGTCCTCTTCAGATTCTGAGACTGGGAATTAATTACACTCAGTTTTTAGAATGTCTTCTTTGTTATTGGCAGTCAGGTGGGAGGGAGGGTATGATTAAGTGAAAATCAGTCTGACTATTAATTGGTGCACTGCAGAAAGAATATGCATTTTTGGTTAAACAATGTTTTCTAAAATGTAGAAAATCTTACCTAAAATGTCACAGCTCAGGTCTGCAGCTGATGTTCTGTTAATTTCAATGACTCCAGGACTTCAAGCCTGTTTTTTCCATGGTGAAATATGCTAAATGACAATAACAGTGGAGGACATGTGGCCTGCGCTGTACAGGGCTGCTGCCCAGATATGCAGGGACAGGTTCAGGAAAGCCAAGACACAAGTAGAACTGAGCTTGGCAAGGGATGTAAAAAATAACAAGAAGGGTATCTATAGGTACATTTGCCAGAAAAGAGAGGCCAAGGAGAGTGTTCCACCTCTGATAAAGGAGAAGGGAGAACTGGTAACAACAGACATGTAGAAGGCTGAGGTACTCAACAACTTCTTTCCCTCAGTCTTCACAGTCAGTCAGGCTTCCCACATCTCATTTTCCTGAACCTGTAGGTGAGGGCCTGGGGGACAAAGCCATAGAATGGAATCATAGAATGGCTTGGGTTGGAAGGGACTTTAAAGATCATCTAGTTCCAAACCCCAAATCCCTCCCACTGTAAGCAAAGAGGGTGGGCTCTTGTGAAAACATCTGTCCTCCTGAACAATGGCTGCATGTGTTGAGGCCCTGCTTCAAGGATGTGGTCAAGCATCACTCATCTGTGGGAAGTAGAGAGTAATTTTTTTCCTGTGCACTTCCACATAGCCTTCATTTTTATTTATTTTTTATTTTTTTATTTTTATATTTTTTCCCCCACCCTTTTCCCCTTTCTTTTTTTCCTTTTTTTCCCCCTTTAGTTAAATTGTTTAGTTAATAATAAGCTTTCCATAATAATAATAATAATAATAATAATAATAATAATAATAATAATAATAATAATAATAATAATACTTTTTTTTCCCTTTAATTAAATTATCCTTATCTCAACCTGTGAGTTGTTCTTTACTTTGCTTCTTCCCCTCCTCATCTAAGGAGGGGGGGAGTGAGAGAGCAGTTGTGGCGTTTAGCTGCCTAATACGGTAAAACCACCACAGTGCCTGGAAAGACCATGGGAAAGGCCCTCCTGGAAGCAATGTCAAGGCACATGCAAGACAAGCAGGTGATCTGAGACAACCAGTATGCCTTCACCAAGGGCAAATTGTGCTTGATGAATCTGGTGTCCTTCTATGATGGAGTGACTGCATCACTTAACAGGGGAGAGCTGACCAATGTCATCTACCTGGACTTCTGTAAGGCCTTTGACACAGTCCCACATGACATCCTGGTCTCCAAATTGGGGAGAGATGGATTTGAAAGGTGGACCCTTCAGTGGATAAGGAATTGGCATGAAGGTCACACACAAAGAGTGATGGTCAATGGCTCTATGACCAAGTGAAGGCTGGTGATGAGTGGTGTCCCTCAGGGGTCCATCTTGGGACTGGAAATATTTAAGATCTTTGTCAACAACAGACAACGGGACTGAGAGCACCCTCAGCAAATTTGCAAATGACACCAAGCTGAGTAGTGCAGTTGATACAACAGAAGGAAGGCATGCCATCCAAAGAGACCTGTACAAGGTTGAGAAGTGGGAAAAAGTGTGTAGAAAAACAACAACAACAACGAAAAGTGGGTAGAACCTAATGAGGTTCTACAGGTCTAAGTGCAAGGTGCTGCACCTGGCTCAGGGAAACCCCAGACATGAGCACAGACTGGGAGAAGAACTCTTTGAGAGCAGCCCTGCAGAGAAGGACTTGGGGGTTCTGGTGGACAAAAAGCTTGACATGAGCCAGCAGTGTGTGCTTGCAGCCCAGAAGACCGACTGCATCCTGGGCTGCATCAACAGGGGAACAGTCAGAAGGGTGAGGGAGGTGATTGTTCCCCTTCTCTACCACCTGGAGTCCTGCATCCAGGTCTGGGGCCCCCAGCATAAGAATGATGTTGATCTGTTAAAGTGGGTCCAGAGGAGGGCCACACATATGATCAGAGGGCTAGAGCACCTCTGCTATGAAGAAAGGCTGAGAGAGCTGGGGATGTTCAGTCTACGGAAGAGAATGTTCTGGGGAGACCTCACTTCAATACTTACAGAGGGCTTATAAAAAAAAAAAAAAGAGCAGCTTTTTGCTCAGGCAGATAATGATAGGACAAGGGATAACAGTTCTAAACTAAAAGAGGGGAGATTTAAATTAGATGTTAGGAGGAAATTCTTCACTTAGAGGGTGGTGAGGCACTGAAACAGGTTGCCCAGAGAAACTGTGGATGCCCCATCCCTAGCGGTGTTCAAGACCAGGTTGGATGAGATCCTGGGCAATCTGATCTAGTGGGTGACATTTCTGCCTATGGTAGGGGGCTTGGAACTGGATCCTATGGACAAAACAGATTAGCAGCATAGGGATTGTACATTTGCTGATCCTTTTTTTTTTTTTTTTTAAATCCAAGAGATATGACAAAATATTATTTTCTTGTTGGAAATGGACTTTCTAGCAAAAAAAAAGTCTGTGAAAAAACAATGGTAGGTATTCTTCTATAGTACCTTGTGGACTTTATGAATGCACCATTTTCACAAAGATTTTTTGATATCATATAATGAGATAATAAATGTAGGCTGAGCCACAGTAAGGTTAACCTTGCAAAAAACCTGCAGACTGGGTTTTCCTGGATGAGTGAGTGGAGTCAGCGTGCCCTGACCATCACCTCCCATCTGAGTAGGGGACGGAAACTTATGGAAATGTGGAAATGAGGTATGAGACCTTCTCACTCAAGGCCAGCCAAATGCTGTCCTATTGCCTTAGCTATAGTTTCAAAGTAATTGATAAGAACCTGAAGCTTCATAAACTCTTGTCACTTGTGTTTAACACAGTTAAAAGATCAATTGTTCCCAAACTGTACAGGTTGATACCCAAGTGGATTTGCAGACCTGAGATGGTAGGACTAGATAAAGGCCCAAAGGTTTCTGGTTGGGTTCAGTGTTCTCAATGACATCAAGGGTATTGCATTATATTTCCTTCACAACAAAAACTACTGCTAACACATGCATATATATACACATATATACAGCACCTGGTGCCATAAAACACATTTACAATAAAAATGTGCCTGGAACTGAAAAAGGAAGAACTTTCTGTTAGAAGGTTTTGTTAAAAACTTGGAAAAACTCTTCAGAACTTCTTGGCATAAATGGAGTAGCAGTGTAAAAGATGTATTGACTCTTCTGATTTTTGCAGGTCATGTTGCTCTGAAGTGAATTTCACAACCGCTTAGATGTTTGCATGCTTGGGATGTTTAGAAAACTAAAGAGTCTGAACAATAAAGCATGCACTTGCTGTACATAAAGGCAAGATCAAAGCCATGTGAAAACACATATTTTTTAACACAGATGAGATTTTGCTGAGCCTGGAGACTAGCCCCACAGCATTTCAGACATGGAGCAGGAATGTGCAATCCAGCTGAGCTGCTTTCTGCTCTGTGGTTTTGTTTGTGGCACAGATATAGTGATGTTAGCTGTTCCTTTCCGAAAGAATGATGATAAAGACTCTGTGAAAATTCCCACTGGGGATCTGCATCTCATTTAGAGGATGAAAGATTCAACTTTTTTCCATCAGCAAAATCCTTGGTGACATTTCAGTTGGAAAGGATAAGAGAAATGTGGCAGGATGAACAGACAATTGTGAACAGACATGGAGAGAGAATTTTTACAAGGGCGAGTAGTTATGGGACAAGTGATAGTGATAATGGTTTTTAAACTGAAAGAGGACAGATTTGGAGCAGATGTTCAGAAGACATTCTTCATTAGGAGGGTGGTGAGGCACTGGAACTGGCTGCACAGATTTGTGTAAGCCCCATCCCTGGAGGTGTTCAAAGCCAGGCTGGATGGGGCTGTGAGCAGCCTGATCTGGTGAGAGCCATGGCAGGGCAGGCTGAAATTAGATGGTCTTCAAGGTGCCTCCCAACCCAAACCATTGTTTGATCCTATGATCAGAAAAGGTGTTGCAGCAAAGACAGCCTGTCAGAAGCAGAATAGCAAACTGGATAATTATGCTTCATGAGCATTTGCCAGGGAAAAAAACAACAAACAAACAAACAAAAACCCCAAACAACAAACAAACAAAACCAACCAACCAACAACAACAAAAAACCACATTCTCTCTCTTGAACTGATGGCAAGAGTTTATAAGCCACAGTCTATTGGACTTAAAATGTTGTGAGAGAACAGAACAAAAAGGACCGTTCACCTGTTGAGGGGGATTTTCCTCCTTCATATGCTCAAATTAAATACAGACGTTTCTATTTAATTTAGTGTAGGGAAGCTTGAAGGGTGGTAGAAATATCTCTTTCACCCTGAAGAACTTAGGAAGGTTTTTCAAAGGAAAAAAAATCCACCAATCATAAGGTTTAAAATATGTTTTTTGTACAGCTCCGATCCACCCTAATCCTCAAAAACAAACAAATGAACAAACAAACAAATAAATATATTTGGTTGGAAGCAGAAGATTAGCTGTGGTTTAAAGCTCTGTCTCTTTCTTCTTTATGTTCTGGAAGAGAACAGAAAATCACTGCTGATATATTTGTGGGTGTCACAACTGCTGATGGAAATGTAAATGATGGCTAGAATGGGCATCAGCACAAACTCATGTGGATCCTCTGATAAGACTTGTTTTAATACAATGCAGTATCAGATTAATCTCCTGGCATAATCCTGGTATAATCCTGGCAAGAATCAATCACCAAGGTGGTAGATTCTGCACCTCTGATACATGTAGTGTTTTTTTTTTTTTTTTTTTAGAAATGATTTAGATGAGCACTGATTGTTTAATAACCTTGAAATTTGGCTTTGTATAGTGTGAATTTACTTTTTCAGTCTTACATCATAAAGCCAAGGCAAAGATAATTGTTTTGATGGCTTGCAAACTGTGTGTTCATCTAGAGATGTGACCAATAGACAATGTGAGTCATCTGCTGTTCATCAGCTGTTCAGGCAAGTTATGATGTCTCTGGACACCCTTACTTTTATTCTGAAATGTTTGAGTTCTGTCAAGTCTTATTTCCTCTTACGGTCAATCTTTACATGATTCACTCTGTATCATAGCTATAAATACATGGTACAAAGGTGTCCATTTCTTAAGATAAGAACAATTTGCACATTAAATAGGGATCTTAACATATAAAGCCATGAATTCTCGACACTTTCTCTTCAGTGATATAAAATTTGATGGAAAAAAAAAAAAGGAAGTGGAAGTATCCTGTTAGTTCATCAAGAAATATTTCTGCACGCAGTTTCTGAATGAATATTCAGCATTCATTTATTTATTCCTCAAAAATTTCCAGGAATTTCCTGGAAAAACCAAAGGATATTTTTTGCATGCCCAATCTAATGCCTGTCCTCAACAGGAGTACACACTTTTCAGTCATTCTCCAAGGTCTTGACAATACTGGAAAAAATAAACCAAAACATTCAAAATCCTGACAACATTTTGGAGGCTGATTTGAAGTGTTAATAAGTCTGTTTAAACTTACACAGGACCAGATATCACTCAGGCCTGCATTTTAGTATTATATTAATATATACTGGTTGTCATATGTAATTGTTTGTAGACAGTACTTTTTTTTTTTAAATGACTTTGAGATTAATTTATATACAATTTTGAAATGTTCATACTGATTTTCCATTCCCTTCAGCTCTGCAAAATGAATGGTAAAAGCAGCTGTCAAAGTGGCAAATTGTTGGGAAACCATTCCAATTATTTTAAGAGCTTTGAGTCCAGAATGCCTTCCACATATTTTGTGGGTCTCTGGTTTTATATGCATTGCACCTGCTTTAACATAAGCAATTTTGCTTCTTTTTAGAGCTGAAACATGAGATCTATGTTTGGAGGTTGACTGCACAGCGCATTAACCCTGCCAGCAGGGAAGAGACTGCTGTAAAATGCCTCTTGATGCAGAAGGTGCTGACTCTGGAGATGCTGCTGAGGAAGAAGCTTAGGACGTTCCACAAGTGAGTGGGTGCCAGCGTGTGCCACCTCCCTTGCTCCCACTCTTGATAGGATGAGCTGTAGACACGGGTGGTTTGTTGGACTGACACAGAGCTCCTCATTTCAGACTACAGCTGGAAATGATACTGTGGCTTTGCTAATGTCTTCAGTGGGATGAGACCTATACTCTTAGTTGTCTTTTAATCAGATGTGTGTTGGGGCAAGTACGAAGAGCCACCCTCAGCCTCAGTATTTTTGGAAAAAACCCTAACGTGTAGAGTTTGGAAAATATATGTCAATAGGATCCAAACATAAAGGCCTAGAAATTTCATATAACTTTTGTTTTAAAAAGATCATATGTACTTCATTATGCTTTTCTTTGCAGTAGTGACTACAAAGTAGTAAAATGCTGCAAATTCTTTTCTGCTGAAAAATTCAAGTGTTCTTCAGTGAACTGTTGAGTTTGAGAAACATACCACTATTGATTTACTGCATTTTAAAATTGTTTTGTAATCAAGCCATCAGTGTTGACCTGAGCATAGGCATAATTAACCATTTACGTATAGAAAAGTAGTTTCTATAAACCAGGACTAATAAGATGCTAACCCTATTTTGTTTAGGTTACAGCAAAACTAGCTGTTATGCAATGGAATTTGATGTCTGAGAATGGCGGTGATAAATTCTCTTAACTTGAATTGACTCTAGACTAAAGTGAAAATGAAATAGCTTTATTTATTTATTTTTTTTAATTAATAAACATGCTAATTAAATACACAGTATGAACAAGGGAATGTAAATAAGATGTCTTAAGCCATTCCAGTAATAATTTTTAGTTAAGAATTTACTTATTTTTTTTTTCACTTAATAATTTTTGCTTATATTGTGCACTTTGAACAGAGTGACAAACAAGTCTGTTACTTCAATTAAAAAAAAAAAAAGTAACATTGAATTTACAATACTCAAAGGGGAGTTTTCTGAAGTATACATGAAAATGGTACATTTAGTTTGAAAATCAGGATTTCTCCAGCACAAGTACATTTATAGCAATGTAAAAATTCATTAGTATTAACAACAGAGCTCCCAAACTGCAACCCCTACAGCCTTTTGCTGGAGGGCTGACTATGCTGATAACACAACTATTTAATAAGTTTAATAAGTTATTCAGATTGTAAAAACTTCATTATAAAATGCAAATGTAACACATATGTGTTCTGACTTGTTAGCACATGACCCTTGTTTTATCGCAGATGGGCACACATCATCTTCTGAAACTATTAAGGGAACTACATATTGCATGTAGCCAGCTCCTATACAAACGTTCATACTCTGGATGCTTGCTCCTTCCAAGCCTGTGTCACTTTTCATGAACTTAACTGTATGTACTAGTAGCGCTTGTTACAAAAGTGGGGTCTTAAGTGACCTGTAACTGGAATTTTGCTACTGACCATGTTGCACACAGTTCCTTTCTGGTATGAGATACTCCTTATGGGTAAAAGGATGATCTGGTTGTGATGAGAGGGATTTATTCCAATACTTTTGGCAGAGCTCTAATTTCACACTGGAAAAAAGCAGGTGTCATTTTCTTTCAGGCAAATTTCACAAGAAGATAAAAACTGGGAAACAAATATTCAGGAACTTCAGAAAAAAGTAAGTAGATGGCAGTTCTTCTCAGTTCCAGTGTAAGTGGACCTATGCCTTTGTATGGAGAGAGTCTTTTGAACCCAATGCAAATTTAATAACTCTCATGATAGCAGAAAAGCTGACAGGCAGGCTGGCTGGCCTCAGCTGAACAGGGTTACTGAACCACGTTGTGAGTGTTTGTCAGGTTTTATACTTATGTTCCTTAGAAAAAAGTTGCTTAAAGGATCAATAAATGATTCAGCAGTGTTTTCTTAAAATTTTAATCTATGGCCAGAGAGACCCAGGAAGTGTCAATAGGTTGTTTATAACCATGATGCATGACGGTAGAGTACACTCCTGCTGATGTACCTAATACCAATTCTAATTTACTACATTGTCTGTGACACGCCTGCTTGATTATTCAAGTATAGATAAACCACTTGCAGGAATTCTTTTTTCTTTGTTGTGCACACATTAACACTGCTTATGTCTTTTATGCCAAAGCTGAGTCTGACAAGACATGTACTCTGTAGTGGGATTAATTTCAACTAAATGTAAATGTCTAAATGTCACATCGTCTCCATCTCATTAGCACTAATGAGTACTGGCCTGTGCTTGGGAACTGATGTCCTTGGTTGGGACCTCTCTGTCCTATATGTCATACCAAAACAGAACAAGGTCAACAGGACTATCTGATTAGTTTTTACACTTTTTTTTTTTTTTTTTTCAAAGCATTGCATAAATGACAAACTTATTAAAGAGCAGAGATTTAATTGTACTTCTGTAGAGCTTTAAACTGTGTGGAAGAGACTGGAAATGAGAGATACTGAGGCTGGGAGAAGGTGATTCCCTGGGTTGGTGGTAAAAGTGAGATCAGAGTACAGAATCAGGGGCACAGTGGAAAGTGGCTGGGTCTGAGGGTGAGAGCATGAGGAGCTCTGGGCACAGGGGAACAGGAGCTGCATAGGGATTAGGGATTGGCATGTCCTTGAATGTTCCACAGGAAGCATATGGATCTGGCCTCTAGGTTGGGTTATAGCTTTTCAGAGAATAATTGCAACAAAGGGTGATTTTGTCCAGGGTTGTGAAACCACAGAGCACCTGAAGTTCTGTCTATAGTAGAAACTGTTTCAACCATACAATAATGTAATGATGTTGTGGTAAGGTTAGTTGGACACATCTAGGTGTATTCAGCAGTTAGCTGCTTGCGTTTCTTAGCTTCACATTGGGCCTTTGTTCCTACATATTCAAGATATAGTGTACATGAAATGCTTCAACTTAAATATTTATGTCTTTTATGCTGAAGAAGGATATACAATACAGGAACAGCAGTTTGTACTTCACACATGCTCTTTTGAACTTAATGCATAATAGATAGCTCCTTCTTTAATACAGTTACTCAATTCTTTTTCCTCTTTACAGCACAGAATAACAGACAAAATCCTTCTTATCAAATGCCTGACTGTGCTGGGATGTGTAATTCTTATGTTTTTTCTCAACTCATTTGTTCCCGGTGTCTACCTAGATCTTGGTAAGTTTCATAGTTTTGTTCTATTTAGTTGAAATAAATAAATAAATAAAATAAATCAAAACAACAACAAAGCCAGCCAAATTGTAAGATTTTTCTGAGTCTGTCAGTTCAGAAAGCTCTTTTCTTTATGTTCCTTGCCTCACAATTTCACCAGATTAATCAGAACAGCAGTTTCTCAGAACAGGTTTTTGAAATGCAGTCACATCTTAGTCACCCCAGGAGGAGTAGCAGGTAGAGCTCATGACTTCATTTTTCTGACTTCCCGGTATTAGCTAGGTGGGTAAACATTACAGAATGAGCAAATTTGACCTTAGCATGATCTCACTGTAGATATGAATAAATGACAAAAATTCATCCCGGAGATCAGAAATTGTTCCCAAGTAAGGAACAAAGTAGTCTGGCATTATTTCTTCAGTATAGATACCTCTTTATGTGACTTCCAGTCATCATTGCATTATCACCAGAATAAATAATTTCCCAAACTAAAAAAAGGAAGACACTATATATGTTTGAAATAAAAATAACATGTATACTTTCTAAGCTTAGACTTATATGTGTGGATTTTTATACAGTTATGTGTATATCTACGTGTGGACATGTTCTATGTGTCCTAACAATAGAACCAAATTAAAATTCACATATAACTAAAGGGGAGTCATAAAACCTGCCTGTGCATTGGCCTATGAAAATTAAAAATATATTTTTGGCTGCTGAGCACTTACAGTTTCTGAATCCCCCCACTGTGTACATCCAGTGACTGAAAGATGCAACAGTCTTGAAGAAGAATAACTCATAATGAATAAAGCATTGATTGAACTGTACTATAGATTTTTATTATGCCTCATAGGGCTAGTTTTAGCTGTACAGTGGCAATCAGGTTGAGGAAAGGGTGGCAAACAGTGACACTAGTGGCATGGCTGCTTTGTCAACTTCCTTGTTCCAGAGTATTTGTCGTGATGGACGAATCATGATGGGTGATTTAATCCAATAAATAATATTGGCTGCTAAGAAGTTCTAAGCTGTACTGATGCATTATAAGCACAAAACTGCAACTTTACTAAAGTGTAGGAAGAAGCCGGAATTGAAGACACTTGAAGGCATTTGAAGTCAGTGTGGCTAAGAATATAAGAAAGGAGCTCACATCAGCAATTTAAGAAATCAATTTTCACCCTTACTTTTCTGCCTCAGATAAGTAGACACTGAACCATGTAGGATTTTCTGAAGTAAACCCATCATCTAAAAGTGTTTTTGAAAACCCGCAGTCAGTCAGTAAAGGCCATATAGCGCTGTTTGCATATGCCCCTGGTAAGATATTCTTTCAAAACTTCAGAGTAGTTGGAGTACTAGAAGAAACCTAATAAATGATGACTGTTTTTTTGTCCTACTTCATGTCAGTAAAATAAATGAAAAACATGACATGGTTGGCAGCTCAGGTTTCTTTTATTCACTAGTTGATCTTCAGGTGTAACCTTGAGAGTAAACATGGACTGTATGTGTTCTGTGTAGCTTCCCCCTGTTCTGTATTCACAGCAAGCCTGTCAGATTAATGGAAAAGTGTTATTAAATCATATGCATAATTTCTAATAACATTTAATGGAACCTACAGACTTATACCAAGGTCTCATTGTTGACTCCTGAATTCCACTGTCTTGATGCTTGCTGCCACTTATTTATCATTACTGAAGATAGTGCTGCTATGAGTTTCTATGGATTTTAGTCCTCCAGTGCATGCAAATAAATTTCCTAAAATACAGCACTTGCACTCTGGTGGTTTGGTTAAATTTGTTCAATAAATTTTTTGCATAAAAATGAAAGGAGATTGTAGTTCAGTGTTTAATTTCCTAACAGAATAATGTTTTATACAGAAGCTTATGTGTTAGAAATCTAATAACTTTTAATTGCATTTGGAAGAGTGAATTAGAAAGATTATAGAATTCTTTATCTGTCCCCAGCCCTGATACAATTTTTCCATTATGAACTTGGAATCATTGATATAATTTGAGGGAACTGACGTTTTAATTTAAATTATAAAGTTTGCATACTTAACTCTCTTTTAAAATGCAGAACACTTTTCTATTCAGCTTTCTTTTACCTGCTCATCAGTTTGTTTAGTATAATTCTATGAGATATGAAAGATTAATATGGAGACTTTAAATAAACAAGTATGCCAAACTTTAGACTTCTACAGTACTTTCATTCTGTTCCTATGGGATATTACTTTGTTGATAAATCATTGGTAAAGCATCTCAGAAAAGATAACAAGAGAGGAAAATAAAGCCCCTTTGATGTTTCTACTTGGCTCCTATTTTGACTTCAAGTTTTAGGCAGGCGTGTCTAGAGCTTTGAACTATAATGAGTTTCCCCTACAGAGACAAAAGATTGTTTTTTTTTTTTTTTTTTTTTTTTTTTTTTTAAGTAAAATAAAACAAGAGATTTTATTGGAATAGAATCTAGAATATTTGTTTATTTATATTAAGGGATGCTCAGATTGACCAGTTCAGACAGAATAGACAAAATCAATTTATAAGCTCCTTCCTTTGGGGTAGGTCGTTTCTCTTTGGTTTGGTTTCAGTCATTTCAGTGATTTGCTGAGCTACTGTGATCTCTGTGCAGTTCCTTTGAGTATCCATCACCGCTGTTGCTCTGCTTTTGTCTGCCTCCCTCAGTGACCTCTGCATGCGGTGGAAGTACCTCATTCCTTGCAGACCCCTTACAATCATTCTTCCTTCCACCTCTGGACCCTCTCTTCTTACGGCAAGGTTCAGTCATTTCTGAGACAGTGGAAGGTCCTCTCCTCCTTTTAAAGGGTTGCAACAGATGCTTTGATAATCCTTATGGATCCTTTCCAACTCGGGATATTCTATGATTTTATGATTCTTTTGGTCTCATCTTCAGGAAACCTATGCCAGTGCTATGTCAGCTACACAGTAAAGAAGTGCCTCCTGTGTTCCAGTTTGTGCCCATTGCCTCTTGTCCTGGCACTGGGCACCACTGGGCTCCATCTTCATTGCATTCTTTCTTCAGGTATTTATAAACATTGATGAGATTCCCCTGTGAGACTCCGCCATATTAAACAGTCCCAGCTCTCTCAACCTCCTCATAGGAGAGGTGCTCCAGTCACTTGATCATCTTGGTGGACCTCTGTTGGACTCTTTCCAGCATGTTCATGTCTCTCTTTTAAAGGGTGCCCAGAACTGAACTCAACACTCCAGCTGTGGTCTCACCAATGCTGAGTAGGAGGTGAGGATCACTTCTCTTGACCCTCTTGTCCTGCTGGCAATGCTTCATCTAATGCAGCCAAAAATACCATTAGCTTTAGAAGCAAGGGTACACTGCTGATTCATGTTCAATCTGGTGTCTCCCAGGACTCCAAATTCCTTTGCTACAGAGCTGCTTCCCAGCTGGATGGCCCCTGACATACTGGTACCTTGGGTTATTTCTCACCAGGTGCAGCTTTTTGCACTTCTCTGTGCTGACCTTCATGAGATTTCTGTAAGCCCACCTCTTCAGCCTGACAAATACACTTTGGATGGCTGCACAGCCCTCTTGTGTGTCACTCATACCCCCTGAGTTTAGATTCTCTACCTAGAGAATCTCAGTCAGGTCCTCATCCATCCTCTGGTAGAGCTCCATGTACTCCAGCAGTCATAGACTGCAGCACACCCTGCTCTTCTCCCCAGCCTGTTCTTTCCAAAGAGCCCGCATCCTACTTCTCCAACACTCCAGACAAAGGAGCTATCCCACCACATCCCCATGATGCCAATAAATCATAAACCCTGAGGGAGCAATCATGTCTTTTTGTGTTTCTGTTGAGTGGTTTTGTCTTCACACCATTGCCTGATCTCAGTCTGGTTCCTTTCATGCTGTGGATGCTTGTGATCCTTCAGACACCTATGTTGAAGCTAATTATCTTCAGCTGCCCTTAAAATAATCTGTGCAGGAGATCAATAATCAGTGGAGGTGATTAACCACTGTGATGTGCCTGACCTGCTTTAGAGGGGTAATTCATGAAAAGAGTCACTTTACGTTATTTCACTCTTCATGTGCCAGAGGGTCTCTTCTCAATTTATACTGAGTTTCAGTTACAGATAAGAACAAAACCAAAACAGGTAGATGGAATTTTGGTTTGGTTATTCATTTTTGGGGGATTTCAGTATTAACTAAAATCAGATGTAGTATTACTAAACAAAACAGCGTTAGTAAAGAACCTATACATATGAACTTCTAAAAAAAATATGATTGTATTAATTTAACAATCATGGTTACCATGAACTTCCTGGGTACTTGGACAAGTTCTATAAATCAACATGCTGCATCACTTCTTTCAAGAAAACCTCCTAGACGTAAAATTTCCCTGTTGTCCTTTCTCTAAAGCTAAAGTTCCTCAATATTTATATACAACGGTTATCTTGTTTGCTGAGAACTCATTTATGTAGTTAAATCTAGTTTCTCTTGGAAAACTCTCCCCTGTCTTCTATATTCACTATGGTTTTACTTCTGACTGTGAGGTTGCACAGCAAATTCTGCTGTAGATACCTTTGAGAATCTGTCTCCTTTCAATTTGCTTTGAATAGTTGTATCTTGCAGCATTGAAACTTTTAAAATCTGTGATTGAAACAATGGAAAAGGAGGGAAAATGTTCTTTTCATTTAATTTAAAATATTTTTTTGTTTGGATGGCCATATTGTGCAGAGCTCCTTTTTATTTTATGGCCAGGGCATTGAAGGAGAAATGCGTTCAGTAGCTGTAGATACAAAAGTCTCCTGTTATCCTGTCACTCCTTTGGATGTCAGTTGTCATATTTTCTGACTAATTTCTGTAATTTACAGAAAATTTGTTGAAATTCACAGGAGAAATTAAATACCTTAATTAGATAAATGCATCAGCAGAACAAAAAACAAAACAAAACAACAACAACAACAAAACACAACTCACAACAAATGATTTCTACAGAGAATGTTATGCAAATTATAGCAAACAGTTTGTCTTAACCTGCAGAGGAGTGACACCTCAACTTCAGGGAAGTGGAGTGGCTCTGAAATCCCTTCCATATAATTTCTCTTGGTTTTCAACCTGCTTTTGTTTAAGTGGATATGCGCAATTTTCAGTTAACACTGTAGTTTACATAGGTGAACCAATAAATCAGAATAGATTAGAGACTGAGTGATACTTTCCTGATGATGAAGAAAGTCCTTCATTACCCTAAAGAACTTCTCAAATTTACTTGAATTTGGTATTGAATCACAGAATGTCAGAAGTTCTGTACTGATATTTACTTGGCTTAGAAACACCAAATCTAGTTCTCCATTAGTGCATTTTAATAACTAACTTAATCCATTTTCTATTCTGCATTATTTTCAATAAGTGGTAAAAGAACTTTTCTGTAGCAATGATTCTTCCTTAAAAACTTTGAGACAGACTGCCAGTATATGTAAGAGATTTAGCAATGTTTGACTAATGCCAGAAACCATAAGCTTTGAGATCTTTGACTAAATTGTTTAATTCTGTTTAATTCTGACTGTTTAATATCACACAGGTGAAATAAATGTAGTCTGTGCTGTTTTATTCTGAATGTTTAACTCAGAAAGCTGTGTAAGAAGAACTCTAAGAATTTTAAACAGCTCTTTGAACTGTTATTCTGGAACATTTTTCTCATCTACCATTGGTGGTAAATAGCTTAAACCATCTTATGCTACTCTTTGGTATGATGGTGGAGTTATATATATCTACACTGTTTACAAACAATACAATCATATATGCAGAATGAAACAAATTAGGTTTTCAAAATGTGTTTGTACCCATAGGAAGGGTAAGGAAAACAGTGTTTATATTTTGGAGATGCTTGCTTTCAGGATAATTTGTGCAGATCTTGTGAAAGGTCCGTTATAGAACTATTCAACTTACTGAAGAGTTATTATTTCATAAAATGTTTGAAAAACAAACAAATAAAAACCCAAACCACTTCACACAAGATCAATTTAAGAAGCCACTGTATAATTGTTTAGTGCTTAAGAACAACAAAAATCCTGGTGAGACAAACAGCTATTAAGCTATAAAAATTGGTGAATAACATATATTTAGGAAAGCATAGGCTTAATGCCAAAGGCTACATTGTTAAGGTTAGCACATCTTGCACCATTTTGTTACTGAATCTAACATTTATCTCCAGGCTAACTAGGAGCTGACATATTACCTGTTTTAACTGAGGAGAGCTTATTGACATTGACTGCTAAGTAACTTCTCAAATAAGACTGAATTATCAACTATATTTAAATCTGTTAGAGACAATATTTTTTCCCCTGTATTTTTTTGTAAAGCTTTCCAACCTGGTTTGATGAGATAAAGAACCAGATGCAAAGCTTGGGAACCAATGTTTACGGACCTTTTCTCAACAGCTAAAAATATCATCCAAATAATCTGTGGTTGCCTGGAAACTCCTTCACACATTTCAGTGAGGTAGATTGTTTTGGTCCCCAAAACATTTGGATTAGGGATGCCTTCTTTGCATAGAGCAATAGGCTCCAGCTTTCAAAGTATCTGTGATGGTGTCATGCTCATGATATTGTGGGCAAAAAAGAGAACCTCATTATATCTGTAACTATGAATTTATTGTTAGTCTAATTAAAACTGTTATCAGTTTAAGCAAAACAAAACAAACAGTTATTGTTTGTGTACTTATGATAACACTAACACATTGAGTTACTTAATGAATACAAAAGCAAACTCATTAACAATTAAAGCTGTTGCTAATAAATAAATAAATAAAAATAATAAAAAGACATATTCCTAGTATCTACCCCTTTTATACTAATGTTATGGTTACCCTTTGGTGCAATGTGGGGTGCAAAAGTTTACAGCTTTAGGCTGAGTAGAGACATGACGAGTTGATACCTTCAGGTCTTTGCTTGGGGTAGCATTACAAAGGTTTCTTTCTCCTCTTTACCAGGAGATGTATAATGCTGATGGTTTCTTCCTTCTTGTGCTTGAGTCGACTTGAGCTCAATTTTATCCATTTTTTGAAACTTCATGCCTTGCTTTTTAAAATCTTGTCTTCAATTCTACATTAAGTTCAACTTTGTCATATACAGTGTTGTATTTTACATACCTATTTCTTGTCCTTTTTTTTTTTTTTTTAACTTCAAAAATAGTTTTTGACTCATGTCTAAGTTTGCATTATTATCCCTAACTACTGGCTGCTGAGTTGCTGATAGTCCTAGAGTACTCACTATCATCCTATGCCCTCACTTTCAAGACCTTTCCTATCACTTCACACCTATACTCCTTTATGCTGTGTTATTAGGCCCAGGTCATAAGTAGTTCATTATACACAGCATCAAAAATTGTAATTCCGAGCTATACAGGAACTGATACCAATATGCATGAAGCCACACAATTATACAAAAGTAAGCAAAAACAGAATTAGGTATGTTTTCTAATTTTATGTTTTGGATATTTTTGTATCATCTTTCATAGAAATACAGAATATAGAATTTCATAGAATCATTAAGGTTGCAGAAGACCTCCAAGATCATCTGGTCCAGCTATCCCCCCACCACCATCACCCAATAAACCATGTCCCTAAGCACCAGGTCCAACCTTTCCTTAAACACCCCCAGGGGCGGTGACTCCACCACTTCCCTGGGCAACCTGTTCCAATGCCTGACTGCTCTTTCTGAGCAGAAATGTCTCCTGATTTCCAACCTGAACTTCCCCTGGTGCAACTTGTGGTCATTCCCTCTAGTCCTACCACCTGAAAGAAGAGACTGATCCCCAGCTCCCCACACCTTCCTTTCAGGTAGTTGTAGAGAGCAATAAAGTTTGAGCCTCCTCCAGAGCAAACGACCCCTGTTCCCTCTTCCCTCAGATGCTCCTCATAGGACTGGTGTTCCAGCCCTTCACCAGCTCTGTAGAACTTCTCCGGACACTCTCCAGGGCCTTGATGTCCTTCTTTTGCTGAGGGGACCAAAATTGAACACTGTACTCAAGGTGCAGCCTCACCAGAGCAGAGCGAGACTGATCGGATAACTAATTGTTTCTTTTTGCTTTAGATTCTTTAAATCCTGACCTTGTAATGGTAAACAGAACAACAAATTATAGCATCTGACAAAAGTATCCAGCCTACTGTAGTAAGATACCTTAGCTTTTAGGTGCTCTTCTCCTCTTTGAAAGCACCCAGCCCTTTCTGGAGTTCCTTCCAGCTTCTTGAAGCTGTGGTTGCAGCCCTTTGTTTTTCAGGAGGTATCAACTACTACTGTCAATGGAGTCTGGATCATTTGGCCTCATTTAGTACTCTTTTCCTCTCTGCTTTTGCTTCATTCATCTGTTCTGTTTTTTGTTCTGGCATGTAGTAGTATTCGCTTAAATTGTTCTGTATTTTTACTTGAGATCAAGAAGAGTACTGTACATGACTGACCTTCTGGTCTCTGAGTATGTAGCATGGAGATTTGATAGTGCCATGAAGGTGCACATTGCTTTAAGATGAGAATAAACATAATTGTATTTACAAGGTTAATATATGTTTGATTCATACTGATGTTGAAAAAAATCCTGGTCAAGTGTGTATGAATATGAGTTAAAAATAAATTTGACAATTATTTTGTAGTACTCAGAATGTTGGAGTGGAGCTAAATTGATGCAGTCAGCATTGACTATGACTCAGATAGTCCTGTTCAGATCTTAGTTATTCTTCTTTCTCAGCATAACACATTCTTTCTGAAAATAAGAGAAATCTGTTTTCTGTGGTCCTTGCAGTTTTTATTTCTCTGAGGCTAGTCTTCAAAAAAATTACACCCTTGAAATTGGCCAGTCATCTTTAAGAACATGTAATTAAACATAGAAATTATTCTCTGTCCTTGCAGTTGCCTGTACACTCAATGTAAGAAAAAACAGGAATCAGCAGCAGTTGTATCTGCTAGTGAACCTTTTGCATTTTAGTTCTTTAGGTCTTTCTTCTAGAAAAGTTGAGCTTCACTTTATCTTGATATTTGTGTCTTCTTAAATTATTTTTATCTTCCAAGAGCCAATGAGGCTACAGCAATAGTGGTTTTTTTTCAGTGACCTTTACTGAGATAATATTATAATTTTTTAAAGACAGATTGGTACAATATACACAGCTATATGTGTCAACTTATCTTCTCTGTTAGATGTAACACCTTGCTATAGCAATCTCCAACCAAGGTTTCTTGCTTACAGCATTCTAGCTCGGATGCCATTTTAGATTGTTCAGGAGAATTAAAAAAGTTGGGTGTTGACATTGCCACACCGGTGAATGTGATTTCTCCATTCTGACCTGACAATACTACAGCTCTGCAGTAAAGTCCAGCCCACCCCGCCCCTATACAAAGAGGCTGACCTGTGATTACAGAGCAGCTAGTCCTCTGCTTCTTTATGATACACTTCTTGCTTTTAACTTTAAAAATTTCCTTCTATCAGCGTAGGTTTCTGTTTTGTCTGCCTTTCATAGATTTATAGTTTCCATAAACTTCTTTCACATTCCTTTCTATCTTGTATTCTACTAAGCATTTTCTGTTGCAGTGTAAACTGTTCTGGACTGTCACTATCATAGTTCTGTCCCCAAGAAACAGTCTTAAGCTTGGTTCTAAAAATAGCATAGAACAGGTACAAATGATTTCTATGAAGCTATGCCAATAAAAAGAGACTGTTCAAAAGACCAGCAAGTTGTTTTTAAGAGTGTAATTTTATATATATTTAAAATAATATCTGTATTAAAGATAAAACAGTGCTTATGAATTGACAATTGTTGCTTATTCGGTATGACTTTAGAATGTACAATTTCATGACTGATAAAACTAAAAAGAGGAATTGACAAAAACCTAAATATAGGGCATTTTAATTCACATCCAGTAGTACTGATGAAATGTATTACATAAGTAGAGTGAGCACTATGGTAAATGTCTTTAGTTTAATTGTTTCATGCAAATATTTCTATATAAGTACATAAGAGTATAATTGAATGAATGCTTATACATACCATTACAACTGTAGCATAGAGTATGAAGGACTGACATGTATCTTTAGGTTAAGTTGTGAAGGGTTATAGAGGTATCTGGACTTCTGATTAAGCTGTTGGGACACAATGATGAACTTTACTTCCTCATATATTCAATTACATGCTATGTAAACCATGATTCAAAGGTAAGAGACAAATATGTTCTAGCCTGTTATGGATGTTGTGGGCTAGGAGTGTTTTCATGCAATTCACAAAAAGTTGCTGTGGCCATTTTGACAAGTAGAAAATTGGTAACATCAAAGCAAAAGAATATCCTGCTTTGCTCAGTTACAAAAAATCCATGTATCCATTCCACTGTTTCCAGAAAGGAGAATTATACTTTGATCTGGTAGATGCTGGTCTGGCTGATTCTTAAAAATCCCTCTTTACTTCTCAGCATGTATGTGATTCTGCATACTGTGTAGCTTGAGTCTTTCTCACTGCTATTATGCCTCCTCACTCCCTTTTGTCCTATCCATTACTGCCACAGTAAACAGATTGCTCTCTCCCCTCTGAATAAGCCTGGTATTTGCCTGAAGACTTGCAATTAAATCTTTTTATCTTTTAACTAAACATCCCAGAATCTTTTAATTTTTCATCAGAATTCAAGTTTTCAGACTGTTAACCATACTTCTCTGTCCTGGTTTTCTAATGGGTAGGCATCTTACAGTACACGATTTCTGGGTTTACTGGTGATGAAGAGAGAAAAGGCTGCTTCACAGGATTTGCTGTTTTTTATCCTGACCCTGGATTTCAGGAGGCCATTAGGTTCTGTTGTGATCCACTGTATTTCTTGAGTCTTTTCTGCAGAACTGTTAGGTATTCAGGTGCTTCCCAGCCTGGATTTGTGTAGTTTAAAATCCTCCTGCCTAATTGTAGTAGCACCTGTCTTTCTTGGGCAGCCCTCTGTTTTGTCCAGGCCAGTACTGAGATGGTGTAGGGTTATCCTGGCTTTGGCTTTCCGGGTAAACATCTCAAGCACCATTTCAGTTTCCAGAAGAGAGAATGCACTATCAGTCTTCATATAGAAGTAAATTATTTCAAATTCTATGCACGTAAAGGAAACATACAGTATCTACATGTTCACATTGTTATGAGGAAGCTTATTATGCTTTTCAACTGCTAGTAGGTCAGACAAAATTACCTTTACTAAGGAATACAAATTTTGCTTAATGAGCATTTGAAAAGCCTGTAGATTACACAGTATTTTCATCCTTTCATTTCTTTCTCTTTCACCTATCTTCCTCCCACATATCCTAGTCTTCTTTTGGATTCTATTAGATTGTTTTCTGTTCTCTACTTCTTCTGCTTGATTATTTCAAAATAAGTTTTTATTTTTGTATTTTTTATTTATTTATTTTATCTTTTTAAGATGGATTGCAGTTGTATTCTGCTCATCATAAGCTATTTATTGTTCCAAATGTGGTTTTCCCTACTGGGTAAAGTGAATCAGAAAAGCAAAGCACTCAAGCTATTTCTCCTGTGCCATTTTCCTGGTTTCTGACAAGACACAGGAATCTTTTCTGTGAAGAATGCATTATAAATTTGCAAAGTGCATTTTATAATAAAAAATCATTTTATTTTCCCTAAAATAAATAGACACTGTCTCTGTCTTCAACAGGTGCTGTGTGAGTGCAGAAATGGAATTTAGATTCAGTTTCTCTCAGCATTATATTTCCAGAACACCAATTGTTGTGAAACAGAAGCACTGAAAGGCAGTAAAAGAAGTGGTTTTGGGAAATACAAGTGGGCTTTGCTTTCACTGTAGTAATGAGAAGTTACTTTTTGAAATTATTTTTATTTTTCTTCTTTCTGGCTATCTTTTGTGGCCCAGTAAGCTAGAAAATAAACAGAGATGACAGTCTTTAATGCACCCTGGTACTTTCAGTTCTTTGAAAATGAAGGAATGTTTCAAATTGAATCCAGGGCAAATGCAAAGACACCCAAATATATAAAACACTGTCATGAATGTCATTAGCAAGAACATTACTTAGAAAAAACTCAGGAAACCTGCCCATTTAGAGAGGCAGGTGGCTACGTAGTATCTGTACAGATGTAGTTGACTTTGACGAGCAGTGTGGCAGAGAACAATCAATCAAGCAGTTGCAGCCCATACTGACTACTGTGGCCTTCAGGCACTAGAAGATGTTACTCTTGCCCAGTTGCAGGATGCTTGAAGTCAAACCTCAAGATCTTACAGGAAGTCCTCCAAAACTCCTTGAGAGACTCCCTCCTTCCTCTCCCCTTTTCCTTGCTCCCAACCTGTGTTCATCCTCTGAGAGATGGGTAGCTATTTCTCCTCTTTGCAGTTACAACAAAAAAAACAAATACACTCTGAAACGACTGTGCATGTAGACTGCAATAAGTAGGTGACATCTTCAATTCTTGAGATCTGTACTTGCTGGAGTACTGCAGGAGGACACATCCATTACCCATTTGTATTCCCTGTGAACACTATCATAAGGAAGGGCACTGTTCTCATGCCAAGCTGTGTGCATAGAGCTAATGCATGCTGCTAAAACCCATGTTGCAACAAAATGCTTGGCTCGGTCCACCTCTCGTGCAACTCATACTTCATTAGTTTTAGCAAATGATTATCTCCATCTACCATGTTCAAACTGATTTGTTTTTGGTAGGGGTGTAGAAATAATCCCAGCTTTTATCACAGATTATTCCAGAACTGCATAGAAGTCTCTGTTCTTTAATCCTTCACTTCATTGTACCTAATGTTGTCACTTACAGCTGTACAAAAAAGCAGTATAATTCTGCTTTTAAGCTCCAGATCTGTACCCATCTGCTTCCATTGAAGTGTCCCTCTAATACAAATTGCAATAATCTGCACTTAAGGCCCAGTGTTTTTTGCTGGAATTTGGAGAACAGCTAAGATTTGAAATTAGCCAGTCCAAGTCCATATCACTTTCTTTGTGCTCAGAGAAAATAACTATTACATTTGCATGGATAGATTCACCTTGCTTTAGGGAAAGGCAGAAAGCAATTCAATAATGATAGCAAAAAATGTGGTAGATGTCAGGAACTGACAGTTCCCTACTTACTTTCTTTTGCTATTTTGGAAACTCCTAAAGCAATTTATAACTGTTTCTTCAGTCTGATTTGCCTTTGGTAAGAATAAGACTATCTAAGATTTTCAAAACATTTTCCTGGAAGATCTTTTGTATGAGCTTCACCATTTCAGTGTTCAGGCTATGTGCATATCCAGGGCCAGGAGAGCAAAAAAGCTGTACCCATTTTCAGCTTATGCCACGATCCAGCGTTTACCTTGAACAGTACAGAGTATTACCACCCCTAGGTCAGTCCAGGAGCCTCTTTCCAACAGTTGGTAAAAATTCCATTCTTCACGAGAAAATTTGCTAGCTGCTTAGCAGAGCACAATGCATTTGCAGAAAGAAGAAAAGCAAGATTGTGGGTACCTGAAGCTACAAAAGAGGGTCTTTTACACAAATCAGGAATGTGGCTGATAAGCCGCTTGTAAAATTTGGATGGCTGAGATGGTTATGACCCAGTACTTTTTTAATTGCCAAAACAAACCAACCAAACACCCCACCAGCCTTTGTGAAGATAAAGACTTTATCAAATGCAAAGGCATTTTATGTATCCTTTACCCCAGTACACCACATCCAACTTTCCTCCTGATACAGCTGAGCCAGACCTTTTCTACCACTTGGTATCTATCTGCCTGCGTCAATGATGTGGGGTGGATTTGACCCTGCTTGTGTCATGTTTCATACTAATATAAGGATGGGGATGGCCAAATGAGAGTTTGCTTTTAGAGCCTGCATGCCCTGAGTGTGGGTTGACTTCACTGCTGGAGTTTCCTAAGAGACGGACCATCTGGGCTGTCCCCACCCTGCTCTCTTTTGTGCTGGTTTTTGCTCTCCTCTTCTCTTGCAGTATAATGTTCATGTATGAGCTACTTTTGACTGAGGATGAATTAGATCACTGTGAGCAAAGCAGGGACTAGATTTGCTCAGTTTGCAGCATGGTAGTTTCAGTCCTTGGTGATGAGCAGAGATGGTTGTGAGACATGTTTTTTGGGACCATTGAGGCACTCAGTTGAGATTTTACTCAAAATCTCTATCAGGAAACAATATAGGAACTGAAGCTACAAAATTCCAGATATAAACTTCCTTCAGAGTTTTCAGCCTTATTTAGTTTTGGCTTTGTCTCCAGTAGTATGGAGGTCTTTCTGCTGGTAAACCGTTAGATTTCCTAGTCCTTATATCTGTTCCTTACAAGGATTTCCCTGCATTTTGCTCTAGATTAGCTTCACACCAGGCTAAGAAAAGTTCTCATGAGAGTTGCTTATCAGCGAATCTGCAGAACCAAAGTGATCAGTGATGTCAAGAAGGATCATGGGGAGAAGGTGGGGAAAGTTGTTCATAACGCTGGAAAACATGTTTTCGGTCATGCTGAGGACAGAAGCCACTTTAGAGCTGTCCAAAGGAGAAGGTGGCACTTAGAGGAAAAAAAAAAAAAAAAAAAAAAAAATAAAAAATAATGTTTACAGCTTTGTGATGAGGCAGAACCTTTGGTCTCTTTATTCTTCTGTATTTACATGGAATTTAAATAGAATATTGGTTGATCTTAGTTTTAATCTGTTGAATGATTTTGGATCCCTTTCTTTCTTTAACCTAATAGAAAAACAAACCCATGTGCATAAGCTGCAAGTCAAATGGCCTAAACTTTTATGAATGTCTTCTATTCTTGAATTTTCTTACAGCTGTGGTTCTTGAAGGCTCACTTTATTCATCTACCTGCTTTGCAGCAGGGGCCTATTCACATTTGGTCTTTGATTATAACTTTGTGATTTAAAGGTGTTTTTTTTTTTTTTTTTTTTTCCCAGTCAAGATTGTTATTCTTCTTTCCTCCTCACTTGTTCTGCAGTTTTTTTGAATCCATCATTTTTCTACAGTGAATATATGAGATAGCATTAGGTATCTGAAAAAATCACAACAAAGAGAGAAATTACTTGAAGAGGTGGGATGCTTTATTTCCGTGCCATTAAAAAATCCTAAATTATGTATTTCAGCTCTACGCATTAAAAAAAAAATCTGCTATTTAAGAAAAAGTAGAGAAGAAGAAAGAAAGAGAACATCATCCTGAGGAAAAAAATGCCAAAAAAATCATTTTTTTTTTTTTTTAGTTTGGTCTGAAATCCCATTCTACTGTTAAAGATAAATGTGCCAGAAGAATTAAACAGCTTCAGAAAGACCTTTAGCTGTGCAGGGAAAAAGCGAGTCTTGCTTGGACAAGAGATTCACTGCTTACATTCTCTGTCTGATTGAGCATTTCATCTGCATTTTCTCTCAGTCATCTACCAAAATGTGTCTTAAAACATCAGGGTGTATAGAGGGATCCTGTTTGCAGAGAGTCTATTTTGCTGTTTAAAGATGTTCTCCTGTTTCAAAGATCATTACACACCCTGAGATTATCTGCTAGCACATTTAGCCTGTGAGTCTTCAATGCCCTGTGGCTGCAGCCAGCCTTTCAGGGGGCTGCAGAGTCCTTCCAACCATCTCCTAACCACCTAAAATTTTCTTTGTGATTAAAAGTCACTATTTTTTTCTTTTGTTTGTGTTTTTGTTTGTTTGTTTGTTTTGTTTCTTTTTGGGTAACCCAGACACGCCTTCTTTCCTTTCTTAATTCTGCTTGCAGACTCTTCTCTTTCTTTCTCCTTTCTGGCCCTAGTAGAAAGCTGATAGCAACCTGGCCCTCGTAAGGATTTTTATTTTTTTTTCCTATGTGTATGTATAGATATAGATATAGATATAAATTGGAAAGCACAAAACATTCTTCCTGGAGTACTTTTGAACTTCTCCTTTTAAAGAGTCAGAGTGAAAGTGTGGCAAAAACCTTTAACTGAAAAATGCAATACCATAACTTTCACATTGCTAGTACATAATGTGTGAAGTGTGAAGTGTTGTTCTCTCTTTTCCCAATGTGCTCTCTCTTTTTCTAATGCAGGCTGGATTGCCATTTTGGGAGCCATTTGGCTGCTAGTGCTAGCAGACATCCATGACTTTGAGATGATATTAAACCGAGTGGAATGGGCAACCCTTCTTTTCTTTGCAGCATTGTTTGTTCTCATGGAGGTAAGATTTTGTGATTTCTAAAGCCTGAGCAGATAGAACCAGCTTAAAACGTGAATTTTGAGGACATGTATGTTGCCAGGCAAAGATGTCTTGCAGATTCAATTCTGCTAACAAAATGAAAATTGAATGCAGTCGCAGTAGTATGGAGTGAAACGGTGGAGTGGTAGAAGCCAGATATTTTTGACTAATTTTTCACTGTAAGCTTGGTCCTACTCTCCTTCTTCTGCATTTGCTGTGCACATCCAACACAATCATTTTCCATAAGTGGAATTTTTGTTTCCAGGTTTGTCTCTGCTCCATTCATTCAGGTATTTTATATATTTATGTATTTATTTTGAAATTCTTTAGACAAGCAATAGAAAAAATAAAAGAGCAAGAATAAACCATAGCTGAAAACTGCTTCTAATACTGTCAGCTACATGCTGGTTACCAAATGGCCTGAGAGCTTTCATGGGAGGATGGTTTGAAAGGATAATATCACTGAATTTCAGTTTCCAGTTGTAATTGCAAAAGATTTTTTACTTGAGCTGTCTGGATATCTCATTGTGTCATTTTTGTGTGTTTGTCTGTTCTAATAGTCTTTTTGATCCAGCCATGTTTTATACTCCTTTTTTAATATTTATATTTAATATTATTTTTAATTTTTATATTTTTACATTAAATTATATAAATTTAAAATAATACAATAATACAATACAATAATATAATACAATATATTTATATTTACCATTTAATGTTTTTGATTCTTTGTTTTACTGTTTGATGTATTTGATTTAGTGGATTTAGTTTTACTCCAAATGTTTGGAGAAATCTTTGTATGAATATCCGTATTTGTATGTCAATAAGGTGTCTGTGCATTTCCTAAAATATTTGGTATTTCTTAGTTGTTACTTTTTCCATTTAAATGATGTTGTTAAGTTGTAGAAACATGATTGATAAAACAAGAATAATCACTGGGTAGTGAATTTTCTTTGTGAGTAGTCTGGGAAAAGCCTAGAATAACAAATTATCTTGCACAGCTTTCCCCCTACTATACACTCCAGTATTGGAAAAAACACAGACTTTGTAAATTGGGATCTATAAAAAAACAATTTATTAAGAAAAAAAAAAAAAGGGACTAAATTTGAAGCAAATACAAGCATTGAATAACTCAACTAAATCTAATTAATTCCAAACTGGAAGTTAAAATCTGGTCACCTCTGAAAAGATGAATAGGCACTCTGATTATCATTAGGAAGCTTGTTTGAGACCTAGTAGGTCTAAAATTCATCAAGGAAATACTGATGTATCGCACACTTATTAGCACAGGCAATTTTTAGTTCTGTGTTATCAGGTTCTATATATCCTTGTGTTTTCTAGCTCTCATAGGGAATCCATACTGAAGCCATTTTTATTTTGTTAGCTGCTGCTGTAACAGTCTATTAGTTGCATTCCCTGACGTATTTATTGTTTTAGCTTGAATTGAACAGTTTTGATTTGAGTGCAGTCTGACTGTACAATAACATAGTAAAACACACAGGAAGTTATTTGCCATTTACTGCCAGACTTCAGATATGACTGCTATAATTCACTGAACTTCAGTTCTTCACTTTTATGGTTTCTCAGGTCACCAGTGAATAGTTTGCTAATGAAAGAAAAAATTTCCTGGCTCTTAGTATAACAGCAATTTATAGTCATGAAAGGAACTTATCCTGGGAGTCAAGAGAAAAAGTGGGAGACAGTATATTGACAGCAGTCATCATGACATACTGCCCATAAAAGGGTTTGATGCAGATTTGTGTGCATAAAGTTCAGTCTAAAATGTTACATGATTTTTTTTTCTGCAGTAAAGCTCTAATCTCGAGCTGTCAAACTGGAAATCATATGCTGGAAGGCACCAATTAGTGCAGTAATGCTTATTCCTCTCAGAGGACACAGGAAGATCCAGGAGACCCTCTGTGCAGTTTACATCCTGGGGAAGCCAGTGGCATGGTACTAATTGCTGCCTTTCACTTATGTGCTTGCAGGCAATAAGTCTGGATATTATAGACATTTTAAAGTTTGTTGTGTGATTAACACTGTCATCATACCCAACATGATGAGCTACCTGCAGAATGACTGTCTTGAAGGAGCAATGTGCATGTCTTTTACTCACTTCCCTCTTTCCTGAACATGTCTTCTGTAGTACCATGTCTGGATTCCAGAAGAAATTTTGGGTGATACTGAAAAGAAATATGTTGTGTTGATGGATAATTAAATAACAAGGCAGCACTGCTAACCAAATGTAATGCTTAGCTCTGCTTGCTGACAGCTACGTGAGAAGCTTATTTTAAGGTGTGAACACAAAGCAATTGCAGAAAAGAAAAAAAAAAAGACAATATTACTGCTTTTACATACATTTTAAAAATCACTTTGATAAATATTGAGTTAATGTGGGTGGAGAACTCATTGAGAGCAACCCTGCAGAGAAGGACTTGAGGGTTCTGCTAGACAAAAAGCTTGACATGAGCCAGCAGTGCACACTTGCAGCCCAAAAGGCCAACTGCATCCTGGGCTGCATCACCAGAGGAGTGTCTAGCAGGGCGAGTGAGGGGATTGTGCCCCTCTGCTCTGCCCTTGTGAGGCCCCACTTGGAGTGCTGCATCCAGGTCTGGGGCCTCCAGCACAAGAAGGATGTAGAGCTGTTAGCGTGGGTCTGGAAGAGGCCACGTGTAAGACCAGAGGTCTGAAGCACCTCTCCTATGGAGAAAGGCTGAGAGAGCTGGGGCTGTTCAGCCTGGAGAAGAGAAGGCTGAAGGTGACCTAACTGCAGCCTTTAGATTTTTAAAGGGGTCTTACAAAAAAAATGGAGAGCAACTTTTTGATCAGGTAGGCAATGATAGGACAAGGGGGAATAGTATTAAGATAAAAAGGGGAAATTTAGATTAGATGTTAGGAGGAAGTGAGGCACTGAAACGGGTTGCTCAGAGAAGCTGTGGATGCCCCATCCCTGGAGGTGTTCAAGACCAGGCTGGATGAGGCTCTGGACAATCTGATCTAAGGGGTGACACAGGTAGCTTAGAATCAAAATAGTAACTTAAGAATATAAAAATGTATTTGTTAAAGCCATGAAAAGTGTTATTATTTTTTAATGTAAAGGGTATGTGTATGCATCTTAAAGCTTTATCATCTGTTTTCTGAATGCAGCATTTTTAAATGTAGATGTACCTTTTCCCATGAGACGAGTTGTTAAAAGTAAATACAGTCTCTGGGTCATATTTAATATGTGGCACTACTGGCTCTGCTCTCCTCCTTGTTTTCCTTCTCAATGGGATGGTGTTCACTTAGAACTTCTGAGTGAGACATCCTGTCTTTTATGAGATACAGCTGCCCTGCCTTTACCTATACATCTGCTTTTACTCATGTGGCGAGTGGAAAACTACCAGCCCAGCCATGGTATTGGTGCTCCTGCAGCATGTGGGTGCTGCTGCCCTGTGCTGCTGGTGGTACCCAAACAGTTACACACTGCTGCCCAACTGAAGAATTGCTGGTCTCAATGACAGCCCCGCTGTCACTCTGTCATTACTATGTCTACTGTGCCACACTACTCGGTACCTATTAGGATCTTTGTCTGTCTCTGTCATGGGATTTGACAGTGTGTGAGTTCAATGCTGTTTTTTTCCCCCCAGTGATGTCTCTGAAGAGCTCTGTCTGACTGCCCGCTGTGCAGGTTGCACAGCATCATGCCATGTGAATGCTGACTTCTTCAGCTCTGTGTGGTGATGCTCTCAGGCTGCACAGTGTTGCATCTAACTGATTCATTGTCATGGCAGGAAAATGGAAAGTAGACTAACCACCTTGGTCTGGGCTGCACCAAAAATGATGCGATTTTCTTCCCCGAGATACTGAAAAGTCAAAAAATAGATGTACCTCATTCAGCCTGGAAATAGTGCTTCATTCTGAATAAAACAAAATCAACATAAATTGAAGTCCCTTCTGAGATAAATTTACCCCCTTACCTTGTGTTTTGAAGGAATAGATCATACTTCTGGTGTGAGGACTCAGTTTGCCTTTGACTCCTATCTGCCCAAGGAGAGAACAGAACCAGAACCACTGGGCTGGAGTCTTGCTATGTCTTTTCATGCCTGGTAGTAACCATGGCTGTCTGGGGTACTACCCAAGTATCCCTCACAAATGGGAATAGTTCCCACAGGGAGGACAGGGCACTGTGGAACAGATTGTCCCCTGGCCCAGTGGTTACAGGGCTCTCCTTCTCAGGCTGGATGCTTGACGTGGGCATCGGGGAGCTGCTTTTCCTGTCTTCTAGGTGCTGCTGCCTCTGTGCCAATTTTCATTCACCCAAAGCCTCTGGCCTGGTTTTAGCAGATGGGTAGTGTTAGTTTTTACAGGTGCGATGCAGCTGCTTAACAGAAAAATAAATTTTGTTTTCTATTTTCCTTCACATAGTCCTGAGCACAAGATGCCTGACCTTTTAAATATGATACACTTCTGTCTACATTGTGGTTATGTCCAAGGTTTTGGGGCCACTGAATAAAAGTCAGTTGTCCTCAGGTATTCAGGAAAACTTGTTCACTGAAGAATGTAATCTTGACATTTCAGCCATTCTCTGATGCCTTTGCCCCAGGCTCTTGAAGCAATCCCACTAGTCTTTCCACTACAACCAGCCCACTTCTGCAAATACAGCTACCATTTCTGTGTCTGTTCTTTCCACCAACTGCAAAGTTGCTGTAAAAGCTGCAAGAGATGAATTTCAAGATCTTGTGAATAGAAATGAATTGTGTATGCTTACATCTACTGAAAAAATGTGGCTTCATCAATACCTCACTAGCTGATATCATTGTCTTTTTTTAGGCTTTGGCTCATTTGCATTTAATAGACTACATAGGGGAGCAGACAGCTTTGTTAATAAAGGTATGTTTAAAATATTGACAGTGTTTTTCAGGTAAGGAAAACAGTTGTACTCTAATAAAATACTAAATAATATTTTTCTCTTGGAATTTTATGTTAAATATTATATTTCTACATCAGTAATATTGAGAAGGTATATCATATTTTTGGGTGGATGATATTTCAGTGTGTATCTATGGGCAGAAGAAATGTTGCCATAAGTGCAAAAAGGAAGCCTTTTTTTTACAGCCTGATAAACAAAAAATCCCAAGGTGCAAACAAATATAAATAGTGAAAGGGGAAAACTTGCAGTTACACAGTTAATTTGAGTATTAGAAATATCAGTCTTTTAATTTCTATTTGTTCAAATAGCCTTGAAAAAAAATAGTAATTTTGTTACTAAATGCCAGGCTATTTCTTTACAAAATGCTTATTCTATCTGAGAGACTGAAGAAATAAAAGATGTTGATAAACTAAAACCATGAAGACCCTGTGTGATTGTGCCGTTAGGGGGACAGAGCAATACTGATCTCGTCAAAGTTGTAAATTAACCTCTTTCAATTCCAGGTTGTTCCTGAAGAACAGCGCTTGGCGGTAGCCATCATTTTAGTGCTCTGGGTGTCTGCTTTGGCCTCGTCCGTGATTGACAATATTCCGTTCACAGCTACGATGGTAGGAGTCGATACAGGTTTGATGTTTCCTCCTCCTGGTGCTGGGAAGGGAGCTGAGCCTGCTGGTTACAATTTGCTTTTTTTTTGACCTCTGCTATGTTGTAATTTACTTTATTGCCTGAGACTCCATCATTATTACAAACTTACTCATGTTCTTTAGATGTCTAGCTGGCCATTGCTGCAGTTGTCTGTTGAACTAGTAGCTGCATTTGTAGTTGTCTGTTGAACTAGTGCACTGTTTTAGCTGCATTTTTGCACTTTCCTTGTTATATCAAAATAGATAGCTGAAAAATAAAATAATCTTTTGAATGGAAACTGTCATTATCCATCTACTTCTGTTGGTGTTTTCCCTCTATTTGCAATGTAGTTATGCAATTTTTTAAAATACTTGTATAACCTTTTATAACTTCCACAAGTTATTAATTCAAAAAACAGCAAATAATATTAAATATAAAAAGTGTTTTCAGCAGCTGATCCTAAATATCAGAAAAGTATCAAATTATAACAAATTAGGGCATGGTCAGATAGATTTATTCAATCAAGACCTGTATTTAAAGTGCAGTAATTCCTTAATTATGCCATAGGAATGATTCACTGTTACAGCATGTAACAAAAATTCAGAATTTTTTGGTGCTTTTTTTTCTGCCATTGTCATTGGGTGGCCATGTGCACCCTTAGCTTGAGTCAAGAGTTAAGACGCTTCCTACAGGGCATATGACAGGTTGGATGGATTTGCAACTATATAATTATATGCTAATATGGTATTTTGGTTTGATCACCATGGTGTTTCCTGTGGAATAATATTGATTTAACAACAGACTGCAAGCAATATGTAGTAGGCAAAGGCTGGTTCAGGATGAGTCACCTCCCAGCAAACACTTAAGGACAATTAAGCAATAATGCAAAAATCTTAGCTTAGAAGGTTTTACCTCATATCCAGCTAGTCTATAAAAATTGGTTTTGAATAATAACAAAAAGCATCTCTATGCACATAGACCAAAAGGACTTTTAGAGATTTTGAAAGCAAACCTCTTTTAAAGACTGTGTGTATCGTGGAATGGTACTGAAACACAGGAGTCTTTTGGGTTGTAGACCATGGCTTTTGAATCTTTGAGGGATGTAAATACAGGCAGACAAGAAACGATTCCTGGCAACATTTTAGAAATTTCAAATACTTATCTTTTCCATTCTATTCTGGGCCAAACCTGAGGCTGTTGCAATCTATTTTCTTGGAAAATAGGTGGAGAGGGAGGGAGGGAGGGAGGGAGGGAAGGAAGGAAGGAAGGAAGGAAGGAAGGAAGGAAGGAAGGAAGGAAGGAAGGAAGGAAGGAAGGGAGGGAGGGAGGGAGGGAGGGAGGAAAAAAAATGCAGGCATATTTTCATCTATGCAAAAGCTGTCAACAGCTGAGGTGTTATGAAATTCCTGTATATGGCAGACTGAAGCCAAGACCTAGCATTGGCTAGCTCAAAGAATGAACTAGGACTTTGGTCTTTGTTATTCTTCATCATAAAATTCCTGAATAATTAAGTCACAGTTTTTTATGTAAGATTGTATGTGTTTTCAGTTAATATTATTTTTTTTTGTCTCTTTGGCACTTAGTTCCTACTGATGAAACAACAATAATTGCTTTTGGAAGGATATTTAACAGCATGCATGTCAAAGTTATAAACTCCAGATGTGGAGTATTACATGTTTTGAACCCATATCCTTTGTAGATTATCTTTTATTTAAATGGGTACAGTGTGTGTGTGCATGTAGTATACACAGTGCAACCAGTATTTCTCAGAAGACCTTTTATTTATTGACTTGTTTATTTACAGAATCAATCTGCAACTATTAAGAGCAGGTAGTTTTCCACACAGCTAATTCAGTCATTCAGCCACATAGTTCATTCACACTTTCACACTGTTACCCAGGGGGAATAAAAGCTTGGAACTCAACCCCAAGTTGACACTCAGAACCAGAGGATCATATTGGCATATGCATGGATATAAGTTTGGTTTCACATACTGTAGAATATAGGAATATGGAAGATCTGCTACGGTATAACTTTGAATGATCCTGCCCTCTTCTGGCAAAAGCTGTCAGCTTCATGGCTGAGTCCTAACCTCTATAGTCACAGTATATCTGTGTGGTTTTCATAAATATCAGCTGTGTGGACTGACTTGGAGGATGGCATCAGAGGTCTCTTCCAGTATTGAATTTACATTAATGTGACGCCCATCTACAAGAAGGGCCGGAGGGCAGACCCGGGGAACTACAGGCCGGTCAGTTTGACCTCAGTACCAGGGAAGCTCATGGAGCAGATCCTCTTGGGAGTCATCATGCGGCACTTGAAGGGCAAGCAGGCGATCAGGCCCAGTCAGCATGGGTTTATGGAAGGCAGGTCCTGCTTGACGAACCTGATCTCCTTCTACGACAAAGTGACGCGCTGGGTGGATGAGGGAAAGGCTGTGGATGTGGTCTACCTTGACTTCAGCAAGGCTTTTGACACCGTCTCCCACAGCATTGTCCTCAAGAAACTGGCTGCTCTTGGCTTGGACTGGCGCACGCTTTGTTGGGTTAGAAACTGGCTGGATAGCCGGGCCCAAAGAGTTGTGGTGAATGGAGCCAAGTCCAGTTGGAGGCCAGTCACTAGTGGCGTCCCCCAGGGCTCGGTGCTGGGGCCGGTCCTCTTTAACATCTTCATCAATGATCTGGATGACGGCATTGAGTGCACCCTCAGTAAGTTTGCAGATGACACCAAGCTAGGTGCGTGTGTCGATCTGCTCGAGGGTAGGAAGGCTCTGCAGGAGGATCTGGATAGGCTGCACCGATGGGCTGAGGTCAACTGTATGAAGTTCAACAAGGCCAAGTGCCGGGTCCTGCACCTGGGGCGCAATAACCCCAAGCAGAGCTACAGGCTGGGAGAGGAATGGTTGGAGAGCTGCCAGGCAGAGAAGGACCTGGGAGTGATGGTGGACAGTCGGCTGAATATGAGCCAGCAGTGTGCTCAGGTGGCCAAGAAGGCCAACGGCATCCTGGCTTGTATCAGAAACACTGTGACCAGCAGGGCTAGGGAGGTGATCGTCCCCCTGTACTCGGCTCTGGTGAGGCCGCACCTCGAGTATTGTGTTCAGTTTTGGGCCCCTCGCTACAAGAAGGACATCGAGGTGCTTGAGCGGGTCCAAAGAAGGGCGATGAAGCTGGTGAGGGGCCTGGAGAGCAAGTCCTATGAGGAGCGGCTGAAGGAGCTGGGCTTGTTCAGCCTAGAGAAGAGGAGGCTCAGGGGTGACCTTATTGCTCTGTATAAGTACATTAAAGGAGGCTGTAGCGAGGTGGGGGTTGGCCTGTTCTCCCATGTGCCTGGTGACAGGACGAGGGGGAATAGGCTAAAGTTACGCCAGGGGAGTTTTAGGTTAGATGTTAGGAAGAATTTCTTTACTGAAAGGGTTGTTAGGCACTGGAACGGGCTGCCCAGAGAGGTGGTGGAGTCACCATCCCTGGAAGTCTTCAAAAGACATTTAGATGTAGAACTTAGGGATATGGTTTAGTGGGTACTGTTAGTGTTAGGTTAGAGGTTGGACTCGATGATCTTGAGGTCTCTTCCAACCTAGAGATTCTGTGATTCTGTGATTCTGTGATACCCATCCCAAACTGATTAGCAACTGACCAGTAGGAGTAAAGGGAAACAGGGCTCACAGGGTGACAGCCTGTTTGACTTGTACATAGATAGATTCCTGAAATATCATTCAAAGACAGTGAGAGGCTTGGTGACAGCTCACAGTTAAGCACCCCAGCTCTATCTCTTCTGTATTCAAAAGGAGTGTATCCAGTGCTTGTTTTCTATATTCCATGGATGACAGTCTTACAGTCTCAGCTCTTCTGGCCACAAACCTCTAGCTGACTGTGGGCACAACCATTGCAATGGCAAGGGCACCCAAAAAGTCACAAACCTGCTTTTCTTCATGGGTGAGGACGTGCAAGGAGACAAGCATCAGTTCATCCATGAAATGTCCCCAACACTGCCTCTGCAGCTGTTGTATGAGGTCTTCCACTCACCCCCACAACACGGTGTAGCATGTGCTGTCCAGACTTGGAGCAGAGGGGTAAGATGGGCTACAGACTCTACAGCAACTCAGACATGGTGTGAGAACAGACAGGAGTAAGGGTCTGCAATGTGCAGTGACTGTGATGGGGAAGTGGCATCTTAACATCATTTGTGTAAGACACAGAAAGATAGTGTGGTGATTTTTAGAAGGCCCTATAGACGCAGATGGGTTTATGTGTTACTTTCCCTGCAGAAAGTTTGAAACCATATACCAACAGGATGCATTTAGCCCTGTGCCATACTGTAAATTCAGACTATATATCTAATTCAAAGAAAGGCCCCCTAGACTGGAGGCAATGTAGATGAGAGTAGTCTCAGCTCCAGCTCTTTCAGTCTCCTGACCTTCTCCTATTACATGCATTACTTGCTAATATAGAAGTTGTTATGTAGAGTGTTTTGGCAACAGGAGTGCCTGAGAAATGGAAGAACTATGGAATTCCACTCTAGCATGTAAGAAGGCCTGCAGCTCGACTTCTAAGGGGTATAGTTCTGTTAAACAAAAAGAGAAAAAAAAAAAAAACAGAGAGGTCTGTAAATATGATGCTGTTTCAGTAAAAAACAACCAAACAACCAAACAAAAAACTTTGAAGTGTGGCAGTCTAGATTTTCACTTCAGCTTTTTTGTTTGTACAGTGGGATAATTAGACTTATAATGACGTGCTTTGTGCAAAGAAAAATGAAAAAGAAACTGTGAATGGCTAATGAATGGAAACATAAATGAAAAAAATCATTTTGTCTGATTTTGGATAAAGTTGACCGGTCCATTTTAAGTGTCATATTTCACAGTATTAAATTTTATAGCTGTTTCTTACCTTAATAGGATGTGAAATGTGGAAACTGTTGATCATTACTGAAAATAACTAATTAAAACATGAATGTATCTGAGACAGCACAACTAAGAAATCAAGGAAACAACCTGTTTTATGAATTGAAGTAATGAAAACAGATTTCAAAAATGGTTTCCTATAAGAAAATGTAAGCATTTTCAAGGCTTGTTAAGTATCTAGGTAGAGAAATAAGGATTCTTTTTTATCCTAAAACATAAGCACAATAAATTATCTGTAATCTTAAGAATAAAATCTATTATTTTTTTTAAGTTGTTTTAAGATAGAAATGTTGTATGGTGCAAAATATTAAAGTACTTAAGCATCTATTACATGTTGATATTTTTCAGCACCTCTCTAGCATTCTGCTCTAAAAAAAAAATTCCTGAAAGGTAGAAACAGAATCAGTTTATTATTTGAAGCATCTTATCCTGATGTATCTTACCTTATCTTTTCAGTGCAACACTGCAAAATTGTTCAAATTCTTCTTTGCTCTAGACAATAGTAAATCTGTACCAACATCTCCTTCAAAATTGTCATACCGCATGGAATTCATATATAGAGGCAGTGAAACTGCATTCTGTACAGAGATCAGAACATAGCAAGCATTTTATCATAGAATCATAGAATTACAGGATTATAGAATCATAGAATTACAGAATCATAGAACTACAGAAAGGTTTGGATTGGAAGGGACCTTGAAGACTATCTAATTCCACCCCATCCTGCCATGGGCAAGGGCACCTCCCACTAGGCCATGTTGCTCAATACCCCATGCAACCTGGACTTGAACACTCCAGGGATCGGGCATCTACAATCTCTCTGAGCAACCTAATCTAGTGCCTCATAACCCTCATAGTAAAGAATTTCTTCTCTATATGTAATTCAAATCTACTCACTTTTAGTTTAAAGCCATTACTCCTTGTCCTGTCACTATACTCCCCACCTTTCCTATAGGCCCCCTTTAGGTACTGGAAGGCCGCTATAAGGTCTCCCCAGGGCCTTGTCTTCTCCAGGCTGAATGACCCCGGCTCTCTCAGCCAGTCTGTGTAGGAGAGGTGCTCCAGCCCTCTGATTATCCTTGTGGCCCTTCTCTGGACATGCTCTAATAGGTCCATGTCCTTCCCACATTGGGTGCCCCAGAGCTGAATGCAGTATTCCAGGTGGGGTCTGCAATGTAAGGGGGAAAAAACACTTCCCTTGATCTGCTGGTCATGCATGTTTTGATACACCTCAGGATACAATTGGCTTTCTGGGCTGCAAGACCACACTGCCAGCTCACGTCAAGCTTCTCATCAATTAACACCCCCAGGTCCTTCTCCTCAGGGCGTTTCTCAATCCATTCTTCACCCAGCCTGTATTTGTGCTTGGGATTGCCCCAGCCCAGATGCAGGACCTTGCACTTGGCCTTGTTGTACTCCATCAGGTTTGTACAGGCCCACCTCTCAAGCCTGTGCAGGTCCCTCTGGATGGCATCCCTTCTCTCCAGTGTGTTGACCACACTACACATCCTGGTGTAACTGGCAAACATGCAGAGGGTGCACTAAATCCCAATGTCCATGTCACTGACAAAGATGTTAAAAAGCGCTGGTCCCAATACTGACCCTCAAGGAACACCACTCGTCACTGATCTCCACAAGAGATGCTGACTGCAACTCTTTGAGTGCAACCATTCAGCCAATTTCATCCTTAGTGAGTGTTCCATATGTAGAACCCATGTCTCCAATTTAGAGACAAGGATATCATGGGGGACAGTGTCAAATGCTTTGCATAATTCCAGGTAGATTGCATCAGTTGCTCTTTCTCTATCCACCAGTGCTGTAACTCCATTGTTGAAGGCCACCAGATTTGTCAGGCATGATCTGCCCTTAGTGAAACCATGTTGGCTGTCACCAGTCACCTCCTTATTTTCCAACATTTTCCTTTTTTCCCTTTTTAAAAATGGGGGTTATGTTTCCCTTCTTCCAGTCAGCTGGAACTTCACTGGATTGCCATGACTTCTCAAACATGACGGAATTTGACTTAACAACTTCATCCACCAATTCCCTCAGGACCTGCAGATGCATCTTCTCTGGTCCAATGGGCTTGTGCACCTTTAGATTCCTTAGATGGTCTCAGACCTGATCTTCTCCTACAGTAGATGGATTTTCATTCTCCCAGTCCCTGCCTTTGCCTTCTGTGACATGGGCTATTTATCTAGAACACTTGTTGGTGAAGACTGAGGCAGATAAGTCATTGAGTACCTTGGCCTTCTCTGTGTCCCAGGTAACCAGGTCTCCTCTTTCCTTCTGGACAGGGCCCACAATTTCCCTAGTCTTCCTTTTACCACCAACATATGGAAACTTTTCTTGTTGCTCTCGATGTCCCTGTACAAATGTAATTCTAATAGGGCTTTAGCTTTCCTAACCTGATCCCTGGCTGCTCAGGTGATTTCTCTGTATTTCTCCCAGGCTACCTGTCCTTTCTTCCACCCTCTGCTACGCTCTGAGCTCTAACCGCCCTTCCACCCTTTTTTCTGCTTGAGTTTAAGGAGCTCCTTGTTCATCCATGCAGGCCTCCTGCAGTTTTTGCCTGACTTCCTCTTGTTGGGATGCATCACTTCTGAGCCTGGAGGAGGTGATCCTTGAATACTAGCCAGCTTTCTTGGTCCCCTCTTCTCGCCAGGGCTTTGTCCCATGGTACTCTACCAAGCAGATCCCTGAAGAGGCTGAAGTCTGCTCTCAAGTCCAGGGTAGTGAGCTTGCTGTGCTCCTTCCTTGCTGCCTTCAGGCTTACAAACTTTGCCATTTCATTGTCATTCTACTCTTCAGCTTTACTTTCCCCACCAGCCCCTTGTTGTTGGTGAGGAAGATTTCATACTAGAAAGGATGTTTTAGGAAGTTAAATGTGTACTTGAAAGAGTGGACTGGGTTTCTGAAGTGACTTAGCTCATCGTAGTTTGATTACTCTTAACTGTTTATGTTTTGGTGAAATTCTGTGCTAAACTAAAATAAAACTTTGCACCCACAGAAAGATAAAGCAGCAGTATTCAGACCATATTCCATTTGCTTGTTTCACATAATTTGTCATGAATGCAAAGGTCATGAACTGTCCCAGAACAAGATGATTGAAACTGGGTAGTTGAACTGTAACCAGAAGATTTTTCCCTACTTTTAATGCATTGGAAAGTGAAGGCCCAGCTCCCTAATTAAAATGTTTATCAGGGTGACTGTTTATTGTATTTAGTTGCATAAACATGCCTGGCACCTGTGATAGCTGCCCACACGTATGAAAATCCATATTTTTTTGTCAATATTTAAAAAATCTACTGTAGCAAAATATTTTGAATTTGGTATGTACTTTGTGGGAAAATCCTTGCACTCTGTATGCAAAGGTCTATGTTTTCAGTGTCAAACCTACTAGATGTAAACTTATCTGTGAATTGCTTAAAAACAACCCACAAAATAGTATGTGCATAAAGACTTAAAAAAGCAGGAGCTTAGTTATTAAGTCTTGTGCATTTTTTTTCCAGAATGGAGAGGATTTTTATTTATTCATTTATTTATTTTTTCATGTTGGATATCCAGCTTTCTTTGTCTGAAGAACAAATGTGGTGAATCACGTAGTGGTGCTCTGTGTGTCATTCTATTAATCCGCTGATATTTTTCTTCCCTTTTGAACAGACTAAACTCACAATGACATTCCTTAATAGGTAGTCTTACTCATTTTTAAGACCTGTATTTTCCTAGTATTGTCATTTAAATAGCCGTGCATTTCTGCCCTTAGAATGTTAGGTGACATGATTTTATTACCAGCACGCTCTTTAATTTAATTGACATGTTTTATCAGCTGCATATGCTGGAGCCATCTGTTTATGTTTTTCTTTTATTACCGGAACTAAAAATATAGCCATAGTAAATCTTTGTTTTAGCTGAGTCTAAATACTATTTCCTCAATACGTTGTAACAAGCAATTTCCATTAGCCACCTGGCTGGCAAGGTGACTTAGTCTCTGACAGGTCTTTGTTAGAAATCAGATAAATTTTGACAAACTACTTCTTACCCCTAAAACTATCAGTCTTTTCATTTGCACTACTGAATATTTCACCAGTATCTCATGTTCTTAGTGCCACTTTTATTTTTGGATCTTTTTTCCCTTCTGCCCTACTGGAGTTTTCTATGTTCTTCATTTCAATGTTCAATTAATGTGTAAGACTGTACCCTCACAGTCTGCAGAGACAGACCAATCATCAACAGTTTGGGAAACTAGAAATAGCTTTTATTCTATTAATGTACATTCTCTGCAGTTTTCATAGAAAATATCTTTACCACATGCAGTTCTTAGCAAAGTGTGTGCTGTGAAACCCCATATTGTAGAACAGCAATGAATCCCTAAAAGATGTAAATTGCTGCTTTACTGTCATGTTGCACAAATAGACAAGATGGGCAATATGACCTGATGACTTCTCTTGTGCTGCATAAATATGGGAAAAACATGAATGAGCAGCTAAGTTACCCTGCTTGCATGATGGGGGTGTGTGATTACTTTTACAAATATTTTTGGAAAGCAGAGAGGGCTTACCCTGCTGTTGCTTATGAATCTTCTGCCACCCCAAGAGGCATCTCTCACTGACAGAGCAGCACTGTCTCTCCTCTTCGGTTTCCTCCCTACATATCTAGGGTTCAGCTAGTTAAGCTAAATCATCATCTCTGCTTGTATTTCAGAAGAGAGTCTTCAAAGGTTCAAAAGATCTCTTACTTCTTGATCTCCTTGACTAGTTAAATGTCACGCTCATGAGCAAGCTTTGTCATAAAAATAGGTTGATAGAATAAAGGTCTTGATTCAACTTGCTCTTTGGTAATTAGGAGTCATGGAAAAGAGTCTGTGGCAGCAAGGTGTGAAAATGTTAACTGTTTGGTCACACATTTGCTTCCAAAGTTTATGTATCAAAATAAATGTGAAAGCAAAATGCTGGAGGCTCTCTGTTCCACTTTCATCCCAGGAAAACTGGAAGGAAAAAGGCTTGTGAGGGGTTGAATAGAGCCCCTCTGAAAAACAGAATTGAGATATTCAATTCTGACCCCCAATATTCTCTTTCAAAAAAAGGGATTGCCTACCACAATATAAATGCAAGGACTCTATTGAGAAAAATTACAGTATTTTATAAAATTTAGCTTGGTAGTATTTTACATATATAATTCTAGTCTAAAATCTTCTAGTTTTCTATTTTTCAAAGCATTAATTTAAAGTAAAAATTAAGCTTCCTCTATTTGCGGTTGCCTAAATCTTGCTTAAATTTTCAGGATGATGAAGAGCAGAGAGGAATGAGAAGAAATATGCTGTCCTGCAGAATTATATATTTGAAATTCAATACATTCCTAATATTATTAACTGTTAATAGATGGTATATTTTCTAGGGAAGGTGGGCAATTGTATAACAGTAATAAAGCCCAACCCATTTTTAAAAGCTTTCAGAACTATTCAAGATTAAAATCAGCATGAAATATTAGAATATATATACATTTGCATTTTTGGTCTTTTAATGTTTGTAACACGCCCTATGTATTTCCAAAATGCATACCGTAAACAAACATTTTGTTCACAAGAGTTGATTTTGACTAGGATAACTATATAGACAAATGTGCCAGCATCATTAAATAGCTGTGTTGTTTGTGCATCAGCTTTTATTTTCTCTCTATAACAAATTTAATGTTCTGTATATGATAGAGATTAATGACTAATACCTCTCTATATCAAGTCTTTGAGGACACTCTCCTTTTTCCAGGTACGCTTATTATTTCTTATAGTTGTGTTTTTCTGTTTTAGTACTTGGAGACACAGAATCATAGAATCACAGAATATCCCAAGTTGGAAGAGATCCACAAGGATCATCGAGTCCAACTTCTGGGTCCCAAAAGGACCACCCAAAAAATCAGACCATGTGTCTGAGTGCATTGTCCAAACACTTGAACTCAGCAGGCTCAGTGCAGTGACCATTGCCCTGGGGAACTTGTTCCAGTGCTCAGCCATCCTCTCAGTGAAGAACCTTTTCCTAAGACAAAGCCTGAACCACCCCTTTCTCAGCTTCAAGACATTTTCTCAGGTCCTATCACTGATCACCAGAGAGAGGAGATCAACACCTGCCCCACCTCGTAGACCACGATGAGGTCTCCCCTCAGTCTTCACTTCTTCAGGCTGAAGTCATATAGATAGTGAGATGAGATAGTGAGTCATATAGAATGGGTGAGGGGGGTGATTTGGCTCTGCTCTCTTGAGCTATGTCACTCATTTTATTTAAACTCTGCCAATCAAGCAGTAATGTAAGGTGAAATGTGGTTCAATATCAATTTTTCCAGAATTCTCGTGGTAAGATTTCTCTTGCTAAGTCTGTTGAAATAAAGGCTATAAGGAATTAATGCTATCTTCCTGAAAAGACGTTATGATTTTCATTCCAATATTGATAAGGATGCTGTTTATGTAATCTAAAGACAGAATAATGATGGAAACATGAGGTTTTTAAGCTTTATTTACTTTTTTTTCTCTTTTGAGGAGCAGCACTTAAAAAACTATGAAAAAGGCTGCATTCCATTTAAATTAATCGACAAATATATTTGTACAATATGCATTGCAGCAAGCTATGTTCCAGCTTGCAAACTATCCTAGCATGGTCTGCTTTTGATGCTGTTGTATATGTTGTGTATTTTTTTTCTAACTCTTTCATAGTTTGCATTTTTTTTGTCACTCGGGTTAAATATAACAGTAAATAAAGCTGAAGTTTGAGGTATTGGTAGTGCAGAAGTGTTGCCTAATACGTAATTGCATGAATGAATATGAAAAAAATATATATCTAAGGTGATTTTATGGGAAGCAGAGGTTCCCTTTGTAACAGCCTGTTTATGACCCTTATCTATTTAAAAGGTAATTGCTCAAGCACTAAGAGATGTTATTGGCTTTAATTGCTTTGCAATATCTATTTAAAAGCTCTTGCTGGTGATCAAATTTCCTAATTCTTCATTGCTTTTGAGTCATGAATGTTCTGAAGATGGAAATTAGAACACTATTTGTATTACGGTTACTTTTATATAACAAAAAAATGATGCTAGTGACTTTTGGAGCCTTTGTGATGTGTAGTTGCCATACAGAATATTCTATAATGTTTGCAGAAACTCGGTGCACTCTATGGATAACTAAATATTTTTATCTGAAACACTAGAAATTTAACTGAATGTTTTGCATTCATTTTTCATCTGATTATTTAAAACTGAAACTTATGGGGTGGCATTCCTTTTTAAAAATATCTCTTCTTTACAGAGGTTACATGCATGCTAGATCTAAATTCAAGCATATGATAGAGATCTATAGATCTTTCATTCCCTTTATAACCATAACTGCTATACATTGGTAGACATGAATTCCTTTAAATAAGGGAAACACTCAAATTTAACTGTATATGAATATATATTCCTAAGGCATGTTTCAGTACTTGTCTCTTGCTGAAAAAGCAGACAGTTATGGGAGCAGAGATTACTGATCTAGCCTGCTGCCTGTTAATGTACTTAGAAGCATGACATCACTGATGATAAATTTAACATAGATAATTTCTATGAAGATTTTTTTAAAAAAAATCAAGTGGAAGGGAAGCAATATTATGTCAAGGAGATACCAATAAAACCAGTAGGGTCAAGTTTGTATTTGCAGTCCTGAAATATTTTGTTGGGTTTAAAAATTTCACTTTCTCTTTATGCATTGCAATGCATCTTTGTGTTTTAAAGAAGATAGAGTGAATTTCAAACCATGAATTTCAAACCTTTGATTAGAGACTTTCTTCTAAATAGTTTCAGTGTCTTCAATCAGTAGGGATTTATGAGTCACTGAGAGCTCACAGAGCGGAGCTCCTTCAGTTAACTTAGAGAACCAAACTTTCTGATGGGAGTATTGTGCATATCTAGCTGCAAATACTAAGTGGAGAGTTACCTGATTGACTTTCTGCCTGGTATCTACATTCCACTTCTTGCTTCTCACATCCTTCACAGCGCTTTGTATAGGGAAGGGCCCCTGGAGGGCCACAGGGCTCTGCTTTCCACACAGTTCTCATCAGTGACGTATGAAAATAGCATTACTCGGTCTGCACTTAGGATCCTGCTGGCAACAGTTTTAGGATTGACCTCAAAAGCAAGAAAATAGGATTGTCATCTTAATGCACCTCCACCATGTCTGCAGGGCAGTGCATGGCACAAGGTCATCTGGTTTAAAGTGTTTTAAAAAGTCCTGCATGGTTCAGGGTTGTGTCCTACAACAAGAGAGTTAATGTAGTATAACAGGATACTTGCAAATAATTCCAAGGAGCTAATAATTGGCTTTGGTTCTTACAAAATTACACAGCAGGAAGAAATGCTTTATTTAGATTGAGCAAGATGGCTTATTCTGGGATTTCAGTATTTTTGTTTAAATTTATTTCATTTTATGTTGAAACACATAAATATAACTGTGGTTTGAATTGTGTATCATGTTCTGGCAGCAGTGGTTTGAGAGAAACAAAGTTTATGGGGGGAAATGAATTTTTTCATGACTGTCTTGTGAAAAAAAAAAAAAGAATATCAATAACAAAAACAAACAAACAAAAAAATCCAGCAAAACCAACAGACAAGATACTGGGCATGCTGACTCTTCTTTAGGCCTGAAATAGAGGTACCCATCTTCAGGCAATGTACAGTTCAGGAATAATTACTTAAACATTACCTTATCTATGTTAACCAATTAGAGGATTTAAGAGGAATGATTAGCACCAATGGCAGGAGAGAGGGAGAAAGAAAGGATTGTAATTCTTCATAAAGCCAATATATTGATCCAGTCAGTAAAGGGGAGCATTATTCAGTCATCAAATTGAGAACATTTTTTAGGAAGTGGCTGGTCCATCTCTGAGATCACAGCCCTTGAGGGGGACCTTTGAAATACGTCCAAATGACAAATCAGAGGATTAAAAGTCATAATTCCAATCACTACTGAAGATCCTGAATTCTGAGAAAGCATTCAGCTTTAGGCAAATTACAGTTATTTACGTACATCCCTTGCCTCTTGGTTTCTTAGTGTTCCATGTTTGCTTATTCTTTCTCTGTCCTTTGGTCCCACAGACCTCTGTACATGTTAAAAGCAGATCAATAGCATTACCAACTCTCACCTTGCTAATAACTTTTTCTCTACAGGTAGTGATTATGCCTTTCTTTCAAAAGAAACGGTTATACAATAAAGTGGAAGTATAAACAGTTTTCCCCAATCAAAGCTCAAGTTGCTTAGCTTTGAAGGTTGCTACTGACTAAGATTTGGTGCTACTAGAAAGCTTGCCTGCTGTACTTTTTGCCTCTACACCAGTTGCCTAATGAAATCTTTTATGTTTCCTTACAAACATTTGACTTACAAGTTGTGTGTGTTTTTTTAAATAATTTATTTTATTTGCTAAAAATATTAAATGAAATTAATAAAAATTTGCAAATATTTCCCAGGAGAACAAAATATACATTTTCTGGTAAATGTAATATTAGACTAAAAAGCAGAATAATTCAGCTCTACTTGTGAATTCAGAAGCCAGCTGCATTGATCTTCTCTCTCAGTGTCTCCCTAACAGATCAGACACATTTAATTATAAAAAGAACTCAGGAATATTTTAGTTATTGATGCATGATATACAACCAGGTCGAGATCTGGACATCTCCAACAGCTGTTTCCAGGAAGAAGAGATAGATCTGTCCTTCAGGTTATGGGAAGTGGAAGGGGGATTGCTTATAGTCACTGTCAGCTCCCAGTTGAAATAGAAGGCTCCTATGGGAGGCAATCACAACCTTAAGGGATCTCTGGTTTTGTAAGCAGTCAACCAGTGCCAGGGTTGGCTTGACATTGCCAGTAACTTCCCTTGAACTGCAGGACCAGCACAATTAGTGGGAAAAACTGAGCAGAAAACAAGAATATTAGGCAAAGATGCTCATTGAAAAACAGTTATACTTTAGACTTGCTTGTGTTTTCAGTTTTTCACTTAAATTGATTTTATTTATAACGTACTGATGGTTGGGTAATGTCTCCTGAATTTTACTCTCTCCTTTTCTTTAACCATAGATTCCTGTGCTTCTCAACCTGAGTAAAGATCCTGATGTTAACTTGCCTATGAAGCCATTAATCTTCTCGTTGGCCATGGGTGCATGCCTTGGAGGTAAGAGCCTATGCAAGAAAGCTAACATGAGGCAATAACTTTGAAATTATGATATGTATTAACTGGTTCAAATACGTCCAATGATTTTGTTATGCAAAGCATAGCGAGGGCCTCGTGCAGCTCCTTTTGACTTCAAAGGACTCCTGGATAAGGATCCCAGCCACTGTCTGCTGCATAAACTACAATAGGATTTTTGCAGTCTGTGTTTGAAGATGGTATCTGCATAAAGTACAAACACACAAAGCAGCAGTCCAGATGGTGCTTCTGGGGTTCTGACCTTTTGAGAGAGAAAATACAAAGATACATTTAGCTTCCAGAGCAGAGGCCCATCATTGTTCATTGAAAAGGTACATAAAATGTGTAATAGCTGAGATCTGAAGGCTTGATTCAGGGTCTATTGAAGTCACTGGGAGGTTTTCTGGCTTGCTTACGGAACTGGGTTGATTATCCATTTGCTGGCCTATTTAGCACTCCTTACTCTGTGGAAGATCTCATTGAACTATTTGGGAAATTTACCTCAAATAAAGAAAGCTAATAGCCATTCTTCTAATACCCATATTGGTGTTAACTTGGGATTTCTTGTATTTGTCAGTACACTACCATAAAACAAGCAGATGGCTTCATGACTTCATTTATTTATTTATTTTTAGTTAAAAATCTATCATGTTTCCACAGTAGGTCCAAGATTTCCTCTCTATTTGTTTTAACAACAAAGAATAGCAATCCCGTAGTTTTTAAATTAATGTTTGTACTGGATTACTCTATGTTCTGCAAATAGCTTATGAAAGTGTTTTGACACAAACAGCAAGTGTACTAAGTACAATTGAAATGTATAAGCTTTTAATGAGAAATAGAGTTAGCATTGTTTTTGACTACTGAGAGATTTAATGCTAATTACATTGTATTGGTCTGTGTTCTGATCCATAAATATTTAGACAGTTAGGTTAAATAACATTAAAATGGATAGTATTCTGCAATGAATCCACCCCTTCCTACCCCTGAAATCCTTCAAATAGTTTCCTTTACTCTATGGAGATTAAAACCAAAACCAGTTTTGTGTTTAATACAAGTTCTGGTTTGTTTATTTAGCTAAGTGATTGCTAGTACAAGTGACCTTAATACCTAACAAAGATTATAATGATGTAATTTACAGATTGAATTTTAAGAGCGTGTTGCAAAGACAGGACAATTTATACCAAACAAGAGTTATTCATTTTAGGAATGTCTTTTTGTACTCATCATTACTCATTATATTGTGACTTTAATCTGCAAATCTGTTCCTCTTTAAAACCAGTGATTTGAATAATCAGCATGTCTTTATATAGATGTTTGCCATAAAATATCTTCTTTCTTCTCAATTTGCTAATCATCAAAGATACTGATTTCATTAAACTTTCAGATATTTAAAAAAAAAAAAAAAAAAAAGCATAAGGTATGTAAAGTTGGCCAGATTACACTGACATATTCTGAGTAGGAAGCACTTCACCAGCCTTGGAGCCTTTACTGTGTTATCTTTCATCTTTAGAAACATCAGTTGATGTTCCTAAAGTATCAGTTATTGTATTAACCCAAATACCTTTAATTTGATTTTTGAATGGCTGCTGGGATTTTAACACAGACTTCTGTGTGTATGCCATATGAAACAACAATAACAATATAAGCAGTACCATAAGCATTGTTTGAATTCAAGGTAGTAGAGATACATGTATATAGGAAGTTCTCACATATTAAAATAGACTACATATAAGTACTCTGATAAAAAGTTAGAGCATTATCAATGTTTGTGAAAGCTTAAATACTCCAAATAGTACTCTATTAGGATAAAGCTGAGTGAATTATGACTTATACTGCCAAAGGTCTCATGAGAATGTTAGTCTGAAGATTAATATAGTCCTGACTTTCCCTTTTCAAAACCAGAAGCTAATGGATGGCAGTTTATTCTTAAGAAAATATTTTACTTTGAAAAATCTCATAAACCCTCAAAAAGTGGAAGAGAAGGGGCTTTTTAAAAGCAAACAAAACCCAAACCAACCAAACAAAACCCAACCAACCAGCCAACCAAACAACCACAACAACAACAACAACAAAAAACACATACCAAAATAAAAAAAATCATATGGCCTTTAAAATTATTTCCAAAATAAAGGCTTATCAGCACCGAAGTGATATGAAAGAATCCTCAGTATCTAATCTCATTTTGTAATAGGGAACTGAAAATTATATCATTATTGTCTGATGCCTAAAGCAAAAGATTTTATCTTATTGCTCCTTATGCAACCAAAGGAGTTTGACAAACAAGACATTTTGTAAAAGTGCCTGATTAAATAATACATTAAAGGCATAGATTTCAGAGGTTGTTGTTTACTACATAATACACAGCTTCTGTACTTGTAATTGGATGGTGTTTCTTGGGTTCAGGGTAAACACTGCTGTATGCTTACGTGACCATGAAGGGAACATCATCATTTGTGCTTATCTTGGAAATACTGTGCAACATGTTGTCCTGAAAAATTTCCAGTGGGTACAATTTTTCTACTGTCACAAACTGCACAGCCACCTACTGTTTTGGAAGATGATGGGATGAGAAAAGACTGTAATTTTCTTTCATTGCTTTAGCTGTTGTCCTGGAAATGAAAGGATTGAATCAATCTCAAGCAAGACAGAGAGACCTTTGCCAGTATAACTACCATATTGTTGTCATCTTCACCAGTGTCTCCCAAAAGAAAGCTGCTGCTATTAAATTTCTGTCTTTCATGGCATTGGGTTCAGAGATAAGGAGTAACTGAAAAGAGCACAGATGATCCTTGTTCTGTAAAATGTGTATCTGGAAGTGAGAAGGAATGAAAAAATCCTGTCTCTTAATAAAGAAAGCCAACAGCACTGGTGGCCATTGGCAGTTCCTGGTGAGGTGACCACAATTTTGAAACCTTTCGGTCTTCCACAGAATTTGCAGCTCCATTCTGGCAGAAATTTTCTTGGTCAGGTCAGGTTAATCTTATGCAGTTAAAAAGTAAACATAGTAAATTGTCAGGAGATCTAGTTCTGGAAATTTAGAGCTAGATTATCTCTAAGATACTAAAGATAACACAATTATCTTTAAGAATTTATATGAAGTTGTAAATTAGGAGTCTTGCTGCCCTGGGCTCCTTGTTTTGTGCTGGGGAGACTGGCATTTCCAAGAGGCAGATGTTTACTCATCCACTGAAAATGTGAGACACTCTCTGCAGAGTATGGAGGAGCCCTTAACGTACAGAAATTCAGGAGCTCAGAGAGATATCCAAAGACAAGTCAAGTGAATTCTGGCCTTGGGGCCTCTTGGTTTGTCAATTTTTCTGAACGCTGAATAGCCCTATTAGCTCATGTCTGTCTGGTCATTAATGGTCAGGATGTCTATGCAATAGATTGAAAAATTGTATTGCTTACATTTTTTTTTTTTTTATGTATTATCTGCCAGTATTTCAATTGTGCTTTGACTATGAGGGAAAGACAACAATAGGTTTAAAATAAACTGAAGGAAACAAATAAGGAAATAGCTTCAGTCATTTTCTGCGGTGTTCTGGTGTTCTGACAAATATATTCATATTTCTTTTTCAGGAGATGACATTGAATAAAGCTTTATTCATTAATGCTTCCTATTCTAGTACATGATGAAATTATGGTATCTCTTGAGACTGAGATGTACATAGGCCTTCCAACAGTGTGTAGAGAACGCTGCTCTGAAATTTTGGAGCATAAATGAAGATTGCTAGTTCCAGCAATTTCAGAAAAGGAGGAGCTTTAATCGCGTAGATTCTATTGATTTATAAGTTGTAAAATAACAAGAAATATGGATTCAACTCAATTTGAGTAAGTGCACAGTCAGAAATGTACCTGTTAAGACTGTTCAATTGTGTAAATTGTGTAGGACTAGATTCTTTAGTGAGCTGAAGAGGTTATAGCTAAGACATTGCTTGAAAGGATTTTGTACATTTGACATTTGTACAGCTGGCATTTATTTGTCTTTTTATCTCTCTTTTTTTTTTCTTGATTCATAAAAAGTATGTTTGCAAAAAGAAGAAAAAAAAAAGCTTGAGTTAAAAGTTAACTGAAATCGTACTTGAAAGTCACTAGCATTTGAGTTCTCTGTTGCTAGTGTAAGAAAAGTATATATCTGCTACAGTAAGTACTCCAGAAGTCTAAAGGGAGCATTTTCTGTGGCTTATAGTACTGTGCTATTTTTTTTCTCAGTATATTTTCCTGGAGGACAACACCTGAAAGTTGTCTTTGTCGTAATTCTGCTGACAGAGGCAAGCTCTAGGATGCATACAGCTGTATTGTTCTTGCAAGCTTGGTTGTACTTTGAGAAAGGAGGTGAAAAGAGTATTTTTCTTCTAACCTTACAGGGTCAAAACTCAGGTGTGACTAATATCCATTATCCACAGGACAATTACAGCTATTAAAAGACTGAAACCCACACTGCAACTAAAAAGGTTGGATTTCTCTTGGTGGTTCAATGCTGTAGCTGTTCTGACTCTTGGCAAGCCTCTTTACATGCCTGATGCAGATTGGACCATGCACAGTGGAGACTTACTCATTTATTATTCCCACTGATTCTGCTCAGTAAAATCCTAAACTAGCTGTAAAGCTTCAGGCACGGTGAAGCTATAAATCTAGAAATATTGTTTATATTACTAAATCAACCCTGCTTCTTTGCAATATGAGGGAAAAGTAAAAGCCTTCAATAAAACATTAAAATATATAATTCCTAATTAATATTAAGAAAATAGCACCTCTGTAGATCCTTTTGAAGTTCAATTATAGTTGCAACAGATCACATTTGTTTAAGGCTTTTCAATTTGAAATGTTCAAAAAGTATGTCAAAATCCAAAGTGAAAACATAGCAGTTGAGGCATACTACTCAGCAACTACTAGTTGAGTACTCACCAACTGCTAGTAGGAGTACTACTACAAAATTAATTGTTGTATACAACGGAATGTAATTGAAACTGTAGGAAAAAATAATCTGTTGAGAGAATATATTTACCTAAACTTGAATTCAGCCAGGATGCTGATATTGCAAGTTTCGGTTGTTTCTAAAGGTCAATGGAGTCTTTTGATGATGTGAAATCCTGAGGTTCTGTTCTATGTCTGTGGGTGAGACACCTCTGACTTGTTTAATTTTTTTGTCTCTGGTTATACAATTTATAATCCAAATAAAAGCTAGGACCGTAGGGAATCAGTGAAAGTAATATGGGATCTTTCAAAAGGAAAAGGCTGCTACTGTTCTTGATTTTAAAAGGCAGGCAAGACAAATGAGGAAATTCAGGAAGAGTCTCAGTTTTAAAGATCTGTGTGGTGTTTAGCAGTATTATACCTTTAAATTTTACATATCAAGAAGCAAATACAGCAGGTGTTTTATATATCTTATCCTAATATCTAATTTCCTTTCTGAATATATTTTACATTGCTTCTGTAGTGTTTGCTGTAATGGAAAGGAGTAATTTGGACTTTAAACAATGACTCCAGTAAATGGTAGTACTGTTTGCTTTTTCTTAATGAAGATCTCTCTTCAGATATTAACTGAATGTTTCATTTTTGTTGTAGCCCTAAGAGCAATATCATCAGATATGAGCACAAGAAATCTTTTCTCTGCATCGGTATTCAAGTGTCCAAACTAATCTCATGCTGTTTTATGAAACAGACAAGACCTTCAACCTTCTATAAAAATCCAAGTGCTGTTTTTCTTAGCTTTTTCATGACATTCAAACTCTGGGGCATCTTCACACTTTTTTGGTATGAAGTTCTGCTTAAAGGCCAGCAATGCTTTAAAGTCTGTGATGTGAGAGCCAGGCTCATTACCAATGTACCTGCAGCTAGAGGAAATTCTCTAATCTTTAAGATTACTGAAGATAATCCTCTGTGACATGGAAGAAATAGAGAATAAAGCTGTGAATGTAAAATGTAAAAACAGCTAAACCTCAGTGTGTACATTTGATGGACATATTGATGTCTGTATTAAGGAAATATCAGAGGCCTGCTTGGCTTTAAGACACTGAGTTAATACGGAATCAAAAAACATATTGAACCCAGTCAGTTTTTCTTAGCAAGGCCATTTTTCTAAGCTTGAAAAGAGTTATCTTGGCAGACACATCTATATATATATCTATGTATGCATGTTATTAAGGGTAAAATATGAAGTATATGGGGTAGAGGACATGCTATTTCATGTCATCTGTACTGATGAGGATTTATAGTTCAGATGGTAAATCTTAGATTTTAAAATAGAAAGGAGAAGAATATGTATGTAATATACAGAATTCAGTAGTATTCAAAAGTAATTTTTCAAAAGAATTTGCACCAAACATAAGCTCACTTCATAAAAATGCTTACATTGGTGATGAATTTGAAATGGTCGTATTGTTTTCAGTCTGTGTAAAATAATTGCTTGCTAAAGAGTTCTGCAAATTAGAGAAAGGCTAATGATCAGTGGTGACAGCAGAGATGACATCGAAGACTCCTGCAAAGCAGAGTTTTGTTTAATTTTATTTCCTTGCTTTGTGCATTTATCTATCATAAATTATGAAGGGTTCTTCTTAGAAGCCTTGACCATTTCTATTTTTAGAATAATACAGAATATTTAAACTCATTATGTTTTATTACTGAGTCACTGCAATATGAGAATACAGACTCTACACAGCTGTCAGCAGAAGAGGTATATTCAGTTAGAAGGTAGCATTTGGGCTATCAGACATAACAAGAAAAGGAAGCTATAGCAAACTTTGAAACTCTAAGGGCAGAAGATAATACTGGCCTCTCCTTCTCTTTCTCTTCTCCTCCTTCCACTCTCCTTTTACTGCAGGCACTTTCCAGACAATACACGTGTTTTTTTTTTTTTATTTTCCAGAAAAAAAAAAAATAATAATAACATTGTGCTGCTTGCAGCAGTGTTGAGTGGTGCAAAAGGAAAAGAAAATCTCTGTCTCTGATATAATTGATTTATAGTGGTGAATCAGATACTCAATCAGACACTCTGTGTGACAATAAAGAAAGTTATACTAGTACCCTTATTACCTATACATATATTAATATCTGCAGCACAATTGCAGTTAATACACCTAAAACGAATAAGGGCACTGAGCAGGAGTTGTGAACTCTTTTTAAGCAAGGCACTTGAACCATAGCAAAGCGTAACAGCTAAGCTCCAATTGAAAGTCAATTTGTGTGAAGTTGGAATCTGAATTTTAAGCATTGAACATTCTAAATAACTTAATGGAGGGACATTTAGTTTTGAATAATATTACGTTGTTCTGCTCACCTCTGAAGTATAAAGTTGAATAATATACTTTTATTTTGATATTCCTATGGAACTATTTTTCAACATTTGGTCCGTAGTGGTGCCATGTGTGGAGAAGCTGTGAAACTGAGCAGACAATTTAAATGTCAGTATCTAAAAATCAGAGAGAGAAAAAAAAGTGTAACCTGTGATTTGTGTGCCCAGGCAAATTTTACCTTTTACTGTCATAGAAGAAAGAAAACAATGAGCACTGAATAAAGTAATAGTTACAGCAACTTTACAGCTGGCAGTAGAGTAGTAGTAGTAAAATAGGACAAAGTTCACTTGATTCAAGGTGTTGAATTGAATGGTTAGGTCAATGAAGCCTTTAGTGTTTTCCCTGTAAATTTCACATGTAGGCAATTGGACAGAAATGTCCAATTCAACATGTTTCCAAACAGGTAAAATTAAAATAAATAAATAAATAAATATTGTATAATTGAAGTCTGTGACATATAACTATGTTCAATGAGTTCATGCAGGCCTTTTCTCCTTACTGCTTATGAGCTGAGAATCCTGGTTATTGTAAGGATTGGTAACGGTTTACATGGCCTGAATTCTTTATCTCTTTATTGATTGCAAATTTGATTATCCAGGGCTTGTTTAGTTTTACTCGTAAACAATATTAAAAAATATTTAAGAGTTGTACACCCTTAAGACATGAATATAAGTGGCTCTGTTTAATGAGGCAAATCTGGATTAGATTAGCGTGAAACAGAAAATTAGTGAAAGCTGTGAAGGTTGGCACCTGTAAGGGTAATCAAAATTATAACTGTTCAGTGTTCACTTCTGTAACCAGGTTTGTCACATTTGCTTGGGATGTGCTTTGAGTATAGAAATGACATGCTATGGAAAGAAAGCCACACACTTCAGTCTGCTTATTCTTAACTGAATGAAGTGCATGGAAGACTGCATAGTTTTGAAAATGTATGGAAAACAAGGAGCTGGCTTCCTTAAATAGGTTTTGTGTAGACACTATAATGAGATTGTTTACAGCAAAAAGCAGGTCTGAGAAACCTCATCCTGAAATTATTCATGATTCTGTGGTGAACTCCTGGCTTCAAAGTGAGAATATTTGCCTGGGACAAAGCAGTACACAGAGCTGTGCCTGTGTAAAACTGTGCCTTGCATAGATGTTTGTCCAAGGCTAAGGGTAAATCTGCTTTCATGGCTTATGTTGAGTGCTGCATATGTCTTTTACTGTGGCTACAGGACAGTGATTTTTAGCTTTGCCATTGAAATAATTGGATTACAGAAAAATAATAAACACTTTTCTCTACTGGCACATGGCTAAATAATAGCCTTAGCTCAGCAGTTGTTATGAAAGCAGTGTAGTCTTTTTGCTTCTGCATTAGCTAGCCAGAGATATAGGGAAGAGAAAATGCAGAAAGTCTGTTGGTTAAGTCCATGTGTAGCTTGCTATCTGCTGTTAGGCCATGTGGAGAAGTGGTGTGTTAAGCACAGAAAAAAAAACAAGACTTTTTTTTTTTTCTTTTCTCAGAAAAGAGCAATCCTCTTTTAAACTTGCTTTTGCACAAAGTACAATCTCCTTTACATTCTGAGAAACCATTTTTATGAAGGCTGTTCATGCCAGGTGAAATAGCTTTATTGGTGATAATCCCTTCCCTTTGATTTTTCGGTGCTTTGAATAAGAAACACAGATTCTGCCAGACACTTTGAGGGTGATTCTCCAGGCAAACATTAAGAGTGCAGCAGACCCAAGGGTTAGGATTTTCTTGAGAGGGCAATACCAAAGACTCCTAAGAACTGATGGTACTTAGATGTAATAGGTGTGCTGCTACCAAGTAAAACCAACAGCTGAGAATGAGGTTTAAAGTGAGAGGAAACATTACTGATGTAAACTGTCTCTCCCTTTGCTTATTATGGTTCTTCCCCAATTTTTCAGCCCCTTCCTTTGGTAAGATTAATCAGTTCTCCCCAAAGTATTTTTCAGTACATTGCAGATTGTAGCCATGTGGATGAACTTTGTTTACCAAGGCAGAGGCCTGCTGAGCCAGGGAGGTGCATTAGATATGGTATACCAGTTCTAGACTTGAATTTAGTAGTCTCTATAGGGCTATATCAGAGGGTAATAACTGAACACTGTGTTGAGAGGAAGTAGCTGCAAATGGAAGTAAAAGGCTGGAAGAAGCTGGTCTGTTAGATACTGCAGGTATCAAATCAGACTTACCAAACTCTCTCAACATCTTCCCACTTGTTTCTCTAAGTTGGATTGATATAGAAAGACACTTTTAAATAAGTAAGTTTTGGATTTGGATAGTTTTCAAATGAATTTATTTTTAACTACATCTGTTGAATACTTTTTTACACTTGAAGTTGATTTTGCATTCCCTAAATATATTCAAAATAATTTGCTGTGAGAAAAGATATTTTTTATGTCACCTTTTCTGGACAGAAATGTTCAAAGACCTTCCACTGTGCTTCTGAAATAATTGTGCAAAGCTAGGGTGTGTCCATAGAAAAATGATAATGATCCATAAGGATTCCTTTGTTATTTTCTTCTATATAGCCTACATAGCATTGGCACTTTAACTGACATGTCTGGATCTTTCTGTGATCACACATCAAAGTGAATATATATGTATATATTTTTTTGCATTAAGAAAAAATATTTTATTGATTTCATGGTTATGAATTGTTAAGCAATTATTAGCATTGACAATAATGACTGCAGTATACCAAGAAAAAAAGGCAGAATAGGTATGAAAGATAATATTTATGGCTTACTTCAAACATATCACCTACTATGGACATTAGAAATATTGCATTTAATTCATTCTAATGAATATAGTTTCTTGATAACTATATACTCTGTGATAAAGGATAAGTTACAGTAGTCATCAAAACTGATATTATGGTTATTATGGTGTTGTACTTTGATACAGTTGACCAATGTGCTATTACAGCTTGAGCATACAAGCAAATAGGATTCTTTGCTATGTTTTTTTTTAGATTAATTATTCTTAAGATTGAAGATGAAGTGATGATGAGGTGAAGATTCTGTGAAAGCTTAGAAAATGCTTATTCTTCATTTGCATCAATTTGAACAAATCTAATGTGTTCCCATGTACATGTATCTAGACTTGACTTATCTGTGACTCAGAGGTCATGGTTTCATTATTTCACTGCTCAGTTAAATGCCTGCTATTGAGATGGATGTCCCTTGGAGGGGAAACAAAAGTTTGCTTTGGTTGTTAATTTCAGTGTGGTTCTTTGAAGCCTGCTGAGCCAATACCTAATTAGACTGTACACACAGTCTGAACAAATGAAAAAGAAATACCACTTCTTTCAGATAACATTTAAGGTGATGATTTCTCCTCAAGTGAAATCTACTCAGGGAAATCAATTCAATGCTGAACCAGAAACTCTTTCCATAATACCTCATTATATGAAGGCATTACTGTAACACATGTACAGTATCGAAGAGAGTGTGCTGTTTGGAGATCTTGGCTGTATCTTGTCACAGCCATGGGACAAGTATAGTTTCATTCCTGTTTCCTTAATTTGAAACCAGAGATATATTCCTTGTCTATAGTAATATTATTCTGATGGTGATGTCTAATTGCACTACATGTAGAGCAGAAACCTCTTATGAAATGTTTGGAGGCTGAAGACTAGTGATTAGCTTTGGAATTGAAAATTATTTAAGTGTTCCTGCCTGACTTCTCTAATAACTTCAGCTGTATTAACTTGCTCTGTTTTTGTATTAAGCCACATGCTTTGTGTCTTGCCTTTGTTATGCGAAAGCCTACCAGGAATTCTGGTGTTCTAAGTTCAATTTAATATCTCTGAAGTATTAAAGTAACGAAAATACACTTTAAGTCAAAGACAGGACAAGGAAAACAAGCTCAGTTGCCTTGGAAGGTCAAAGCCTTAAAAACAGCAAGTAGGAGGCAGCTCACCTAGCATAGCTCCTGAGGGAGCAGAAAGAGATAAAGAAAAAAGAGATATGCAGTTCTCTCAAGAAGATAGATGTGCTTTATAAACATGCACATTTATAGACATTTATAATCATGTACACAAAGGCATTTTTTGCCTTTGCATTTTCCTCTCGTTAAGGGGACCTGTATAATGTAATTTGTTGAAGTTCAGTAAATAAAGGTATTTTCTTCCATTTAATAAAGAAACATTATGATTTGGCAAACAAACTTTATGACTATGGTGATCCTTTTGACTTCAGTAAATACATGTGAAACAGATCTAGTCTCTTCCATTGTCTGACTTTTCTATTTATTAAAAAAGCAACACAAAACCCAACCAGCAATCAGTTATCATATATATATATAAGACATTAATTTGTCAATGTCAAGCCTGTGAAGGGAAAAAAAGCATCCATTTTTCTTAACATCCTCAAATGTTAGTTGAAGATATTGCTGCAAAATTCTGTTTTCTTCCCTGTGCTATCTCATCCTTTGTTTTCAGCTCATCTGATGGCATCTTATTGTATAAAGAACAAAAAAATCAGCAAGTTTATCTAAATGCAAGTCTCTGGTGTCACTTTGATGACTGTTAGATTGGTGTTATGTTCCTTCCCTATTTTCCTGGCTTATGTAGAGTTAGAGAATGATACCAGGCTTATCTTTGAAAGCAAGGAACTATTTATAGGATGTAGAAATATTGTCTGTATGTTTCTTTTCAAGTCTATACAACAGAAATTGATTTTTTTTTTTTTTTAATTTATTTTTTATAACTGGTACATCTAAAGACTTTTGGACAGAATAAACAGAAGAAAGGTGAGAAACAGAGCATGACTATAAACCAGTATTTGTTTTCTGAACTGCAGGTAACGGGACATTGATTGGAGCATCTGCAAATGTTGTTTGTGCAGGAATTGCTGAACAGCATGGTTACGGCTTCTCTTTCATGGAGTTTTTCAGGTAAATTTTAAACTTCTTTCTTTAAATGTGTCTTTTTTTTTTTTTTTTTTTTTTTCTTCTAAGACACACAGTGGATCCTCCAATGAGAAAATCTATTGAATAGGTCTATAAAATAGATCTGTTTCTTTACTGTAAGGCTGACAGAGCACTGGGGTTGTGGAGTTTCCTTCTTTGGAGATATTCAAAACCTACCTGGATGTGATTCTGTTCAACATGCGTTAGGTGACCCTGCTTGGTAGTGGGCTTGGACCAGATGATCTCCAGAGGTCCCTAGCCTTAGCCATGCGGTGACTCTGTGTTCCTAATTTGTTTTTGGGAACTGAAATGCCAGCACAAGGCTGCTCATGTAATTTTTATGTAGTGTGGATAGAGTGTATAAAGGTGTTGTGATTACAGTGAAACCCTGGGAGAAGGTGGGATGCCCCAGTTCAGACTGAGTAGAACTTCACAATCCCCTTAAGTAAACTGATTTATCTAAAGGCAATTACTATTTTTTTTTTTGGCCACCTGCTCAGCAGCTCTAAGTGAAAGTGAAATCAATGGTCAGTAGCATCTCAAGTTGTTGTTTAATACTCGTTTAATTATTAATTAGTAATTGTTTAATAACAACAAGGGAACAACATGAAGTTCTGTCGGGAGAGGTTCAGGCTGAATATTAGGAAAAGGTTCTTCACTGAGAGTCTCTAAATCAAGTCTTCACAGGCTTAGGGTAAGCAGAAACAAAGATGCTTAAAGTGTAACCAGTCCTTTCAGCATTATTCACTGGAATTTACTCTTTGGAAAAACTGAAGATGATACACAGATGTTCTGAAGTTACCTTCTTTATGTATGCTTTCAGTGGAAATAGTTACTGAGGAAAGCTGTAGTAATTGTGAGAAAAGATGTGACAACTGAATCCAGAAAAGTCGCAGGAAGGTAGTGTTGGATATTAATTAGCAGAAAGAACATAAAAGGCCACTTTTGCTAGCTTCTCATTCCCTGAGCAGGCAGTTCATGAGTTCTTCCGTAGCTTGCCTTAGGAAAAGATTTATTTTAGTCAAATTCAATATATTCAGATTCAATATATTCAGAGGCTTCCCCTGGTGTTAAAAGGTATTATGTGTATCTTGAAGATTTTGATCTTGCATACTTTTATTCATGAAGGTTTCCTCAAAGAACAGAGTGATTCTTTTCTGCATTTCTTCCTTGTTTGCCCAGGGTCCCTCATTATGTTTCACACCTCTGATTCAATGTCTTCTGTAGAGCTTCTACCAGTGTCTCAAAACACCTCCAGGGATGGGGCATCCACAACCTCTCTGGGCAACCTGTTCCAGTGCCTCACCACCCTCTGAGTGAAGAATTTCCTTCTAACCTCTAATCTAAATCTCCCCTCTTTTCGTTAAAACCATCCCCCCTTGTCATCTGGTTGAGCAAGGAGTTGCTCTCCATCTTTTTTATAAGTCCCCTTTAAGTACTGAAAAGCCACAATGAGTTCACCCTGGAGCCTTCTCTTCTTTAGCTTTCTCTTCTCTTTTTTGATGTGAAGGTAATTACTGAGTGACAGCATATATAAGTAAGCAGAAGGCAGGGAAAAATAATATGCATAGTATGATTTTTAGTCAAAAAAAATCAAAGAAACTTGCAATCATAAACAAGACAATTGACATAAAGGAGGGCTGCCTGTGTAATACTGATATTATTTCTTTTAGCAAATGATCAAATAAAGACAGTATAGTCTTCTTGCCTGAATGATTTCCAGAGGTCAACATAGAAATTTTATATCTATCAAGGGTGTAGAAAGTTTTGTTTTTCTTGAGAAGACAGAGAGCATTGAAGATGTCTCTTCTAACTGAGGTACTGCATTTTTTGTTAGCTTTAAATTTTTGCTAATCTATCTCTGAGTTTGTTTTTCATATAGCATTACACTAGGTCAATCTGCCCTATGTATTATGAAAATGACCCACAGAAATCTTTTTGTTACCAATGAAAAATTTGCTTCCAACTTTCATAGCATAAAAAGTGCTCATTGCTGTAGGGTCTGTAATTATCTGCTTCTACATGCTAATAAAATTGCCGGCTTGAGTTTTAATCTTCTCTTTAAGAAATGCATTTATAGCCTTTTAAATGTACGTGGTATTTCAAACATAAAATAAGTAACATCCCATCATCTTACTTCAGTACAATACCAATCACCACTGTGTGTCTGTGATACATAATATGATTTAGAAAAAATAACAAAAAACAGATAAATGCTCGAGCTATATGACAGGAGAAGAAAGTCTTCTCCTGGAAGAAAGGATTATGGGAAATACTCTAATTTTATTTAATGTAAATTTTGTCTGACTGTGAATATACCATGGTGTGGAATATATAGGTAAAAGAGGAATGGATTGTATAACTATGTATTAGGATGAGTATATGGGAGAGATGATTTGATACATGAGGAATTCAGTCTGCCTGGAAGAACACGGTATGAGCCCAAGGGACCTAATTTAGATAACAGTGTTAAAGTTAGCTGGGCATGATCCTGCAAGTGTTGTGCATATTTTCAGGTTTTGCATTTTTCTGTTACTTTTCCTTCATATGGTATCTGAAGATCTGAATTAATATTCTGTCTTCACTGGTAGTAACAATTATTTGTAAGTGTCAAAAAATATTGGTTTCTGATAATAGCTTACTAAAAAATGTTCTCAACGTAGGATTTATCTTGGGAGTTATCCACAGCAAAAATATTTACAGTAGGATACCCCTGCTTGTATCCCTCTATCCCAGCATGAGAACAATCATAAAATCACTGAATGGTTTGGCTTGGAAGATTACTTAAAGATCACTTAGTTCCTACCTCCATGCCATAGGCAGGGATGCCACCCACTTGATCAGGTTGGCCAAGGCCCCATCCAACCTGGCTTTGAACACCTTCAGGGATGGGGCATCCACAACTTCTCTGGTGATCATCCATAACGACTGTGAAACAGTGCTTCCTGTGAAAATTATCATTCATGCACATGGGAGGACAAATGTGATGTCCTTTCCTACCCCTGTGTATCCTATTTACATGATTTAAAAAAAAATTACTTTAAAAATAAACAAACAAAAAAACCCAACATTAGGCTCTGTAAAGCCATATAAATGGCTTGATTATGTGTTAGATATTAGTAGTCCTGTTCATTCCAGTTCAATTAGTGTCATTTTTTCTTCTTTCCTTGTTATTAACACCACTCTATGCTAAACACTGTTGGTAGTTTAAGGCTGATTCTGTTCAGGATAAAACCTGCCCTGTTACATTGGATGTGAACTTCAGTGGTGGAGACTTCAGCTGAGCAATGTGGCATTCAAACACCTGAATATAATTCACCTCTGGGCTTTCTATCAGCTGTGAAACTCCAGAACATAGGTTTTCAGGATGCTTAAAGTTCAACGATTCAATGAACTGCTGTGGAAAGGTTAATGAGAAAGACACACAGGTTAGCCTCATCTCATTTCCCACAACTTTTATGATGAGTAAAGAAGATTAACGGGTTAAATGGGTCATGGGTTAAATGCTGATATATGACACGATAACAGACTTCTGCACAGATAAGTATAAACACAACACTTCAACCAAGACCTCTCAACAAACACATTAGTTCAATCTGTGCAAGTTTTTGTTTTACAACTAATGCTTCATTAAACTTGTCTTTGAAAATCCATGTTTTATTTATTTATTTATTTATTTTTTAGGTATATTGCATCATCTTTTTTGTCTTTATTTTGGTTTCTTTGCTTATGTATGGAAAACATTAGAAGGTTTCTTTGAAATACCTTATTTTAACCATAAATTTAAAATATATTTATACATGAAAATGCTCTATAATACACTTAGGGAAATCAGTTTAAAAAATATACTCTAGACTTTAACAGTGAATAGTGAATAGACTTTAACTATTCACTATTGTATTAGGAAGGGCAAAGCTTTAGACTATCTGTTGATTTTTCAGCTGATCTTTCATTGAGGTAGAAAGGTAGTAAATTTTTCAGTGTTAGATTCTAGGCTGGGCTTGTTAAGAAGAATGCTAGTTTTCTTTCTGCTATCCAAGAATAACCATTGCAAGATTTTAAATTTTCAGCACTGGCCAAATGAGTACTCTTAAATAAGCAAATGCCACATTAACATCCATGTCAGTTGCTTAAAGTGAACTTTGCTTATTTTAAATAGTTGTATACTCCATGAACTGAAGTATTCTTGCAACAGTGTAGTACAAACCATTTTAAGAATAATTCATGAGTTATAAGCATTTATGAATGTGTCTTTCGATTTTTATTTAAGAATAAGAACTACCATAAATGGAAAGATGGACTATTGTGTTTTGTCATATTTTTTGGAAGAAAAAAAAAGAAAAGAGGAAAAATACTATTTTGAGCCCTTAAATGTGGAGATATTTCATTTTCAAACTTGAAATAGGAGTTTTCTGTACCATGTGAAGTTTTATGTGGAGTTTAACAAACTTATATCTTCTAACTAAAGTCAGTATCTTTGTATTATTTGGCCTGTAGGCATACAAGCATTGTTTTTCCTTCTCTTTTTGCTGTGAAGTCTTATTTGCAAATCACTTTTCACAAAAGATAGATGAAATCTAACTAATTAATCTTAGTTTAAGCTGCATAAGATTCTTACTCATTTTTTTTTAATTCTATTTTTATTGTTTTATATTTTGAAGACTATGAAATGAAACATATCATTTTCAAAAATCTGAAAAAGAGCTTCTAGAAAACAATTGCAATCATTCATTTTCTTCATTGGGCTCTATAGGAAGCACTGATTCTCCAGGAACATACATACCACTTTGTTATTGTGGGGTATTCTCACAAAGCAGTATCCAATGAGTTAAAGGGACTTAACAGTGCAAGGAGCAGATATGAAGTATCATGGTCCGTCACTTTGTCCTTGACCATGTCTTCCTTTTTGACAAATGAGTTCAAATGTACTGTATCTCCAGTCTAGCATTTCTATTTCTTTTTCCTTCCTGTAGAAACCAAAGGGGAGAAGGTAATGGGAGAAGAGGTGGGGAGGGAGAAAAACGGATAAGAGATGCCTTTGTGTGCCCAGGTCTCATTTCAGATTGGAGCTGGTACATAGCTAGAATACAGCTTACTTAGAGACTGCTCATGTTCTGGTGCAAGGCTTCTCATGCTGCTATTAACAGCAAGTAAAATGTCTCACTTTTACTCCTAGCTTCCTATACTTCACATGTATAGTATTTGTGTATAGTATTTGTATATAAATATATATAAATACTGAGACATTTCTTCTCAGAAAGAGTGGTTAGGCATTGGAATGGGTTGCCCAGGAAGTGGCAGAGTCCCTGTCCCTGGGGATGTTAAGGAAAGGTTGGATGTGGTGCTTAGGGACATGGTTCAGTGGATGACATTGGTAGTAGGGTGATGGTTGGCCAGATGATCTTGAAGGCCTTTTCCAACCTTAATGATTCTATGATTCTAATGAGAAAGGCAGAGAAAAAGACCTAATACTTCAAAAGTAAAAGCTTCTGAACAACTGTTAGGTGAGCGGTCACATCTTCACATTGGGACCTTTCTGAGTTGAGTTCAAAACTATTCTTCATCTGGATAAATAAATGGAAGGGACTTTAAATGATAAACACCTTCTTTAGCTAACCACCTGCTGTTTTGGGGCTGTTGATGGTCTTGTTCTGATTTTCATATTTAAAAGTCTGTTTTCCTGGGCCTGGTTGTGAGCAGAGGACAGGTAAAAGGCCCTGAGGACACTGGGGAAGGTGTTGTCCCTGGAACCTTAGGCTTAGGACAGCCTGGGGCTTTGACTTCAGCATGGCTGGGCAGCTTTCCTCCCATTCTACTACTTTTCTTCATGTAGACTTTATCTCCAAACACTGCAATGACCATATTGTTACTTTCATGTAGTATGAGTTAGGCCTAAGGGGCCATGCTTTCATGCGAATGAAGCATATGGATAATACATTCAGCTGTATCCTAGGAAAGTCTGAGCGGCTTTCCCTGAACATCTCAGTCTTGTTGAATATTGTGCATGAATGCTTGGGCAACTAGTCACAATAATTGTATTTCACCTTTCATAAAAAATACGCACGCAGCAAGCAGACATCATTTGTCCAGAGTATTCAGAAGGTAAAAAGGAAAGGAAACTGACTTGTTTTTGTTTTTCCAACTGAGAAGAGTATATTTAGCTAACAACCTAAAGTTCTTTACTAGTCAGTCATATAATATGTTAAAAATAACACTTTTGCTATGTTTGCTTCATCTTAAAGTTCTCATCCCTGTGAAAATATTTTTTATGCTTCTGTTGTCATGTGCTATATTTTTAATTTCATTTGAGTTCATCAGATTTATGAGAATAACTTCTGTAAGAATTGTGTTTTGTGTATAGGCACAGGTATAATTTTTCAGTCTGATCATGCATTTGATGGGAACCTTAATGCTAAAGTGGCTAGTAGGAATTTTTGCTGCACAAGAAATACAAAATTAGCCATTTATGTTTTTAGATCATAGAAACACCTGTGGTCCCATAATAATGATTCTCTATCAAACTCATAATCGTCTTACAACTTTTACTCAGGTTTCTTTTTTAATGGTTGTTTGCCTGGCTTCCTACATCCCTTGCTATGTTTCTAAATAAGTGATTTATTATTTTTCCTTAGATGATGACCATCTAGGGATAATTTTGAAAAAGGAGTTAGTTAAACCCGTGATATGAACAGAATTTTTGCAAATTTCAACATTAACTGTGATTATTTGTGTATAAATTATTTCATTGAAAGCAGCTATCTATCAGAAATAAGTTCCTGCTGAAAATGATACAGTAGTCTGGAATTAAAGTATTCTCATTGGTATGTGCTGATACTTGTCATAAATCACATAATTCAAAGCATGATGTTTGTTCAGAGGGGAACACATTCTGTCTTTATACACATACAAATATGCATTCCAATGGCAAAGCTGTTAAGGATTTAATTAATTGCATTGCCATTTAACATCAAAATAATCAAAACCTTCCTGGTGCAAGAGCAGTAAATCAAACACCATCTGGTTATTGCCCAGGGCCTTCATGGCATAAACTATAATTTTTTTTCTGTACATTTCCCATTGCCAAGACTTGTTACAGATAGAAAGACTGTTGTGATCCTGAACTATGTTGTGACCACAAAGTAGATTACTTTATTAAACTGAGGATAATTAGAAATATTTCCATATGATTTTCAAAACCAGCAAAAACAATGACTGAAGCACAAATTAGAAGAATTTTAAATTAAGAGCAGGTACGCTCAGGACAAGCTCTGCTGAAAGTCAAAGGTAAACCTGAAACTAATCATAGAATCATTAAGGTTCAAAAAGACCTCCAAGATCATCTGGTCCAACCATCACCCTACCACCTATATCACCCACTAAGCCATGTCCCCAAGCACCACAACCAACTTTTCCTTAAACACCCCCAGGGACAGGGACTCCACCACGTCCCTGGGCAACCCATTCCAATGCCTGACTACTCCTTCTGAGAAATGTCTCCTAATCTCCAACCTAAACCTCCCCTGGTGCAACTTGAGGCCATTCCCTCTAGTCCTATCACTAGTTATCTGTGATATCTATAACTAGGATAGGCCTTTCCTTCTGTCCTCATGGGTGTAGTCACATAGATTGCATGATCTTTGTTTTCATAATTCAATTTCATGACTTTTTTTTTCATAATTCAAATTCAGGCTGATGAACAAAAATAAGAAAAGTTTAATTTCTCATGGCTGCCCACTAATATACCTAATTTTAAGCATGGAAAGGGTCTATTTAAACCAAAAGGTACTTGTGGTTTAAGTATTTTGCTGGACAAAGGCCAAAAATAAAAATCGGAAATTACGTGGAATTTTATAAGTATTTTTGGCTACAGGATTCACTAGCTACATCAATGAAATATTTTGCTTGGTTGGTTTTGCATAAAAAACTGTCTATTTATTCATTCAGTAACATTTTATCTTTGTGACCTTCTTGAATGGCCTCCTAATTTTTTCTACAGGAACAATGCTATTGTTAGCCTTTCTTTTTCTTATGTAGTTGCTTCCTTCTATATCATTGTTGCAGTTGCTAGTTGCTAGTGCCAACCTAATCAACTAAATCTTAAATTTGTGATTTAGCGTGTATAACTTATAATGTTTGTCTATTCATCCAGTTCTGTTTTATTTTATTTATTTTTAAATTAAATTTAGTTGGGAAGGTTTTCCATGCTGGTATCCAAAAAATATATTTTGCTATCTAGGTGTTGTGCACTTTCGGGTTCTGAAAATGGTAATCTGGAATGAAAACTTCTGTTGTTTCTAGAACCTCTAATAATAACCTATGTTTACCTCATCAGCTTTGAAGCAGGGTGTACTCTTAGTATATCCATAGATCAACTTTGTTTTATTTTTCAGCTTGTCATCTCATTTCTCAAAACATTTTATCTAATTATTTACAAGTCTATTAGACATACTAACAATTCATTAGCTAGAAATAAATAAATAAATAATAATTAATAAATCAATAAAATAATAATTAGCTAGACTATTTTACTAGCAAATAATTAATGCATATTTTAAATTTTTTCTTTAGTACTATGGGTCAGGGTTTACCTTAAAAAAAAAGTGTTTGTTTTTATTTTTCATCAACATTCTTTTGTAGAAAGTTAAATACAAAAGTGGCTAAGGTTGTAATGAGCTTTCCATTTAACAGTACATTAAAAAAATTGTTCCAACATATACATACATGCCTATTTGAATTAGTCAAGCAACTGCTACTTTATGTGAAGATACAATTACTTTAGCAGCCCAGTGAAAATCTGCTGGAAAATCTTTGATCCTGTAGTATTTTATGTGCTCCATGTATGTATATCAGGAAATCAGGATGTATGTAGTTCACAGTAAACACAAGAAAATCCCTGAATTATAAAGTTACAAAATGAAGGTATCTCTCCTTTAGAAGAAACCTAAACATCCAAGTTAAGAGAGAGGTCTGAAAAAAGAGTTGGCTTTAGACTTTTGTTACATGAAATTACGGGAGGAGAAAATTGGATTACTTGAATGTCAGAAACTCAACAGGGTTGACTTCATTTTGGAAATACACGTTTCAAATGTTTTTACTTATTTTTATTTCTTATTTGTGTTCTACTGAAGGATCACAACTGACAGAATATGAACAAGGTCAGACTTCATATAACTCATGAATTAAGAACTGTACAACACCATAGGTATTTTTACGTGATTAAGCAGGCTGAAGAAAATAAAATGCTATCTGAATGACATGACAATAAGTTAGAGAGAAACTTTAATAAAAACTTGGAGAATTTAGGCTTTTGGGATGTCATAAATCTTACAAGCCCTAATAATATTAATAATATCTAATAAAGTTTTCTACAGAACATGTGTTATTTCTGCTGGTGTCTGCTGGCTCCCCTTTTGGAAATCAATAGGAAATTACAAAACTTTGAAATTTACTAATAATTTTAATCTGTATAAGATTCCTGATCTTATACCATTAAAATATTTATTTATCATTCTTGGGATGGACAATGAATTGTGTTGCTTTGCAAGTAAGTCTTAGACAGTGGGGGCATTTTGATATGGTGACAGTGGGAAAGAATAAGGTTTATCTTTTGATTTCATTGCCATCACAAGCAGCTTTTTACAGAGAGAATCTGTGCTTTGTGCATCTTTATGCAAACTCTTAGTGGAAAAAAGACATATTTAAACACAGAAAAACAGGAACGGTTGTTATAAATACTAATTATATACTAACTAATACTAAATAATAATTAAAAACAAACAAAAATTTCTTTCTCCTCAAGAGTTTTGTCTATCTGTAAAAAGTTTCTCATCTTACAGGTGTCAAAGCAGGATCAGATAAACACTTCTGCAGTTTCTATTTGCTAGGTTTCCACTGGCTGAAGTGAGAACTCAGCCACATCTCACATAAATGTCTAAATGCAAGGCACCTGAGTTTAGGTGCCTTGTTTCAGGCCTTAATCAACTGTAGCAGTGTAATCACAGTCCAGCTGCAGGAGCACTTGAAAAACAGAAAATTCTGAACAGCCTACTGCTGGGATTAGGCTGCGGCTGGTACCTTTACTTGCAAATGTAATGCTAGCTTAGCCCTTTTCATGTTGTTTCCGAAGTACTGAGATCTTTGCTATAACTGTGATGCCATACATCCCAAGCAAGCCATCTTACTATTAAATAAATAAATAATCTTCTCTTAATAGCAGACACAGTAGAATGTGGAAAACCAGCAAGTTGTGTTTTCTCACAAAAGAAATGGTCTGATTCCTTTTAGATAAGGGCAAATGTCTCAACTAGTGTACATCCAAAAAAACTGTCTGCCCACATTCTGCAAGTACTTCAGAGAAAATGGAACAGAATCCTGAGACTGGTACAATACCTGTTTCTTATTTATTTATTTATTTATTTATTTATTTATTTTCAGGAGCTCTTTGTGCAGGGGATGGTTGCATTTGATATTTTAAAGCAACAGCTGTTACCACTGTCCAGTGTGCCTCTGGCTCTAAATGTGCATGTTAGAGATGCAGAGAGTTCTGCTCTCAATGAGGGACATCCATTTCATTCACTGTGCTGAGGTCCATGTCACACACAATTGCTCTTAACCTTGTTTCTGAGACAGATGGAAAAATTAAAGGCTGAACTGTTTTTCTTTTATTGCTCTTTGCCAAGGCTGATCATTTTTTAAAAAACAAAACAGTGAGGACTCTGTTTGCTGAATGTATACATTGTTGGCCTAAAAATGCCTTAATTGAAGCTAATGGATATTATCCAGTGAGTTTGGAGGAGGGCAGAATGAGGCCAGACCATGCCCTATTGAAAAACTCCACTGTTGCTCATGCCTCTTTAAGTTTTAGACATTGATGGAACTAGTCCTGCTAATGATAGCCTTGAACCAGAAAAATATTTTTTACTTGCAGTTTAATGATATTTAGGCTTTCTCTTGTACATTTGTTTTACCTACTCCTGTGAAAGAATTTTTTTTTCTTCATCCAAACATTTAGACTGTGTGCTGTCATTGTAGGCGCTGTTGGATTATATACAGGTTTATGAGATAGTTCAGTAATGTGGTGTAACCCAGGAGGTGATACAAGAAATGTAATGCAAGAAATTTTCTTCTGCCAGATGGAGCTGTACCTTGCTGATAGATGATTACAAGTCTGCTTATAAAATACCAAATGACTCTTGAGCCATTTGCTTTGCCTTGGGACCCAAATTGTTTGGTTAATCTAGTACCTGAATCTGCTTGTTGCTGATACCACTTTTTTTTTTTTCTTTTTCTTTCTTTCTGTGTTTGTTAATTTAAATGTAATTCATGGAAAAGTACAATCCCAAAGAAGATACAGGTATATAAATTAATGTAACAGAATTTCATTTCCCTAGTCTATAGGAGTTATGTATCCCCTAAGGTTACCATAATGTGTGGTGTCAGGATTGTGAACTGAGACAGTCAAGGCAAAATCTTTTGTTATCACAGAATTTTCATGGTTCATTTGATATCAACCCAATTTGAGGAGATCACTGTGTTTCTTTAGTAAGCATTTCTTTTGTCTTGCCTTAGAAACACATTGCATTTCTGATTTATGCTACAATAGTGCAAGGTGGGTTTATTGTGTAGGCAGTTTCATGAGGATAGCATTCATATGTGTGTCCTTAACCCAGGGCTGTCTATTCCACTTAGGTTGGTTGTGCTGATTCTTGAATTTCCTGTTACCACAAGCTCTTGTCAAAGCCCAGCACAGTAAAAAAGGAGAGGCACTCTAAAAGGAGTGATCAAAAACACGCTAGCTGTGCAGCCAGTCTATAAACTGAATGCAAACTTGTCTAATAGTAATGGATACAAAGAGTAGGATTCATCTCACCTTATTTAGACTACCAAAGTGAGGTATTCAACTTGCCATGTATATCCTTTGTGGTCAATATAAACAGAATATTATCATTGATTTCATATTGTGTTTGCATGCACTTTGGCTTAGCACTAAAGTGACAGTTACTTCATCATATGGGAAAGCTGGAGCAAAGAACTCTTGTGAGCCCGCATTGCTCCTTAGAATTCTAATTAATTTAGTCCAATTATATAGTAAAATATGGCACTCTAGAAATGGTTATGGAGCTGTGTTAGCAAAACTCGGCAAATGACAAACAGAAGAGTAATGCTTTGCTCTATCAAAGGTGAGGAAGGGTCTAATATATAGGTAAGTAATATCATTGTATCAGGACAAAATGGAATACAGGCATACTGGTAAGGTAGCTTTATAACCAGTTGTAGGGGATTCCTACCAATGCTGGAAAGTATTGTGGGGGTAAGGTACTGGTAGAAAATATGACAAGTGTCAATGAGGGCTGGCACTGTGATGCAGCTGTAAACATTTTGCTGTGAATAAGCAGATAATTAAAGAGGTGGTGTAGGCCTTGATAGTGTATGTAAATTGAAAAAAGCTTCTGCTTTGTGCAAAAGGAAACAAATGGAAGAATGCAATGAGGGTCTTGAAATGATTATACTGTTGATATTGGAAATTAACCCTTTGTATTTCTTGAGGCCAAAGAAAAGGATGTTAAGAAACTGAGGTGAGAGTCCTAGGTTAGCATTTTCATTACATGAATAAGCAGGAAAGAAGACTTATGCAGAGGCAATCTTCAAGAATTTTAAATGTAGGTTGGATGTGAGAAGAGAGTTGTAAATCCAAACTGACTAAAATGATATGTGAAGGTAAGGAGTAAGATTACAGTACTGTGAAAAAAAAGGAAATGAAGGAGAATATTTGCAGGGAAAAAATTAGAACTGTGCTGGGATGGTGTTGAGAGTAAACTCATAGCTAGAGATTACAGAATCACAGAATTTCTGGATTGGAAGAGACCTCAAGATCATCGAGTCCAACCTCTGACCTAATGCTAACAGTCCCCACTAAACCATATCCCTAAGCTCTACATCTAAATTAATAAAAGCCTGGCAAAAGACTGCACTAACATTTGATTTGGAAAAAGTAAGGTTAGTTTAATTGGAGGGGATGAAATCAAGTGAATTTTTAGCACAGGGAACGCTGTTGAGTTACACGTCATCTGTGGTGAAATTTCGCAGAGATGAGTGACAGAGAAAGAGGGAGAAGAAAATCAAGAAAACATCTCTTCAGCAAGAGAAAATACAGTGAACGATCAGTTGAAGCACATATGAAGAGAGATCAGAGCTGGAAGATGAATCAGCCTCCAAACCCAAGAATAGTAAGAATAGTATAGGCAGCCATGTCAAAAGCAGTGACTCTCTGGGAGGATGAATAAGGAACATTGCTGCTAGTTTCTCTTGAGAGGTCAGTAGAATGGACCTTGGTGAGAGTGATTTTCTTGTCAGTAAAATAAAATGTTTTACTAAAATAAAGTAATTTTAGTTTCTGTCACTGACTGAAGAGAAAAAAGAAACAGGCTGGGGATAAAGCTAAGGCCTGAAATTATATCTGTATTTGACTGTAGTAGTTTACATCATGGCTTAATTGAGGAAAATCGTAGTTTTTGAAACATGTACATATATTAACATGAATTAGACACCAGATGCTGTGAATAGTGCACAAGATGTATGCTCCTCACAAGGAGAAGTAAGCAACAAGTGATATATATCTTTCACATTGCCACTGCAAGGCTTTTTGGCTTACAGGGTTAACTCATTTTCTTTCCCTGCCAAAAAATGCATGCGTATGCATACCAAGGAAAAGTTTTATGTCTGATATACTGACATTCAAAAAGATAAAGTTAAATCTGCAGTCACTTCACCTATTTACATGGACTGTGGTGTTCTGGCATTGTACTAGTCAGACTTCGGAATAAAGATCTCCTCACTTAAATGGTTACTAAGATTATCATGTTTTGAATATTGTACAGAAAATCTAGTGAGTGTATTCTTCTGACACAAAATGTATTTAGTCAGTATATATTCTGAAGTGCTAGCAATTAGTATGTCAATGCATAGAAGACTTTGAAATACTAAATACGTGCTGAAGCTTATCATTAAATAAATTACTCCAGTGACACTGGTACAAGTTGTTTATTTCCATTGTAACTAGCAGAGCATGGTATATTGGTGCAAACTAAGGATGTAGTCACATTTTGAAAAACACCTTCAAATACATATTTCATATTTTAATGATTTCAACCAAGAAATACAAGCAGTTCAATTGTTCTTTGTATTTTGTCAGATATTATTCTTCATTGTAAGAATACATAGACTTTTCAGATATGAGGTATGCTGCTAGAATATTAATGTTTGGTTTTGTGAGATTTCTGAATATTGTTCAGAATAGTTATATATTCTGAATGCAAAGTGCATGCAGAAGTATTATCACTTGGAGTAATAATGATAAATTATTTCTTAGTCCAGCAATGTTTTCATGTATACATCTAAGGAATAGACTGATTAAAATGCTTCTTTTATTTGGACTTTGTTAGAGATCATTTATCAGATCACAGAGCTGCTTTAAAATATTTTGGTAAATGGCACTTCACTTTTCTATTTCATATTAGATTCTGAGCTTTATACTGCAGGAATATCAGCAGAATCACTCTAGTCAAGATTGCCTTGAAATTTACAATTTAATTGTGATAATTTTTATTTCTTATAGCTTAATAAGTGAATTTTAGTTTTTATGTTTAACTTAATTCCTTGGGGATTGTATGAAATTTCAAATCAAAATATATGCTAATTCATGCTGACTTTTAACTTCACATTTCTTTTTCTTCCCCATTACCTTCCCACGCCTACAAGCATTCTGATAATAAGTTGGAAACTAGAGCTACATAATGTAAGCACATGCAAAGGTAGATCTCTTTCTTTAGTCATTCTTGAGTTATGTCATAGTAAGTGTTTCAGTTAGCTATATCAGTTAGCTATTTGTTACAAGTATGTTTCAAAAAAAAAAAAAAAAGCTTTAGAAAAGCTCTTTGTTCCTTTCTTTCCATCAAAGCCTAACTTTTTATCTGGTTTCCTGTGCAATCATAGTGCTGTGAATGTGTCTGTGTGTCTCCCACCTAATAACTTCTGAAGTGCTTATCAACTTCAAACACATTTGACAGAGGAGAGGATGGGGAAAAGGGGCTTAATTTCTCAAATATAATTAAAATCCCTGAAATGTCATCAAATTTGGTGGCTGGAAAGAGAAATAGAAACTCTTATTAGTATTCCACCAAGGGAATGTACAGTCTGAGCCCATGTGTCCTCACATGCTGAAAAAACATCCAGGAGAACATCAATATAAGTTATAGAAGAAAGGTTCAGTTGGAGCTTTCTACTTAGACAGAAAGTCAATCAAACTTAAGACACAAATTGGTAGGAAATAAGGCTTCATTACTTCCCAGTGTTCACAGAGCTGCTTGTCAGTAAAGGTAAGATAGATCTCATCTCACTTTTCCATTAGACGTTGTTGATATCTTTATTTCAACTAGTCATTGATGGCTCTCATTATAGTCAACGGAAAGAAATAAGTTTTGGATAATGATTCTTTTCGTCCCAATGTATGCATCTAATAGAAGTCAAACAAATTGTGCCCTAGAAAGGCCAGTCACTCAGATTTAGCCTTTTACAGATGTGTACCACAACAAATAATCTTTTTCCACATATTCATTTAGTGCCTTTTTAAGGATAACTGCGGTTAAACAGATATGAAAGCCTGTGGTGTGGTCTGTTTTAAAGATCAAGTCGTAAAGCAAAACAAAAATATTGGGTAATGTCAGGCAAAGGTGGCACTCAACTTCAGCGAGATGCAGGGAGGAACTGTGGCCAAGAGTTTCTATATAAAGAAACTGATGTAATCATAGTGAGGGTAAGATGATTTGGCTACAGCGTTTTGTTCATCTGCTCATAGTTCATTGGAGTTAAACATACACTGATCATTTGTGTCTGGATTTTAAAGAAACAACTAGCTGATCAGTCACTGTACTCCCCAAAATGAGAGTGCTGTATTGTGAGTTCGGGTGTGACTCATGATTTTGAGACTGAACTGAAAATCTCCTTTCTTCAGTCTCGTTGATCTCTCACTGGAGAAGCATATCTCCAAATCTGCTTGGGTGTTCCTGGCTGATTATTATATTATGTCACTTTATGACTACTGGTAGCCTAAGAGTTTTATGGGGAGTTGTGGGGCCAACACTGTCCTCAGTAATGGTCAGAAAGTATGAGCTGTATGCCCAGGAAGGGGTTATGAGCTCATGAAGAGCAGAGTGGAAAAAGTCCTGTTCTGACAAATTGTGTGTCTTAAGCTGGAGACAAGTGAGTTAGTGGAAAAAGGAGAGTTTGGACCAGGTACAAGTTGAGTCATGTAGAGGTGATTGCAAGAAGAGAATTAGTGAAATATTTGCTCATTTTCATGCATTTTCTAATTTGACTTGGTGACATGTGAAATCAAACTGTCTTGAGCTAGTTTCTATTTTCATTCCAACTGGGATTTGACATAAATTTTTTATATATTTTTGGTATCAAACAAGGCATATTTGAACCCTTGCATATCATATGTGATGGTATAGTTTTTGTTACCCAAGACATCACTACTTTTTTCAGCTTCATATAGTTATTTCATGTAGTTACATCAAGTGCCAAGTGTACAGTTGATTAGAACATGCTCAATTTGATTAGACAGTATCGTTACTGAACAGGAGTCTTATTCAAAGAATATCAAAATTAGAAAGTGATTTTCTTCTTAAATAGGGTACTTTGGTAATTAACAGAATTAGTCAGAAAGTGCTGTATTGAAAATATTTGCTCAGATAAATTTTGTATCTTGTAACATTGTTTTGCAAAACAGCATGAGGTCCAAATACAAAGGTAGTTTACATAGCAGGAAGAGACACGAAGTCTTGGAACCAGAGAATATTGGATGTTTGAACTTGTATTTGTCTATGAACCCTGACTAATAAGCCTTGTTCAGAGAGAATATATTAATTCTCCTCAGCTTGAATTTACATTATCCCATGCTTCATATTTGCTTGCCAAAACATATAGACATTCAAAATTACATCAGAATCATATTTTTATGTGGTATTTCATTTTCTCAGAACAATTTTAATAGGAATAGAAAGGTGTGTTCCCCTCTGTTACTAAATAAGGTGTCAGACATACACATATACCAAGACGATCAGAAGAAAGGAGGATTTAATGGTTACATTATCTTCATTATAATGTATTTGAAACAAGAACTACTCAAAGCAACTAGCTCTTTTCATGGAAGAGTAAGTAGATTTTTATTTTCTTGTGTAAGCTGGCCATTGTTTCTCACATAAGAGATATGGTTGCAATTACTATATTTCTGTTTACTGCTTGAACTTAGCAATGAATTTTGATAACCTATTAAAATTATTATTTTCCTGATAATACTTGCACTCAGGGGTATTATATTATTTTAAACAGTATTGCATTTTTAAATCACTTGAATAATAACTTCTTAGGTCAATATTTGCAGTTGTTCAGCTTCAGTGAGAGTTACTTAAATAACGAGATTCAAGTTTGAAGCTCACACGTATCAGTTAAATAGGCAAAAAGGGTAATGATTATTTAATGATTTCAGTTTTAAACCAATAATGACTAAGAGCTGCTCTTTGGGATAATATAGAAACTTTTTCCTGAAAGAGAGATAATGTTTTGAATATTTTTAAAATTTTTTATTTTGTTGTTGTTTTTTAGGGTTTCATTTCATTCTATATGCCTTGAAAAGTCTAATAAGGAAAAGGGAAGAAATCATCCTAGGACAGTTTGAAATGGAATTCTGTTTTACTGTTTTGTTTTGATTCTTTTTTGTTGTCGTTGTTTATTTTTGTTTTCTCTTGTAATAGTATGTAACATATACTACTAAAATATTAGTTTTCAAATTTGTTGTTGTTTATTAAGCCTTTTCTATCCACTGATAATGAAGGCTGAATAAAAAAATGAGAGAAGTTCAAACTAAGTGTCAACTATACATGTAAATAATTTCTGTAGTAGTAGGAAAACAATCTAATGAATAGACTTTCCAAAGTAAAATGAGAAACTAGATTATTCCAGCCAGTCAAGAAATATTCAGATTCTGTTTCTAGCATTTTAAGGATATTAATGACAAGCATTTACTTAAGATTTTGTTCCATAATTGTACAGCTGAATTTCATTAAAATACATCACTGCACCATCTGTTTCTAAGACAAGAAATTCAAAAGTCTATTGACCTTGGCAGAAAAAAAAGGACCAAATTCAGAGAAATAAACTAAAATGAAAAATGTCATAACATACCTGAAACAATGATCCTGATATTTTAGAAAGATAATAAGATGATGTTGTGGTGGGACTTAGGAATGGTTCAGAATCACTTGATGACATTTAAACCAACCACTTGATTGTCCAAACTGTTCAAATGAAAATAAAACATCTAAAACAATAAAGAAGGAAGACTGTGGTACATGCAGCCTTTGTATAAATAGCTGGGCCAGACCATCTGCATAACTCAACTGCTGGTACATGCTTGCATTGCTGGAGAGCAATCCATCTTTCCACTGCAGAGATGGAGACAGGAGGAAGGAGGCAGCAATTAGTCAAACAGCTGGGTTAGTTTTCATGTGTTTGTTGAAAATGTGAACTTAGTAAAATATCTTTATAAATCTTAAAAGCCTAATAATTTTATTCCTGTATTTCCTTCATTTCAGTCACTCTCTTATCCTTGTTTCTAATGTGGGCCTGAATAACACTCTTGATGGTGCAGTTTAGATGACCTCTGAAAATTTAGAATATGCTTTTCTGGGAGTAGAGAACTGAAGTTTCTCAGGCTCTGACCTTTCAACTTGGAGCAACTTAGGGGTTATGCGCCATCCATAATAATTTGGCAGCCAACTCCTTTTGATGCTTCTTTTTGACTTGCAGTGTCTGTGAACTGGTCATGTAACTAGTCCATATTAAATCAACCTGCTAGCAATACTTACCTGCATCTCTATGCTACGCTTTTCCTATCTTGCCTATCTGTTAGGTCTTTTCCATTTCATAAGAAATAGTGGTATATACTTGTGATAGTCTGTGGACATATATTTATACAGAATGCATTTTTCTGGTGCTTTGTACACCAGAGCTTTAACTTTTGAAGGAACGGATGGACTTAGAACTGGATTCACTTTGCTTCACCTTAGTTTGCTAGTGCACTTAAAATCAGACCTGTGGTAAGACCAAGTTCCTGCTGGTCCCTTATTTCCTTCTGACTGGCATTTCATGGCTGGAGAGAAGTATTCCAGTTCACACTGCTGAAAAGAAAATATCTCACTTTCTGCTCCTACCCTAGACTGGGTCTGAGGACTCCTAAAGCATAGGGTTTGTGGTAGAAAGTTTACTGGCCTTATAAAAACAATAAATTTTTATCAGAAGGCATCTTCTGAGTTCTTAATGAAAAATAATCTTGCTAAACTAGAGGCATGCTTCTATTTTAAATTAAAGATATGGTTTTAAAATATATTCTTAATTATTATTGTTATATCATGCAGTTACTTTGCTCCTTTGTCCTGGCAAACTGCTCTACATGAATTCTCTGTCATCACATTATGTGGCACACAACTAGGAGTCTCAAAGCAAGTAGAAGGAGGAGAGGGGAATGATAAAGATCATGTTTTTTCTTATGTAGCATCTGGCTTTTTATTGAGCTCCATGACTTTTATAACAGTTCAGAATGCCCTGTTGATATTATTAAAGAATTAAATGATTAATCTCTACTGGAAAACTGAAGTTTTCCTTTTATCTTGTGCTTTAATGAAAATAAAAGAGCACAATGAAATAAAGAGAGAGAGAGAGAGAGAGAGAGAGAGAGAGAGACTAAGAAAAGTGTTCCACAATACTGTTTGTGAGGGTTGGGATCAAGCACATTCATGGAAATGACATTCAGGCAACTTCTATTCCTGAATCCTCACCAAGGAAAAGCAACACAATGCAGAGTCTTTTAATTTTGAAACATTTTGGAACTAAAATAAATCACCATTAATTTTTGCCATACCCATTATCTCACAGACACATACTGCGTTTGTAATTCTTCGGTCTCCTTGAAACACAAATGTCAGAAACAAGAACAAGTATGTTACATTGTAAAAATGAGAAAAATCTGACTGAGGATGGAACTGAAATTCAATGTGAGGCATGCTCCCTTTTGCCAACATATGACGTATAATATCATGTGCTTTCTAATAGTCATAACACTTCTTGGCAGAGAATAGAGTTATTTGACTATAAACTACAAAATTCCATAGTTTAGACAGCTTGCTTTGGAGCTTTAACAATGTGTATTGCATGTTTCTTGGGAGTATCTCTTGATGGAAAAGAGAAAATACATCCTTTTAAATGGAATATACATGTATATAGAGATTGAATTACTGAGAAGAAGGAAATACAAAGCAATTTAGGTTTTCAAGGGACTTGTAGATTTTAGTAGTATTAAAACTTCAGGAAAGCTGCTTACATACAAAGCTGTCTAGTAAAATTGCTTGAAGGACCTTTGTATCTCTAAAGAGACTATATATGATAGAAAAGATGATGACTATAATGGCACACAGCTAGTTTTACTCTGCTGTATCTTCTGTTTTTCATGGGGGCTTAGAAATAAAATAAGGGAAAACAGGTGAACTAAACTTGCATTATATTTGAATGGAAAAATCTGAACAAAAAAGAGGAAAGATGCTTCCAGATTATTTCACTTTGCCCAGTTATCTTACTGGATTTTGGAAAGCATCTAGTGTAACCTAAGATTTTTATTTATTTATTGTTTTTATTTATTGTAATTAGTTAGTGTTAGTATTGGTCTTGTTGTATTGGCAACATTTATTTTCTCAATTGCTTCTCAATGTTGTGATAAAATACTGCTGCTCTGAGCTATATACAAATATTGTTCAAGTTACTAGCACAAAGTGCTTGCCCATTTTTTAAAAAACAAGATGAAACACACGTGATTTATTTTTTATTTATTATTATTGTTATTATTAAGACTCAGGAGATCTAGCAAAAATTCAAGTGCTCAAATTAGTTGTTTAAAGCTGTAATGGTATAGAAGGTCTGAATGTAAAATTTTCTTATGTGAATTAAATCTTATAGTCATAGTCTTGACTTTGTAAAGGCTGCTTTCTCTTTATAAAAGTGTGGGGTTGTCCAGCCCCTCTGGGTGTCAAAATGTTGCACAACTGTGTAGGAGATCACTCTCTTCTGGAAACTAAGAAAAGATTAGCCCACTTCATGTAAAACGAGAATAGCATGTGATAGAGTTTCAGCTGTGTAAAGTGAGTGTGTCATGGCCACCTGCAACTTTCTCTTATGTAATTAATAGTTATACAAGTCTCAGGAAAAGGAAAGTGCTGGGAGCAGTCTCAGCTGGCCATCCTTAATGCAAGAGCTTCCTCTGCTCTCTGTGTTTCTGGCTCTCACCTTGGCTGAAGGTTGCTGCAAGCTTTCTTGAAGAAAGGATGTGACTGGAGTGTTCAAACATGGTTGGTTCACTGTAGGTATTGTTAATTAGAAAGCTATCAGTGGTAAACTTTGGAAAATCTGAGTTGCTTTGGGTTACTGTATCATTAATGTCAAGAGGAACTAAATCTTTACTTGAAGCTGCAACTAAAGCTGAAACTCCAACTGCTGTTGGAGACTCTGAGGGGTATTTTATGCCATAGGGCATTTAGATGAAGAAAAGTTAGAACTCCCACAGGTACAGCAAAGCTGGGAAAACAGAGGAATCCACAGTGTCCTACTGTTATGTTGGCTTTCCTGCTTTTGGTCATCTTCCAGAAGAAACTCTACAGATGATTTACGTGGGGGTCACTTGATTGTCTATTTGACTCCTGATCCAGCACAACATTTAATTTTGTTTTCTGCGTTACGGCATTATTCCTCCGATGTAAGCTTAAGAGATTTTTCATCTATTGGCTTGTGTATATCTCTATAATATCATCCTACTAAGGCCTAATTTATAGAGCAAGGTAATCTGGTTTTGTATGCTCTATAGCTTTAATAAAACATTCTGACACACATAGAGGTCTTAGTCTAGCTTTACATGCTGTGACTCCAATGAGCTTGTTCAAAGTCGTTCTTTTTCTCATTTAAATGTGGGGTATTTATGTTGGTCATGGGGCCCTTAAAGCTAAATGTGGAAAATTACTGTTTTTTCCCTGTTGTCAGATATATATGAGGTTCTGAACACCTCATGCATGTTAGTAAATTAGTCATACTGATTTATTAACTTAAAGGGATATTAGAAGAACAAGAAAAAATAAAACAACTTTCACATATTTATTGGTGATATGTTACTCTTCCCCAGTAAAATGTCACTGCTAGTTCTGTATTTTCAGGATTGTTTCTGTATTTGAGCTTTAGTTTCTTGGGTGTCTCCTGAATTTCATCATTTCCTTTTGGAGATGCATGGGTGCATGTTTGGTTCTAACAGAAAGGCCAGATGTTTATCATCTAACAAGTGGTGTATTTCTTCTTTAAATAATCAATTACAACATTTTATTTTTTTAAAGTAGAATTTGACATGTTTTCCTTTTTTTTTTTTTTTTTTTTTCCCATAGTTATCAGAGTCTCTTGTTCTGACAGTCTTGTATTTTATCTCATTTGTACCACAGAGACACAAACAGATACTGCAACAAATATTCTATCAATGGTCATTTGAGTCTGCCAGGTGGAGCTGCCAGACTAAGTGCTCTTTTGCAATGAATGAACTTTTTTATTTAGATACTCAGAAGTTTGGAAGGTCAAGGAAAAGCCTATTACTTGTTCTGCACATAAGATCAGAGGCTTACAGTGAATGTTTCCAGATGTTCCAGACTGTAGGAGGCAAAACTTAAGATTTCCTTTAGATTTCCTCACTGATTTTCCTAATCTCGGTTTCAGTCCTGTTAGTGACTCTATGGAAAATCTTGGCATAGACTCAAAACAGATAGAATATCACAAAAAAACAAAAATAGCAATCAGAAGAAAATGGGATTATAGGTTTTGTTCTGTGATTTCAATTACACAGTTACACCTGTGTATGGTAACTAGTAGGTAACTACACTGTAATTTTTATGTAATTCTAGACTATATGAAATTCACAGCAATTTAATGTTGCATTAATGCCCACTGACAGTTTTAGCCACCTGTTTTCTGAGGTACAACAGGTGTTAGATTTGAAGAGGTCATGGGCATGTTATAAATATTTTTAGGTGTTTTCTTTAAGTATAGGAAAGTATAGTTAAGCCTGTACTTACCTTTCAGGTAAACTGGATCAGTATGTCAAAGACTTGAAATGATGGCAAGGTTGACACAACCAAACTGACAGGACAAGCAGTCTGCATTGAAAGAAAGGCAGTGAAGAAATAGGATGACAAGACAGTGACCACAAATACGATAAAAACAGAGAAATTAGCGAAGAGTGGAATTGTCAGTGGCTTTGAGAGTAAAGCAGACAAGAAATTTAAAATCTTTCCTTTCAGTTTCTACTCCTTCACAAAGCCAATGGTGGAAAAAAAATAAAGAATTAATCAATAGAGTTAATAAAAATGGATTTATTTTTTCAAAAAATTGAGCTTTTTTTTTTTTTTTTTAACAATTAGTATCAGAAGTCAACATAATCTTTTCAGAAAATCTCTTTGTAGCAGAATGCGACAGTAAATAATCACAATGAAAATGACCTATATATCTAAGAATGTTAATAGAAATCAAATAATAATAAATCTATAATGGTAATGTTGTGTCTCATTTTATTCCCCTCCTCACCCCAATATTTCCCTATGCTATTTAATCTTAGCTGAGGTATACAAAAAGAATTTGCTCACTGAGCTGTACTGTGTGAACTATGACTTACATAGACCTATATAAGTTTTGTTAACTAGTTGATTTGTTTGATTCATGAAGGTTATGATTTTCTTTTAACTAAGATCCATGAATATTGCAGTTTTACCTTATTGTTGGGATGAAATATAGATGAGTTACTTTGCAAATTGAATTGTGAAATTACATTAATAGATGTAACTTTTATTTCATTCAGAAATAACTTTATGTATCTTAAAAATGTACCTTATCTGAGTCTCATTTTTGAGCCTGCTTTTGTAGACATTTAGATATGCTTTTAAAAATGAGCTTGTGTTTATCCAACTTCCAGAGCAAGGCACTGCATATAATTAGTAAATGTCCAAGAATGAGGTGAATTACCCACTATCTTTCTTTTGTTAAATATTTTCAGATGGCATGGCAATCTTTAGATGTGCAGATGATGCTTTTGTACCCTGTGCTGAATAAAGGAGGAACGAGTGGGTGGGTGAGAAGGTAATACCTTCTACAGAACCTTTGATGAAACAGATATGAAGTGAGAAAAGCAAAATTTTAAGCCTGATGCAAACTCCACCAGTATAACGTGAACTGTGCATTAAATTGTGAGTGCAAGCAGGAGCAGAAGTTTTTAACTTTAACTCTTACCGGTTTTCTTTCATTGCCAAAGGTTTTGTCTGGGATTTTTATGCTGTTGCTTTCCCAATGAGGAGCAGCTGAAGGTTCCTCATTTCCTTGGGTGTGTTGTTCTTCCACAGATCCCCCTGAGGATGCACAGGCTGTGTAATTTACTGGCTCAGAAATGTCAGGAAGGTGGTGCCTGTAGGTATGGTTTTACAGATAAGAGTCATGTCATGTCCCAAGTCAGGCAGAACAAGTCACTGAACTTGGGTCTTGTACATCCCTGGTCCTGCTGGCTCTTGAAGCATGACAGACTAGAGCTTCAAGGTACTGTAAGAGATCAATTTGTTCAGAAAAATGCAATTCAGACCCTAAAGGCTTCACTATTAGTATTTAGCAAATACAATTAAATAAACATTAAGCTAAGAAAACTAATATTCATATCAATAGGTACTCATTAAAATGGCATTTATCCCCAGAATAATTATACAACAGTTTCCTTTTCCTCTAAGTATGCACAGGGCCAGACATCTTGCAGTGAGGCAGTATCAAAAATAACTAGGTCATTAAAAGTAAAAAGCTTCTCTTTCCTTGCTGTTTTTGTGCCCATGGTTTGACTTCTCCTAATGCATACTTCACAGCTATCTTTACAGAGTTTTGTCTTGTACATTTCAAATTCTCATTTTAATTTGTTAAGAACATGTTGAATTCTGTTCTCCACAGAGTCTGACATCTCTCCTGCACTGAGGTGATTTGCAAGCTCTTCACTAGTGGATCACTGAAGTTATTAATAAGCAAAACTTTGTCTAAGACAAATCCCTAGGGCTTCTGCTGCAACTGTTCTCGGTATCTCTCACACTGAACTAACATCTGCATGTTGTGTATATTTAAGCTGCGTGATTTCATTTAGATTACAGTTTTATATGTAAACTTCTGTTAAGAAGAAGAGGAGGGAAGTCTAGAGTGAATGATTCTGTCACCTGCCCCTTTCTTGTTCTTCATCTCTGAAGCAGTGAAAACCCAGTGCAGTCTCCATGAGCTGTGGAGAGTCAGGGCCGTGAAGCACCTGTGTTTCTCCCTGTGTGCAGTGGGCATGAGGGATGAAAGTCTGTGCAACGCAGGGTACATCGGTCCTCTTTCCTTAGTTGGTATATAGAAATGTCATATCAGATGTGCTGCTGTTACAGGGTTGTGGAAAAATGTGTTTTTATGACAGCGGCTAATCAGTGTTTCTTACCAATCTGAAGTTTTAGTTCAAGAGAAGTTTTTAGAACTTCTAAGCCCTGCTGTTTGTTTTTCCTGGGCAAGAACAACAACTGACATGTTTCTTTTTGACCCACATGTATGCAGCAAAGGAGCATTTATGGAAAGGAATCTTCACATTCTTTAAAGCATGTTCTTATTTGATGTAACTAAAGGAGATTGTTATTAGGCATTGGAATTATATGGCAGCCCAGGGAAGCGATTGAGTCACCATCCCTGGAGGTCTTTAAAAGGCGTTTAGATGTAGAGCTCAGTGATATGGTTTAGTGGAGGACTGGTTAGTGTTAGGACAGAGGTTGGACTAGGTGATCTTGAAGGTCTCTTCCAACCTAGACGATTCTGTGATTCTGTGAAAATGTAGGTGGCTAAACGTTATATTGTACATAGGCTGGGACAGGAGTTGTATCTTTGATGGAGTGCAATAGAACAATAGGGCACTAAACTGATTTGGGTAATCAACTCTCCAGTACCTAATACTCACTGAGCAGGCTTCATCTCCTCTCTCCCTGGTGCACAAATTCCATGGTGAATTTGATACAATTACATTTGTGCTCAGGCCAGTGGGCTTAAGATTCAGGCCTCAAGTTGAGGGCTAATTGTCCATGCAATGAGAGTAATGGCTTTGTACCTGGGCCCTGTGCAAACATTCAGGCTAAATGAAGTGAGGTACCTCCCCAGGCTGTGTGGCTCTGGCTACTTGCTTTGACTCCCACTCTAAGTCAGGCATAATTAAAATGCCTGCATATTTATATGTGGTCCTGTATAATTCATCCATTTTCTCATATGAACCCACCCCCTGCCCCCGACCTGGGGTTAGTTTTTCTGTTCTCTTTTTCATGGTCCAATAGCCACTAAATCTGTTTGGATTCTCCCCTACCCTTGCCAGTCTTTACAAAGGCATTATGTTGCCAGTCACTGCTGAGCTGCTGTGCTTCCTCACGGAGGTTTGTTAGGTTGTATTAGTACAGATTAAGATCTGCACTATCCCCTCTCCTCCCAGTACCGGTTCTTTGTTTGCTAACTGTGAGGTCAATAAAATTCTGTTTTCTGTCAAATAACAACCTGTTTTCTTATGAGAGTAGTAGAAATCTCTGGTTCACCAGCCTGCCATGTGGATACAGCTGCAGGGAATGTTCATGAGATATACTAAAGGATGTAAGAAGATTTTATAGCCATGATATTTTATTCCCACAGCCATAGCTGGTTTTGCTTTTTTTTGTCCTATCTCGATACTTTTATGTTAGTGAAATTAGGGAGGCCTGGAGGTCAGATATGCTGAGAGAAGGAAGGAAGGACTCTGAGCAATTATCTAGACATCAAATTAATTTTACTTTTTTTTTTTTTTTATAAAATAATTCCAATGGATTTAGCTTTTTCTCCTGTTTTTTAATATTATCAGCTTGATCATTTATTATCAACTTGACCATTTAGTGAATACTGAATAAGAAAAAATAACGATAAAGAGCTGATTACTGACTCAGCTCTTTCTAGTAAAGAGTTGTTCAAAAACAAGGATCTAACCATTTGAATTTGAAATAACACTTACCTGCAGTGTAGTTACGCATATTCATCTGAAAAAAAAAAAAAAAAGAAAAATAAATGAGCACTTCCAAATGTATTGCAGACTTCTAATGATTTGAATGCTGTGAAAATCCTATGATCCTTTCTAACAATTCTTCATACTTTTCAGCACTTGAACAAACCCTGTCATTCTTTCTTCTTTTCCAATTCCAAATACCAACTTCATGTTAATGCATTTGAAGCTAGAATACCAATAATAATGACTCTTACATGAATGGCAGAAGTGGCTGGCACACCAGGTCCTAAATCCTGGAGAGGCAGAGATGCTAGAGCCAGGCATTGGAACTGTCCTTTTGGTACAGGCAATATTTGGTCATGGACATGGGGCAATGCCAGCTTCTTCTTCTTTCAAGGAGACAGAAATTAGATGATCTGTTAGCCCTTATACATTTCCAGCCTTGCAGGTATTTTTATTTTCTTGGTTTGCCTCTATTTCTACCACTACATGGGATGGGTTCACTTTGATAGGAGGTCAAGAACAGCCACATAGCCATCATTATGGGCAAGATTGTTCTTCACTAAATAATTCCAACATTTTCTTTATAGTGTTTGAATTTTATTGGTTTCCTAATTGTTCTGTCAGCTTTATAGGTCAGTGTATGTATGCTGGCTGTGACCCTGTTTCCTGAACAAATTCTATTGTCTGTAACTTGAATGACTGTTAAGGTGAGAGCTCCTGTATTCTGTTAGTCACAGCTATGCTTCTGTCAGTCTGTTTTTCAGCAAAAAAGCAATGGAAAAAAAACATGACTTCTGAAAATCACAAGGTTTAGAATAACATTGGAGCTGCAGGTAGAAAGAGGAAAGGTGATCAGACTGCAGTGATCCATTGAGAAGTTTAATTTTAATTTTATGTGAGTGGTTTCATATACTGAGGAAGTGGTGGCCAGATTTAATGCACCAAGAAGTCCCTTTTAGCTGTAACTTCTTAAGGCAAGGAGCTATTCATCCACTCAAGCTCAAGAATGTTCTCCTATCATCAACAAATATAATCCTGGAACCTTACCAAGGACGCCTAACAAGCAAGGCAAAAAGGCACAAGTAATATACCCATATGTAATAAGCAGGTCTTACTTCAAGGAAGAGAATAAATGAAATGCTGCACTTCAGAGAACATTACCATGCTCTGATGAGGTTTATGGAAATTCATGGCTGAACTTGACAAAAGGTATTACATAAGGAGAGTTGTTTGTCACAAAATCATTTTCTCATCTCAATTCTTATAATTTTAGTAACAAAAAAAAAAAAAGCGTGATCAAAAAAGTGGTACTCCATAGTCTTTCAGAGCCATACAACAACACTTTTAAGTTTCAGAAAACTCACTTATTTTCACAGATGTGGAAGAGTCCTGTGAGCAGGACTCAGACAACCCCACAACACCCTTTCTAGTTGTCCATTTCTGCTGCTTGTGTTTGCCAGGCTAAAGAAAGCTATAAAAATGATGGGTGTGGTGTGAAAAGCTTAATCTGTGATGAAAAGCAAATAGCCATTTTCAATACAACAGCAATGTTTTATCACTTTTACAGCTGTCTGGGATTTAATATTAAAATCCGTTAAACCTGGTGAGAGGAATACCATCTGTATGCGACTACAGCTCAACAGGGAAACAATATAAGGAGTTTGAGCCAAAGATTGTTATAAAGCACCATACTCAGCTAATCTGATGTGATACTTACTGAACGATCTATTCCAACATTACCTAACTTCTAAGAATCGTTATTTTACCTGTATAATTGCTTATTGTTTTTTGGGTGTGGGGGGTTGGAAGTGGGGGAGAAAAATGTAAAAAGAAACAACTGGGCATGCCAGATTCTGAGACAAAGTAAATTGGAAGAGATGCACTGAAATCAATGAAATTATGTTGATTTTGTCCACCTATCTTTTAAACAGGCCAGCAGAAGAAATGTGAAATTGAATATTAGATTCCTTGACCTTGTCATGATCTCACAGTATAACCATGCTTTTGGCACTGCTATAAGCATATTCCAGGCTTGGAATGTACAGGATAACTTAAACTTCCTTTTCATTATGTACTTGGAGAACAAAATATTGTATTGTTATTGATATTTCTTTTGTTTTCTTGGTTTTTTTCAGGTTAGGTTTCCCCATGATGATTGTGTCCTGTACCATCGGGATGTGCTATCTTCTTGTTGCTCATGTTGTAGTAGGTTGGAACTCATAATAATTTATACTTTCAAGACTCAAAAAAAGCTTTCTGTTTCATTTAGTTTGTATGTCAGAATACAAAGAAGATACATAAAAGGAAAAAGGTGGTAAAAACCAACGTACCAACCAACCAAAATAAAACCCACGAGTGGTATAAATCAAGATGACTGTCTTGTCAGGTTTGGTCATTCTTCTGTTCTGTGAACAATTTGCAGGACTAGACATTCAAAACTGAAAGAATACTTATATTTAATTGTGAAAAAAGTTACTGTGCGGATGAAAGGGCACCATCACCAGTGAATATGTTGTGCCTAAAAGTTTGTATTGACACAATCTGAGTAGTCACAGATGAAAAACTCATTCATAATAGCAGATGTTCATTAATTTCTTTTTAGGTCTTCATTTGTCTTTGTCAATGTATTTAGCTATTTGTATTAAAGTAACTAATATTCAAGTTGTAATAGACAGTTAAGCAGACAGTCTGTGCACTATGGAGGATGTATCATTATCTATGTTTAAAAATAAACACAGCTCCTGAAAATGTGCTGTGGAAGGAATTATTATTTTGGATATGAAATTACATTCTATGGAGGCTTTGTTTTTCATTCTAAAGCTCCTCATCAGTGTTAAACTGTTTTATTTTTTTTTTTTCTTAAAATAAGCAAATGCCCCTCACCTTACCAAAGTAGAGACATAAAGTGTGATAAAGCACCAGACATTTTCCATTTAAGTCACTTCTGTGATGGAGTATTCTAAGTCTTTAAATAGGTTAATACACTATATGGAAGAATGAGATCATACTTTGGCTTTGGTTTCCTTCTCTCTGATAATAATGTGTTAAACTATATATATTGTTTTGTATAATTGAATGCCAGAACAGGTCAAATTTCTCATTATGAATATTAAGTCCTGTGAGGGATTCAAGATTTCAGTCTGCAGCTTCCAGTACCTTTGTGGGTTTGGCCTAAATTAGAGGCAGTTCTGATTTATCTTGAGTAGGAGAAATTGGCAACCTGGTGGGTGCAACCCAAGCGAACAGAGCTGAACTACAAGATGCCAGTAGAAATGAGCAAATACAGCTTTTACCTGCACTTAGTCTTTGACATAGCCTGGTAAGTGAGAGAGAAACAATCTCTCTCCTACAGAGGGTATGAAGTTAATCAGATATCTCATTTTACTCATACCTAGGTTGTATCCTTTACCTACATGTTTTAAGCCTGCAATATCATGTTAAGTGGGTGACTGGAATAAGTCACAGCACTCATTCAAAGAAATGCTGGCTCCCACCCCTCCTGGTAGATTCAGCAGTGGTAGAGGGACCATGTGGAGCAGAAGGAGAAAAGCTTTTTCCATTGCTCCCAAACCTTTCACTGAGACTTCCAGCCCCATCCACACTTGAGCACCCTGGGGTGAAGTCTGCTCTGGCTGGGCTGTTGAGAAACCTTGAGGCTGCTCTAATAGTGAATAGCTGTAGATCACAAGGTCTGTAAAAAGATCAGCATAACCTCTGTTTTGTTTTATATGTTAAAGAAACAACAACAACAAAAAACACCAACAAAAACTCTCCCAACCCCCTGAAAAACAAACACTCTTAACCAGAGAAAAAGAAACAAAATTGTGAAGTGTCTGAATCAAAGTGAAATAAAAACAAATAAAAGACCCTAAAACTCACTCCTTCAGACAACTTGAAATTGAATTTGGCCTGTCTCCTTCTCGGTATGGATGTTGTTGTTGTTATTATTTTTGTAAAAGCAGTTTACTCTGCAGTTACTGGAATTCTGCTGCAATTAAATAAACATTTATGCTAATCAGCTTAACGTTGATCCCTGGTTAAAAATAATCACAAAAAATTTATAGCTGTCACCATTTCTCACATTGGAACAATCTTGGTGCAGCCACTGGTTATGCACGATCTGCTGTATTAAGCCTCAGAGAATGCAAGATCGGGACTCAGTTGAAACAATTTGTTCTTGTCTGTTATTATTACTATTTTTTTTTCCCTGCTCACCAGTTTTAAGGATTTATTTGTTTTTCTATTCCATTAAAACACTGTCAGTACATACGAGTATCAAAATGAGACTGTGGCCGGCCCCACAACACAACTTACAAATTCTTGATTGCTTTTTTTTTTTTTTTAAGAGTAAAAAAAACAAAACAAAACAAAAACCCTAATCCTGCTCCAACTCATGCTAATAATGCAATCACACTAGCTGACATGAAAATATATGTCTGCATTTACAGTTTGCTGGAAGGAGGAAGATGGAATTGCGGCAATTCATTTCCATTCACTCATCTTAGCAAATGTTCTGGAACACTTCAGTGCAGGGGAGATCTTGCTCACTTCAGAAGTGAAACATCAACAAAACTTGAATAAGATTTTATTTCTCTTACGTTACTTGTCCTGTGAAGAGAAGGGAAGCAGGGTACATGGAGTACAAAATCATAATGCTCATGCTTTTAGGTTAAATTCATTCTGCTTCTAGGAATTTTTTGTTATGGTATAATGTTTTCATGAGGATTTCCTCAAGATAAACTGGCTTTCCTTCCTGAAACATCCTTTCTGCTTCGTTTGCACAGGAAAGAGCTCACTGAGAGCTCATATGACAATGCAAATGGTAAAAAGAAGATAAAATTGTTTGTTTGCACAAGCCTTTATGTAAGTGTAATCTAATCGTCAATAACCAGAGAAATAACAGTGATAAACATGTTTTTGTGGCCTCTTGCTGTTGTTTCTCACATTAGTAGACAATCTGCTAAAATGAAAATTACCCAGGTACTTCAGATCATTTCAGGGTAATGAAGTATATTATTCATTGACTTCCATTATAGTTATCAATGCAATCTGCACATCAGAAGGGCACAAGTTACAGTGACTATATTCGTGAAGAAACTAGTGCATAGGATCCCATAGAAATGGAGTGAATTTGAAGAGTGGGCGGAATTAATTTTTGACGTGGAATTCTCTCTAAAATGTTGAAAAAAATATTAAGTGATAAATTAAGTCAAAGTGTATCATCTTTAGCAGCTTTGGTGTTTATCTCAGAAGACTGTCATTGTCATTGACATCCTTTTAGGCTATTCACAGGTTTTTGTTGTAAACAGTAGAGTAAATATAAATGTATGCCTATTCTAAGATGCATTTATGTGTTCTGAATGGTGTAAAATGCAGTAAGATAGATAGAAATATAGGAATTATATCACTGCAGGGCAAGGTAAACAAAGACTACTCAAAGAAACCATCTCATCTTAAGTAGGGCAGTCACTGGAAGCAAGAAAAGAAACAGGGATATATTAGACCTTCACCAAATGGTGACCTTATCTAAAAAACCATAGCATAGCAATAGCCCAAGGTCTTCCCAGCCCAGCACCTATCTCTGATGGTGGCACACAGTGGATGCCTGTGAAGAACCTAGGAGTGGGGCAAACATAAAATGCTTTTTCCCCCAAATATTTTCCCAGATTTCAGAGATTTATGTGATTCAGAGATTTATTGCATGAGGAGTAGCATCTCTGTACTGAATTTTACCTGCTGAATTGTCCTTCCACAAACCTAGTCAGCCCCTAGCTGAACCTGTGTAAACTCAACATCTGTCTCAAGGAGTTTAACAGATAAGCTGTACACTGTGGGAAAAAAAAAAAAAATAATCCAGTTGTTTGGTTTGAATTTACCCTGTGCTAATTTCATTTCTGTGGCACTTCTCGCCCAGTACTTTTCCTAAGCCTTTTGTTTAGGAAGGGATAATGAATAGTCATCCCCTGCTTCCTTTTTCTAAATCATGATTTTATAGGCCAATTTCCAGTCTGGAGATCACAGTCTGTTTGCTCATTTCTGATGTGGAAGTGCTCTCCTACCTTTATTCATCACTTTTTGCACGTTCTGAAATTTCACCATAGCCTATCTGAGTCAAAAGAATCAGACATAAACAAAGGCAAGACACAAATGCCCCCCAATTTTTTCTGCTTTTTTATTCTTTTCCTAATAATTGTTGAGATCTGATTCAATTATTGAATTCTTGCTGGCAAATAAACTGGGAGGTTTTTCTATACATTTTTATAGAAGAGCCTCTTGAAATTACAAGGTACATTTCCTGAGTGATAATTACTACCTTGCATTGTTTAATGTGTAAAGTTAGGATTATTTTATTCCTGCTCTTACGTTACTTTTCAGCTGTCCAGGGTGAAGGTCAGCCATTTTTTTTTTTCCCTAGCTACTTGCTCTTGTAAAGTTTTTATTTAATTCTCTACTGGTAAGCACCATGTTTGCTACTTTTTACCTCAGAAGCTGGGCCATTTACAAGTATGTGGAACTATCACCAGACAGACCAACTCCCTCTAGAGTGGCATTCATGGATCATACTCCTTATTCTTAGCTTAATTTCCTTAAGAGCTGTTGGACTGGATGTATCTACCCTTTGTCTTGATTGTAGATCAGATCAAATCAAAATTTGTTTTAAAAATGGAAATATTTTCCCATTCTACAGAGTGAGCTTTGGGACTATCTTGCTACTGGATATTGCTGAGGTATGACTGAAAAATACCTCTCATTTATATGACGGTATTTGAATTAAACTGTTGGATTTAGGGGAAAAAAAAAAAAAAAAAAAAAAAAAAAAAGCATTTGTCCTGGGAAATATATGACTTATTCCTCAGGGAACTCTAGTACATATCTGTAAAAGGAGGCTTGCCTTGTTGAATGGGTTGTTCGACAACTGTTCAGAAAAGCTTATTTTAGACCATTCTAAAACTTCTTGTACTATATCTTGGTTAACACCAAGTCTAGTTCATGACAGAAATTCTAGTTTTCTTAACAAAAGTTAAAATAAAGGGTGTCATTTCTAAGAAAACAATTTTTAAATGTAGAGTTGGAAATAAAAATTGTGTGACCACCCAGAAAAAAAGAAGGTCTTATTTGAGAAATCAGATGCTATTTGCAAATATTTGTGCAAATTGCACTGCAGACTTCATTCAGTGAATCAGAATAATTTTATATGTAATATATAGGAATAGGCACAGAAATACAATGCTTCTCTTTCCTGCTGTGCTTTAGCTTTCTGTGTAACTTTTCATAGTCAACCGATTTGTTTATGTATCTGTTTCTTGATTTTACCCAACTTTCTGAAGTGCTTTAAAAATTTACGTTTTTTTGTACAGATGCTCTGGGCTTTGAAGGAGAAAAATACAAAAAATACTGTTGATCAAATAGCAGAGAATTAGAGTTATCTTCAAACATCATCTATTATTTTAAAGACACTAATAAAAAATATGGAAACATTTCAGCTTAACAGCTATCAGATGGTTACTCCCTACATTAACCCCCATAAAAAAATATTCATAGGTTCCAAATGGCAGAAAATCAGTGGCACCTGAAATAGACACAAAATAAAAATGCTAAGCATGAGCTTCCATGTTTGCTGTAATGGGATGCTAAGAAAATAGTTGGGAACAAAGCCAGAAAATATAATGAAATAGCTGAAGCATTAAATTAATACTTCTGAAGTGAATTTACAATAGGAAATTCTAGCAATTCAGAATAAGTGCTAACCACCGCAGATGAAGTCAACATATGAAAATCTGAATGATTTATTAAGGGCAAAAGGAAATCAACAAGTGATGGAGATTTATTGAAGGGAGTATTAAAATCTTCCTCCATAGACGCTCTAGAGGGAAAGGATGAGAGAACTTTTTCGCACACTTATTAGTGGAAAATATTATAAGATTGGCAGTATCCTAGTTCTACTCAAAATAATAAGCAGCAAAAGGATTTTTACAGTACATTTAAAGTTGATCACATAATGTTTTTCTTTTTTTTTTTTTTTTTTTTTCAGGGTTCTATTGCAACTTTGATAGACAGCAGTGATTTATTAGCAGTAGTTTCAATTGGTGCTTTGCCTAATGAATTAGTAATGGAAAAAAAGCCCTCTCAAGATGTAGTCTTGGCCATCATTACTATTATCCTGGCTGGAGTAAAAGACCCACTGCTACTTTTAAGAAATTCAGCATGTTTTGGCTTGTCTGTGATGCAGCCCTAACTGTACAAGTAAACAAGAGTACGGGTGCTGCAGAGTACTATAAAAGAGTGAAGCACAGTAGTGGGGACATAAAGACTTTTTTTTTTTTTTTTTTTTTTTTTTCCCTGTTTCCTTCTATGTTCCTTCCCCCTTTCCTCTCCAATTCATTGTCCACCAGATATTTTCCCTTTATAGATATCTGCTGTTTTGAACCTGCAGTCTTCACTTCTTGTTGATTCACACTCTGTTCCTCCTACCCATCAGTTGCCAAACAAAATGCTAACTCATTTGCTTTGTCTCCAGCCCTTTTCTCCAGATGATCTGTGGCTACACTCACTCAACAATGCCAATGAAAACAGGGGAAAATAACTGTTACTTAACAATGTTAAGGAGAGCATGGGAGAAAGTTATGGTTTTGTTGTTATTTTGTTTTTAATTTCCTAATCAATGGTGTGCATAGTTGGCAGTGTAGTATCCTTTGTTTAATTTCATCCTTCTATTTAATATATTAATATTTTTCACTTTCTAACCTATAATTTCTCATGCACATTTTATGTATTGACCATGAAAAGAGCTAGAGACACTGATTTGAACTAAAAATCCCAACTAGTCTGACAGTGCTCATGAAGATAAATTGAAAAATCCTCAAATTGACTCAGGAGTGCTAATGCTTCAAGATTTTTTTTCTTTCTTCTTCTTCTTCTTCTTTTTTTTCTTCATTGTTTTTCCTTTCACTTTTGAGCTCAGACTGCTACAGATTACCACCTCTGAATTCAGTTATTAAGCTCCCAGGATGTCTGAGAAAATGAAATCTTCAAAGTACAATATCTATTTTTGTTTGGTTTTATATATACAAAATATATACTGCTACTTGAAAATGTACCAAGCTTTCTGCTATTAGTTGGATTATAACATGGAGTTTATTTGATTCTGATGTAGATTTCTGGTGGTCTATGTCTTAAAGGTATATACATTTTGCCTGTGCCACAGGCAAAGATCGATCTGTGGTCTCAGGATATAGTTCAGACTATTTTTAAGAGCTGTCTGGAAAATCAGTTTTGGGGGTTAATCTGGGCATATAATCTGAGCCGTAAAAAGGGCTCAGTTTTCCCCTTTGCTTGTAGTTCCACCAGCTCTGGACTCAATCAGTGCTACTTGACTGGTTAAAACTTATGTCAGGAGTATGTTTTTCTAAATCTTCGCTGTGTGAAAATGGGAAAAAAGTATTATTAAGAGACTGAATAACATATTTTTTTGACTTTACCAGCTGAAGTCAGTGAGTTGTCTAAATATAACTTGCTTGAGCTCAAAGACTGCTGTTAAACTACCACATACAATACTTTTATGTGTACTGCATACAGGTATAGGTGTCTACAGTGATAGTCAGCAAAATTCTGACACTGCAAATAATAAACATTGGCATTATAGACACAGTTTTCTATGCTTCCAGTAACACTTAACACTTCAAGTTATTTATTAAGAACATAATTATGGTAACAGGAATATTAAACACAATCATACCATCTTTTCTGTTGAAAAGCTTTTATGCTCTCATGTATCAGATACAAATTTCAGGGGTTGAAATTTGTCAGAGACTCATACATTGCCATGGACATAGTTTGAAGTGTCCTATAAGAAAAATTCTCCAAGCAGACTGTGTCATACGCCTTTGAAAAATCTTACATGCTTCTTACCCTGCATTTAAAACCCCTGAAAGGGTATGAGCAGTAAGTACTCTGGAGTTGGGAGCTTCTGGAGACTGATCAAGATTTTCACCTGAGAATTCACTACCTGATTTTTCTGAAGTGCTGATTAGTCACAGTCACAAACTCCAAATTAGCAAACAGTTTTTGCTCTTAAACTTGGTCTCACCAGATATCCTGCTGAAGAGTTCTTGTGACAATACATTGAATGAGGCTTGTGGAACACTACAACAATATCTGTAAGGAAATCTGTAATTCTGTTTTGAAAAAAAAAAAAAAAAAAAAAGAAGCTTGAATGGTATTCAGTGAATGTGAATAATGCGTGGCTGCATTGTAAACTGATGTGAAGTAACATGCCAAAGAGAGATTCCTAACACTTGTCAAATAAAAGTAGCTGTATTTTTTTTTTTTTTGAATAAAATTATGTAATCATGGAAGCGAAAACTGTGTGCTAAAGTAAATGAATAAAGGAGCTGCCTTAAGCTTGAATGTAAAACATTTGATTTGGTATTTCTTCACTCCACAGTCATTGTAAATTCTTTCATGTTAGTTACTGTATGTAATGAAATATTTGCTATAATCTTATTTCCACTGTAAGACTGGAAAAAATTGTAGGTGGATAGATTTTCAGATTTGATACAGTAGAGGTTAGATCTGGAAATTTGTTTAAAACTAAGGACTTAAAATTAATACAAATTTTCTACAAGTTAAACACAGTTTGGAAATATTTTTGTGCATCACTTGCTCTATATTTTAGATAATTAAAAAATACTGAAAATGTTATATATTATGCATATAGGCAGATACAAGAATAGCATTTGCTATGTTTTCTTACACTCTTTTAAATTAAATACCTCTTAAACCAATCAGATTTTACATGACTTTTTATGGGCTATATTTACTCTTGTAAAAGATTTCTCAAATTTGACTTGGCACCTCTTCATGAATGGAATGAATTTAAGAATCAACCACTCAAAACATTTTCCTGTTGATAAGAGTATACTTGTTACATCCACAAACAATGAAAGAATTTGAAGACAAGCATTTTGGAGTTGGAGAACACCTAAATAAAAGTTATGCACACAAGCTTACATTTGTTTCTCTGTGCTTAACAGTTGAAGCAGTACCCTGTACACCACCTTTGTAATAGATGACTGCATTTATTCTTTTTGTGTAGTGTTGCCTGCAGCACTCATATTTCAGACATGTGGGTTATATTTCCTGTTAAAATGAATAGTAAAGGTACTAGAAAAAAGTGGAGCTCACACAAAGCTCAAGACCATTTGTAAAGCAGATGTTCTTCAGAGAAAGGCCTTAATTACAGACTCAGAGAATGGTTGAGGTTGGAAGGGACCTCCAGAGATCTAGTCCAACCCCCCTGCTCAAGCAGGATCACCTAGCATATGTTACACAGGATAGCATCCAGGTGGGATTATCTCCAAAGAAGAAAACTCCACAACCTCTCTGGGCAGCCTGTTCCAGTGCTCTGTCACCTGAACTGTAAAGAAGTTTTTCCTCATATTGCGATGAAACATCCTGCTTTAGCTTCCCTAACCTGGCTGCTTGAACAATTTCTCTGTATTCCTCCTAGGCTACCTATCCTTGTTTCCACCCTCTGGAGGCCTCCTTTTTTTCTGCTTGAGTTTGACCAGAAACTCCTTGTTCATCCGTGCAGGCCTTCTGGCGTTTTTGTCTGACTTCTTCTTTGTTGGGATGCATCACCCCAGAGTTTGGAGGAGGTGATCCTTGAATCAGCCTTAATCTGATGATCAAGGTGATCCTTGAGCCAGCTTTATCGGGCCCCTGTTCCCTCCAGGGCTTTGTCCCATCATACTCTACCAAGCAGATCCCTGAAGAGGCCAAAGTCTGCTCTTCCAAAATCCAGTATAGTGAGCCTACAGTGCTCCTTTCTCTCTGCCTTCAGGATCCTAAACTCCACATTTCCTGGTCACAGCAGCCAAGGCTGCTCTCAAGTTTCCCATTCCCCACAAGCCCATCCTTGTTGGTGAGAATGAGGCCCATCATAGCACCTCTCCTAGTTGGCTCCTCTACCACTTGGAGAATGAAGGTATCATCAATACATTCCAGGAATCTTGTGGATTGCATGTGCCCTTCTGTGTTGTCCCTCCAACAAACATCAGGGTGGTTGAAGTCCCCCATAAGGACCAGGGCTTGTGAATCTCAGGGTGCTCCTGTCTGTCTGTAGAGGGCCTCATCTGCTCAGTCTTCATGGTTGGGTGGCCTGTAGCACAAGCCCTTTTTCTCCCCTGCCTGTCCTTCCTCAAGTCCCTCTATCCCTCCATTCCAACATGCTTGCCATGGGAACCATCCCACCATGAGTCTGTAATGCCAGTGAGGTCATACCTGTGGGCGTGCATACATCTCTAACTCTTCTTGTTTATTCCCCATGCTATGTGTATTAGCACAGAGACATTTAAGTTGGACCCTTGATTAAATATTAAAGTGTACTTTTTGTTTTGTTTTGTTTTGTTTTGAAAAGAAAGCATCTGTGCTCTTCTTTAATGATGAAACTTGCTTAATTGCTTTCCTGCACTGGGGCTTAGACTGAATATTTAAGATTATTTATCTTGGTACTGTTTTGACCCTCTGCACTAGGAGAAAGGGACTGAATTTGTCACTGAAAATGTGCTGTATCTAGTTACCCCATTTGTACATGCAACACTGAATTTGGAGGGTTACTAAATAATATGTCCCCCTATTGCAAGCCTTTAATAGAACAAGCCTATCTGGCCTAAGAAATTGGAAGACTAGCCATATCAATGCATGGACCCTTCATAATCCTCCAGAAATCCATGGGACAAAAGACAGTGAGCACTGTGTGTGAGCACAAATTCAGGGTGTCTGAGAAAGTATGGCTTCTCCAAAAAAGAGCAGCCGAGGAGAACAGGTTGTTTGAAGCAGACAGCATTCTTATTATGTTAATAGGTTTTGTGCTAAAACAAAATCTGCATTAAAGTCCTGGATTTTGTAAACAAGCTGTCAACAACACTTTTTATGTATTCATATTACATTTTGTCTTATTATTCTTAGTAAAATTGTTGCCAACTTGCATTACATTTGATTGTGAAATGATAAACACATCCCAGGGATAGAAGATAAAGGGATTCATACAGATTTCTCCTCTATAAAGCTGAGCAAAATATCTTGCATACCATAAATATGCATTTAGTTTCTCAATGTGTTTAAGAGGAAAATGTCTCATAATTGCAAGAGGTAAGCAACAGTGAAGGCACTGTGTCTCATTACAATTCAGGGAATGATAGAGGAAAACGATGGCAAGAGGTCTGATGCAGCAAATGGAAAATGTATGTTCAATTTGAATTCTCCGTGCCATTTAACAGTACAGTTGGAGTCAGACCTGTTCTATTTTCTGCAGTTTTAGTTATCCAGTGCCTAGCAGCTTGTTGTAAGCTTTTCACTTCTATTCGCTTTATCATCATTACATTGGGGAGATGAATTAATCAAAGCTACTTCAAACTGCACAGCAGTGACATTTGCTTTGGTAACTGAAGGATTACAGAGCTCAGGGGTGACAATGAAAGGAAAGAGGATAACCTTAGCCTTGCTTATGAGCCAGACTAGCCCTTGGGATGGAGCCATCGATTCTGACATCAGACATGTTTGCATCTTGGTGGGCTTTGCAGCTCCCCTCACAGATCTAATTTAGGACTCTGTAGTGGATTCTCCCAGACTGCAATGGAGCAAGAAGTAAGATTTTGTTTCTGGTGTGCTCTGACTGGTAGCACGAAAATAACTCCTTACTGCCTCCACCCCAAACTATCCAGCTGGTCACAGCTCCCAACAGCTCCTGACAGCAGCTTCATTTCATGCTGAGTTGCTCTGTTTTGTGGAAACTATATTGTTTGTCATTGCATCCAATGACAACTCAAAACAGCTGCTTAGTACAGCCAAGGGACCATCACAGAACCAAAAGCAAAAGGCAGCAAACGTTAAACAAGCTCCCCAGAGAAGACCGATGAAAACAAAAAACAAACAAGAAAAACCCCACCAACAAACACCAACAAAATCCTGGCTGCATGGCTCTTCTTCTAAGAAAGAAATGATTTGAACCCTGCAGCCTACTGGAAGTGCCTGCTCTCCATTTTTGGTGTAGTCACAAAGGCTGTAGAACATGGGATGAGGCTTCATGGCTATAAGCAACTGCCAACCAATAGTGTCTCCTACAGCAATATCTCATGCCACAACTAATATGGGAGTGAGAGGGTAACTGAACCATGACTAAAAAGCCTGCAAGGTATCCTAGCAGTTATCTAGTCATTTATGTAATTTCAAATGTTTTTCAAATGTTTCCAGGGCAGGTGTTAGGTGTGTTTTATTTCTGATTTTGTGCAGGAGCAAATGATTGTGCAGTGGAGGAGAAGCCATTTAAATCACTTGGCACTCATAAAATCTTGTATCTTATGCAGGTTGACTTTTTTTTTTGGATGCATCTAGGGATGGGCCAAGGAACTGTGAAGGAAAAAAAATGATTCTTCTGGTGCAAGGGTGGCTCATACCTGTGCCTGTCTCCAGCCTGGAAATAAGCTTAGCAAGTATGATACAAACACTATGAGTTGGATAAATAGTTTTGAGGCAATAAACATGTGCAGAGCTTAGTTCAATTCATATCTCAGTGGAATTCTCTGTTTAGGAGATGTTTTAGTCCCCATTAATTCTAATACTGCCTCTTCTGATCAAAATAGATGTCCTGACCTTTTAAACCTGCCTCAGCTAAGTACCTGAAGCCCTGAAGTGATCTTGTTGCAAATTTATGCTAAATGCTCATTTCTTCTCCATGCTTTTTGATTCCTCTTGTTTATTTCTGAGGAGTTCTCCCAAGTCTTCCTGCAGCTTGTTCACCTCTACAGTATAAAAGGGTACTTTAATGACTCCTAAATAAATGACCAACTAGCTTTGGAAATATTGTGAATTTGTGCCATTGTCAAAGGAAACTATACTCGGAAGCCTAAGCCATCAACAGGAACTGAAATTTCACTTATATGTGGAAAAATAGTAGCTCTTCTGATGAGATACACAAGTCAGAATACTAGCATAAAATGACTGACTACACATACATCTATCTATAGGCAACTTACTCAAGAGGTCAGAGAAAACTGACACACAACGGTCTACCTGGCTGTTACCTTTGTCACACCTGATGGTAACCTTTTTGTGACTCAAAATGCAGTCAGATGAGCCTATGTTTTTTACACAAAGAAACCCGATCTGGCAAATTCATTGCACCTCTTTTATAAAGCACCCGTCTTTCTGATGAAAGGAGAATGAGATCTAACCTTCCCATACATCTGAAACAACTGTTGTTCAGTGGCCTGATAGGGACATAAATCTGCCTCTCTATCAATATCTTTTTCTCTAATAATGATTAGGTTATGTGTTAGTGTGTTAACATACACTTACCTATGTTATTAATGAGCTTAACTTCACTGATTATACTTCATTATGGAAATGTCTGTAATATAGGGATGTCTCTATCGCTGTAGGACTGGGTTTATTAAAATGCAGATTAGTGAGATGGGGCCATGTCACCTTTAAGACTGACCTACCCAGGACCTCACTTTGGATCTTTGCATCAAGATGAGCTTCTGTGGTGATGTACCTGCTCACGCTAGAATTAAAATAGGTGCTCTGTATTCACTTGGTGTGAAACTGAATATAAAAATTACAGCAGCTCCAACTCTGCTTCGATCTGGTTTGTTAAAAGTGATAAATTGATAGAAAAAACCCTTTTAGACACGAATACACAGTAAAAGAAAACCAATTAATTAGAGCTTGGATTAAACGAGCATCAGTGTTTAGTGAGGAAGTGGTCCCTGCTGCTATATAGAAAGCTTTAGCCCTCAAGAGGATGTGACTAAAGGACACCAGACTGAATCACTTAAGTAGTCATGCTGTCAGTAGACATTAACAAAGGTTGCTTTTGCATACTGATAATAGAGACCCTGGCCTGTATCATGAGAATCTTTATTATCTAAGAAAGCAAACCAACTGGAAAAAATGTTAATGGTAAAAAGGGAAAAGCATAGCAGTAAGTGCTGATCAGCTGTGCTTGAATTATCTGGCTTCACATCTACCAAGATGCCCTTGTTGCCCAGGCACTGGTTCATTCAGCTGAAATCCACAGTGCCTCAAATGCAGTGTAATTGCTCTGAAACTCAAGAGAAAAGGGGATTAGTCTGTACAGCAATCTTGCTCTCTTTGATGTGATTCTTAACTGCATTGGAAAATGTGTTCAAAATATTTAAACACCAGGCTACCTCCCCGGAGTCCAGCACTGATTGCAGCACATCCCAGCACAATATATGGGTATTCCTGCCACCTACATTTGGCCTTGAACATACGTGCAGAAGAGGACTGAAGCTAGAAGCCCAGAGTTCCAAGTCTGCCCCCAGAACCTCAAGTGTGCGTGCAAGGGGCACATACAATTACCTAAGCTGAAGAAAATATACCAGAAAGTATGCAGTCCAGGTTTGTGTCTGAAGTAACTTGGCGAGGGAGGGAAGCGTGTTTTGAACACTTTGGAAGCTGAGTTTATTGTTTGATTGTAGAAGTGAAACCTTTCTGCTATCAAATTTAAAAGGCACCATTAAAATGCTGCTCTGTTGCTACTGCTGAGCAGAATGTGCAATTTCTTATCTCTCTTTCCAACTTGACTGTTGCTTTGTCTTCACTGCTATTAGCTATATTCCTGCCTCGCAGATTTTCCATCTCTTTCATGAATATGCTCCACTGATACAAACACATTTAGATCTATACTGCTGAGTCTATGCTCAGGAGGCTTTACTAGTGTAACTACATAGCATGATTAGAGTAATATGACTTTTTGTGTCCTTATTCTTTCCCTGTGGCTGTTTTGCCTCAGATACACTTTTATTCAGTCTCACTAGAATTTTCCTACTTTTTCTCCTATTACATCTCTGTTTTATTTTCCCTTTTCAGATGTGTACATTAAACGTTTGTCTTCAATTTTTCTATTTTTTCTCCTCATTTAATATATTTTTTTTTCTTTTTTTCTTTCCTTTTTTTTTTCTTCTTAACTTCAACTAGTTCCACTTCCCCCCCCCCCCCCTCCCCCATCTAGTGCCTTGTATTCTCTTCTCTTCTTCCAAATATTTACAGGCTTCTTGAGAGCAGAAATTGGACCATTTTGTTATTTGCTCACTCCTCAACTTTATGACATTTCAGGTAGCTACCAAAGGTTAATTTTGTAAAAAGATATTCATATTTGAAGTCTCTATGTTCTTTTGAGGGAGGGAAGGAAAAAGATGCTACTGCTTTTCCAAGTTATCTATCACCCTGTCAGTTTTTCTATTTTTCTCCTAAAATTGTGGTAAAAGGTTTTGGCTACTTGTATAAGATGGTCCTTTAAATTCTACATTGTATGTGTGGTACAGGCATGGCACATATTTCTGTATAAGAAATCCCAGATAGGAAAATGAGTCTGTTACAGCTTACTAGCCAGGATGCCACATTTGGTCTGTTGAGTGGTGGCAGGTGTGTTTATAGCAGCATAGATCAGAATCCTCTCTATGAAAGTGTATTCCTCACACTACTATTTTCATATGACTGCCACCTTCCTCCAAAGAGGAGCTTAAAAAAACCAGAAAATCTGTTTGTGGCAGGGTATATATGGTGTAAACAACACATGTTGCAGTACTTTTAAGCCAGAAATGATCCTAATGATGCTTTAAATAAAAGAGCTTTTGTGCATCACAATAGCACAAAATCAAAGACCTGTCAGGAAAAAAAAGGTTTTCTGAATATTCAAACAATACAACTGCAGCCCCCAAAACAGATCTGAGACATCCGTAAATTATAAATGCACCACCTTGAATATAATTAGTATTAGCTTCCTTTGAGCCCAATTATAAATGCACTAAAACAGTGCCACCTGCAACAGCAAATAAGCATTTTGTAACACTGTGGAGGACTGACACAATGCTTAAGCATTTTACAAAGGTTTGCGAGTTTGACCAAAGGAACAACAAAAGATTTGTGTAGCCACAGGTAGGAGACATGGGAAAACATGTAAACAGGAACATAAACTGCCAAATTTTAGGCAAAATAGCATTAGCAGGAACATGTTGTAAGCAAACTTGGTAACAGTTTGTTTTAAAGTTTAACCCTGGCCTAATTTGTCCATCTCTTAAACATTCCCATCATAACAACCTAATGGATCTGTATGCATATACCTACATGCACAGTTGCAATGTAGTGCAACTACACTGTAGGAGAGGTTGATCTGAATGGGTTCTGTGCCTCAGAGTTGAAGCCAACACAAGCATCACTGAGATACGTTGTTGCATTGACCAAACCATCTGAGAGCAAGACTTACTCTCTCTTGGTAGAACTGGTGTTCCTGGGGAGATGAGAAATACCTCTGTAACCTCCATTATCTTCTCACACCTCCGAATTTGGTTCTTCTCAGAAGTCAAAACCCTTCAGCAATGTCTTGCAGATGTACAGGAAGGAGAAAATGCTCATTATTTGCCTGTGACATGTGGGAGGTCTCAGCAAGGAAGAAGAGCTTTTTTCTGCTTCATTTGTTGTTACTCCTGAATTTCATCTGAATGGATGGTCCCCAGATCCCCATAAGTATCTCTTTTTCAGAGTTATCAGTGCAGGCAGTTTTGAGTATAGCAATGAAGTGTACTGTTTGATGCCCAGCTGGCTGGGGGCTTTTAATCTTCCCAGCATGTGGACAGCAACTGTTGAGAGGGGACAGGGAGAAGGTAGCCCCTGTGGACATCAGCAGCCATGGGGATGTGATGGTCAGCAAGTGAGCACCTGGAGTCTCCTGCTGGGCAGAACGGTACTTGTTTAGTGGTTCAGGCCCAATGGGCATCCTTGGAGTGGGGCTGGAAGGAGCCCGATGCTGGCCAAGAGGATTGTCACAAGCAACTGGCTGGGACCTGCAGAAGGATCCAGGAGTTAGGCAAAAAGGCTTTACAGCAGGTAGAGGAGAAGAGGAAAAAAAAAGGTGAGTGTGGAAATTTATCTTGATTGAGTAGTATTTTTTCTGGCAAGGGAGGGAGAGAATATTTCTTTAGCCTACTGGGGCAGGAAGGACAGGGGAAGAAAAGGTCAGCCTGGGAGATGTGTCAGGTAGTGGTTAACCACAGTCCCAAAGGCTTGTGCTGCAGCAAGGGTTTTGTAAGCCAGGAAAAATACGCATGTGGAGCACTAGTAACCTCGCCTTGGTGGTTCTTGCATTCCCTTTGGAAATATTTATGTGCAGCTCTTGGTGTCAGATTGCAACCCTTTCAAATGTTTCCACTTTTCTTCCAGTAAAACACTTTTTCTTAGACACATAAATCATAAAGATTAATTTTTTCTAACATTTCCTGAGATAAACACTGGCTAATAAAGTCCAAAGAGACATAAAAGAATTCTCATTATTAAATTAAAATTGTAGGGTGCATGTCAGCAATTTGGTATTTGTGTACAAATATTCAGCAGTTACAACGAAAAATAATTCCAGGATTAGATTAATCTGCATATTCATCTTTAGTTGTGTTCAAAATGGAAAACAAGAACACTTGAGAAATAAAGTTAGTTTAACTAGCAATTTATGAATATTCTGAGTTTGATTAATGGTCTTTAAGTTGCCATTCTTCTACTGGAACAGAATCACCTCATCACAGTTCCTCTTATCTTTTACTTTATAGCAATGGTTGCTTTCATGTCTCGCTTGCTGTAGCTTGGATTTTAAATTTGTGTCTTATTCTCTCTTGACAGTATTTGTCTTTCTTTTTTGCCTCATTGGTTCCAGATAATTATTTATACCCATTTTACTTTCAGATTTTTGTAACCTTGACAGCTTTGCCTACAGGGATGTTTTTCTGTTTTACCACACAATTTCCTAACCACCTGGCTGTTCCGATGGGATTAGATTCTTTAATAATTCTCCTTTATTGACAGGGATAGGTAACTCGTGGTCCTAGACTACCTTTTGGGGTGCTGCCAGTCTTGAGTGACTCTTATGCTACAGAGTGGAGAAATTTTGATTGCCTTTTATACTGCCTTTCCAGTGATGCTTTGTGGTGGACCTCAGACTTGTTCAGGCACTGTGACATTAAAGTTTTAGCACTGAAGTTTTGGTTTAAATTATTAGGGAAGTTGACTCTGGATGTTTACTTAAATGCTCCTGATATCATTTAAATTCTGTCTCTGCTACCACAAGAGTTATAGCTCTGATCACTTGTGATTTGGTGAAAGACCTGGATGACATTCAGGTCCACAATCATCGAAGCCTATGCTGCAATGATGGTTTAGACTGGGGAATAGATGCCAGTCTCTATACAACAGGCACTTCTCAAGGAAATACATGTATAAGCAAGACAAAATAGGTTCTCCAGGAATTTTCCAGCCAAAGCTGGGAAGTGTTTAAGGAGTTGCAGGGCTTACAGTCATGAGAATCTAGCACTGAGGACAGAGATAAGTTTTCAGTCTATGAGTATTGTAGATATTTAAAACATTTAATTTTATATATATAAAATGTTTGTCTGTGTATATATATGTATATATATGTGTTGTCACAGGTATTACCAAAGTGGATTGACTTCTTTGCATAGTTTTGTAAAACATGACTGAAATACTCATTTTAGTCTATTGTTCTGTAGCAGAAGTGGTGTAAAGGATAAAGAACAAACTGTTGAGTACAGGTAGAGATAAGTGACTCAGAGCAAATGAGACAATTAAATTCTCAAAGATATTTGAGTGCCCTTTTCCTGTTTGATTATTTTTTCTATTTTTTTACTTTTTTTTTTTTTTTTTTTTCCATTGGGAAAAGCAAAAGGTTTTTTTTTTTTTTTTTTAGACAATTGAGTTTGGCAGACTGTAACTATTGCAGATGATGGCATCATCCTAGTTCCTGAGAGGGTTCATACAGGTAAGGTGCTGCTCTTGCCTCTACCACTGTGCTGAGAGAGTCAGTGGGAGAAAACTTTAGATGTTGCTTTTTTTAAAAAGTAGTAAATCTATGTTTCCATTAAAAATAATGGAAGTTCTGTCACTAGGTTGAAAAAATGTACGGATATGTTTTCTTTTTGTTTTCATGTTTTTCCAAATATTTATCTTGCAAATTGATACTGCTACAACATCTCCTAACATTGACACTCTGGTGGCCTAGCACTCTTCTCCTCTGTATATAGTGGGTTCCTTCAGACAGTTGCTGACTCCCTTAGGGATGACCAAAATCCCTATTGCACTGCCATACCTTACTGCCAGAGGCACCTGTGTGCCTTAGGGCATGCTACATGCCCTCTGGGACCTCAGGTGAAGGAGAGAAGAGGCATATCAGGATGGGAATATATCAGGAAATCATGACAAAAATAAGTGTGTGCATGCTCGTATGTATGTATATATATGTATATCTGTATACAAAGTAGTTTTTGTAACCTTGGCATGCAGGAACCCTCTCTGTCTCCATGTTTCCCAATGACCTGCACTGGCTGCTGCTAGTGTGCAGTTCAGCAACCATTTCTGTAACAGACAGCTTCCTGTCATGTCTCTGTCCAGATGTCAATACACTTGTATCTGAATGGAGATCGACTGGAACATGCAGTAGGTATTTCTTGTTTTTACTTTTATTATTTGTGTGCTTACTCTCTGGCATTCTTCACATAAAGAAGAAGAAAAAAGGCCTGCAGCATATGTTTCACAATCCCATTTACTCCCATTAGCACACAGACATATTCTGTTTCAAATTGACTTTTAAAACAGACTTCATATCAAATCCATTTTAAAAATAGTTTGTACCTACCCCAGGGAGATCTGGAATCCTTTAAAGCCTACAGCAATTTGCATTCAGAAAAAAATGTTCAAGTCAAGCTTTATCAGCTCACGCTGTGCACAGTTTGGTGTGTTCAGAGAGGATTGTAAAAACTAAGAGCTTTGCAACTTGTAGCAGTGTGAACATAGGGCTGATACAGTGTTCAGGATAAAAGAACAGCTTCTTACTCTTAAATAAAAGGAACAAAATCAGTGTTTTGAACCTTGCATCTTCTCTGCTTGATTAGAGGTGTTAATTATTTCAGCATAATCACTGTCTGTGTTCACAAAGTGTGGTCCCCTCAGGACACTGTGCTACCTCTTATCAGCTGCCTTTGAATGGCACCACTCTGCTCAGCTGGAGTCGTGCTTTGCAAAGCGTGTCAGATGGGGTCAATAGATCTTTTCAGCTCCTGCTTTACAGCCATGTATCTGCCTGAGTGCTCCTTGGTTATTCATCTTCTTTGTGTAACTGGGCATTACAGGAGGAAAAGTCATTTTTCCTTCTGCATGTTTTAGTTACACACAGTTCCATCCTTATTTTAAGCTAAGTTTTAGGGAATCATTTTGGGATAAAAGCAAAAAGCTTTATGGGGTCTTCTGTAAACCCACCTATAAAGCTTTCAACTGCCTCTCTGGAGTAATCCTAGATGTGTTCTCGAGGACCAAGGCCTTTGGACATCTGAGTTCTTGAGCTTCTGATGGGTGCAGCTACCTTTCTTTCAGCAACAGCAAATGTGAATTTACTAAGGGGACACTCTTTGGTTTTTGTGTCAACAGTGTTATTGATAAGCCTAGTATATGGAAGGAAAAGAACAGAAAAGTGATGGGCAACCCAGTCTTCTGAATCCAGGCAGCTTCAAGTGCTGTTTGCTCTTTGATGACTCAAAGTCTTCAAGAATTTGTGCTCAATTTTTATTGCAACAAGCCTTTGTTGACATTACTATTCTTTAATATTCTCCTTGTTTTCTATATCTCTTCATGCCAAGTAATTGCTTTTTTACCTTGGCAGTTTTCTGCACAACATGAGCCGTCCTGGGAGAATTCTAAATATTAGCAGCAGAGCTGTGTCCTAGATTGGATATTATATTATAAATATATAATAGAGTGAATATAATATTATAAATATACTCTGTACCTGAAAGTTAGTTTTCACTTCCTCTTCTCAAAGAGAATCTCTTCTTCTTCTACAAGATCTCCCTTGAACTAAGTTTTCATGGATTGTAGTCACTATCCTTTGTCTTTCTGTATCCCTCACAAGAAAAAATTAAAGTCATAAGTATTTCTTTGTATTCTGTTGTCCTGATTTCTTCTAGGTTATTGCCAGGTTATAATTTTAAAGGCAAAACTGGTTGGAGAAGACAAATCATTTCCTGGTAGGAAAGTTCCTAGTAGGAATTTGTAAATCAAGAAAGAAACACATCTTTGGACTGTGGTGCAATGTCTGAGCATTTCCAGTGAGCTGAAACATGATTCACAATTGTCTGCATATTGACAGAAATGTTCTCTGGCGCACTCTTGCTGCAGGTCCTATAATTCATACCCTTTAAGAGCTTCAGGAGCAAGCTGGAGCTTTTTAAATAATAATTTGCAAAAATGATAATTGCAGACCTGTCATACAGTGGATAATGCCATAGAGACATTCAGACAAGGGAGGCCTATGTTTTTGAGGAAAAAATCATGATTGCCTCTAAGGACAGATGAATTACAAGTAACTGTTCCATGACATGTCAAGAGAGCAGCTGGAGATCAAGCACAATCTGTAGCTGAAATATTTTAATGGTGGACTGCAAAGTAAAAATCTGACTTTTTGCCTTTCTCTTTCCATCATGTGTACATTTTTTCAAGGACTAATGGATTTCTTCTCTTTACTTGTTAGTATAATTAGCAGCTATGTCCCCTTATTCAACTCCCTTTAGCAGGAGAAATCTATTATTCACATGGGTGATATAGAATCATAGAATCATAGAATATCCTAGTTGAAAGGAATCCACAAGGATCATCGAGTCCAATTCCTGGGTCCACACAGAACCACACAAAAATTCAGACCATGTATTTGAGAGCGTTGTCCAAACACTTTTTGAATTCCTGAAGGCTTGGTGCCATGACCACTTCACTGGGGAGCCTGTCCTAGTGCTCAACCACCCTCTTGGTGAAGAACCATTTCCTGGTATCCATTCTAACTGTCCCGTGTCACAGCTTCAAGCTGTTCCCTCGGGTCCTATCACTGGTCACCAGAAAGCAGAGATCAGCACCTGCCCCTCCGCTCCCCCTCGTCAGGAAGCTGTAGACCATCATGAGACTTCTCAGTCTCCTCTTCCTTGAGCTGAACAAAACAAGGGATCTCAGCTGCTCCTCATATATCTTGCCCTCTAGACACCTCAGACAATCTTCACCTTATTATGCTTTTATCTAACTGTATTCTGGTCATTTTGTCCAGAAGGATACTGTGAGAGACAGTATCAGAAACTTTATTGAAATCCAGAAAGTTTACATCGTCTGATTTCCTTTGGTCAAATAGCTGGGTAATCTTGTGACATCAACATTTAGGTCTTTTAAAGGCCTTACCGAAACTGTAGAAGAAACTGAAACAGTTTAAGAAATCAAGGAAAAGAGGCAGTTATAAGCACAAGACACATATGAGCGCAATAAAAGTGGCCGTTTAGCACATGCATGAGCAGTGTTTTGTAGATAATACAGCACCATCACCTCTGCAATAACAGGATAATTGATGCAAGGGAAGGACTCTGTGTAGCAGAACCACAGCCTCCCTCCCTCTTTTTACTAACTCTGTGAAACAGGAGGGGAGATATGAAAAGGACCCACTTTTTAAACTTTCTAACTCTGGTGGAAGAGATGATTCCCTATGGGGCACCCACAGGAACGATCGGCTCCGGGCTGCCACTGACAGAGCTGAAGACTGGTCTGCCAGGGAACCCGCTTACTTCCCTCCCATGCTGCAAATTTACTCCCCAAGAGTCTCATTTGTCTCTGTTCTGTATTCTCTCTCTATTTTTCACAGGTCTTCCTGAAGCATAGCTAACTGTTTCTTCCCTTCTTTCATAAATCTTGCTACTTGTTTTCATCACTCTGCGTGGCAGTGCTCTCCTATCTAAGACCATCTGAGATTGCCTTGCCATTTCTCTGAGACTGACTCTAGGTCTCCCCACTGACTTTTCTAAGTTAATGCCTGTTAGTCAAACTTCAACCATTTCTTTGTTAGAGCATCTTTTGACAGAGGATTCACCTAGGAGAACAGTGAAAACTAAGGTTATCCTGAATAATCACTGCATAATGCTTATGCTGCTTCATCTCTTCCCAGTGATTCAGTCTAGACTATTCCTTATTTGTATGTTCTAAAAAGATCTGGGAAAGAAAAAAGAAAAGGAAGGGTGGGGGAGGGGGGAGGGAAGAGAGGTTGAAGGAAAATAACAATAACAACAACAATAATAATAAACAGATTTTGTTGTTGTTGTTTCCCAGCAAGTAAGTTAACTTTTCTGCCTCCCACTGTTTCACCAAGCATGCCATTCCTTTCCATGTAAATCACTTTGGGAAGTGGATATGTCCCTTCTGCTCATCCAGGTTCAGCAGTTTCAGTGGTTCCATCATTCTGGTATCAGTGACAATGAGCTGTTTTAGTACTGTACCACATTTAGGGACAAGCTGTGTCTAGCTGGGCATATATGAAAAATAAAAAATAAAAAATTCTTGAGACAGGAACTAACACTCAAAATCTAAACAAACAGATCTTCAGATTTCCAGTAAGCTCATGATGAAAGAAGCCTGAACCTGTTAAAAATGCTAAGTAAGAAAATAACTTATTCCTTGAAGGTTGCTCTCAAAGAATTGTGGTCGACTCAATTTACAAGTGGAGATTAGTAATAAGCGGTGTTCTGCAGGGGTCAGTATTGGGACTGGTGCTGTTTAACAACTTTGTTAGTGATGTGGACAATGGGATTGAGATCAGCAAGTTTGCCAGTGACACCAAGCTGTGTGGTGTGGTTGACACACTGGAAAGTAGAGATGCCATCCAGAGGGACCCAGAAAGGCTTGAGAAGTGGGCCTGTGTGAAACTCATGACATTCAAAAAGGCCAAGTGCGCCTGGGCTGGGGCAATCCCAAACACAATTACAGGCTGGGTAGAGAATGGATTGAGAATTTGTAAGCCAACCATATCCTGGGCTGCATCAAAAGCAGTGTGGCCAGTAGGTTGAGAGAGGTGATTCTCCCCCTCTTCTCTGCCCTTGTGAGACCCCACCTGGAGCACTGCGTTCAGCTCTGGGGCACCCAGCACAAGAAGAACATGGATGTATTAGAACAAGTCCAGAGGAGGGCCACATAGATGCTCAAGGGGCTGAAGCACCTCTCCTGTAAAGACAGGCTGAGGGAGTTGGGGTTTAGCCTGGAGAAGAGAAGGCTCCAGGGAGACCTTACAGTGGCCTTCCAGTACCTAAAGGGGGCCTACAGAAAAGTTGGGAAGGGACTCCCCAGGACAAGGATTACTGGTTTTAAACTAAAAAAGGGTAGATTTATATTAGATAATAGGAATACATTATTTATGCAGAGGTTGATGAGGCCCTAGAACAGGTTTCTCAGAGAAGCTGTGGATGCCCCACACTTAGAAGTGTTTAAGGCCAGGCTGGATGGGGCTTTGGACAACCTGGTTTGGTGGGAGGTGTTCCTGCCCATGGCCAGATCATCAATTAGATGATCTTTAAGGTTCTCTCCAACCCAAACCACTGTATGATTCTATGATTTTATGGTTCTGTGATCTTGCTGAACAGGGTTTCAGTACAAGGCCATCATAATAAATATAATGAAAATAACTAGAAAGATTATTTGCCCATTTATTCAGCTGCCTTTAAATCTGAGCAGATTATGATGTTGATATTTCAAAGTTGCTGAAAAATTGTGGAGACAAGCTCATGCTGCAAATCACAGCTTTTGAAATGACAAGTGATATTTCTCAGACTTCTGGAAAATGACATGCACTATTGCTGATGAAACAACAGATCCTGTCACACTAGCAGACAGTTAAAAGCAGAGACAGACTCAGTAAAGATTTTGAAAATGTTGCAAGATCACTGAATTAGTTAAAGAATTGTCCAAATGACAAGGAGTACATTAAGATCTGAAATATATTCTGATACTCCACTGGGCTATCATCCTGCTATCCACCTGCATGTTATAGCAGTATCAAAACATCAATTTCAAAATTTTAGGCATACAGCTATAACATGCTGTTCAGCTCCATAGACAAACAAGACTCCTCATATCCTGCATTTCAAGGAAAGGCGTTCTGAAAAGGCAGTGAGTTTTGTTTTATTTATTTTTAATGACTCAAAGACTCAACAAAATGGAGTATCAGGCAGAATCTAAGCAAGAACTGTGCATGGATTTATGGAAAATTTGAACTGACTGCTTTCAAAAGGAAAAGAAAAAAAAAAAAAAGTATGAGGAAATTGCCTTTTGCATGCTTCTCCTGACTCAGGCATCTTTAATCTTCACACAGCCATTTGTGCATACTGTCAGCTGTGCATGAATGTAATTTTATTGTCTTCATTGGAATAGCACATATTTTAAATTCTCAGCAATGCAATGATTATATTTAGGAGATTAATATAATTAAATATTGTTTTCCCTTATTTTTTTCCCATATATTGGTGCATCACCTACCATGCTACATCATGTTGTATGGTATCTCATTGCAAAATTACCCCACATTAATTAAAACATTTTAAAAGGAATTTTTATAAAACTCCTTCATTGTTAAAAAGCTTCATTTCCATCCAAAATGTCAAAAGACACAAACAGTGGTTAAGAATGCAAAGCACTGAAATAATTTATTTAATCAGGTAGTATCTGGTTTTGGCCTGAATCAAAATAATTAAAAATATATTTTGCATTAGAAATGAATCTTAGGTCTTTGTGCAATTATCTGTGATTAATAATATGGGTGGGATTTCCTTTTATTCCTCTTGCTTTTGTCTTCTTGTAGTTACAAGGAAACTACCTAATGACTGTTTACCTCACTTTCTGCACCTGTAAAATTGGAGTTATACTACTAATTCCTACAGTGCTCTTATACGGGTGAATGAGAATCCCAGAATACCAGAATGATTGAGACTGGAAGGGAATTCTGGAGCCTACCTGCTTCAAGACCTGCTCCAGCAGGGCCACCCAGTGCAGGCTGCCTGGGCCCATCTCCAGGCGGCTTTTGAAGGCCTCCAAGGAGGAGACCCCACAGCTCCTCTGGGCAGCCTGTGCAGGGATCCTCACCCACAGAGCACAGAAGTGCTGCCTGGTGCTCAGAGGGAGCCTCCTGTATGCTTGTTTGTGCCTCTTGTCCAGGCACTAGGCACTAGGCACCACTGAAAAGAGCCTGGGTATTTCTTCGTTGCACCTGCCCTTCAGTTGTTTATAGGCATTGGTGAGATCCCCCTGAACCTCCTCTTCGCCAGGCTGAACAAACCCAGCTCTATCAGCCTGCTCATAGAAGAAGGGTTCCAGTCCCTAAAAAATCTTTGTGGCCCTATGTTGGGCTCTTTTCAGTATGTCCACGTTGCTCCTGTGATGGAGAAGAAGCCCCATGCAAGTTTTCTTTTTCTTTTGCTAACTCTTGAATAGAGAATTTTGAATAATTTTTGAGTTTCTCAAGTGATAATTTAAAATGTTGGCATAATGCTTTGCTAATACAGACTCCCCTCAACTACCACCAGCAGAAGTTGCTGTCTCCCACTTGCTTCTATTCTCTTTTATCTTTGCAAAGACTCTCTGGGCACCTGGAATGCAACCATTAAAAGCTGCTGGGATGAAACAGGGAAAATCTTTCCTTTGGACACTTGTTGGCACACACTATACGATAGTAAAGGAATATCCTTTGTGCTTCATTGCTATGGTGATCTGAGTTAAATAAAGACAGAGAAGACTTGCAGGACTTGAGCTGAAAAAGACTTGAGAAATCACGCTGGTTACACAGGGAGTTTTGAAGGTGGTGAGCTGACTTTTGTGATGCCACCAGTCACCTGGTACCAGACAAACCCAGGGAGGGGAGAGATGCACTGAGGCTGCAGGCAGCCCTGGCATGTATTACAGAGGGTCTGGGTATGTTTTTTTTATAAAGACTGATTGTGTCCTTCAACAAATTTCCTTTTACTGGTATAACATTTAATTTTCACATATGAACTGATGAAGTTTCATCTGATGCTAATCACAGAAAGAAAAATCATTGGATTATTCCAATTTTTTGTGTTTTGAAAAAACACAATTGAAAATTAAGTTTTAGTTTCCATTTTTTAATTAGTCTAATTTTTGTCTGGCTAGTAATTAAGGGAGAATGGTCTTGATTTTTATGCCTGTATGCAATGGTACATAAATAATAGGAAAAAGAATACATACGCACACACACAAACAACTATAACACACCGAATCTGACAGCCTGAGAGAGGTGAAGCTGTAGTAGCTCTATGCCCCAGGTCCAATCGGTAGTGGAGCTGAAGATGAATTTTCAGTAGGTTCATAGAGCACATATATACACCACATATATACTTATTTGCATATGTATGTGCATATATGCCTGTATACATGTCTGGCCACACAGATCACAGACAGAGAGAGCACTCACATACACACAAACAGCACTGATGGTCTTGTTCTGTCTCTACCCCAGCTGAGCAGGATGGAGATCCACTGGTGTGAACATACATAATATACATATGTAGACAATTACAGTGTGGATCCCTCCAGCAGCTGGGCTCCAACACTCACTCTGCCCAGTATCTATCCCTGGATCCCAGTCTCCCCAGTTGTTGGACTCTGAACATATGAGTCCCTGAGGCCACGGATCCCTTCCAGTTGGTTCCTTCCCTAAAACATCCCATAAAACATCCTTCCTTAACATCCCATAGTCAGCTTTGTGCAATCCCCAGATGCTCTTCCCCTGTAAGGTGTCCCATGCACCTAAACAACCTCTTGGCCCAAAACATTCTTCAGACTTGATTCATCTTGATGGGTTTCATGTCTGGGTCATGGGGCTGAAGCTGTTCTGGGACAGCCTTGAGAAGAACCCAGACAAGTTGTCCCTTCCTCCAAGTAAGTCTTTAATTTGGGTTTGCTTTTGTGTCCCTTTGCTTCTCTGGGCTTGTGAAGATAGGTATTTGATGGGCTAACAGCGCCTGTGATGAGCCTAGGAACACCTGGGGCATGATGTGATGTTGTCTTTCCCCTGGTGCTCCTTTGAGGTGTGCTGACAAACTTTTATCACATAACCTATGATGAATATGCTCTTACTACTGCACCACCCTTTACATAAAACTCCTTCACTCCTCTGCAAATTTTACTTATTTGAAAGGGTAGATTTTGTCTTTGGGCAATGCTAGGAGACAAAATTTTCATTAGACTAGCTAACTGGTTTAAAGGCAAACCCTCTAAAAATCAGCATTACAATAGTGAAATTTAGTAAGTGTTTTGTAGTCATGTTTTAATCTCAGTATACCAGCAGAAATATTCCTCCCACACTGTCCTACAGGCTCAGAATGACAGTACTAATGTAATTCTGCAAATGATGTATAAGCATGAAGTCTTCTATCTGGACAGGAGCCTATCAACCTCAGCAGACTCTTAGCAGGTGTAATAATGTCCTTGTAAATTCAAAGGTAACCTGCACAAATCAAAAGGTCCTCCGTGTGAGTCTCTTCCTGTGTCCTTGGAAGAGATGTTGCTAACTTTCCTGATACTTGGTGTTGGTCTCAAAGCCCCTGAATCTTGGTTTTCATTTTTTCAATTTTCAGCATTGCAGAGAAAAACTCGAAAATGCCAGACCTGTGGCAACTTGAAGAAGAATAAAAGGAAAAAAAAAATGTTTTTTAAGTGTTATTTTTACACATCTCATTCAGTGTGTTTCCATGGCATAATGTATGAAATCTGGATAGCCACAAGAGTATTGTAGAGAGGCAATATAACACATTTTTAGTGTAAATTATTATTAAAAATTGCAGTAGACTCCAAGGACAAGCAATTCAAAAGTTATGAAAACAACCTTACACTGAGATGTAAAAATAACAGTTTATGTCATCTGGAAATAAAGCATGAGTGTTGAGGAAGGAAACAAAGTAGTTGCTTTCATAATTCATTTAAGACCATTTGGGCCTAGGCCCCAAATCCTCTCTCATTTTCAGTTTGGCATTCTGTACTTACAGTCCTCTGAGGAACTATAAAAGCAGTATCTGCACCCAACATACAGAAATAACATTTGAAGGCAGAATACAGACTGGTAAAAACAGAGCATTTTCAAAGCTCAGTAAACCCTTAACAGCTCCTTACACTCAAGCTATTATTCGTGTTTCTACAGATATTTAGGATTTTTTATTTATTTATTTATTTTTAGCCCAATGGCGAGTGGTAGATAATGATTCAACTTGGAGGCACAACATGTAGGTTAGATACTGTGTGTTTATACATTTCTTTTTAGAAAATCTGTATTCTATAGCAAATGTTTCTGATAAATGCTCTCTCTTTGTTTTATCTGGAAAATGAGTAAATTATTAAAAATAAAATTGAAAACTGTGTGGGTCTGGAAGTTCATCATTGAGAAAAACTGTCATTCTAGTAAACTCCCTGTTTTCTAAAACTTTTATCCATGATCTGGAAGGGTGGAAATGCTTACTATTAATTAAGAATTTTAGTGTGCAATATGTCTATAAGTAGTAAATATTAATTTCTATAACTGAGGGGGAAGTAACAATGCTCCACCAAAGATGCTTAATACCATATCTTTATTTTATTTATTTATTTTTTATCTTCTTTTTAAAAGTACATTTCTCCCTTCCCCCTTGATAATCTGGGAAGATCAGATGTATGAAAATCTATCACATTACATTTGCTTGTTGTAGGAAGTCAAACACTTAACAAATAAGATATCTACTGAAATGCTAATATAGCATCAGAGATGATATTTACATTCTCAGTTTGCCTTTTTAAAGGTGGATCTTAATGTGATATTTCTCATTAAAATGCACCTACAAATGTAAACTGAAATAGAAAACTACAATTTTGTCTTCTCTAATAAGAGCAGCAGTAGGTTTTTTGACTTTTCTGATGCAGAAAAACTTCATCTCGGATTCACTGCTTTCACTGTGTAAGGATTTCATGATGTACTGTGTATACAAATACAAATCTTTTACATTTGACCTCTGAAAAGCAGTGTGCTCTTACTGCTTGAAGAATAGTTTCCTTGCATTGCTACTTTTCTCTGGTGACAGTAAAGGAAATTCAAAAGTCTTCCAAATGTATTTTATATTTTTTGAGAATTTGAGGAGGAAACAAAGAAGCTTTTTGGTGGTATCTTTGTTTCTGTCTTCAGAAAATACCATTAATTTAACTTCTCAGGAAATTATATTAGCCTCAGAACAACAAAGCCCCAAAAGATTGCTTCTATGACATGCATTATATGTAGAAGAAAAAGAAATGAATGAGTATCTGGTCTAATTCTTTAAAACTCTGAAAATAAAAGAGCATGTTCTCTACATATCCCCAGATGGGTGCTAGAAAAGGAAAATGTGCAGTTAAGGTGATCTCATTTGGAAATGACATCCCAGAGATCAGAGGCACTGAATTGCTTTCATCTCTGCCTACAATACATTTCCTTTTAGAAACCACATATGTTCAAATAAAAAACATAGGCCAAATTAGTTCTGTGGCAGCCAGATCCCTGCAAATGTACATCATCTTCAAATATGCATTGGAGAAGAGTTTAAATTTGTGTTTGTATCCTAATCCTCTCAGGATAACATCAGAATTATCCAGACACTGTCACTGCCTCTAGGTTAAGTAAAAGCTTCCAAACCTGCTTGCATCTGTCAGTGGCAGATTTCATCTAACACCATGCAATTGGCACCATGCAACCGGAGACTGATTAGAAAGAGCCAAGAGATTTTGCTGCTTAGTCCTATTCTTTTGTTTGTTAATTAATTAATGTATACATTAAATTAAAAGAAAACAAACAAACAAAACAAAACAAAACAAAAAACTAGTGCGTAACTTACCCAGTTTTGTTGAAGTCATGTGTAATGAGGATGCATATATTTTGTATGGTTTTCTGTAGGTGTATGCTGTAATTTCCCAGAACATCAGAAAAATGTGATAAGACATAACTTTTTTCAATTCCACAACCGCTCTTTGAAAGATTGCTTTTTGGTTTATAGAAGAAATTTATTGCTGGACAGATTTTTCAACCTACTGAATTCCTGTTAACAGCTAAAAATATTGATGCCCGCTATTTCAGAAGTCTTCTATTTAGCTAAAGTATTTGGATAGTTATGTACTGTCCTCCTACTCTGAGACTTTCCTACATCTAAATAAAGATTTTTCCTACACCTAAATTGCCCATCAATGAGCAGTTGCTATTTGGCAGACAATTAACATAATGAGAAAAAAAAATGCACATTGGAGCAGTATGCTTCTTTCAGCTGAGAAGAGGAACCCTTATAAGCAGAAGCAATAAAGATATCCGATTTTATCTATTGCCAGTAAAGATGAGGCATTTGTTCAAAGTTAATGTATACTACACAATAAATTAAATACATGACTTTCTTTATCAGAGAAGCTGCAGGCACCTCTGGGAAACCATCCTCATTTATGAAGGAAGAAAGAGGAAAACCTGCAATGTATTTTAAGATTAGCATCCTACAGCATGCTAATGCTCTTCTGCTTCCCCTCCTTGGTCCAAACAGAAGGCACTAAGTATGGGAAGTGTTTTAAAAAGTGTTTGTCTCCATCTTCAGCATTAAACTCAGGCAAGTGACTGTGTGCATAAAAGGTTGCTTTTAAAAAGAGGACTGCTCTTGGCTGACGTGTCTGGCAAGAACCTGCCGCTGTAGCTTCACATAGGGAAAAGAAAGCAGAGCCAGTCTTTTGGTCCTTTCAGTCTAGGTCCAGATTAAGGAATTAACAGATATTTAGAAAGCAGAAATACAGGAGATGATTAACTGAGTTTCTAAGAGCAGGTATTTGGCTTGTCCTTGGCTTGCCTAAACTGTGGGAACATGAGAAAGTGATGTTCTGCAAAGCTGAAATGCTATCTGAATGAATCATAGAATGAATCATTGTCTTGGGTTGGAAGGGACCTTAAACATCACCTGGCTCTAACCCCCCTGCCATAGGCAGGGTTGCCATCCACTAGATCAGGTTGCCCAGGGCCTCACGTAACCTGGTCTTGAACACCTCCAGGGATGGGTCATCTACAGCTTCTCTGGGAAACCTGTTCCAGTGTCTCACCACCCTCTAAGTGAAGAATTTCCTTCTAACATCTATTTTAATATAAATTTAAATTTATACTTTTTTTTTTTTTTTTTTTAATATAAAACTATTCCCCTTTGTCCTGTCATTATTTGATTGAGCAAAGAGTCACTCTCCATCTTTTTTTATAAATCCCCTTTATGTCCGTAAAGGCCACAATGAGGTCACCCTGGAGCCTTCTTTTCTGTAGGCTGAACAACTTCTGTGTCAAAGACCTTACAGGATTCCAGGTAGATGACATCGTTCGGTCTTCCCTTGTCCAGTGATGCAGTCACTCTGTTGTAGAAAGCCACTAGACTGGTCAGTCATGATTTGTTCTTGGTGAAGCCATGTTGGCTGTCTTGGATGACCTTTTTATCTTTCATGTACCTTGAAACAGAAGATACCGAAACATCAAGAATAGGATACCTACATCAACTACATCATCCATAAATGTAAGTCTTAAACTTCAGACTTCATGAACAATGTTGTGTTTAGACTTCATGGTGGGGCTGTTCTGGATGAGGGCTGAAAAGAGAAGTATCTGATGTAGGCACAGAACCATTTAGCTGGGTGGGATGGGAGGCTGGTGTGAGGGATGGGAAGGAGACCAGTGACAACAAGACAGAATATTGGCCTTTTCAAGGAAGCCTTTGCAAGCCTTCCATCCATGCCCTCCAGCCCTTTCAGGGCTGATATTACTCTGAGGGACCTTTGCAGAACCTTTGACCAAATACTTCTACTGTGACAGACCCCAGATCAGCCTTTCTTGCTGGTCCCTAAATCATCTGAATACCTACCAGTGAGGTGGACAGTGCATTCCTACCATCTCAGCCTACCTTGAAGCCTGTGAAGAGTGGCTAGTTCCTGAGTAAGACATGCCTGGTGGTCCTTTGAATGTGTGGTGAGTGTTGGCAGTTGTGGAAGCACTTGACTTGTGTGCAAGGCATTCTGACATTCCACCTAAAGACAGATGAAAGGTTGTCACCTCTTCCCACCCTGTGACACTGATCACCCTTTGCCCAAATATGCAGCTCCTCTATCCTCACCACTGGGACTGCTTCTTCCAGAGTAAGGATGAACCTTTTCATATGTATGTCTGTGCTGTTAATAGAATAAGTGAATAAGAGCAGTCTGGAGACCAAAGAAGGAGGTTGTGAAGACCTGAAAGCTGCCTTTCAGGGAAATTTATTTTGGATTAGAGCTGTCTTGCTCTTGCTCACTGCATGCCCAATAGGAGCTGGAGAGCTTTAGGTGTGCTCCTGGCATGAATCTTCTAGGTTGCTTTAATCCAAGAGTAACTTTGAGCATTCTAATGTCACTCCAGTGATGTGAACCAAGGTCACACCATACGATGCATGAGAATAAAATTTGCTTCAAAATTGTGCTTTCAGTGAGACACCAATGCAGACTCACTCAAAGAAACACAAAATATTTTAGACTGGAGAATCTGTACCCAGGGTGTTAAATGTACCCCTTGAACATGCCTTCTTTTGCTAGTCCAGGCCCTCTGTTTTGTGTATTTTGAAAGATGTACACAGAATGTGATAATCCTGTTGAACATAGTGAAATATTTCCTTGAGGTGATGTCTTCAACTGGCACTGGGTAGTCAGAACACCTGTGCCAAAAACTGTAATAAAAAAGTCTCATTCAGGAAAGGATATAAAAAAGAACAGAAGGGTTTGTTGACCTTTCTTTTGCTACAGAATACTAAAACCTGAATAAATAATTAGGTGCATAAGTTTTCCTTCCTAATACACCTCTCATGATTTTATAGGGATGCTGAGTGCACCACCTCATAGAAAAGCTGCACACTGAGTGCTTTGGAAATGTTATATGCAGGGCTTTTCCATAATCAGCAACTGTTACTACCTTTTCCTTAGAAGACCACAACAAAACTGAGAGAACAGTAACATCTGAGCTGTACAACTGATTGAATTTCTTTTTCAGCCAATACAATGAAGCATTTGCAAACATTTATAAGTTGATGTGAAATAAGGCTCTTCACTTATAGCTGTTCCACTTTACATTGCTAAATATTCTTCAAGCTAGAGAGAGGAAGAATATCTCAGTGGTAAGTTAATTAAGGGCCTTACTGAAAAATGTAGTTTTAAATCCCTGTTTGTATGAATATTCAATTTACAGAAAGTATAACAGGAGACACTGTACTTACTGATAAACTAATTATCTTCTGTGAGGGCTGAAATGCTTGCTGTTAGTCAGACAGAATGGGGATTTGAATCATGGCTTCTGGCTTGGAGTTGCCAAGGTGGGTTCCAGGGCTGTTGTGGAGGGAGGGAGAAGAGAGCAATGACACCTCTTTTCCTTTACTTTTATAAGGGAGTATGATCACATGCCTGGCCCTTAAAAAAACAAAACAAAACAAAACAAAAAAAACAATGCTGATGGGATGCAGATGCCTAAATGTGTCTAATGCCATTCTATCTGTCTTAGGATAGGTGAACATGGAGTTAATTGGAGGTTAGGTCCCAGGCTGCTTTACAGTTGGAGCCAAATGGGATATTCACAGGCATGTCAAATGACTTTAGGTATCATAATAGGTGGTGGAGCCTCAGTCTCAGTTTCAGAAATGCAAAAAGAATATACTGATTTTTAGTTTTTTGTACATGGCTTAAGTTGAGTGTTTATCAGACTATGTCTCTCAGTAATCTCCCTATTTATGTGACAACAGGTACTTACTTATATGATAATGAAGAATAAATTGCCAAGAACAATTGGCATGCCATTGTTGTAGGTAAAGAGCAAAAGAGATATTTCAGTCCATTGTTTCACTCACAGATACTTCTCTAGGAAATAAACACAGGAGCAGAAATTCTTCAAATGTCACAGGCAGGCTGACATTATGAAGCTTTAAGTGTCTGGAGAAAATGAGGTGGTAGCACAGGGCAGCAAATTCCTCATTTCAGTGGAAAAAAACATCTCTGTGGCAACCAGAGTGATCCAGCACCAGCAAAGGTTTAGCACTGTATACCGTACTGGGCTTTCCTAAACAAGTATTTGATGCCAGCACAAAATCACATCTCAGAAGATAGAGGGATTTTGCTTGTCAGCTGAGATCATGTAATATATGGGCTTTATATAAAAATTCCTCAGGTTTTCTCAACTCAACCATTTGCTGCAATGCATATGGCAGCTCAGACAAACTGGCACAGTCTCCCTGAAAGTATTGGCTAAGTGCTTTCAATTTCAGTTAAAAATAATTTGCAGTTTAACTACAGTCAGCTTTAGTTACATGAAAAAATGGGGGATGATCAACAATATTAACATTTAAAAGTTCACTTAATGAATGGAATTACTGTTACAATGGGGAGCATTCTGGTTTCCACATGATGGGCAGGTTTTTTACAGTTTATATTGCATAGGTCTCTCTGGTGATGTCTGTGAGCTCAGATGCTGCCTGCCCAGGAGCACTGCTGTCTTTACATGGGCTGTCTGAGCAGCAGCACCACCTGTGCATTCCGTTTCTAACACCTCCTCAAGTAGAAGAATGAGCTGAACAATGTCATATGCCCAGGGCAGACATTAGTTATCAGATTGTTGATATGTAGGTCACTGAATGCATAGCTTTGCTCAATGTTTTTGCAAGCCAAGACCCACGTGAGCATTACTCAGATATATTTTAAGAGGACAACCTCATAAGTTTTATGAAAGTTTGAAGTTTGAAAAGTTTCATAAGTTTTATGAAAGTTTGAATACAACCTCATGCATTTGAAAGGTTGATATGAATTTCAGCATAGTCTGCTAGGCCAGAGACATACCTGTCAGCTGTTTGCTGTAAACCACAGTTGTATTAACACCTAAAAAATTCTCCATACTACATAGGTCCTTGGCCTATGTGGATCTCTTGGAGAATAATTTAGTAGTGTGTGTGTATTTTTGAATTATGTGTTTCTTCCATACTCAGGACAGCTGATTAGTTAGTTTATGATCACATTACAATTTAATTTGTAAAATGATTTATGTGGTCTCTCCTTATCTTGTTTAAAACTCATCTCAAGGTGTCCAGTCAGTTGTCGTTGCAATTATTTGTCTGTCAATAAATAAAAACAAAATGTCCTTGTGTTGAGTGCACCTTACAGTTGAGATGGTCTTTTCTTCAGAAAGTGGAATAACATATACTCACAATTGCTAAGTTGAGAAGGCTTACACTGTTTAAATCAGTCCTCTCCATCTTGCATACACATTGTTAGGTTTGGAGAAAGTCTTTCTAGTAATCCTACTAGAGCCAGTCTACAAACTGTCACAAAGGTTTGCCTGGTATGATGTGGTAAGGTGCTAATTATTTTTCCTTGCAATTTAGAAACTCCCATTTTTCTTTGCTATACTCATGGCATAAGGAGTCCCTGGGTCCAAAAAGATTATCTTTGCAATGTTAATCCTCACGATGTGTGGTGGTTTTACCCTGCTATGCAGCCAAACTCTACCACAGCCACTATCTCACTCCCCAACCTCAAAGGGAAAGGGGGCGAAAATATGATGGAAAGGTCTCGGGTTGAGATAAGGATGGGGAGATTACTCAGCGATTGCCATCATGGGCAAAACAGACTCAGCATAGGCAGATTAATAGATTTTTTTTTGGCCTATCACTAGCAGGCAGTGAGTAACCAAAAGCAAGTAAAAAATACTTGGTCTGGATTATGTTTTACTGTGTAATTCTGCATATTATAACAGCAAATCTGTCATTTAATATATCTGTGCATAAGAAAAGAAGGATTTTATTTTGTTTTGTTTTGTTTTGTTTTTACTCCGATTCATTATGTAGAATTGCATAAAGCTTGACTGTGGTGGTATAGCTCTGTCTTGACCCAGGGATGTCTGTAAGAAACCTAAGGCTTCAATTCAGAGAAAAAAAAAAAAAAAAAAAAGGTCAGCAAAAAAAAAAGCAAACAGTTTTGCTGGTACAATCGCTTTTCATCATAGATATCATTTAAGTTGAAGAGCTCACTGCTCTGGGCTAGATTTCCTTTCTCAGAATATAAGTTTTTTACTCAGAAATTTAACTGGACAAGTAGTAGACTTTTCATTCTAGTGGCTGAGTAACAAATTAAGAAAAGTGTGAGACAGAACAAAAGTAAGCATGTATTTATGTATTTACTTAATCCTTGAAATGACATTTAAACATATACTCCCCCGAGTTGCACAGAAAGATATTTGCAGGTCAATAAATGAAATTTACTTCAGTGTAAGTCAAAGGTGTTTTTATGTATGTGTGTATGTATATATTTCTTTATTTATTTTTATTTGTCAATGAGGAATTATTTACATCCATTATATACAGATTATTATTTTTTTCTTAATTTAATGTTTAAAACTTCTCCTGTCTGTCATCAGGACATGGCTTGAGGTCACTTATAGTGCTGCCAGCCAAGCATATTAATCCATCCTGCATTTCAAATGTGGAAAGAAATAATTTACAGACACTCAGATTTCCTTTCTCCTTCCTCTGTTGGAACTACTGGGATAGAATTTAGTCGTTTCTTCCAGATTACAGAAAAAGAAAAAGAAAAGAAAAGAAAAGAAAAGAAAAGAAAAGAAAAGAAAAGAAAAGAAAAGAAAAGAAAAGAAAAGAAAAGAAAAGAAAAGAAAAGAAAAGAAAAGAAAAGAAAAGAAAAGAAAAGAAAAAAGAAAAGAAAAAAGAAAAGAAAAAGCAAACATTAATGTATCAAAGCTTGATCTATGGTGTTTGATATATATTGGTCAGAAATGTCACCGTCTGGGCTGATCTGACTTAGGGAAAGACTAGATGAGTCCAGACTTCCATTTTCCTCCATGACTCCCAGTGAGCCTCATTTCTTTTTGTGCCTGTCTCTGCACATTCAGGTTTGCAAAACACAGGCATCCTTTAAATGCTTTTGGTTCAAACTCCAGTAGCCCTGAGGTAAAGATTAGCAAGCTGCAGTACTGAGCTGGTCACTGTGACATTTTTCATATCAACACCTGGTTTGGAACATTTTAAGAACTATAAGTAATGAGGTTAGCTTTCTCATTCAACCTGCTTTTGATTAATATGCTGAGACAAAATGTCCTCATCAGTTTTTTTTTTTTTTTTTTCCCTCATGGTGTTCTATATAAACAAAATATACTGTAGGAGTAAGTACCCCATGTGGCTGACTGAGCTAGGCTGTCCTGGGAAAGCAAAGGTTGTGTGTGCAATAATTTCTTACAGCATAGTCAGGAAGATGAGTGAGCAAGCCATAACACCTTAGTCACCCGAGTCCTCACAGCCAGCCCACAAAGTAACAGTACCGTGCTATTTATAATAAACATTATGTCTGTAGAAAGGATTACAGATGCTCTGAACTTTTTCAGTATTTATAAACCAAACAATACAAAAGTAAAATGATTCTCAGAATATTACCCTAGATCTGAGGTGGTGATTTTGGGAGGTTCTGGTCATGTTTCTTGCCCGTGACATTTTTCCCATAGCTCATGTGAAACACCATTCCTGTCTCATAAGCTTCACAGCGCTTCTCAAGTAGTTAAAAAAATAAATTTAAAAATTAAAAATGACAGCAACATTTGTCAAATAAATTTAAAATCTTCTTTTCATTTAGTAGCCTGTAATGTGAACAATGACTTCAAGCTAGTTTTTGAGACATCTTCATAGAAGAGGAAGTCTAAGCACTCAAAGAAGGCTAAGCAGTGTGGATGTGTATTACTGGGTAAGACTTATCAGATATATAAATGACTGTTATGCACTATGTTATTCCTAAGTCTTTTTTTTTTTTTTTTTTTCCTCTAGTGTAAGCTAAATTTTAAACAAGAAGGTATATGAAAAAGCAGGAAAGAAGAGGTAATTGTCATATCAGGGCAATCCTTTCCTCTGAGAAACCTGAAGCATCTTTGACATCTGAGTTTAGAGGTGTTAGAGATGGAAGGACATGATAGTAACAGCATAAGGATACCAGCAAGAGAACAATATAGGGAAAAAAAAGACACAGCATTTCAGGTGAAAAATTATAGAGCTGCAAGTGAAAGACAGACTACAGAACTGCAAATCTAAGATCTTTAACATCACAAAGGTTAAGGCAAAGACCAACATGGGGACTTAAAGAATTTGATGGGACATTCATTATTCCTCAAAGAAAAGAAGATAAGATCAATAGGAGAATAAATAGACCACTTGCAGCTTGAGAGGGTTTTACAAGTTCCCTTAATTGCTCAGTTCCCTCCCTTTGCATCTTTCAAAACAATAATGATACTTGGTTCTATAGGTCAGTGACAAGAATCAAGAATCCAGTTTGACAACTTTGAAGGAGGAATTTAGATTTCAGTTTAGATCTCCCTCATGATTCCCATAACTGCTCCAGGAAAGGGAGAAAATATTAGGTGTATGGTAAATATGCCAACAGATGTGGTTGATGGATGTTGACCTTTTTTTTTTTTTTTTTTTGGATATTTGGAACTGTGTTTTTTGGGGCTTGCTAAGCCTGAGATAATTTTATGACCATCATCTGCTGTCATGCAAAATGACACTGGGGGAAGGTCCCAGCTTCTTTGTCAGCCAAAGTTTTAACTGTAACCAAACTCAGGACAACCCTTGTGAAGCCTCCATCATTTTGACCACCTGGGGACACAACTGAAGAAAGTAAGTGTTGCCAGGAGAATTTCTTAATCATCTTTGCTTAACAGCAACAGCTTGGAGTATTGAAGCCAAACATCTGAAACGCTAAATAAGATGAGTAAAAGAACTAACAGGTGGGAATCTGTTTGCAGTGTTGCTTCCTTGACAAAGAACAAATGCCTGGCAGGGATTTCTATCATAAAAGGAACTTGGTGGTAAATAGAGAGAATGGCCTCTCTGGAGAACAAAATAATGCCCTTAGTGGCATACACTGTGGTGGTCACAGATAGAGTACAGTAGATGCTGGTGGGTTGTTCAGACTCAGGTAATTGAAATGACTTTGCTGCTACTTCTTTGTTCTAAATATTTTCAAGTTACAGATGTTCTGCTACTATAAATTGAACACAAATAATTTTGTGTAAGAGTAATAATTTAACAACAATTTAACAATCAATTATTTGTACACTGCCTAAAACCATGCTGCTACTATTCGTTTCATGGCTCAGTGCTCAAAATTTGTAAAGAGAGTGGCACTACACTGAAAACCCTTGAGAAATGATTGTCTCAATTGTCTACTTGGGAATGACATTAATTAAAGAATACCCAGGCACAGTAACCACGTAGAAAGCCGTCAGTGACAATAGCATGAATGCTCCTAAGGGCTTTGTTCATACAACCTGCATGCTTTTGCATCAATAAAAAGTTAATTAATAAGATGTCAGATTAAAAGGTTGTTTTTTTTTTTTTTTCTAACCCTAAAGTTCAAAACCAAGCATTGCTACAAATCTCAAAATTGTACTCCTTCTGTTATGATGCTTCTTTGGGCCGTTTATGCTGCACGTTTAGCCATTTACAGAGACTTTGCAAACAGGGTATACACATATTTAAATGATAAGAAAATTATATCTTGACCAACACACACAAAATTTAGCCTGTATTTAACAAACCACATAATTTGTTATACTATCCACACCAGTAAGACATTCAGAGTATTTGCAGGCTGGGCAGGCATTAGTCAGAAAGGGAAGGATTGAATTGCTTTGGTGTATGGCATGGAACATGTTCCCAAGCTGTAGGCCTCCAATTTTTTTTTTATTTTTTTATTTTTATTAGAGATCCTGTCTCAGCAATCTTACCTTTGTGTGGAACGTTATGTTCTTTATCTTTGTTCTACAGACTATTTCACAGTTCTTTCTCAACACTCAACAATGTCCACAGCACTCTGAACTAAGGTTATGCAGCTGAGCCATGTCAGTAGCTTCCCAATCCTGATATGCAGGAAGCCAAGTCCCTCAGACAAATTACAGAGGGGTAAAGGGAGACTTACACTGTCTCCCATTTCATATTCCCCATTTAGTTGAGGCCAATGAAACAAGGAACAGAAACCGCAGCAGAGACTTTCCCATATGCTGAAATTTAACTTTAGAAAAGATAATAGTTGAAAGATATTCTGAGGTAAATCCTTTGATTTTTTTCCTGACCCCTTTCAAATTGGATAGTTGGTATTACTCAAATTGCTCTGCACTAGTCAGATGATCCTGAAGTACAGGTTCAAAGTGATTAAAAAGGAAAGATCCCTGCATATGAGTTTGAGTTTCCTTCTGGTTGAATATCATCCATTCACAAACATGATGGCCCTTGTATTCTCCTGGCTCACACTAGACTGTTATAAAGATTATAGTGATATCTCTTATATTGTTAAATTATTTATGGAATTGAACAATATTTTAAACCTCACACAAACCTCATATAGGTTTGAAGGAAGCTCAGGAGTTCTCTAGTCCACAGCCTGATCAAAATAGTGCTGGCTTCAAAGATGTATTAGGTTGCTCAGAGCCTGTTGTCCAGAGAAGTTTTGAAAACCTTCAAGGATGATGATCACAAAAAATCTCCTGGCAAGATGTTCCAGTATTTGACAGTCCTCATGGTGAATATTTTTTTCTTTACTTTCAGTCAGAATTTTTGTGGCAAGTTGTGCCTGTTGCCTTTTGTTCTTTGTAGTGCATGTCTGAGAAGAGTCTGACTCTATCTTCTCTGCAAACCCTTTTAACATAGTATAAGATGGTAGTAAAATTATCATCTTACATTTTTTTTTCCAGGCTAAATAAGTCCAGCTCCTTTAATTTCATATTTTAAGCCACGTGCTCCAGTACCCCTCATTTACCCTTCTCTGTACTCTTAAGTCTGTCAACATCTTTCTTGTACTGGGGAGCCCAAACTAGACACAATGCTCCAGAAGTGTCCCCACAGGTGAACAGCAAGGAGAATAACTACCTCCCCTGACCTGCTGACTCTGATACTGCTCATACAGCCCAGGATTCAGTTGGTCTTCATCTCTGGTCACTCTGCTGACCTATATTCCAGTTGATGTCCACCAGGATATATAGGCCTTGTTTGTAAATCTGTTTTTTAACAGCCTTCCAGTTAGCCCCCAGTGTGTTCTTATGCTAACCCAGGTGTAGGGCTTTGCACTTATGTTTGTTGAACTTCATGAGGTTCCTGTCAGCCCTTTTCTCCAGCCTGTTGAGGTCCCTCTGGATGCTAGACCTGCCTTTGAGTTTATCATCCACTCCTCTATGCCTCTACTTTGTAAATAATAAAAAATTACATACAAATGTGCATAATTTTCAAATTTACACTGCCCTTTTTCCTCAAATGCTGTCAGTAAGAATACAGTAGTTTTTCCTAATTACAAGGGATAAGAAGCAATCTTTGAGCTTGGGGCAAATTTTACAAATGTGCATTCACCTGATTATGTATAGGGTCAGATCTCCAGTAGTTATGCATTATTCCCTCTACTGGCTTTAATTTTTGCTTTTCCACTGCTTTTCTCCCCTTGCTTTTGTATGATCAGGAAAGAAGTGAAAGATATGCAAAGTTCTCCCAAAACAGTGGGAAAATCATCCTTTACTTCAATAGACCAGCATTCCCTTCAATATTTCAGCTTCGCTGTTGTAAAAACAAAAACTTCAGCTGAAAGAATGCAGTGAAGAACATAACAGGACATTTTATAGTTTACACTGCTAAACAGAACAAAGCATAACAATCTTTAAAAATGATATAAAGACACAAGATGTTTACTATAGAATAACACATTTTGCACTTTATGTTTATTTTGGCTTCTAATTTGCTTAAAAGCCCTGCAGAGAGAAGCATTTATGTTTTGATAAAAAGGGCCAGCATACACATTAGCGCACTTAGGTGGCCTTGTTTGCATGGGCAATGGAGTTTGATTTTAATCTCATCTAATCTAAATGATGTTTATGTTAGATTGTCCCAGAGAGCTGCAGTGAGGGATCCCATGTCTGTGCAGTGACAGAGGCACTTCCCAGATTTCTTAAAAGAAACACAATTTCCAGATGCCTTTGCTTATATTTTGTCCTTAGTTCTACTCAAATGTCAGAAAGCAATTAACTGTTTTCATCCTTGTTTCTGGCTGGATGCAGTCAGAAGGAAGGTGCTTCATTTTCAGAACATTTGATGTGAAGGGCTAAATTTTCACTTCAGTGCGTGGGTTTCGTCCCTCTGCCTCTTATTAATGCTAATGGGGATCCATTCACTAAATCCTCTGTAGTACACTGAAAATCTCTTCCTGTTTATAACTCAGTGTCATGTTGTTGTTTCTCCCTGGATTGTTTCTTGAGTGGATTATTTCCATTTTTATGCCCATGCTTTCATATAAAATAGGAGATGGTTTTAACATTTCCAGGCAGTATAATTTGCCTTTCGTGAGTCTAGGAGCTTTAAGATGATTAATATGTTGTAGTTTTCATTTCCCTCTAAACTTGCACATTCAAAGAAGCACTTCTTGCTTCCCCCAAAAAGGAATAAAGTACACATCCTTAGGTTTTTTCTTCAGTTTTATTGCAAGTTACTTCTGTGCCTACTTCTTCAAGACACAAAATCCCAATATGTGGCTCATCCTCACCAACACCTAGCAAGAGTACATTGCAGTTCCTGCAGGGGCCATGTGCTCAGGTCTTATCTTAATGTATTGCTGGGAGTGTCGAGGAATTTGAAACACTGGAAAACACTCTTAAATTTCACACCATACAAGTGCTCCTTCTGTGGAAAAGCATTGCTCTGGGCATGTGTAAGGTGTGTTACTGACTTGTCAGCTGGAGGTACATAATACCAATTAAATACAGAGTTATGTGGACAGATGAAAGCTGATCACAACTGCCACTTCAGTGTGGAGGAAAGCTGCAGCAAGAAATGAAGTGAGAAAGCTGTGCAAACATGAAGGTTTTAAGAAATACCTGAAATGTCTAGCATGCCTGGAGAGCAAAATGAACATGTTGTGTTCAAAGGCTATGTTTACAGCAGTAAATAAAACACGGCTAGGAACTATCCTGGGCATTGATGTCAATTGGTGCTGACTGGTATGTTTCTCTGCAAAGGAACTGTCTTATTCTCCGAAGTGGTTTGCCTGCGCACAAACTGTATGCATACTGAGGATAGTCTCTGGCATGTGCAAACTCCTGAACCATGCCTGGGAATCATTTATATGACATGGGCCAGTTTGAGCCTGAACTGTTTCAGAGACTTGTCCACCTGCTTAACAGTACAGAGGGTTGCACTGCTTAATTCACTGGTATAAATATATCCATACTGTTTTCATATATACATTTGCCACTTTGGATGGCTGACATGAGAAAAATAGTAAAGGTAGGTCAGCTCAGGCTTTATCTGAGAGGGCAGCCAAGGTGCAAAGTTTTGACTCAGCAAGCTGACTCTGAATGTAGCCTTCTAGCAGCACATGTTAACACTCAAACTATCCCATCCTTGCTGTTGCTGTCCTTCCTATCTAGATTAAATCTGCCACATTCATTATATGATGTGGACAGATAATATGTTCCCTAGAATTCAATTTCCATTTTAAAAATCATTTGGGTGTTCAGCTTCCTAAAACTTCCAGAAAGTCAGTAGAGTTTAGGTCTCAAACTATTCAACCTCTTTTTCAAAGGCTGCTCTGCCTATCTCCCTATGTGGTTCACTCCCTATTGCTTATGAACACTACCAGCAAGTCTCTAATAACTATAAATGGCTAGGGATCATGATTGTGGTTCTCCACTGGAAAACAAACACACAAACAAAACACACAAACAAACAAACAACAACAGAACCCACAAGTTTTTAGTTAACTGCCCATTAAAAGTATAACAGATTGAGTAAGATGGAAGAGTCCTGACAGCTGAATGATTCACACCACTCAGAGAAATCTTAATTATTCTGGCTACTGGCACTTCTACTTCTTTAAATAAAGACTGCCATAGCCTGTTACAAAATAAAAATACACTTTTAAATAGGAAAAAAAAAAAAGAAAAAAGAAGAAGAATAGAAAGGTTTGGGTCTGTTGAATTTATGCCTGAAAACCATCTCCATCATATCTCACTTGAAGATAAACAAAAGGATCTAGCATTTCTCCTTTTCCCTTCCAAATAAACACTTGCATTTTACAAAAAGTGTAGATAATGTGCAGATGATTTTTAAGTTCCAATTTAAAGCTACAAGTGACAACAATTATCATAGAGTCACAGAATCATGGAATTATTAAGGTTGGAAAAGACCTCCAAGATCATCTAGTCCAACCATCACCCTACCACCAATGTCACCCACTGAACCACCCAATGTCCCTAAGCACCAGGTCCAACCTTTCCTTAAACACCACCAGGGAGGGTGACACCACCACCTCCCTGGGCAACCCATTCCAATGCCTGACTGCTCTTTCTGAGAAGAAATGTCTCCTGTTTCCAAACTGAACCTCCCCTTGTTCAACTTGAGGCCATTCCCTCTAGTCCTATCGCTGGTTATCTGTGAGAAGAGGCTGACCCCCAGCTTCTCACACCTTCCTTTTAGGTAGTTGTAGAGAGCAATAAGGTCTCCCCTGAGCCTCCTCTTCTCCAGACTAAACAACCAGAGTTCCTTCAGCTGCTCCTCACAGGACTTGTGTTCCAGGCCCTTCACCAGCTTTGTAGCCTTCTCTGGACACACACTCTGGACACACTGGGGCCTCGGTGTCTTTCTTGTAATGAGGGGCCCAAAACTCAACACAGTACTTGAAGTGTGGCCTCACCAGAGCTGAGTACAGGGAGATGATCATGTCCCTGGTCCTTCTGGCTGCACTATTCCTGATACAAGCCAGGATGCCGTTGGCCTTCTTGGCCACCTGGGCACACTGCCTACTCATGTTCAGGTGAGCATAAGTCAGCACCCCCAGGTCCTTATCCTCTGCACAGCTTTCGAGCCACTCTGCCCAAAGCATGTAGCATGGGGTTGTTTTGACCAAAGTGCAGGACCTGGCACTTAGCCATTTTGAACCTCATCCCATTGGCATCTGCCTGTTGATTCAACCTGTCGAGGTCTCTCTGCAGAGACTTCCTACCCTCCGGCAAATTGACACTTCTCCCCAACATGGTGTCACCTGCAAACTTACTAAGGGTGTGCTCAATTCCCTCATCCAAATCATCAATAAAGATGTTAAAGAGGATGGGCCCCAACACTGACCCCTGGGGAACCTCACTCATGACTGGTCACCTGTTGCAGGAAGAATGGCCGAAAACATGACAGACACTATTATGGTCAAATCATGCTCTCCCTTTATTACCCAAATAGCCTGACTTTTATAGCAAACTTAACAGGGGTGGATAGTGTCTCACACAAGATTATTGGTCAAAAGCACTCAGACAAACAACTGCAAGAAAACAACCCCACCTGCAAGAAAACCACCCCCTTGTGATTAGCAGTCACATAGATCCCGTCCTTGAAGCCAGCTGCTGGCAACAATATTTTTCTAAATTCCTCAATTGGGCGATGTGGGAACACTGTCATGGGAACTTCTCATGGTCATCTTGGTAGCTTGGTTTGCTCAGCTGCAACAAGTCATGGGATCTTTGCTGTTTCAAAAATCCCTCAACAGTCACCAGCTGGATTTCACTCCGTTCACCACTACTCTCTGGGCCTGGCCATCCATCTAGTTTTTAACCCAGTAAGGAATGTACCTGTCCAAGCCATGGGCTGACAGCTTCTCCAGGAGAATACTGTGGGAGACTGTGTCAAAGACCTCGCTGAAGTCTAGGTAGACTACATCAACAGCCTTTTCTGCATCTACCAGGTGTGTCACCTAGTCATAGAAGAAGATGAGGTTGGTCAGGCTGGATTTGCCTTTCATGAACCCATGCTGACTGGACCTGAACCCCCAGTGGTCCCGCATACTTTCCATGATTGCATTCAAGATGACCTGCTCCATCACCTTTCATGGCACTGAGGTCAGGCTGACAGGCCTATAGTTGCCTGGGTCCTCCTTACAACCCTACTTACAGATGGGTGTCACATTAGCAAGTCTCCAGTCATCCAAGACCTCTCTGGATGATCACAGCTGCTGATAGATGATGGAAAGTGGCCCAGCAATCATGTCCACCAGCTCCCTCAGCACCCTTGGGTAGATCCCATCTGGCCCCATGGACTCGTGACAGCCCAGGTGGAGCAGCAGGTCTCTAACTGTTTCCACCTGAACTGTGGGCAGGTTCCGTCTGCTCCCTATCCCAGACTTACAGGTTGAGAGGCTGAGTACCCCAAGGATAAGTGGTCTGACAAATAAAGACAGATGTAAATAAGGCATTAAGAACCTCAGCCTTTTCCTTATCCCCAGTAGTCATGTTCTCCCCTGTGTTCAGTAAAGGATGGAGATTCTCCTTGGCCCTCATCTTGCTGTTAGTATATTTATAAAAACATTTTTTGGGGGGTTATTGTATGTTTTATTATAGTTGTCATATTTCTTTCAGTGAGCTTTGAACCAGACTCATTAGATGGTGGAAAAGACTGAAGTGCAAGTCCCTAAACATCAGAAAAAAACTCTCAGAGACCTTCCATTTTTTTTTTTGTCAGCTCATGAATGAGTGTCAAGAATCACATTTCTGAGATTCACTGACTATGTTCCTGCTGGCTGTTAAAAGGCACTAGTAACTGCAGTTACATTTCATTTATCATTGTCTTCCAGCACTTCAGAGCATTGTTTTCCCCCCACACATTTCAATGGATTTGATACCAATTTTTTTAAAAAAAATTGGGGGGTAAGTTTATGACAGCCATATCCTGATAATGGAACAAGTCAAATCCTCAAGGAATGCTGGTAGCTCTTTTCAATTATACGCACAACCAGAGTCCAACTGACTGCACTTTACTCCCTTCACATTTTTCATTCAGATTATATTCCTCTGAGGCATGCTTATTGTACTCTAATAAATTATGTTGGTCAATCTATTGCAAACAATATTTTAACTCATGAATATCTCTAGAAATTATTGCTATATTTGGAGAGCCTGATGTCTTGTGGAAGATGAGACCTTCTATAGAGCTCAGGTGAACTGAGTTGAGATTGAGTTGACAGACTTTGGGCAGCTAGAAACCTAAGAGTTACATCCAGGTTTTGAAAGATTATGTAATGATGTCTTTTTCATCCTATTCTCCCCATGTTTTTTCCTGTAAAAGGATATAATTTAGACAGAGGGCCTGTTTTTCCTGTGTTTCTTGTTCTGTGTTGAAATAAGGAACAGCACATAAAGAACAGAATAAAGAAAGAACAGAATAAAGGTTAGGAATTCTCTGTATTCCAGCTTTTTTTTTTTTTTTTTTTAATACATTCTTTATTATTTGAGGTTTTAAAAATTCCTTGTAATAGAATTAGTAAGGACATTTTTTTTCAGGATGTAAGTCTCCCACTTTTTCAAGGTGCTAAACCTTCTGATAAGTATTTGCAGGTAATCACTGGAGGAGATTACTTGGTGGTGGATACTAAAATTGCCTTACTTTAGGAACCTCTGCTAGGAATGTCATAAGTTTAGCAAGATCAGAACTGGGTAGAAGCAGACAGATTGAATGACCTCTTGAGGTCTCTTGTAAGCATTTTCTATGAGCTTTGTATGAGTTAAATCAGAAAAATAAAACACAAAGAAGTAAAATTACTTAGGAAGACAGAGGACTAAAAACAGTACTTCTGTTTCTCTTAAAGTTTGTAGAGTGAAAACTGGAAAAAAGCATTGATTATCGTACAAGATTTATGTGTACAAAATAAGCTTCAAACAAGTTTCAAAAATAAAATACTGCCCTTGGAAATCTGCCCTTGGAAATAGATATTCAACAAAATGACTGTATTGATTTGATTACTGCCTTCCTAGTGTTTATGGTTTTGGTGGCTTGAAAATGCTCAGAAACCATGTGAAATTTCTTAGGTTTGTCATCTTCCTTGTAGAAAAAAGTTCCTATCTGTTTTCTTCAAATATTAGAGTTTTGATATTAAAATTATTAAATTAATTGATATTATGTTATTAAATAAACTCACAATATGTGAGACAGATTTTTAAATCCCCTTCCATTTTACAAGACTAATGTAGCTTTCTACAGTGTTAAAACTACAGTATCCACATAAGGACAATTTATTCAGTGTTTTACAGAAAACGGACATTTTTATTTATATATATATATATATATATATATATATATATATATATTTGTTAAGATACAATGCAAGGTATGCACCGAATGTCAAAGACACATAATTGCCTCTGTAACTATTACTTCAGCTCTTTCCAGAATTATTTAATGACTAAGATGTACTTACTTAATTAAAATGTTGGAAATCAAGGAAGCAAGCTCAAAGAAATGTTGCCAGGGCTCACTGCTTGTGTTTCTAAGCCGTTTCTCTGCACACTTGAGTGAGTTCTGCTTCTTCTCTCTGTTTGTTGTCATTGTTCGTTATGTGTTTTGGTGGATGACTGTACCAGGAGAAAAAAAAATAAAAAAGAGAGGGAGAGAAAAAAAAAAGATAAAAAGAGGGAATACAGGTCAGAGCTGAATAAAGTTATCTCTTGGTAAGCCCAGAAGATGTCTGGCAGTTGGACTAGAGGACCTTTGAAGGTCCCTTCCATCTGAACTGTTCTAGTCTAGTATAATCTAGTCTATGAAGGAAATCTGTTGAAACAAGAGCATATGAAGTAAAAGTGAATTACATATTATTTAAATTGCCCTCTATGTTTTAGCTTTATAACATATTATACATTATAACATCTGTCTATATATTATGTTCCATCACTATAATAGTTTTTAAACAGTTTTTCAAAAAGGAAGAATTATAGACAGTTATTTATGTCAAAGATATGCTCAGGAAGTTTGGAAAACTGTAAATAATTCAGGTTTTATGGCCCATCTTCCAAGAAAAACTTATAGCATGGGCAGTTCTACAATGATATTTCTAGAAGGTCAAGTGGACTGCTTAAATGAGTTCTGGCTCAGCTTATGAGAGAAAGCCTGGTCTTGATACAGGTATGTTATTAACACCTTTGCCACTTGATTTCTGGCTTGTGACATAAGAATTCAGAGAACAGAAAACTCTCTCTACATAAAGAATATGTAGCACTAGATTTCCTGTTACCTTTTTAAGATTCTCATGTCCTCTGAAGAAAGAAAAAAATGCTATCAAAACAAAACATAGTTCATAGATTCACGGAATATCCAAGTTGGAAGAGACCCACAAGGATCACTGAGTCCAACTCCTGGGTTCTTAAAGGACCACTCAAAAAATCAGACCATATGTCTGAGAGCATTGTCCAAATGCTTCTTGAACTTCTGCAGGCTCAGTGCCATGACCACTTTCCTGGGGAGCCTGTTCTAGTGCCTGGCCACCCTCTCAGTGAAGAACCTTTCCCTAATATGAGCCTCCCCTGTCACAGTTCCATGCCATTTCCATTGCTGGTCACCAGAGAGAAGAGCTCAGCACTGTCTCTCTGCTTTCCCTCAAGGGGTAGTTGTAGACTGTGATGAGGTCTCCCCTCAGTCTCCTTCTCTGGGCTGAACATTCCAAGTGACCTCAGCTGCTCCTCATATGTCTTCCACTCTAGACTCTTTACCATCTTTGTTGCCCTCCTTTGGACACTTACAGCTTTATATCTTATACCATGGCATCCCAAACTGCACACAGTAGTGAGGCCACACCAGTGCAGCGTAGAGTGGGACAATCACTTCCCTTGACTGGCTAGCTGTGCCATGCTTGATGTACATGAGGGTGTTCCCTCCTGGCTGCCAGGGCACACTGCTGGCTCATGTTCAGCTTGCTGTCAAGCAAAACACCCAGATCTCTTTCTGCGGGGCTGATCTCCAGCATCTTGTCCCCCAGTCTGTATGTGTAACCAGGGTTGGTCCTTCCTAGGTGCAGAATCCAATACTTGTTCTTGTAAAACTTCATATTGTTGGTGATTGCCCAGCTCTCTAATTTATCAAGATCTCTCTAAAGTCTCGCTATCCTTGACAGAGTCAACAGCTCCACCCAATTTGCTATCATCCACAAACTTGTTCAAAAAACCTTCAAGTCCTTCATCCAAATCATTTATGAAAACATTGAAGAGGACTAGTCCTAAAATGGAGCCCCCAGTTTGCATTCATTTTGCTATAGATGATACAAAGAGGTGGAGAACCTGTCTCCTGATATTTTTGCTGTTTAAGGTGAGCAAATCACTTAGACATGTTAACAGAAAATGAAAAGAGGTGAAGTCTCTGAAGAACTCACTGAAGGGAATATAAACTTCCAGTGAACAGAAGTGTGCTGTACTAATATAGCAAGGATTTCCATATTTCTTTGCTCATAGGCCAGTATGGCCAGAGAAGAGAGCAGTGCTGTCACTGAACTGATGATCTATTTGTTTCATGCACTTCTGAAAGTTATCATGATTCATGCTGACACTTTCTCTGCGGTTTATTATGGCATTGAAAAATACTGTTATACATCAAGTTTTTCAAATTGGTCTGTGGAGACACATGCTACTTATGGAATCATATATCAAAACCTCATTCAGTAAACAATGAGAAAAGCACATTTTCTTAGTATATATTGTACAAAACCTATTATGGAAACTATTGATAGTTGTGATAAAAGTAAAGAGCTTAGGCCTCAAATTGATTCTAGACATGGTTATGTAAGCTTGAGAGGATGCATAGTATGCAGTAAATGCATTCCTGTTCATTATGCTCCAAGCTCGGACAGGAGATAGTAATAACAACCATAAAAATAGTTCTGCCACTGATTTTCCAGTTATATTAGGAAGACAGGATTTTCTAAAATCATATATCAAGTCTTTTCTGAAAAAGCCTGAAAGAATGAGGACTTGGGTGTAAACATTTTATAAGTTTACTATGAATTATTTTTGACTTGTAAAGTGGCAACAGTAGGACCTAATGGTTAAAGAAGATATAAATGCAAGTGATAAACAAAAAGAAAGAACCAAAATTTGACTTTAGGTCATATTTAAATGCACAAGCAAAATCTGTATACTGATAGCAAACCAATTTCATCTTAATGACTTTCTTTTTAGAAAGATTCTGACAGATCCTAGCAGATCACCTGGCACATCTACAAGTTACATGAGGAATCGTACAGAAAAAATTATCAAATTTTTCAGGGAACATCAAGGAGAAGCTCTTAAATACTTAGACACAGTTACCTGTGGAGGTTAATAATCAATAAAAGGCTGTCATGAATTAATTACAAATATAGGGATAACTACATTCTTTATTTTAACTTCCCAGGATGTCATGCTCTATTCCTCTGGCAAAGCTCCCTGTTCAGTGATGTGGCATTTAAACTGAAATATGGGTCCTCTTTGGAGATCTGAACTAGTGTGCAAGCATTGTTCTAGCCTTTGATCCCCAAAAGACAGGATTTTAACAGAAGATGGATATGGTTTTGTTAAAACATATACAAAATAATTCTGAAAAATAAGTTTTAATCACCCGATTCCACACACATAGTTAAGTTAAGATTCTTTGATATAGAATAGTATTCAATAGAGTATTGAATAGTGTTCTTAGGGCAAGAATAACGTTAGTAGCTAAGCATAAATGCATATTTTAACTTAACCTTTCAGTAAAACATACCTAATGCAAGGTTTTAATCTTCTTTCCCATGGATGTTCTTCTGCAATGTACTCTTATTCTCTCCTAGTATCTTCTCCAAAAAAAACCAAAACCCTCTGTATTCATGAATATGATATTCATGACTATTCAGAATGACTTTTGACCATAAAGATTTATCAAGAGAAGATAAACAAAATCCATCAGATCTAATGCTGTGAAATAAGAATTAACAGTTCAAGTTTGTTTAGACTGTACAAGTATGTAAGGGCAATTATTATCCAAACACTCTATCCAGATGAGAACTGCACTGCAAATTGGATTTAGAATAAGTATAATAAATAAATAAATGATATAAATATAATCTATAATGTATACTTTGGAGTACAGTTCTCACCTATGTTTGCTGATACTAAGACAACAGCTTGTCACTCACTTACACAGGGAGATTTTCTAATGACATTAGCATTTTGAGTAGGTTTGAATGTGGCCAAGACCCTGAAAATAGCTGCTTTGATATCTGTGCAATATTCACTCTGGTTCATTTTTTGTGTATTTCTACTATTTTCATATTTACAGCTTTTTTTTTTTTCTTTTTTTTTTTTCTTTTTTTTTTTTTTCTTCCTCTGTGTTTGAATAACTCTTCAATTCTCAATGGCTGAACTTGCCACTTGTGTGACGTCAGCTGGGGAGTAGACTTTTTGTTCTTTTTATGATGGCAGTAACATACTAACTGGTTTATATAAACTCACTTTACACCTCCCAGTGATGCCAATGAAGATAGCTTACTGTCTGACCTTTTTTATTCACAGAAAAATTCAAATCAATCTCATGTTGGACTTAAAATATTTTTTTCTTTTTAGCCACAAAAGACTAACCCTCCCAATTTTCTCCTGTAGCCTCTGCCCCATAAACACCTCATATTACTTTACTCCTTCCTGTGAACCTCAGAAGTGGTACCCTGCACTGTGTTTCCCTTGTAGAGCTAGCAGGATATCTCTGTGCTGGGTGTGAGCAGGGCACTATGAGAAGGGGAAGTGAGATGGGGAGCGAGTGTGACAGCCATGTTGGCTGGTCTCTACCTCCAGCCTACCTCAAAATTTGGAGTTTGGAATTAGGGCTCTCACATTCTGACATACATGCCAAACAGAGCTGTGAGAGACATCTGTGCTGTTTTCTCTCATTTGTAAGGTTATAATGCTCAATCTGAAATTTATTCAGGACTTTTGCTTGCCTCTCCCTCCTTTTCTCTCTGAACCTCCTGAGAGTTTCCTCAAGTACTGAAGTTTGGGTATGTAGGATCATTCTCCTAATGTACATGTTCACCCTACTAATTAAACCATTTGTTAACCAGTTAAACCATTTGTTCCTCGTGGAAGTGTACTTCAGTCTTCCTAATATGTCCTTCTGTCTTTCTGGTAAGTTTTCATCATAATCTCTTCTGGCCTAGAGTTCACCAGATTAGACACATTATGTTTAATCTCCTCTCATATAGTACAGCCTTAATTTTCCTCCTATGTTAACATCTCCTTCTGCACTTTTTCCAATTTCAATTTATTTTTTCTAATCATAGCTGACAAGAAACGTGTGCATTCCACACACTGTATAACATGTAACACTGCAATAACACTTGTATTTCCTGTGACCACAAACATCTCAAAGATATCATTTCACCTTTCTGAATGTAACCTTGTATTGCTTGCACATAATTATGGTGTCAGTGACAAGACTTTCCAAAGCTTTGTCCCTGGCTTCTTTCCTACTTCAGAGTCCATCTCTTTGTGAGAGATGGAGAGGTGAGACTGTCCTATGTGTCACAATGTTTATCTAGTCAAAGAAATGAATAAGGAGAACTGAAGTTTATAATTTTCCTGGCGAGCACAGTTAAAAAGTTATGGTGATAAAAGTAATGAAAAATCTATTGGAAAAAAATGCATCCTAATAGCTTCCAAAAATCTCACAAGCACTTTAAAGAAACTTGAATAATAATTGCAGGGGAAAATGGGGAAAAGAGGATGCAGTAAAAATGGTATAATGATCACTTGCTAATTTTGGTTACTCATCCCACTGGCTAATTGACCCTGTGTATATTCCTCTGTGTTAATCACCATGCATTGTATATCATAATAGCTAAGAAGACCAGCATTTTCTTTTATTGCTATTTTTAGTAGGTTTTACTGGGTAATATTTGAATTCTTTGATAACCAGTAAAATTTCTTTCTGTCAGAAGAGATTTACACATTTTATTTCTTGCCTGGTTAATTGCTAGTTGTGTGTAGTACAAGGAAATAGTGCCACTTGCTAGTTATAAATAGATAATGACACCTTAAATAGTTGTATTATGACCTATACTCATAAATAATATTATGTTGAGTTCCTGAGGCTCTGAGTGAAGTAGATGGACAGTGAAAAAAGTATAGCTGTCTTTGAATGAGATTCTTTTGCTTCGATAATCATGGCATTTTATTCAAAACTATGCAGAATAACTGCAGCCTGTAGTGCCCTGTAGACACATTAAGAATGTTTCAACAGATGCTGATACAAATCTGATATTTAAATCTAGCCTCATGTTTAGAATGATATTCTAATTTACTTAAAGTCCCCAGTTTCCAGCTGTGTGTGGTTTGTAAGCTGAAGAATGCATTATTGCAACTATATTCAGCAGAAAATATTCCATAATGGACTTAAAAAATGATCATAGTCAAGTAAATATATTCCTTTCTGAGTGGTGAATCAATATGCACATAAAATTTTGCAGTAGGAGTGGATATGTTTCTTTTTGCTTCAGAGACATGAGAAGTCTAGGAAAACTTTAATAAGAAACAAGTGCATATAACAAAGGTTTCGTAGGCCTAGTTTATCTTCTGCAAAAGGAATGGAAGCTAGGCCTGATGCTGTTGTGGAAGTGATGAACTGAAACATGGAATTAGCAAGATAATACTCAAGAAGGAAAACAGAAGTTTCAGACTATAAAACCAAGGGAAATAACTCTAATCTTTGTCCAAGTGATTTGCTTAACTTTCTGGTAACTTCCTCAGTCAGATATGACTTTCTGGGAGGCATTGTTAACAAACTAAGGAAAGTCTCAATAAGGAGAATTAGTTATCTGGTTAATGTTGAGATGATACTTTGTGAGTTAAGGACTTGGGCTGCAAAGTAACTTACTTAAATACAGTGATTTAGACTGATCAACTGTTACTCTGTGAATTTAGTGACAGCAGGTTTTAGATATAGATATCTCTCAAGATTTTAGATGTAAATAGCTCTCAAGCTATTTCCTGTAGTGTTTGTAGTCCTGCTAATTTAGTTTAAGCTCCTTCTACATTAAAAGGAGAGGCTCAAATTCCCAGACCAGCTTCTTAGCATATGTACACATGACACATTAAACTAAATGAATATCTGATCTCTCAGGACTCACCTTCTTTAACCGAGGTTAAATCTAAAATGTCTTTGGTATTCATAGTAGAAAGCACCTTCTTGTGAACACTTTTCCCAAGAGTTTTTCTCTAGAGCTCCAGACCAGCTACTCTCTATTAACTTTTACAGCTTGAGCTATTCTGCAAGGTTAATAATTTTAAAAATGACCCTTTAAACCACCTGTCTGGAATTCACATATACTTAACACCATTTGAATAAAAGCTGAACATGCTGACTTTTTACAGAAATCACCTAGGCCAGTTTTCTTTTTTAATAGATTGTTAAAGAATGGAAGAAGAGTCTTATCAGTGGAGACAAAACACACGGTGAATCCTTTGTTTTGTACAGAAACTATAGCTTTCTTAATTATTAGTAGTAAAATGTGAAAAAATACTTGAAAAAGATGTATTATTTTTAGATATCAGGTCACATAATGGTGCAAATGTTCCTAAATGGGGAAGTTTTATGTACTGGGACAATAGTGCTAATAACCGTGCACTGGGGAGTTATTAGGAATTTTTCCCCTGACCACTTCTATGTGGAGTATGAATAGTCTACTTACTAAAATTAAAGAAAAAAATATTCCTCTAATTGTGTTGCTTTTGAAAGAACATTTATGCAATTAAATGGTCAGAAAAAAAAATCTCAGTAACCGTCTTGGTAATAAAGGGATATCTCTACATAAAGCGTTTCTGAAGAGGCATGCTCCAGGCCAGCCAGCAGCCAGCTATTAACCGTGGTGTTGCCAAGCAACACCACCTTGCTTTCTTAAAATTAAAATGAGATCCTCTCTCATTTTGCAGAGCACTGGGGTTGAAATGGAGGGGACACAGAAGTCCTTCAAGTGAAAAAAAAAAAGAGCTGGAACTTTGAAGAGTTACTTATTCTCTATGTAGTTGAATAATTTATGATTATTTTTATTCTGTAGCTCAAAGATTCATTTGTTGTGGCCATCACTGTAATGTTTGAGCAGGTGTGTATATCAGATGTAGCATACCAGCACTTCAGTATAGATTTATCAAAATCAAATTACAATCAAATTACATATTCTTAGTGTTTTGTTTTGTTTTGTTTTGTTTTGTTTTGTTTTCAGTCACCACATTGTTCTGTGTTAGTGCAGTTATCTTTCTATCATATATCTCATGTTGAACTGGAAAGTAAGATCGTGATAACAGGTGACTAACACAACAAAGACAAGTGTGGATTATGACCTCTCATCATCATCATAAAACAGCAGCTGCAGTCTAGAGGACCAGCTACTCTACAGTGTTACCCAAAAAATCAACTAATGAAGTCCCTGGATGAGGTCTGTGAATTCATAAACTAGGGAGAAACAATGTAATACGCTGTAAAATCAGGGTGTAAGGAGACTTTCCCACTGGCTGCTCGAGGAAGGAGAATGTAGAATTTTGCAGGGTGAAAGCTTAGACATGGACCTGAGAGTTGCAACAGAAATATCTCTTAGGGATTCCCAGAAAGGGAGACTGCATTATACTCTTTTGCTGCCTATCCATAGTGCCTTCCTGTGGGAGAGAGGTATTTGTTTGCAGATTTCCCAGAAAAGGCTGCATGAAATGTTCACTCCACTAGGTCTTGAAGAGAGAAATAATGTATTCACAAATTTTAGCTTCTTATTTCTGAAACATTGTGAGTGTACAAGAAATCTGGTAGGGACCTGGGAGAGCTGGCACTAATTTTTAGATGTAGGAAGTTGATTTCTGATTCATTGCTAGGAGTATGAAACTAGAAAGAGATCTCAAAAAATCCCCCAAAATCAAAGGGTTGGGTACAGCTCTGGATTGAGACACTGGTACTGTAGGTGTCCACATGTGAGACAGGTACCTAAGCCACTGTGATGGAGCCAAAATAGCATAAGTACTTTAGAGAGTTACCCATCTCATCCTCCAAGGATTGCTTAGGTGCCAATGTTTGGTCAACTGAACAGATGTCTTTAGGCTCCCCTGTCCTTACTGATAAATTCAGTTGCCTAAATCTAGATGGTTGAGTGAAGATCTAGAACACCAGTGATGATAATGAACACTTAGGTAGCTCACAAACTAAGTCACAGAGACTTGTTGATATCTGAATGTTAGGCTAAATAATTCCTCCCCATAGGAGATAATTCAGTTACCTAACATTAACACCTATTCCCATTCCAGGTCACTGGAGATAGCCACCTGGCTGCTAGGTGCCAGTTTTGAAGGATAAAGTCCTACATTCTTCTGCCATTTCATCTCACCCACAAATCTTGGACATTGCAGGACTTCTAAAAGAATACTGGCTGTTTGTTTTTTTTTTTTTTTTTGTTTTGTTTGTTTGTTTGTTTGTTTTATTTTCCCCCAGGTGGAAGACTCCATGACATCCACTGCTTTGCTCCACATGAAGAAGCCTGCTACCTGTTTTCTGAGGATCTGACCAGTGCAACTCTAAAGCAAAGGGTATGATTTCATCTCATCAAACTTCAGAGATTAGAAGCGTAGGAGCAATTTTCAATTGCCAAGCATGCCTTTCTAGTGCCATTTCTGACAGCCGATATGATCTGAGACTTCTGCATGGGCCAGTTAGGTACTATACAGCACATACAGGAGGACGGGTCTGGAAACAAGGTGGGTTAATGTGGTAGATTTAAAATAGTAATAGGTACCAGTGTTTAGGTAACTAAATCCCATTATAGGTGTCTATATCTAAGCTAGATACTCTCTACTCATTTAACAGTCTACATAGGGAAACGGGGCCTGCAAAGGATATTTTTGAATGCAGATCTAGGTCTACTTCAGTAAAGCAGAATGAAGATGTCTCAAGAGGTGATAACACAAGATTCACCTATGGTTCTCATGACTATATAAGCATTACTATTGTGCTGAATATGTTCTGCAGAGGTCAACAACCTCCAAAGCAGTAAGGTAATAAAGCTTAATAGTCTAAGATATAGTGACATTTTTTATGCTGACATTATGTCATGCTCTCTGATCCACTGTGCTGCTTGCACTGCTTGGTAAAGGTGAAAATTATTTCTGATCTCATTCATATAAAGTTTGCTCCTGTGATACTGTTTAAGCAAGCCTAATTAGTGAGGTGTGAATTAATGTAAAGCATTGCATTATTACACAGTAGATGGCAGGATTTCCAGGAGTGAAAGGATATTCTACCTTTGTATTGTTTGTAGTCACAAGTGCTTAGCCGTACTTTTTTAACAGAAAAACAAAACAAACAAACAAACAAAAACCAAATGATGTAAGTTAAAGATAATTACTGTTTCCCATAAGCAAAACAGAGAGTTTTTCTTCAGGTACAGACAGCACAGCCCTAACTTTATAAGTGGAAGTGATTTCCATAGTAATCTTTCAGTTGATCTGTCAGGTTTCTTTGGAGCCTTATAGAAGGTCATCTGAGGTTAACCCTTGTTTTTCATGTTACACTAAGCAGAACACCTCTAACTGACAAGAAATTATTAATGTATATGTGGGACTTTCATAACCTCCTCTGATTACAAGCTGAAGATCTTTAAATCATTATCATATTTTTCCCATACAACTAAGAGGAAAAGTCCAGATTCAGCCCTGTTGAGGATAAGGTCCTAAATTAGGAAAAAATGTTGGGAAAAGACTATTGGTGTACCAAAAACTAAGAGGCCCTATTACAGTGTAGCTAATGTAGGAGATATTGACAGTCATATTTCCAAGAAAATTTCTATCCAATAACAGCATAAAAATCTCTTGAATTTTTTAGTGTTTGTTTGTGTGTAGTGGCATGATCATATTTTTTGTCATATTATTGATTACTATCTCAAATGATCTATTTTTTTTTGTGTGAGGATCTACTAAGAGGTTTTTACATGGGAAAAAATCTGTCTTTGCCAAATCACAGGATCACAGGATGGCTGCAGCTTGAAGACAACTCTGGAGATTAGCTCATCCAACTTCTTACTCAGAGCAGGGTCAGTTACAGGGTCAGCTGCCTAGGGTTGTGCTCAAATACAGATATTAATTGTGCTGATCCTCAGGGTTGGCCTTTGAAAGCATTTATGATACTTTTGTGATGCTATTTGGGCTTGAACTGGTGACTACCAAGAAAAACTGGTAGAAATAAAGTCTTCAGAAGATTAGAAGGGTTGAAATAACAGTTATAATTGTCTAAACTCATATACTATAAACAAAATAAGACATATACATACGACTGATTGTCCTAAAACTTCTTTGAAATATCCTCTCAGTCTGATTTATAAAATGTACCACATTCTTTGAATTAGAATGACATTTTATCTTATTTAGATACATCTGGACTAGGACAGCTCCCTTATATTTTATTTATATGTGCCTGATTTTTCTCATTGTCCCATCTTGTCTTCATGGTTTTAATGAAACATTCGAGTGCCCAGTAGAGATAGTAAGAATGTCTGACATTTACAAATGCCACTTTAATAAACACCTCTGGAAACCCTGTGTATTGTCATTGGCTTGACTGAACATTAGAAGAATGAAAAGCAACTGCTCCTTTCCAGTTAGAGCTTATGAACCATTATAACCTATGAATAGCAGAAACACTCTTCTGCTAGCTATCAGGATATACAGTGTACCTCAAAAGTACCTTCTTCATCATAATTCCTGTTGATTATCTTATAGAAACATACAGTTTAAAGTTCACTTGTCTTCCTCAATTACTTCTTCCAACTACTGTAGGTTTTTTCACTTGGCTTTCATAAATCTTAATTTTAAACACAAGGATCTTTTTGACAGCTGTTTTGTTTGCTTTCATTAAAAAGAAACTAGCACTTTTCTTCTAAATATACTTCCTATTACTGTGTTTTGTACTTCTCTGACAAAAGTCATAGCAAGATTTGTCTTCTCCAGGTTTGGCTGTCCTAGAGTAGCCATGAGTACAGTGGTCACTTCTGCAGTATGTGAGAAAGAGACCCAGCTTCTCTGGGTATATTAATGCCATCTCTTGGGCTGCAAAGGTGATTTTAAATTCTTAGTAGAAAACACTACAGACTTAAAAGCCAAAGCTGCTAATCAGGATACATTCTACACTGTAGTATTTTTAAAAGACAATGCTGCAAATAACTAACATTTTATGGGACAGCTGCTGTTGAATACCTAGAGGAGCAAGAGTAAATGTACTGTGGGAAAAAGAATTTCCTTGGCTTCTTTCTTATGGATATACTACAATGTTACTGTCAGCATGAACTTGCTGGAAGAGAGATTGAGAACTGTAGCTTTCTCAGTTTAGTGTTCAGGGACGTCTGCCAGGTGGTGGAGAAATCAATGTGAATGAAACACTGGAGAGCGGCAAGCATGAAGGAACATGCATGAACCTGTCATTTGGCACAAGGCAGTAGCAAAAATCATAATACATACAACTAATGTTGGAAACAAAGCAAATAAACTTAGGGAAATAATGTATAACTGAAGTGCCAACAAAACTAAGGATGATCTCAAATACCATTCTACTGCATGTTGCTGTAAAAATATTACTCTAATCAAGCCCTTCACATCCATTTGAAGCACAAAAGGTAAATATCATTACCCATAACTCACACAGAGAGAAATGAATCAGAGAGATTAGATAACCCAGGATAACAGCAGAGGACATTGACAGTGGGGACAGGATTATAACAAAGAATTCCTGGGTCTCCAAAAGATCACACCCTTTTATGCCTGAAAAACAAAGCAGAAGATTTTAAGACTGCTGGAGATAGTGATTGGACACAGAGAAAAAAATGATGAGATAGGTGACAGTGTCAGGAACTGAAAGTTCTAAGAAAATAAGAAAAAGAAGATAAAATTGTCTTGAAAAATGAGGACTGCCTTAGTGTCTGAGTTGTGAATGTGCAAGAACTGAAACAACTCATTAATGCTGATATTTGCTAACATTCAGTGTTAATCTCATGTTCTGTCCTTGAAAAATCCAGCACCCCATCGCTGTGGTGTAGATAAAATTTGGGGAAATAAAAACCTTTTCCAGGTACCTATCATGAATATATTTGGTCCAAATATTAAATTCAGGGAAAAAATGCAAACATTTGTATTTTGGACTCCTGGCATTGATCTATATGCTGCTTTCATCCCAAGAGCACTTTTGACTCTTACTGATCATTCAAGTTAGCTGATAAAGGTGTTATTTTTTCTTTTTTACTTTAAAGAAAAAAAACAAAAACACAACAAACTTTTGTTGTTTTTGTTTAATTTTATCAAACAGTTACTTTCCATCTTTCCATTCTATATGCTGTGTTTCCATGCTATTGCAAGCTTTGGGGTTCCTTTCAGATATCCATTAATGAAAAAGGAAAACAAGACTCTTCAGGGCAGCAGAATGATCAGCAAAAAAAAAGCAGAAGCTTGGGTAATAAGAGCAGCTATTTGAGTCTTAAAAACAACAAAAACCTTTGGTATATCTGAAGATTTGACTTGTGGGGAAATTGTGGGGAAAGAACTGTGAAGCAATGATATAAGTCTTTGAAACACCAGAAAAGATGAAAGTGTTTTGGGTAAAAGATAAGTAGCTTTGTTAGAAATGTTGCAGTGGCTTTCTAAGAGCTCCTTATGGCAATGGGTCTCTAAGGATCCTGGTGAAGTGTCACTTGACCTCAGACAATGGTGAATCAGAAGACAATGAAGGAAGTTCTACAGAACTGGAAATATCATCCCTCTAAATTTTTTTTTTTTTTTTTTTTTTTTTTTTTTTTTTTTTACATATGTTCCAGTGCCCACAAACAAAGAAAATGAAGCAAACTGCAAAAGATGAATAACAATTCAAAATTTGGCTTTAATTGACTGTAAATGAAGAAGCTGTGCAAAGTGTTTGAAGCAGCTCCTTATCTCAAAAGCTAGGAAAGATTGTTCTCATGTTTATGAAGCACATTTTGATCATCTTAACAAAGCACAGTGTATTCTTCAGCTTGGAAGAAAGCACAAATGGTTTGTGAATAATTAGCAACAAAGCAAGGATAGGGAACACTTCCATAAGTTGAAGGATCTGTTCAGCACTGACAGTGTTAATAGTTGCTGATGCAAGAAGCTATGTGCTGGTTTTGACAAAGTTTGCTTAGGACATCATAAATTACAGTCTGTAGCATGCATTGATTTGTATTTCTATCTTTCCCACCAAACCAAATGAACTGTAATTAGGAAGCGTTTTTAGCTGATCACTGTTCATACTTCATCTGCCGAGATGAAGCTTAAAATGATTTCATACTTTTGTGTGAAACTAGTGCTTGTGCAATCTCAAGGACTGAGTAGAGATGAGTTACTCTCAACCATGTTAGTGTTGTGCATTTTAGATTAAGGTTCCAACATTTTTAAAATTTTGAAGTAAATAACTGTTTCATTTTAATCTTTGCCTGTCACCCTGAAACATCACTGTAAAATGAGTTTCATTTAAATTGGTGCAAATCTGTGGAGCAGCTTAAGGGGCTATAAATTTGATTAGTGGGGGATTTAGGAGAATAACCACATTCACATACTTTCTTACACTATTTTTGATTTCAACTTGTTCTCAGTGGCTGTTTTCACATATGAGATCACCTCAAAATTTCTATCCCAGAAGAGCAGCTTGCACATAAATCATTGTTATGTTGCCTCATCCAATTTGTTCATCATACTTAATATACTCTGCATTGCAATACCTTTTATCAATGGTTTCAAAAGCAAAATAAACTTTTCTGGTGTTTGGGTATGCAACACTGCATCCAGAGGAACTTTAGGCTACAATTCTGCTTTTCTCCAGTATTCATATTCAAAACAAGTTCTCCAAAGGAGACAATGAGATGAAAAGGACACATATAATGACTTCATTATTTTCATGTACTATGAGCTTGTCAGGAGAAAGCTATTGAAGCTCTATTAAAACCTGTACATTTCAGCAGTGCTGTTATAGCTACACAGTGAACACCTGAAAACAGAAAGAACAAGAGATGAAAATGGGATGATGCTGTCTTTATTGTTCAATTTAAGTTGCTCGGAAGGGCACAAAACTCAATGTGGCTTGCCCACATTATCTCTGTAGTGGACAAAAAGCTTTAAGAAGCATTTACATTAGTGATTTTGACTGCATCAGAACATGTGTTTCAAGAAAATCTCTAGATTGTCCATGCTTACCTCAACTTGATTCATAACCTGGAGCAACACAAGTGTGGAAATTGGATTACTTTAAATGAAACTTAAAGTAGAGGTTGCCCAATTGCTAACTGTTAATTATAGGAACAGTTTAAGGTAGTCTGAAGGAGCCCTTTATTAAGTGGATATAGCAGGGATACCTAATACTTGGTATGAAAAGTCACTCTCCATATCACCTCCTACTGCACTATGCTATTTGCTAGTGGAGCCAGAATCACATATATTGTCAGGGAATCACAGAATCACAGAATCACAGAATTTCTAGGTTGGAAGAGACCTCAAGATCATCGAGTCCAGCCTCTGACCTAACACTAACAGTCCCCACTAAACCATATCCCTAAGCTCTACATCTAAACGTCTTTTAAAGACTTCCAGGGATGGTGACTCCACCACCTCCCTGGGCAGCTTGTTCCAATTTCTAACAACCCTTTCGGTAAAGAAGTTCTTCCTAACATCCAACCTAAAACTCCCCTTGCGCAACTTAAGCCCATTCCCCCTCGTCCTGTCACCAGGCACGTGGGAGAACAGACCAACCCCCACCTCTCTACAGCCTCCTTTAAGGTACCTGTAGAGAGCAATAAGGTCACCCCTGAGCCTCCTTTTCTCCAGGCTGAGCAAGCCCAGCTCCCTCAGCCGCTCCTCGTAGGACTTGTTCTCCAGGCCCCTCACCAGCTTCGTCGCCCTTCTCTGGACCCGCTCAAGCACCTCGATGTCCTTCTTGTAGCGAGGGGCCCAAAACTGAATGGCCAAGTCTAGAGAAGAAAACAAAGAAGCATCCAGAAAGGGCTTTCAAAATTTCCCTAGGAATTCAAAGTCCATCAAGTACTCTGTATGAAGAATTGCACACAAATATTAAAATCATGAGTTATTAAGCAATCTGAATGTTGCTTGTTTGAGATGGAAGGCTTATTTTTACCAGGAACAGAGCTTCTCAGCCAAAATGGAGCTGTTGATGGTTTTGCAGGTATAGCGAAAGATCTGTTAGGTGGCATTTGGGCTAAAAGAGGTCACATCATCTTTGTCAAACATGGAGTTAACGATTGCCAGCATCTTTGACTATAAGCAAATAAGAACTGTTTTTGGTATGGATGTTACAACACTCTTTCTGCTCTTGATCTTCCTTAGAATTAACAACAATAAAAGGGTGAAGCAGTGAGAGAGTGACTCTTGTCTCCTCTTGAGCTGTATCTGATGTTCAAGAAAAAGAAAGTTTATTTTTTATCCTTAGGAACCCAAAATATTTCAGTGTGATTGACTTAAAGAAGAGGCTTATCAGAAAAAGAAACCTCAAGAAACTGGCTGCTTGTGGCTTGGACTGGTGTACGCTTCGTTGGGTTAAAAACTGGCTGGATAACCGGGCCTAAAGAGTTGTGGTGAATGGAGTCAAATCCAGTTGGAGGCCGGTCACCAGTGGACTCCCCCAGGGCTTGGTACTGGGGCCAGTCCTCTTTAATATCTTAATATCTTTATTGATGATCTGGATGAGGGGATCGAGTGCACCCTCAGTAAGTTCGCAGATGACACCAAGTTAGGTGTGTGTGTCGATCTGCTCGAGGGTAGGAAGGCTCTGCAGAAGGATCTGGATAGGCTGGACCGATGGGCTGGGGCCAACTGTATGAAGCTCAACAAGGCCAAGTGCTGGGTCCTGCACATGGGGCACAATAACCCCAAGCAGAGCTACAGGCTGGGAGATGAGTGGTTGGAAAGCTGCCTGGCAAAGCAGGACCTGGGAGTATTAGTTGATAGTCGGCTGAATATGAGCCAGCAGTGTGCTCAGGTGGCCAAGAAGGCCAGCGGCATCCTGGCTTGTATCAGAAACAGCGTGACCAGCAGGGCTAGGGAGGTGATCGTCCCCCTGTACTCGGCTCTGGTGAGGCCGCACCTCGAGTACTGTGTTCAGTTTTGGGCCCCTCGCTACAAGTGAGGTGCGGGTTGGTCTATTCTCCCATGTGCCAGGTGAAAGAATGAAGGGTAACGGGCTAAAGTTGCACCAGGGGTGTTTTAGGTTGGATATTAGGAAGAACTTCTTTACCGAAAGGGTTGTTAGACATTTGGAATGGGCTGCCCAGGGCAGTGGTGGAGTCACCATCCCTGGAGGTCTTTAAAAGACATTGAGATTTTGAACTTAGTGATATGGTTTAGTAGAGGAATTGTTAGTGTTAGGTCAGAGGTTGGACTTGATGATCTTGAGGTCTCTTCCAACCTAGAAATTCTATGATTCTGTGATTCTGTGAAAAAGTCTGATTTCATATTAAAAAAGTTCAAAATTATATCTCCAAGATTTGTTAATGCAAGAGCTACATATCAGAGGTGGTTCAGGAAAATGCTGACAAGACTATGATTTTTTGTCATTTATGTTGAATTTTAGCAAAAGTTGGAAGGACTACAAGTAACAAATAACATATGGGGGTTTGTTAGGAATATATTTGCTTTAAAACTGGTGAAGAGTTTGTTTATTGATAAGTGTAGAGAAAAGTGGGATTCATTTTACATTTGCATCTGACCTTGTTATCTCAGCTTTCTTCAGTAGCTGGTTAGAGGAATGGACAACTTCAGAGTGTAATTTTAGGCTTCTACTTTAAGATAAGTATTAAATTTTCCATAAAGTTTGCAACTATAGGATAACACAGGCACTTCAGAAGGCACTGGGGAGCACGGTGCATAAACAGTCAAGTTGGCTTTACACAGAATCAGATCTTACTTGGCTTTAGCATATTGTGGAATATAAATGAAGTGCTTAACTTTGGACCTGAATTAAGAATTAACCATATGCCTACTACTAGCTCAGCATGGCATAAACACAGTTATGTGGCTATCAGACCAGAAACAGTACTACATCTTACTCCATCTCCTTGAAAGACTTATGTTTGCAAAAAGTAGTCAGTAGTTGGAGGCAGGTCATTTTGTTCCCCTCCAGTCTTCTCAGGGCACAGTTTGAACCACTAAAAGAACCCAGACTGTCCATGGAAAAAGGCAGCTGTGTCCACCCCATAGGACTTAGGTATGCTTCCCTTCATCAGTGCCAGATTTCTACAAGCCTAAAATCATTGTTTTCTATTTATTTATGAATGTCTCTTTTGACTTTATGTTCATAGCCATGTAAGTTTGTAACGAATAAATTACACTGAAGAAAGGCAGGATATAATTTAACGGTATCTAAGGTCCTAATAATTCATATATTATTTTATATGGGTAATGTATATTTAACATATTGTGAGCTAGGATAAAAGGTATTAGCTCTTTGAATTTTAGCTATTTGTCTTGTTGAGAGGGTGAGGGGTTTTTGCTTTAGTACTCTGGCACTTGTCAGCTGCTTATGATTATCTGCATCAAGTCACAGATTTGTAGTCCTAGGCTTTTGCCACAGACTGGTTCAAGCATTGGTAAACATCACAGACTTGTAATGCTCCATACCTCACGTGCTCTTCCCACTTTGCCTTTCCCTTTCCTTCCAATAACTGGGCACACAGTTTTCCCTGTCTTCTAGCCTACCACATTCTTCCTCCTTTCTGTGCTGGCCCTTCTTTCCATTCCCTTAATGGTCATCCCCTCTGCTTACCTTCCATGGTCATCTCAGTTCACTTCCTTGTTCCCTGTCACTCCTTGCTGTCTGCTACACCTTCCCATTTATTAAAAAGAGGTTTTATGGGGAAAACAACATGGTTGTGTGTTTAAATGATGCCTTAGGTGACTTAATACTGTGAGACTAGAGCTTGGTGACACATGCATTTTTTTCAGTACCCCAGATTAACACCCCATTGTGCTTAAAGTCATGAGATAATATTACTAAATATACACACATAATATTCCTGTATCAAAACCCATGAAGATTAAATATTTTCTCTACATACACACACATTTTTTTTTCCTATTTTTGCTTTCTGGAATATAACTTCATATGTTCAAATATTTTCCCAAACAAAGGCAAGAAATCTGCTATTAAAAAAAAAGGTAGATAAAAATATTGTGCAGATAAATATTGTGCAAATGTAACTTTTTTTTCATTTTTTTTTTTCCTTTGCTTAGATATATATGGTAAACGTAATTAGAGTATTTCACAAATTTAAGATGGAGTGAAATTTCATACTGAGACATAAGACCTAGACCTGGCTCTCAGTGCCCTGTGTGCAGCCAGAAAATGCATCTTGAATATGAAGTGACCACTGCTCCTGTTGTCATGTTAATGTGGCACGCGAACACAGCACTTCCTAGTGACAAGGCGACACTTCTATACTATCTCATAAAAAAGATTAAAAATATTTTTCTTATGAAAAGGACTTTGATGTTTGCATGCTATTTTTATATCTATTCATCAGCTTCTCTTCATACTGATTACACTTTTTAGTTAATATATACAAAAACTGTTTCCAGGCAAGTACTAATTAAAGCTATCTTTATGGACAAATAGGAGAAAAGAAAGAAAAACAGTTTGAATACAGAGTTTTGCATTTAACCCTTTCATACACATCTGGGAATTGTCTTCACAGCTTTGTAAAGAAAAATTAATAATTCTTGCTACTACTTTGTTTCCTGAAACACATTAACATAATTATTTTTTCAACCATTATGACCCCCTAATAATGTAAGTAAATCAGAATTAATATCCCTATGTAAGAGAAGGAAAAATAGCTAAGTCAGGGAATTATCAAAACTCAAGAAATTCAGGGTTCACACTGTCACTGTGTCTCACTGCACTGAGATGCCAGTAACCTCTTCATATCTTCTTCACAAAAAATAGTTTCAGGATATTTTAGGCACATGTTCTGCTCATAACTTGGGAACAAATGTTGTGAAACCAGTTCCTAAAGCACATATATTGATGTATTTTTCTGACATCGGTGAAATTATAACACAAATATGAAATACTAAAAATATTGCCACTCACTTTATTCAGAGCAGAAATGGGTTTAAAATGAGATTTTCAGTGCTGTTCAGAACACAAATTCTGATTGATTTAGCTAATTCAGTAATTCCCTTCTCAAATTTTAGTCTGATTTTGTAAAGAAACATAGCTAACAAGATTATAGTGAGTATTTATCTGTATAGTCCAGTGTGTCCAGTGAGATCTGGACAATATTTAAACTACAGATCAAATTCAGTCAAACGGATGGAGAGGGAGAGTTATGAAAATAGGATATCAAGTAGAGAATACAGAGACTTTAGTTTTCTTATGGGAGAAAGGCTGAAAAAAAGCACACACTTGCATCTTTTATCTCATCAGAGAATCAATATATGCTTTGCTGTATCATCTGCTCACAAATTTACTCCAGTGTGTTTTTCCATATCACTTGTTTATCCTGTGCCTGTAAGTTCTCGCATGAGTATACACAAATATGATTCACCACACTATCTTTATTCACCAATAAGCACATCCTTAGTGAACTATGTTTACCAGGATCTACTCACAGATTGTGTTGAATTAGATTAGGGTAAAAAAGATAAAAAAAATGGTGGCTGTTTGCCTCCTCTTTGTACTCCTGAGTGACATAGGTTCAGGTTGGCAATGGCATTGCAGCCACGCTGTGCAGAAGGACAGCTTGTTGGGGCAAGATTGCTAGACATGCTTTCAGTTAGTTAATCTGGGTACTCAAAGTGTAGTGTAGTGTAGCAACTGCAGGTTTACCCTCCATGTGTGTGACTTCTTGATGCCATGGCTGGATTGCTTTGGACAAATTGGTTTGGACAATCAAATTTTTCTGGAGCAGTTATAGGCATGTATGACTTAGGCTGCCTGTTTGCTTTGGACATATTGCTTTGGTTGAAGGTGTGTTTGCTTTGTTATTGTATTGTTGCTTGTATTCGGACTCTGATCGGTCAATAACCCACAGTGAACGGTTAGTCACTGCAAGTTGACAGAGAACCTTGAAATAAGACATCTGAATTTAAATGTTGCTTGTTTCAAGGCTTGTGGGTATTCATTAGAGATAAAAAAAAAAAATAAATAAACATAAAATATAAAACCTTTGCAATTCCCAGTTCTTGAATGGAAAACAATACTTAAAATGAAGGGCTTGGTCTTTAACTTAGCCATATCTCTAGACCTCAGATCAAGAAAAATCTTAAAAGAACTTAGTCTTGATCCAGACTGTTCAAATTACATGAAGGTTACACGTGTGTAAGGATGTTGTTGTAACAGAATGACAACATTCAGCAGAATTGGGCCAGTATTTCTCCAAACTGCAAATGTAAAACCCATCTTGGCAATTTCATGATGTAAAAGTGCAAATTCAGCTGGTTTTACTAACCAAATTAGATTAATATACTAAGAGGAAACAGAACCCAGCTATATTTTTTTGTGTGCTGACAGGTTATGAATCTGTGAGAAATGCAACTACACGCTAAGTCTGCATATGTCCACATGAAATAGGCTATGCATTTTGAAAAAAAAATCTTTAATTTATTAAAAAAAATAATAATAATGAAATGGTGGATGACTATAACTGAGCAAATTGATTGCTTGAATATCCAGTATATATAAATATATACATATATAATACAAATATGTACAAAATATTTGTGTTTGATGTATCCATCATTGATTTGACTTATAAAAGAATCTGTTGAAAGCTTTTAACATATTCCACACCATTTCATCCATATGCATTTTCTCCTTTTTCCTGTGCTATGGAAAACAAAATATCTAAATGCAGTTACTATATGTTTGGGTTGGCTCAATTATCACTAGGAGATTAAAAAAGAAATAAAATATATATATATATATAATCGGTATATTTGATTTTGGCAAAAGGTTAAATCCTTAGAGTTATACATAACTCTTGAATAATCCCACTTTGTCAATATACTCTTATTCTGAGTAAAATACATCTTAATTTGGCCAAGGACTCAGAACTTTTGAAGTTCCTCACCTCTTCAAAATAAGGCTTTTGTGTGATAGAAATCATATTAAGAACCTGTTTTGGCTATGTGTACATAAAAATATGTCTTGTAGACAAAAGAATCTGTGTTACTTTGATGTTTTACTGCTAGGAGTTCACAAGGTCATGAGGACATGTACAGAAACACCCTCACAGTAAGCCAAACTATCATTATTTTTTAGCCAGACCATCAAGTAAAACATCAAATACTGTGATGTTGCCAATGAAAACACAGCAGAAAGTCCTAAAACTCCCTGCTCTTTTATTATTTTTCTTCGTATAATCTGTCAAATTTTCAATGACAAAAACAAACAAACAAACAAAAAAACATTATTTCAGATGCAAGTGTCTTCATTTGGATGTGTGATTGTAAATTTAGAGGCGGTCTATTTGCACGTTGACAGTTAATTTCATCTTTAAACACTCTACTGAACAGAGATTTCTGTGGACCTAAAATTTGTCAGCATTTTATGCTCCTTTGAATATGTAGCTGTCTTATATCCTGTACTTACTGAATGGACTGACATAAAATCATAGAATCATAGAATCATAGAATATCCTGAGTTGGAAGGGACCCTTAAGGATCATCAAGTCCAACTCTTGACACCGCACAGGTCTACCCAAGTTCAGACCATGTGACTAAGTGCACAGTCCAATCTCTTCTTAAATTCAGTCAGGCTCGGTGCAGTGACCACTTCCCTGGGGAGCCTGTTCCAGTGTGCAACCACTCTCTCTGTGAAGAACCCCCTCCTGATGTCCAGCCTAAACTTCCCCTGCCTCAGCTTAACTCCATTCCCGCGGGTCCTGTCGCTGGTGTTAATGGAGAAAAGGTCTCCTGCCTCTCGACACCCCCTTACGAGGAAGTTGTAGACTGCGATGAGGTCTCCCCTTAGCCTCCTCTTCTCCAGGCTGAACAGGCCCAGTGCCCTCAGCCGTTCCTCGTACGTCTTCCCCTCCAGGCCTTTCACCATCTTCGTAGCCCTCCTCTGGACACTCTCCAACAGTTTCATGTCCTTTTTATACTGTGGTGCCCAGAACTGCACACAGTACTCGAGGTGAGGCCGCACCAGCGCAGAGTAGAGCGGGACAATCACCTCCCTCGACCTGCTAGCGATGCCGTGCTTGATGCACCCCAGGACACAGTTGGCCCTCCTGGCTGCCAGGGCACACTGCCGGCTCATATTCAACTTGCTGTCTACCACGACCCCCAGATCCCTCTCTTCTAGGCTGCTCTCCAGCGTCTCATCGCACAGTCTGTACGTGCAGCCAGGGTTTCCCCGTCCCAGGTGCAGGACCCGGCACTTGCTCTTATTGAACTTCATGCGGTTGGCGATCGCCCAGCTCTCCAACCTATCCAGATCCCTCTGCAAGGCCTTTTCACCCTCATTTGAGTCCACAACTCCTCCAAGTTTGGTGTCATCAGCAAACTTGCTCAAAATGCCTTCTATTCCTACATCCAGATCGTTTATAAAAATATTGAAAAGTACCGGCCCTAAAATGGAGCCTTGAGGGACCCCACTGGTGACCGCCCGCCAGCCTGATGCAGCCCCATTCACCATAACCCTTTGGGCCCTGCCCATTAGCCAATTGCTCACCCATCGTATGATGTTTTTATTTAGCTGTATGGTGGACATTTTGTCCAGTAGGATCCTATGGGAAACCGTGTCAAAAGCCTTGCTGAAGTCCAAAAAAATCACATCAGCTGGTTTCCCTTGGTCCACCATACGGGTGATCTTATCATAAAAGGAAATCAGGTTAGTTAGGCAGGACCTACCCTTCACAAACCCATGCTGGCTGGACAAACCCATGCTGGCTGGGTTTGTCCAGCCAGATGTCACAAATCATGACAAATGTGTTACATGGAATTGTACAATGTTAATACACACAACTCACTTAAACTGGAAAGGTCATTTAATGATAATCTTTTGTTGAGGTGAGTATGGTGAGGGTAGGGGCTGATTTAAATATTTGCCTTAGTAGCTGTAATGACTATGACTCAACATAAATTTTTGCTGGTAGTTTTTCACTTCCCTTTTATATTTTTTTTAAGTCTTTCCATATGAACCAACAGTCGTTTAAGAAAATAGCTACACCATTGCTTCACTCATATTAAAACAGCACCCCAGTGAGAGAGCTCTGGTCACCTGTTGTCTTTGTTACAAACAAATGTCACAAATATTGTACCCTTCAAAATTTTTATGGACATTTTTTCACATTGGAAAGACTGAACGGGTTAGTATTGATTGAGTGGCTGAGATAGCTGAAAGAAATGATTTAGTCTTTTTCAAAGTCATACATGGCTGCAAATAGACTGAGTTAAGAGGCCAAAGGGAAGACACAGAACCTGTAAGAACCAATTTTTTCATTTCTTTCCTGTTATGTGTCACTTATCTTCAGCTGAGATGTTAAGGTGAATAATAATGAGAATGGGAAAAATGGTTATATTATTTTCAGGGCACATATATATATATAAATATATATATTGCTGCTTTTATATATATATATATATATATATATTGCTGCTTTTCTGCAGTATGTTTTTTTTTTTTTTTTTTTTTTGAAGTATGATAAAGGACAATAAATACGTTTTTTACATCTGAAATTATGCATCATTTCATTAAGGTCAGTGAAGAGACCATGGCAATTTATCCCCTGACATTTCCTATACTAGTCTTTCCCGATTTCTAAGTATTGCAGCACTGCACACTTAGCTAGTAAAGAAGACACCCTGTGACTCCTATCACTGATGAGTTGCTTAAATTTATTCCAAAGCTTTAGTGGAAGCATGACTCAAAGTGAAGTTGAACACATGATTAGTCAAATAAATCATCAAGAAGTTTATCAAATACAAATGCAAAATTAATTCTAATATTAGATTAAATATTTTAACATCACTTATACGATATGTGATTTGGAAAATGTGTCTTTATTAGCTTAGTGTTGACTTTAATGTATTTTGTCTTCATATTGCACCTCCAAAATCATTTTTTAATTCAATACATTTTTTACATTAGTACATCTGCCTGCTACCAATTTGAATTCTGTGCATGTTGGTTATATTTTTATATGAGCAATTATATTATTGATATTGCTGTGGTAATGAAAAATCAAATGGCCCTTCAATGTGTATAACACTTAATGGAAACAGATGTCATTCGAGCTAGTGAAAGTGCTGAGACCCACAAGGGTCCACAAAGAGACTGAAAGCTGAATAGTTTATCCTTGCAAGAGAAAGAAGGCTATTGCTGTGAGAAATTATAGCTCTCCTTTCATTCTCTCTACTGATCCAGCTCCTATTGGAATGAAAGGAAAGGCTCCTGTTGTCAGACTGGAGGTTTATAATGCAAGCAAGTTTCTGAAATAGAATAAATCTTCCTCTCTTGTTACTTTTTAGCTGCCTGATTTGTAAGTGCAGAGTTCTGCTGTTATCTTCCATGCTGTGCAATCCAAAACATCACCAAAGCAATTGTACTAGTTCCTCCATGCTCAGCCTCCCAGATGAAGTTGGTGCCATGAGTAGGATGTCAGAAGGGAAAATGGGTAGGACAAGATCCATGGTGCTTCTTAATGTATTTCAAGGCACAGGTACCAAGAACTGAAGGGAGGAGACAGAGTGAACTGAGGACGGGATAAGCAGCAAGTTTTTTTTTTTTTGTTTGTTTGTTTTGTTTTGTTTTGTTTTGTGAAATTAAAACGATGTATTAGAATCAAAGTAAGAACCAGAGTGGGGATAAATTATTGATAGAGGTTAAGGAAATAATAATAAAAAAATAAATGTTTAATATATGCTCATCTTTAAATAGCAAACCTACTCTTGGCCAGTTCAGTACAGCACTTAAAATACACTCTGTATGTTTGTCATCTAATCAGTTCCAGCTGGAATCAGAGACTTTGTTTTCAAGTTTGCAAACCTAGCCTGACACAGTGCTTTGTTGATTCAGGTACTAAAAAGGAAGTGTTTTCAGGACAATAAGATTCAAAGACTGCATAGAAGAAGAAGAAAAAAAAATCATTGCAAAATATCATTTAAAATGTATAGAATAAAGAACAGTAACATGAATCACTGGGGAGACACAGTGATTACAACCCTCTAACCTACTGCAATTACACAATTCTAATTCAACATTGAATTTAAATTCATTGAGAAAAGATATGTGGAGTGGGAATTACAATTTATTCACTAGAATTTCTGTGTGCTTATTATTTCTGCATTACGTTGTCAGGTACCTCATAGCACTTACTCAAAAAAGTGGGTTCAATTACTTCCTTTCAAGCATCCCTCAAAACCTACACATAATGATCTGTTTTGTTTAAAATATGTTTTGTGGAAAGGTACAGTTACGGAATAGTAACTAGGCTCATATCCTGGACCTTATTTTTAGATGAACACTCTGGATACGTTACAGCCATATTACAGTCTATGTCTAATGCAATCTGTGTATTGCAGCATAATGAATATTAGCTTCTCCCCACTCCCTTCCTAGTTCTTAGTCCTAGTGTCTCAGTCTTACCAGAATAAAACCTGAACGAACAAGTTGCACAGGATCTCCAGCATAATCCAAACAGGTTTCTTATTTTCCATTGTTATTATTTATTTATTTATTTATAGGGATAGAACTGTTCCTTCTTTTTTTCTGTAAGGCCACGTGCATTTATGAGCATGATCCATTAGGAATATTAAGATAGCATTTTAATATACAAAAGGAAAACAATAAACATAATATCCGATATACAGATACATCTTATTAGATTTATTTAAATATGAAAGATGATCACTTTTTTCTTGACTAATAATGAAAATTTATTTTTTTCTTAATTTTTCTTTCTGTCACAGAACGCAATCAGCACCACTTACTAAGTAAGCACTGTCCCCAGTAAAGAAGAATGCAAGAACTCAGATAACACCTCTGGTTACTTTTTTTATATTATTATTATTTTTTTTTTTCCTTCTACCTCTTTGAGAGAACAAGCAAAGGTTATTGCCACTTAAAGAAACAATTAATACAGGATCAGTTTTATGGCAAATATGCCTTCCAGAGCTTCTGTTAGTGCAGCTTCTCTCCTAAAGGAGCTTGCTCTTATTGTATTACCATCACTGCTGGTATGATGACTTGAAAGCATAGGAAGGTTCATGACCCCTCTAGAACCTTCCTAATGGTGGTATGGATCATTGCATTCCCTTCATGGTATGTCTCTTCCTACCCAAAGAACTAAATAGTTGGATTTGTTTTACTGTATTTTATAATACATGTTTAAGTGTCCTAATAACAAAACAGTGCTTCAAGAACAGTTTTTATTTCAATGAAACAAATCCAGTCACTCTTTTTTGGTGGAGAAGGTGGCAGACATTTGACCAAAATCAAAATATTTTCTCTATGACACTTATCTTCAGCTTCATTCCCTTTCCCAGAATTTAAATCTACAACCTTCCTTCTCTTACCTATTGTTAATCTGGCTTGCAGAGCTAAATGTGACTATGTGTTATTCGTGCTTGGGGCAGGGAAGTCTGATTTTGCCTACTATGAGTTAAAAGTTTCTAGCATTCATTCTCAACAATAAATGCTATCTTGGTAGAGTTAGCATTGACAGGTCTTCCTCTGTCAGTCAATTTCTGTTTTAGGTGTGAGCAAAACTCCAACAAAATATGACTATGTTTGTAATCTAGCAGATGAAGGATATTTTTCACCTTTATAACATATATTTCCACTTGTGGAAGCAAGAGTAATAGGCATGGTTATTTGAAATGGAGTTTAGGTATGAGTTGAAGCCTACAGTCAGTTGCATGCTGAAATGCAAATATTCATTATGCTTGATTTGGAGTTCTGTATGTGGGAGATGCTATGAATTTGTGAAATGATGGGACAATAGAAGTATATTTTTGGGATTTAATTTGTCCACAGATGTTAATTAAATAGGCTGAGTTACAAGGTATTTTTAATAAAATACTAATAAAAGCAAGGCATACAGAGATGTGTTTCTTCTCTGAGTTGCAACAGGTAATGTACCACTGAATATTTTGTATTGCACCATTGCAAACAAGTGAAATACAGTTTTATTCAGAGCTTTCTGTTCATTTGTTTACTGCAATTACAGTAAAAATGGTTTTAAGAAGTTTTACAAGCATTTGGAAACTATTCAGATTTTGTAGATGAATAAGCCAAACGCCATCTTCTAGTAGCCACATGGATAGGTCCACCTGGAGCCAGCTTGGCACATCTGAGCCAAGACATCATATGATTGTTCCTGCACGGTGTAAGCTACATCACATGATTGATGAGACAGACTTCTTGCATATGGGGTTCCTGCAATGTCTAGCTGCTCAGTGCAGACCAACACTGAGTCTGGATCTACCAAAATGGAGGTGTGGTAACTCATATGTTGGAAGCTGTCTGGAGTTCACCAGGAGCTACCTGACCCTGATCCCCTTTGCATGCATTCTCCTGACTTTGTGGGTGCCATTCCCTGTATGACAGGAAGGAGTTTGCTGAGCAATGTGATGTGAAGGCCTCAACCTTGGCAGAGGGTATGTGTGGGCACCTTGGAAGAAATGGAAATGTGGTAGGATCAGGTTATTAATGTCTCAGTGTGGAGTGAATGAGTCTGGCTCAACATCTTGCTAGCACAGCAGGCATTACAAGTCCTCAGTAGTTTGTTGTTTTGAAGTCAAACCAGTCTGTTTTGAAGGAAACTGATAAGGGAAGGCAAATCTGATGGCTTCCAAGATCCAAAATTTCCTCCCAGTTTAGACTAGACATTAGGAGGAAATTCTTCACTGTAAGGCTAGTGAGGCACAGGAACAGGTTGCCCAGAGAAGCTGTGGATGCCCCATCCCTGAAGGTGTTCAAGGACAGGCTGGATGGGGTCTTGGCCAACCTGATCTAGTGGGTGGCATCCTTGCTCATAGCAGGGTGGTTGGAGTTAGATCATCTTTAAGGTGCCTTCCAACTCAAACCTTTCAATGATTCTATAATCCAGCAGACTTCTCATCCAATTTTCTGTTTGCTGTTGTTGAGCGGGTTCTTCAGAGACACTAATACACACACACACACACACACACACACTTCCAACAATGGCCAGCCAAAAAGACCAATAGAAAGTGAGGGAGCATTCCTTAACCAGCACAAGAACTTTGAATGGTGGGAAGGTTCTAACAGCATGTGAACTGTGCTTTATCACTCTTGAGCTTTCTCACCACTCACCTACACGGACACAGACTCCAGCTGTGGAGGCCCGTTTTATGTCTACTCCCCTCCATTTTCTTACACTTCTCCCTGCTTTTGGCCCTTCTCCTAAGCATCCTATAAAGAGCTTTGCATGTTCCCAAAATGCCTTTAAATAACCCTTAGTAATCTTGGTCTTCCCCTGTAATACTCATGATTATCTTCTTGCCTCATTCTAACTTACTGAGATCTGTCTGAAACTCTTCAAGGCAACCAGATTGTCTTAAAAATTGTGACCTGAGGTAGGTAGATGCACCTTAGCTACCTAACACTTAATTAAATTTTGGAAAACCTTCTTAGATAAATTCTCCCTTTTATGAATTCTCTGATGAGAATAAATGGAAATAAGATTTTTCATGTAAGTTTTTTTCTTAATCCCTTATTTTAAAATTCGTTATTTGAGGCTATGAAGTTATTTAATAAATAGGATATCTTGTAAGAATAAGAGTTGCAAAAGTAAGTTTCTTGGGCTTGAAACATGCTGCCTAACTACTTCTAGGATGTCTCTTCTTGCACTGTATAGGGAGTGTGAGTTCCTAAACTTGGAATTTACGTTTTTCCGAGTAAATGGGAGGGTCGAAATTTTGCTTACTCAGCTCTCACCATCTTATGAGCTCTTCTGTGGATGTAGCCCTTTATATTGTAATGCTGTTATTTATATTATTCATATTAAGACAAAACATGTGGAAAAGAAATATTTTTCTTAGAAAGAAAAACAGAACTTGTGAGTCATTACACCTATTTTCTGATTTTTATATTCATTTTATGGACTTTCTCAGTCTATAAATTGGAAATAATCCCAGAAAATGAATAAATGGATTACTCTGATTACATTTTCAATTAAAAAAAAAAAAAGATGGAGAGAGAGAATGCACAGTGTAGTCAATCAGGAAATATTATGCTAATTACTGTAAAGATAACAGCTGTTCATACTCTTCAGATTATTAACACCTTCTACACTCCAGCAGGGAAGCATCCCATGCAATTCTAATCTTCCATGTGCGAACAACTGCTGTTCCTTCACAGGGAAGTGGGTAATACATTCTTCTCTCTGACAGAACAATAGACAAGCAACAGCAGCCAGAACAGAAGTTTTATGACTTTCAAGATTTTGTTAATGTCATTGGTGCTACAAACTGTACAATACATATGCTACTAGCAGAAAACAAATGTGGTTCTTATAAAGAAAAAATCACATCCAGACTTTTATATTTAAATAAATTACTAGATTGTGCCAGTTTTTTTTTTTTTACTTTTCCTTCCTTTTTTTTTTTTTTCCTTTTTAAATTGATTTAAAAATGGTGAATACCCAACATTAGCTCTGAACTGCTATTCTTAAAAGCTATGTTTTTGACTTTGTAAATCAGATCTATAACCAGATTACTATGCTGCTCACTGTTGTTCATTTTCTGGATTATGGAAGTAACTTCCAGCATATTGGTACCCTACATGTTCAGTTCATGCTACATAGCAGATAAAAAAATAAAAATAAAAAAAATCTATTGAAAAATCATTTCCTGTCATGGAATATCTGCTGTGATGTGCTGAAGTGATGGAACAACATTTTATGTACAAAATACACAACTTGAAAAACAAAAATCTCCACTCTACATCTCTGCAGCATAGGCTTTGAAAATGAAGTGATACATCCAACAGAAAAAACACAAGTGAGTTGTGGAATTAGCAAATATGAAGGCTCTCTGAGCTGTTACACATTATGAGAGTTAAATTAAAATTAAATGAGAAATTTAAAAGTTGTAAAGACTGACAAAAAGAGGGCGAAAAGTCATGTAACCCTTGAGCAAATGAGATAATTGCATAATAACACTATCCTTTAGCATTATGTGTGGATTTTGTTCAGTGAATGAATCACGTATCAATGCAGGTGCTGTGTGCTAGTCTTTGCAAAAGTGTAGGCAGGTTCCTGTGTTGTGGCTGGAAATTAGAAAGTTTGTCACACTCAGCATCCCCAACTCCTCTTCACCACTCCCACTAGACAGAAAGTTGAAAATTGATATTTCCTACTCTGATGCATAGGCAGTTCCCTCTAGTGTGGTCCTCTCAAAGTGCTCTACATCTGCTGTTCTTCCTCCCTACCCCTCTTGGAGCACTGTTCAGGTGCATGAACTATTTTGAATCATTTTGACAACAGTGGGACATTCTGAGAGCAGCTGTGTCAGCAGAACTGAGGGTTTGTAACTCTTGACAAAGTTACTAATTTATAAGTTCTGAAGAGTTCAGTTTTCATTGCTCACAAACATTCATGTTTTGCTGTTACTTCTGGTCAGCCTACAGATAAGGAACGTCATTAACAGGGTGAGTCACTGGGTGAATCAGTTCTGCAGAACCTTGAAGTGTTGAAAAGGGTTATACTTCCTCACCTAGACTAGGGCTGAGCTCAAGAAAAAAGCCAAATGACCTCCATAATCCACATACAGAAGGACAGCAGTGACGTACACTTAACCTTTTTCCTCTTTAGTTTGTCCACAGGCTTCATTATCTCAGAGATATTTAGTGCATCAGGCTGCTTATTTGTGTGGATGATGAGCTATTCCACAACACATCTCAAACAGGAGACCACTTTACTTCAGCATTCATGGGACACCAGAAAATGCAAAATGCTTTATTATTAACAGATCATCTAGAAAAATTATTTTAAAAAGAATTACACTCTCAGGTGTGTGACATAGATATCAGATGTAGACAAGCTGGTAGCAGACTGAGTTTAGCAAACTGATGGTTTTTCAGGACATCTAAATAAATGTTAATATTTCACAGCTGATCTGATTGAGATTCTCTTCACCAAACCTTAAGTGTTATCAGCATAGACATCTGAGCTAGCTGGCAGTCCTTGTGGACTTCTTGACAGGCAATGGTTACTTTGAGGGCAAAAGTTTTGAAAAAAAAAAATCTGAGCAAATGGTAGTGCTAAATTTAGGATGAGGTCAAGTGAATCACTGAAATGCTTCCACAGACTAAAAAGAGAGGATACAGATATTCACTGGCATGCATTGTCTCTATTCAATCAGATTAATACCATCTTTTGTACAAAAAGATGTAATTTACAGTAAACTTTGTTCTAATTTAGTTGAACATTAAAATACAGTAGATGCATTAGTGTATAATTCTACTTTAGAAACATACCATGCAATAACAACATTTTTTATGAAGAAAAACTTTCACAGAAGGTGACTTGTTAAGTATTGTCTTAAAATCTCCAGACATTTTTTAAAATCTGAAGCAAAACAAACATCCCTGCCCCCTCCCAGTTTTAATAAAGGACAGTGCCATATTAAAATCTTCTGTAAGGTTTGTTCTCCTTTAGACATCTGCAGCTCTGTTAGAAGGAGTTTTTAATGAATTCAATTTTAAGAGTTTGTTTAGATATTTAAAATCTCCAAAGAGTGACTTCCTAGCTTCTGTGCCAGGGATTATGTGGTGCTTGATTTCTGAGTCCAACTCTTTCTAAGTAATTACTGTTTTAACTGGAGTGTAAAATTACGCATCTGAAAATGTGTATCTATTGATTATAGTAGTGAAGAGGAAAAGGAAAAGATAGTCTTTAAGAAGCTCTTATCTGTAAGTATGATAGAAACATGTGACATATTAATGAAACATTTATAGTCCCCCAAAATGTAGTGCTACTCATGTTTTACTGTTAGGATGGAATGTACAGGAAGAATTTAAAATAGAAAGTATTTCTCTTGTGTACTAAGAAAGTCTTTAACATATGCTAAAGTTAGATGTATACGGAAATGGTCTTTTCTACATTTTTGACAGAAAAATACACTAGATACACAATGATCAATGACATTCAAGTCATGAAGTTAAAGATTTCTCTGATCATTTCATCTGTTGTGTTTTTGTTTGTTTGTTTCTTGTGAGTATAACACTTTCTAACGAATATGTATACACATTTTAAAATTTAAATGTGGAAAAATTGGAACATTCCAGGGAAAAAAATCACTTATTAAATTTAGGGAAAAGTTGTCATGTGATGTACAACTTCCTTTTTATTTATTTTTATTTTTTATTTTTTGGTACCGCTTCCTGTAAGAAAATGAATGTCTCTCCTTATATATGTGTTCCCATGACCCCCTCCCCACAGAACAAAACACCCCATCCTTTCATCCTTTCTGGTGGAGTTGTGTTCTCAGGAAAATATTTTGTATACTGTGTTCTGTGTTGCAGACTGTGGCTATACTAGATTTGCTCTGAGATAAAACCCTGACAATTAAGCTTGGGGAATAAAGAGTTTGGGGAACTCTGTGTGCATCAACATTTTGTCTGGTTCCTTCCATCAGCAGGAGCTGGAAAAAAGCTTCCCACATTCATGAAGGTGTTTGTGTCGTGTTTGTAAGCATATGTTTTCTTACTTTGGGTCATCTTGGGTTTCCAGTTCATGTGTCTGAAGCCTGTTTTTGTGATATATGTGTTAGCATCCTGTTATTCCATATGAAGTTGGCTGAATGTTTTGGGAAGCCTGGGATAGTTTCCAATAGTTGTTTATAATTAGGAGCATCTCAAGTGGTGGTATTTTTTCACATCAGTGAAAAATAGGAAAAATAGTTACTTTTAGTACTCATTTAATCATAAGCATTGCTAAACTATATTTTTTGTATAATCTTTTTCATTCCATGTATTATGCATTGCTCCTTTTCTTCTGTATTATTATTTTATTTCTCCTGCACAAGAACATTCTGTCATTTTGAAACAGGAACTGCCACAATCTAGATTGAAAGTATCTGTCATAAAACTCACTTAAATTTTCACCCTGTGATTCCAGGGGCTTTGAATCAATCCCAGAGAAACTGGTCATTGAGTTGGAGGTGGTTATTACTTCCACAACACAATTGCTAATTAATGCTGTACTTGCTTTGCTGATTCATGGGAAGGTGCTGAATTAACCAGAGCAAGTGATTCATGACATACAGCTGATTTTGTATATCTTCACTGAAGCCAACTGTAGACAGAAATGACATTTATTAACAGGTTATTGTATCTGTATTCCACTTTCCAGGATAATTTATAGAGGTGGAAAACTGCAAAAGATTTTTCCAGACTTGTCCGAAGACAAGTCTTTATCCTGGAAAGTGGTGAAGCTCTCCTGGAGGGGAGTCCCTGGCTGTGAAATGGGGCTTTGGAACCAAAATTATGTAGGTTTGCTAAAAGCTCTTTTCCTCCCTCTGTCATCGCCTCTTTTATACAGAGTAGTCAATTATGCTGTCCTCAGCCCACTAACCAGGTAAAGGTCCCATACTACCCTCACATCGTCTGGGGGGAGAGTACCAAGGAAATGGTTCTAATGACAGAATTAGTATCCAGATAAGACTGGGATGAGGCTATTTCTTGTCCAGTCAAGAAGATATTCTGTAGCTAAGAACATGAAAGACCAATTGCACACATATCCGGGTTAGGACTTAAAGGTCTGGATGGCTTGACAACTACATGGACAAAAAGCTGGATGGATTATCAGCGGTTGACAGGTCATGCCTTACATACATGTAGATGCCTGTGATGTGTACTGAAGAGGTGTGTCATGGGACCTGTCTTGTTTAACATCTTTGTTAATGAATAAGCCTAGCAGAGGGCCCAAAAGGTGGTAGGGCTAGGGCACTTGCCCCATGAGGAGAGAGGGAGGGAGCTGCCCTTATTCAGACTGCAAAAGGGATGGCACTGGGGAACCTAGCAGTCCCCCCATCCAATACCTACATTGAGGAAATGCAACTAGGTTTGTCATGATGGTGGGAAGGGTAACAGACAATGGGCACAAATTGAAATAACAGAGGAGAAACTTTTCCCCATGAGCCACTTGATGAGGTCTCATAGCTGACCCTACTTTGGGCAGGTTTTTAGACTACCTGACTTCCTGAGGTTCCTTTCAACCTGCATTTTCCTTAAATTCCTATGATCCTCCAACATCTTCTCCTAGACATTTTTTAACCAAGATTTCCATTGTTACAGCCTTTCCAGATCCTTTTACAGCAATTTTGACTTTTTCTATTTTATCTTTCTATTTTATCTATCTATCTACTCATTATTTCTATCTGTGATTCTCTGTAAAGTGTCTCTTATCATTGGATGAAGAAGGAAATTCAAAAATCAATAACCTGACTGTTAGGATGTACCAGCATAGATCCTTACATTTAGACTACTTGCCCAGAGGCCCACTGTAACTCACAGAGAGAAAGAGACATTTTTGGAATTACATTCATCTTATCAGAAGGTGGACATTAAAATAGCTTGTCTGGATAGTGTGTAAGAATACTTTTCTCCACTGGCTATTCAGGAAGTTTAGATGAATAGCTTAGATGTAGCTGCCTGTAATACAGTTGCCCACAGAGTTAAATGAGATCATTCATACCTGAAGTGCCTGCAATTACCCACTACCCTTTCTCTCTTCTCTTTACACTGAGAGCTGTATGACAGACTGAAACAAACTAGCTCCTGAGATCTTTTGCCTTTGTCGGTGGTGGCGTGTGAAGCCCTGTGGGAATAATTCAAGAGTAACATGAATCTGTGAGTAAAAATGGCTTTGCCCATTGTACAGAAACCATAAATGGCTGACAGGTCTTCAGAAAAAAATTTATCTTGATAACGCTAATGGCAATTTTCTCATACTTGTCATCATAGCATGAACTGGCCAGAAATATTTTCCCCTTTCCCCTACTTTGTATTTAGTAGATGATAACTCAATTTTCAAGGCTTAATATTTCTACGGGTGGAGGAAAGGAGAAAAAATACCAGGAAAATGATGTTGCAACTCTATATCTTAAACCTACCAGCTGAACGATAATCCCAAATTATTCCTTCTGCTCACAGGAAGATCAAGAACTGATCTTGCATCATTCATTAGGTCTGTGCACAGATCCTCTGAGCCCATTAGATTTATGAAAGAATTGTATGCTGAAGAGTCTGGCTGTTGTTGCAAAATTTCAGGAGGAGGAGAGGAATACAATTTTAAGATTGAAGTCTGAGTGATCTTTTAAATCTCTTATATGGGGATATACAAACAAGTCTGCAGAATACCTAGGTTATGGGAAATTAATCATGCTATCTCCAGTTGACAGTTACAGTGATTAATGTGCAGAGACCTTTCATATCTCAAAGCACCAGCATATTAATCTCATAAATTTAGGCAAGTGACATCAGTTATACGCAGTCATATCGTAGCAGAAGTCTCAAATTTGCAATGATAGTGCTGTGTTAATTAATTGCCTAAGTACTGCATTGGCTTACAAGAAAACTTATTTTTGACTGTTGAAAAACACATAAGTTCCATTTCTAGGTAGGAGCTTTTCATAACTAGATTCAGTCCTGTAAATCAGAGTGAAAAATTTAATACTTTTGGTCCTGTTCCCATTAAGTCAATGGCAAAAACACAATTTTGCTCTTTATGTTCCTTTCAGCAAGTAATTTGTGACTCATAAATTTACTTATTATTACCTGACAATATTTTTATGTCTTCTTCTCCCTTCTCCCTACTGTGTGATTTTCTGTGAATGGTTTGTGGCAGATAATGAAGAAACAGCATTTGAAACCAGATTTATTCTGGCCAAAGCTGTTTGGAATTTTTCTTCTTTCTTATAGAGTATGTGACAGTCAGTATGAAGTGTACCTGAGAGAAAAGAGCATTTAAGATGTCACCAGGTAAGCAAGGAATATGCCTGGAACAGGTGGAGGTTTAGACATGATAAGGAGGAGTTGGAAGAATTTTTGCAATTAAAAAATTTTCTTTTCTTCATCTAAACTATGCCAGTGAAGGAAAATAACCTAACATTCATGTTTCTGGCTCATTATTGAATAGAATTTAAGAATTTAGTAAAAATTTAATTTAATAGAATTTAAAAGTAATTTTTCATTGCATTTGACCAAGGTAATTGTACAAACACATAATAGAAATGGGAGGCATATTTCTTCATTAAATTCACATAAAATAATTGTACATAAGCATAATAAAAACAGTAGGTGTATTTTTGGTTCTGATCCTGTTAATTAGGAAGATAGTTGTCATTGATTTCAATGAAATGATTTCACACAAGTTCTTTAAAGTTTTCCAATCTAGGTAGAGCATATACAGCACGTATAGGAGATGAAAATGATCTATGGGTTTGAACTCCTTTTTTTTTGTACGTGTACAAATAAGTGTGATAAGTCTTGCAAATTTAAATTACTTCTGTACTTTTTTTTTTTTTTTTTTTTCAGGTAGAAATGGATAATGAAAGAATATTTGAAACCATGGTTTATAAAGTTAAGGTTATGGAGCACTGAACAGACCAGTTTTTGACACTTCTAATGAAAGAGAAGAACTTTAATGAATTTGTGGATTAGAATGGAAAGAATGCTAGCAACTGAAAGGTAATTAAACCTGAAGAGGGAACAAAATGTAAAATGCAGTTATTGTGTAGCAGCACACAACTGGCAAGTGTGTGCAGCTCCCTGAAATCTAAATATCATAGGAAAGTATTGACCACATGATTACAGTGGTGAGGGTCAGAGAAAGACACTTATGCCTCTGTTTATATTGAAGGATACTGAAAAGCTTTAAAAAATTACTTCTACCTACTGAAACAAGATGGTATGGATTTTCTGGCTTAAGAATATCTGAAAGGGAAAGAAAGATAAAGGTTTATTTGCTCAAGCTTCATAGGAATTCCTACAGAAAGATGGGAAAAAAAAAAAGAAAGAAAGAAAGAAAAAACCAACCAAACAAAAAAAAACAACAAACACAAAAGAGCAAGAGAGAGAGAGAAAAAAGTTTTGGGATTTGAGTGGCATAGATTTATACAGTATATAATGACAACTACTTTAGCTCAAAATCATATGATTGCAAACCACTTATTTGGTACAGAGGGATAGAGAGGTCTTTATTTTTATGGATGTTTGTAAAAGTTTGTCCTGGTATTGGCCGGCAGAGTTAGTGTTCTTCACAGAGGCTCATACAGCGCTGTGTTTTGAATTTGTAGTGAAGGTAGTGGTGATAACACACCGATGTTTAGTTGTTGCCAAGCAGTGCTTGCACAGATTCAAATACTTTTCTGTTTATTGTGCTGCCCTCCCAGCAAGGAGGCTGGAGGTGCACAAGCAGCTGAGAGGGGATGCAGACAGGACAGCTGATCCAAACTGACCAAAGGGGTAACCCATACTGTGTCATGGTCATCAGAAAAACTGGTGTAAAGGAGTAAGTGGTGGATGTCGAAGTGATGGCATGTGTCTTCCCAAGAAAGGTTACACTCAAGCTTCTGCTTTCCAGGAAATGGCTGAGGGGAAGTAGTGAATTCTGTGTTCTGCTTTGCTTGTGCATGCAGTTTTGCTAGACCTAGTGAACTGTCTTTATCTCAGGACATGAACTCTTGCACTTTTACTTTTCCAGTTCTCTTCCCTCGTCCCACCTGGGAAGAGGGAGTGGCTCTGTACTGCTGAGCTGCCTACTGGGGTTAAACTACAATAAAGCTAGTGTTTACTACTATGTAATACTTCCCTGTTCCGTTCAAATAGAGAAGAGATATTGAACTTACTGGGTAATAGACTGGCACTGGGGGATGTCACTGGATGGGATGGGAGTTTCAGCATTTTGTCCTCCCATTACAACAAACACTCTTGAATAATGAAATAATTGTCTCTGCTTGCACCAAGCTTTGACTGCTGGAAGTAACAATAATATTGTCATACTGAATTAAAAATTGTTTTCCGTTTAAATTCGAGAACAAGTTAAACCGAGAATCTTCTTCAGCAAAAGACCTGGAATCTCAGTTTTCATTCCTTTTCTTTTTTAAAGTCTCTGTTGTATTTATCCTGTAGAATGAAGCATCCCTCAAAGACTTTGCCTGATCTCTAGTTCTGCTGAAATCAAATACCTCTGTAGAGACCAACAATGTCATCATAAAATACTAGTATGTGCTTTATAACACAGGGAATAACATCGTTCCCTGAAAGATAGAGAAAATTAGATTCATCATAGGCAGGTGTAAGCATCGAGGATCATAGAAAGTCTTGTGCTTTGACACTATATATTGTCTTCTGTACAATTCACTCTGATGTTCACTTTCCTTGTAGTTGATGAAGAGGAACAGGCACCTTTAGGGCATGATTAAGCTACTGTTTTAGATAACTATTCAGGATGAGTTCTGCTGAACATTTTTTTTTCCTTTTACTGTAGGAGAAGCTTGAGGTCATTAACACCCATGTAGGTGCTGTAATGTGTTTAGATGAATACTCACTTGAGAGTCTAATTCTCTCTGCAGAAAATATTTCTGCCTTCTTTTCCACCTGTGACTGAACAAGCAGAACTGCCTGGCTACTTTGGGAAAACTAGATGGCTTTATGAAGTAGACAAATGCAAATATAGAAAAGCATCATCTGTCACCATCTCTAAACAAAACCATGGCAGCAGAGGAACAAACAAGTCCTTATATTAAAGAGCATTATATCCATTTTGGCAATGTTGGCCAACATGGTAATTCTATCTACCAAAACCTGCAATAGTAGCCGGTAAATTTGATCAAATAGTGATGTTTATGGAAGCTATATCAATCTGTTTGAGGTAAATGATATTTTTTAATTAACAGTTGTGTGCATAAATTAATTTATGTATTTGTTGTTTTCCTAGTGAGATAGATTGCTTTTTAAACAAAATTTGTTGGTTTTTTTTTTTCTTTTTTTTTTTTTTTCAGATAATCAAACTGTTGTGTTATCATCTAAATGCAGTACTGTATGTGCACAGGAAAATACAGAAATTGTTATAAGTCTTCTTTTCAGGGTGAATAGAAAGATTAATACAGATATGAAACCCATTAATATGTTGATTTAGACAATAACAATAATAACAACAAACACTCCCCATAGTTTCCTGATTAATTTAGTCCACAATGCTCTGGACCTACTAAAGTAAGAAACAAAGGACCAATGAGTACTGGGATTATGAGTCTCTTCCATGTCTTTGGTTTTATTACTTCTCAAATTCATTATTTGAAATGTACCGTCTATCAAGTATAACACTCTATTTACACAAGTAGTACTCCAGCAGTGCCAGACTCCCTCCTGCCACCCCAAAACCCCCAGGCCAAATCTCTCTGTGCAGGATGTCTAGAAGCTGCCCATACACAAATCCTGCCATACACATCGACAGCTACCCATGCAGATAGATAAGAAGAAATGAAATTGCCTCTGGATAAACACCTATTCCATGGAAGCTGCAAAGAATAGACTTAATTAGTATAGTGCACTTAAAGGACGCATTGTTCCACCTGGAATAAAAGCTCTTTGAACATAATCTCCCTAGCAACCACGGCACTGAAAGCCACAGCTCCCCCTGAAATGTCATAGGGTGCACCCCTGTTTTGTCCAGTCCTTTTAATTACTAATCCTGCCAGGAGCTTGGCAAAGAGCAGGTTCAACATCTTTTTCAAAACAGACCACTGTAATTCTAAAATTAACTATTGAAGCTGCCTCTGCCAAGTGTAAGTAAAGAGTTGAAAGACTATGGGGAACAAGAAGAGGTGGAACTGAAGCTTTGATCTTCTTCATGAATTCAATACTGATTGCAAGTGGACTGAGAATACTACAGTAACTGCACCGACATATCCTGCTTGCTTACTGTAGTGTGCCAAGATGCTTTGGACAGTCGCCTTTTCTGAAAGCGGGTCTGTCAAAGTGTTGTGGTACAGCAGTCTCTGAAAGTTTGACTCAGAGGAATATGCTAGAAGAGAAACAGTACCAACTATCTTGTCTTCATCAGTAAGAAGACACAGACTGCTTGAGAAGTCCTCAATACTGTGTACAGCCACAGGCAAACACATGCTTCTGTACAGTGTCAAATAAAGGAAATGATTCTGATGCCTGCAGTGTGTTTATTCCTCTGCCATGCTTCCTACTTGCTATGAAGATACGGGACCATTGCTCTATGCCATTAAAAGCTCACCCCACTGAAGTATGTACTGCACATCAGTCCAATTTACCACAAAAAGATGGCTTTATCATAACTTTTGGCAGCAGATGACTTTTTAGAAGCAGAATGAGTAATCATTCGTGCTTTCAAAACTCCTCACCTAGTTATTCAGCTGGCTTGCTCTGCATCCTCCCAGGCAGCTGTTACTTCCTCCATCTGGCTTACTTTGTCACCACCCCTTGCTGCTCCTTTTGGCTTTGTTGATTCTCTCCTAAGTTTCCTGACTACTCCTGAGTTTGTTGCACTTATCAAACCCTTTCAGCTGGTGCTGTGATCTCTGGTTGTCCTGCAGTAAGTACTGCTAGGGCTGACTGTTCCACTTGGAGGAATGATCTCCAAAGAATATTTGAGTCCCCCAGGAAATGGCATAATGCAGTAGAGCAGTTAGTAATCTTTACAGGCATTAATATTAATCCAGACCCTGGCATCATGACAGCAAGCTGTGCTGCTTGGAAGCTTTGTCTTGCTGAGGTGATGTACAGCTAAATGATTGACTATTCTTGGCTATTAATGAAATATTTCTTTGTGGGTCAAATGAAAATTGAAATGTTTCAAATGTATTTTGATTCAAGCTTATTTTTTTTTCCTCTCCAGTGTGATCATTAAACAGAAAAATAAATTATTCACACAGCCGTACTGAAGATATTTTTTACTCTCTTTCTGTTATTATCTGACACAAGCAACATTTAGTCACAATTCTAGGCAGATATTATTTGTGTACAGCTAAGAGAAAAATCACCTTCTTAATCCTAAATCCCTGCAAATTGTAAGGGAAAATTGGAAGACAATAACTAAAAGACCAAATAAGAATGACCACAGAGAGGAAGTACTGGTTCTTTTGCTACTAGACAAAGATCTTTTTTTGTGACTAATACACGATGAACCTGTATTTGCATGAAAACATATTTACCCCCTAGAAGGTCCCATAGAAATGCCTGTAATTATTCAACTGAAATCTGCAAGGGGTTGATAATATGAGGCACAGAAAATGAGAAGATGAAGGTAGAGCCCAATTCACAATCCTTGCAGAGCCAAACACAGGGCAGTCACAGCCACTCATCAGCATGATAAAGGTTAAGGGAGCCACTGGAGAGCTAAGCTCTTCTGTGGACATCTCTCCAGCTGTAGGCAATCTTCCCATTTCTGTTCATTCCTTGGACCCTTAGTTTTGAGACTGGACAAAGATGTTTCTTTTTCTCTCCAATCCCAGTGGGACTAACTCAGAAAAGGAACAGTAAAAGGAGTCAAAAAGGATAGTAAAGGGTCCTCATCTGGAGAAAGCTTATTAGAAGTTCCTGCTGTCTGTATGTTAAATGAACACACAGAGACAAACACACAAATCATCTGCAGAGATAGACTTGTATAATTGCAACTATTTTGTAAGCTGATAAAAACAAAGAAGGAAATAACTTATTTGGAAAGAGCACAAAATTTGCCCCCTCACAATACTCAAACGTCCGAATTCTGAAGTCCTTTGCATGGACAAATATAATTACACAATCTTTAATCATTTCATGATGATCTTATCCAGTTGTTACTGAGGTGTAATTAATGTATGCATTACACTTTTTTCCCTAATTTCTATATGTGAAAATTATTTTTAATAATTTGCTTTTAAAAGCAAAAACTTGTAAATTATTACTATCACTGAGAATGCAGAGATGAAATTTGCTATTTTAACTTGTTTATGCATTTGTCAGTACATAATTTTCATTGTTATGTTTGCAGAAATAGGTCTGAAATCAATTTCCTTTGACAGTTTTACATTTTACACAGCAATAGTGTAGAAAAAGATATTTACAAACTAGGAAAATATCACACCACAGAAATGGGCACAGAGGAACAAAGGCAAGAAAACACATGAAATTATTTTCACAGCATTTTTGTACAAAAGGACTAGAATTTACACCTTGAAACAGCAAATTATGTTAATATATTTTCATTCTCTAAATAAAATATCTGAAGTACCTTAGAGCATTGCATGAATGAGAGAGGAAGAAGTTAGCAATGTTTTGATAGAAACTTCTATGTGTCCTATAGTAATTTCATTAGACAAATGTGGGGTTGTGGACAGTAGGATTATTCACAGCCTTTCTCTGTGAATGTGTACTTTGAGCATATGATACAAACTGGACAGTAACTGAACTAGGAGTTCATGTAAAACTGAAATTGTGAAGGATGACTCAGGTACTTCGAGTACGGACAAATCAACTGCTAAAAGCAAACAGGGACAGATGTGTTCTGCTAACTTAAAATTTGACTAAGTTAATTAACACTGATTTATTACTGACTCTTACCTTGTAACCCCAATCATCATCAACAGATCCTCCTCTGCAGACTTGCTGTTTATCCAGTCATTCAGACTTCATTCCAGGAGCAATACTTTAGATTTGACCCTACTGTATTTCACACTATTTCAGTTGAATGTGGAAGTGTTAACAGGTTGTTTTAATATTTTTAGTTCACATACATTAGAAATCAGTCGTATGAAGTTTTCAATACAGGTATGTATCTGAATATATTTTTCTTTCTCTACAGGCAGGACATTTGTCTTAGTATCACAGTAGGAAACCTTCAGATAGCTGTGGTGAAATTCCAAGACGGAATGAAGTGAACAGCTTTCAAAGCTAACCATAAATCATAATCTGAATGTCACACAAGAGTTTTAGGAGGTGGAATTTCAAGGTAAATGCAATGCTTTCTGAGAAAGTTCCCTTCCCTTGCCTTGCCTTCCCCTCCCTTGCCTTATTCTTCTCCTATCCTTCCCTTCCCTAACCTTCACTTCCCCCCCCCATCCCCCTCTTTCTCCCTTCCCCCTCCTCCCCTCTCTCCCTTCTCCCTTCCTCCCTCTCCCTTACTCTTCCCCTTCCCTTTCCTTGAAATTTAACTAACGTCAAAATCATAGAATAAAATATCCCATGTTGGAAAGGACCCATAAGGATCATCGAGTCTATCTCCTGGTACCACAGAGAGATAGGGGGTCAAAAACTTCCCTCAACTGACTAGCAACGCCGTGCTTGATTCCTCCTATGATTTCTAATTCATTTTTGTGTCAAGTAGTATTGTTCATTATTTCAAATCTACTACTCTGGTTTATATCGTATGTTAAATGTGCCAAGTACTAAAGCTTCCACTACTCCTAATTTACCCTTTTTATTATTATTATTTTTTTTTTCTTTCTTTTTTCAATGTCTTTTCTTCACACATGACAGGTGCCCCTGAGGAAACAGGAACTCTTCTCTTGTGCAGACTACTTGGAGAAATTTAAAAAAATTCCTTGTTTAAATGAAAAAGACTGGGGTACAAACAGTTCAGAAAAGAGTAAAATAAGCAAAATCACAACACAGGCATGCTCACATTCAAAGAGATCAATCCTCTGTATACAGATCCTTCATTCATATCTTTCATGGAAGATTCATCTTACTCAGTTAATACCATGTAAGTCTCAAAGCACATCTTCTTCCTCTGAAGTCTGAGGTATCTTTTTCTCATCTCTTTTTGTGTGATGACTGATGTCTAGATAAGAGTAGGTCCACAGTAGGTCCAGGGACTTATTCTTCCAGGACAATTATTTTTAGATGCAGAAGAAAGTCAACCAGGACTCTGCAAATAACTGTGTTTCTATTTATAATTAGCATCCCTTTCTCCAGCTGAGCACTGCAGCTTAAAGGTCAAGTGATGCTTGATACTACATACAGCTTTCTTGACAATGTCATTAAAGCCCTAACCATCTACAGAATTTGTCGTTAGACAAATGTTGATGTGTTCTCCTTAATATCCTTCTCTATCCCAAAATAGATTAGGTGAATTCTAAAATCACCTAATTACAACAAGAGGACATTAATGCTTTATAAGAAATTGCCTATCGTGTGTACATCTTAGACACTTTTTTCTTTTTTTTTTCCCCATAAAATTCTTCCAGATACAAATGGTTAAAGGGGAAGCACATTCATACTTGCTGGGGAGGGGAGGGGGGGGGGGGGAATCCCTTACTCTACCCATTTATAATTATATTAATTACATGCATATACAAATCCACTGTTCCTTTGACATTAATTACTTATAGTAAAGAGCTTTGTGAAATATTCAGTGCTGCACACACAAAAGTGGCTAAGAAACCAATGGTCACAAATATAGTGGGAACTCAAGTAAGGATCATAGAAAAGTTTCCTGTTAGCAGCTGAGAAAGAAACATAAAAATAAAAAGATAAATAAGCTGTAGGTTTGTTTACAAAATATAATTCAAACTGTCTTTGCAGATCGAATCTTTGATCTTTGTAGTAATTTTCCACTAGAATGGGTAGTCTGTAATAGACTTTTTTTTTTTTTTTTTTTTTTTTTTTTTTAACCCTAATAAAGTTTAATTTTGTTAAAGTTTTGCTTAAGTTTCTCCCCAAGTCTTAGGTCTTTGTCTTTATATTTCCATTTCTGAACAATGGAGAAAATTTCACAGAACAGTTGAAGTGGGAAGGGACCTCTGAAGATCATCTGGTACAACCCCCTGCCGAGCAGGATCACCTAAAGCATATTGCACAGGATGGCATCCAGGTGGGTTTTGAATATTTCCAGAGAAGGAGACTCCACAACCTTTCTGGGCAACCTGTGCCAGTGCTCTTTCACCCTTACAGTAAAGAAATGCTTTCTCACAAATTTACCACTGAAGGGAACAATGGTAGCATTGTTGCTTTTCTCCTTGCAAGAAATGTTTTTATGGCTAAGTTTATGCAGGGGGGAAAATCCAATTAGAGTTAACCAAAGTCCCAGTAGTGAATGAAGTAGGGCTTAGACGTACTAGTAGGGTATTACATGGAAGTTCCCTCAAAGGAAAAAATAAATCCTATTATGCCATGAGTGCCAGATTACCTATAGGTAGAGAAATTATGTCATTCCGCTCTCAAATTCCAGCCTGACATACAAGCATGGCATGTCTAATACAAATGTGTGTACTAAGCTGTTTTAACCACTGGTTCCAAATATCGTCATAGTTTCTGTACAGTTAATTTAATTTGAAGTTCTGTAAGCACTGCCACCTAAAATATGAAGTCAAAATAATTCCTGTATAATAATTGAGTACGTCCTCAAAATTCTGCACCTCTAAAGCCAAAAAAAAAAAAAAAAAAAAAAAGGTGTATTTGAAATTAGGTGTATTAGGGAAGTACTCTGATTTTATAGCTTTGGTACAGAGGAAAAGACACAATCAAAACTGAACACTTATTTCTGAATCTCACACAGATGACTGACTTCACAACAAAACCGCTTACTTCCTATAGTCATATAGAGACATACAGTGACTTAGCTATAAGTACATGGACATTTATATTGAATTCTAGAGGCTTGTGCGGTATAGTTGCCACTGGCTAGGGGCATCAGTCTTTTCATCACTAAAGCCTTAAAACTCTTTCAAGCAGTAGCTCACCACATCACCTTTGTTAAGGCTCCCATGAAAGACTTCACTGCCTGTATCCTCCTGCTTAACTACTACGTACGTTTGCACATCTTAGGTAATTGTTTATATTTCTGCTGTTCTTCCTCTTTTTGCATGACTCATTCTGTAATTGATAGATGTTTTGCAGGATAAAGTGTTCAGGAAAATTATGCTTGAACTTAAATATTGTTAGATTGAATTTTATGGCTTTGTTTAGCTGTATTTGTTTAGCTGTATAGGTCAAGTGCACCAGTGTGATAACTGAAAGTGCAAATGAGTCACTGCTTGCTATCCTATTGCTCATCATTAATTTTAGAATAATACCGGTTCTCTGTTGTGGAAAGGAAATGAAGTCTTTGAAATAGCTTGTATGCAAATGCAACTCTGATCCCAATAATATAAGTGTTGTAACAGGGGTTAACGTTAATTATGTGTGGAAGGGTTTGCATGATCAAGCCTCCCATCTTTCCTCAGAGCAGAAAACTACTTTTACCTAATGAGTAGAGGTGTATTTAGTCCAAGCTTTATAAAATGTTGGGTACCTCAATCAGTGAAAGCTAATTTGAGCTATTTCAAAGGAACTTATTTTACATATATAGTGCAAGAAATACCTCTTTGAATATATTAATCAGGTTTAATTTAGATATTTCACACTAGGAACCTAAAACACTTCTGAATCTTTTAAAAATTTATAGACATGTTCTTTTATTTTTCCAGAATTTAAGAAGAAATGGAAAACTATATGCAATTTTAGAGAAGGAAACAAAACACACAAGCTTTTTGCTATACATTCGTTTCTTCCCTAGACTTAGAATGATTATAGAGGAAAAGAATTTTCTCAAAGTGAACTAAAATCTTCATGTGGTCTATTTAAAAATTCCATTTTCAGAAAGAAAATTGTCACTTTGACAGAACTTGCTTCTCCCAGGATGTCAGTAATGGCTACCTGGAAAAAAAAAAAAAAAAACCAAACAAAAAAAACCAACACACATACCTAGCACATAAATCTGCAAAACCATCAGGGTATAAAAAGAACTGACTGTATGAAAGACATTGCAATAAATGCAGTCATTATCTTTACAGGTTTACTCAACTCATTTAAAATTCAAACCCTACAGCCTAGAAAAATGCATTATGACAACTTCTCTGTGTATTGATTTCTCTATGTTGAAATAAAGAATACAGTGTAGGAAACTGACTCCTATAACTATGTTTCTAGAGTTACTTTTGTCATTGTAGAATAAGAATATTGAGAATGTACCTTCTTTAGAAGATAACCCATTTTTATTTTGTGTCTTGCACTGAAAAATTATTCCTTAAGTGCCAGGAAAAAATAAATGAATAAAATAATTGGTGCTTCGCAAAATGTGTAATGTTTATGTTCCACACCTGCAACAGAAAATGGAAGGGCTTGATCTTTGAGTCAAGTCATATTCTTACCTTAACAGTAGCATTAGGTTCTTAACCTCTAGAATTTTGGCATAGTTTAGGCATTCTTCATTTTCTTTCTGAACTCCACCTTGAGCTGAACTAAGATTTATGTCATCCCGTGTATGTTTTGTTAACAAATAATGTACTTAAGGAATAAGAACCCACAGAATATAAGAACCTACAGAATATATATTTTTTGGAAGATAATAACTTACCTGGGTGTTTAGTCTCAGAGGATTTTGTATGTTCCATGATTTTATAGCTAGCTATTTAATAATTGTCCTGTGTGAAATAAAATGGACATGCTGATGTAAAATCTATGGCCAGCAGAAGAGTACCGTAACTGACATATATTTATTTATTTGTTTGTTTGTTTATCCTGAATTTAAAGCCACAGAGGATTTCCAGTTCACTTCTTCTGACCTGTAGTATATCACAGGTGGTATATCATGTATAGATTGGCCTTCCAGACACCGTTATTTTATTAGTGTAGTACTTTTTAATGGTGAATGCAGAATGCACACTTTGCAGGTGCTTTTTTCCAGGTCAGCCCAGAATCTGTAAGAGGATGCTTGTCTCAACATGAAAAAGTAGGTAAGTGCATATTATTTTGGTAGTGCAGGTACAGATAGAAGAAGGGTGAGAGTGACAAGACACTGTGCAACTAGAAGATGTTTCATGATTTTTCTTAGGTTACTACACACAAATGTCTGACCCCCTTTTGTGAGAAAACTTAAACCTTGTACTTCTCCTGAAGCCATTGTGATGGTATTGAAGACTTAAAATAAATTTTATGTACTAGTGCTGTTAAAAAGAGTGATGGGAAGGAAATTTCTGAGAATAAAATAAGCCTGAAGCTTATCTGGTATACCCAGTATACCCTTCTCTACCGACTGTTAATTCAGCAATGAAGGGGGTGAAAATTATATGCTGTGATCTACTTTTTTTTTCCAGTTATTTTCTTATTGTGTTAATTCAGAATAACTAAATAGCTGTATAAGGCCACAGAACTGTGTCTTTATGCTCAAATAAACAAATAGAAGCAACAATTGTTTAACTTGGCAACTATTGTGTGGCAATGATGAATGTGAAAACAAAGATGCAAGAAACAAGCATCAAAATGGAAGCTCTCTTTCCATCTGTTTGCTTCTGTTTAAAAGAGGTTGAAATGAGGGCATGACATCAATAAAAGTTGAAGATATTATCATTCCTGCACCCTTGCTATTTGTGCAATATGAGGAATATTACAAACCTACCCTTGCAGAGTGGGATTTCAGGATGCTGTGATTTTTGCCATGTACAGATGTGTGAGGCTTGTTTAACTGTGCAAGGTTCCCCATACACCGAAGGCAGGGATAAGTCATGAAGAGCTCTGCGCTGTTTCAAAGGAGACCCCCTAGCCTCCACATACAGTGGGACAATCAATCTAGCTTGAGGATGACTATCTCTGACACTCTCTGAGCTATTGAGGAGCCAGCTAGCTCCAATCTAGCTGTTTTTAACCTAACCCAATGAGTCTTGCTGGTATAGACCTTGCATAACACCATATGCATCAGTTCTTACTTCTGTGTCAGAGCTAACTGGCCAGACAAGTGTCTGGCCAGCTCAGAGTGGACATAGGCATACAAACATGTGTCTGTCTACCCCATCCACATATTTTCGTCCCTCCATAAATACAAAAAAAAGCACACAGCAACATAGAGCCATCAAAGTAAAACACACTGCTAGAAATCATGATTAAATGGAAATGATGTACTGAGTATGATTCACTCCACAGAAGTCTCTCTCAAGGCCAGCTGCATGCACAGTATATTGAGGAGTTGTGCTTTTGTCTAGATAAGTAACAAAAATATTCAGTTAAAGTTATACAACAGTGGCAACATTAGCCCATTGTTGTTTTGTACATATAAACCAAAATCAAAACAAGTATGTCACTGGGCAGTTTAGTCCAATGCAAAGACTGGACGTGTTGAAAGAGAAAAGCCTGACTAAATTATTAGTTATTCATGGACCACAAGGACAGGAAAAAAGTGTGCACCTTTCCTTCCCCCACTTGCCAAACAAAAGAAACTTACTCAAAGTTTGAATAATTGCATGTAAAATAAAGGGGAAAAATGCAAAACATTAATGAAGAATAGCATGTAAGAATTTCTGAAGGTGAATTATCTGAGGAGAAAAAAATGCAAGGAAAACATAATCCTATTGCTCAATAGAAGTGGAAAGTTCTATAGCAGATGACTAGTAAAACAATTAATAAGAAGGTCAGTGTTTGCTGTCATTTTGCCACACTTCACTAAACAGGTCAATCGTAATCGGGTGGGTAGCTTTAAAAAAACAATTTAGCGAATATCAAAATCTGTCCTACATTATCTGAGTGACTGAAGGACTTTCAAAACTGCAAGTAGTTAATTTTGAAAATGTGAAGGAGATAGCATTGAATTAAATATCCATGACTGGAAAAAGACAATGAAAATGCCTGTGTCCTTAAAATGAGAAGGCAAAAGAAAAGGAAAAAAAAACAGAAAAGAAAAAAAAAAAAAAAAAAGAAAGAAAAGGATGACAAATGGCATGCTTAGATACTCTAAATTTCTGGAAAATAAATTAATTATAAATTAAAATACAATAAAGCAAAACTTGTTAAAACACACATAAAAATAACTCTTCAAAATTATAATTTGTCAAATGTATCAAACCAATTTAATGCAGTGAAGTAAGAAGCCCTATGTTACAAAGGTTCTTATATCTATCTCACTTTATCATTTGGAATGCAAGCTATGAAAATATTCAACAGAAAGGGTAGACTGAGGAAGGTAACACCAGACCTCCAGATATTCAAGGCCAGTTGAAGAAATGGTGCATCTCAGGATTCACTTCCATGAGAACGAGAACCAAGTGAGACCTGCAGGCGGGAACTGTGGGTTTTGCAAAAAGCAGGCTAGAGAACATCTGTTGAGACAGCAGCTCAGTGAATGAAGGTGTGTCCCTGGATGTATAAACACCTCTATCATGTATTTGGGACTTGCAGTAATTCTTCTTCTTTGATCCTAGTAACATGTGAGCAGAACTCTGAGCAGTGTTTATTACATAACATAAATTCAACAAATAGATAAATAAATAAATGCATACCTGGAGAAAATCAGATGGCAAATATGGTTTAGAAAATATTATGAATAAGGAAAAGTTAAAGGTTTGGAGTTCTTTGGTTCA